>NW_027363332.1:85000-685000 GCF_046119375.1 Phyllobates terribilis
GCACACCCAAAAACACATTCACTTTCCTACCCACATACCCATTCATTAAAACACAGCTATAAACACCCGCATACAAACTTCTCACTCGCCCAACAAAATCAGCCGGAAAACCCATTTTTAACAACACTCTGAACAAAAAACCATGCGACAACCTATCATAAGCCTTTTCAAAATCCAAACTTAACAAAAATACACTCTTCTTACGACCCATGCAATCCCATAGACAATCTCTTAACATACACACACACTCATGAATCCGCCTCCCAGGTACCGCACAACACTGCTCATCCCCAATCACACTCTCTATCACATCACGCATCCTATTAGCCATAAGTTTTGCATAGATTTTATAATCACAATTAAGTAACGTTATTGGCCTCCAATTCCTCAGACTTTTCAAATCCCCTTTCTTAGGAATTAACACAACCAAACCTGCACGCATACTCTCAGTCACCTCCATGTTTCCCCACATATACTTACATACATCCACAAAGTCCTTACCAATCACACCCCACATCACACGATAAAATTCTACTGGGAGGCCATCCTCCCCCGGCGTCTTATTCAAAGCCATACTACACATAACCTTCCATACCTCATCACCAGTCACCTCACCCATCACTCTCTCTCTTTCTGCTTCACTCAACTTACTCTCTAACACACTCAAAACATCATTCTCCAAACATTCATCCCTCTGTTTCACTGCATACAGATCCTCATAAAACTTAGCCACCTCTTCACACATATCCTCTCCACTCACCTCACTTCCATCTGCTCCATACACCACGCTCATACTCTGTTTCTTTCCAAAAACTTTTTTAAAGAAAAACCGAGAACATTTCTCATCCTGCTCCATCTTATCAATCTTTGCCCTAAACACTATGCTTCTCCCTCTCTCCAACAAAAACTCACTAATCTCCTTTTTTACCTCTAAAATATCCTCCTCCACCTCAACTCCTCCTTCCCTTAACTTATACAAAACGCTCAACCGCGCGTTCAGTTTAACAAAACTCTCTCTTTTAATTGCTGCATACTTGTATCCTAAATTTTTAAAGAACATTTTTGTTTGTTTCTTCACCCAGTCCCACCACTCACAAACATTCCCAAACTCATTTTTATGCTTACACCATTCTTCATACCGCCTTTCATACTCCTTTCTCACATCTTCATTCTCTAACAGTTTAACATTTAACTTCCACAATCCTCTCCCAAACACTCCATCAACTTTTATATCCAACTCACACAACATACACACATGATCTGAAAAAAGAACGTTTTCCTGCCTATAATTAACAGAAACCATATTTTTAGAAATAAAACAATAATCCAATCTGGATTGTACCCTACCACTCTCAGAAAAGAAAGTGTTCAACAAAGGATTCATGTTACACACGCGCTGCATATCACACAACCCAAAATCATTCACTAACTCCAATAATGCTTTCCCAGACACATCCACATTCACTCTCCCCACATCACAGTTCATATCACCCACAATTACCACAGGTATTCTTCCTGGAACAAAAAGCTTAATTTTTTCAAATAAATTTTTGCGCTCATTTTTTTCAACTGGCGCATAAACATTAATAACACAAAACTTTACATTCTTGTATACAAAATTAACAAGGATACATCTCCCCACCTCAATAATCAAATAATCACTCAAAACAACCTCCCTTCCTTTAACCAAAATACCCACACCATCATTCTTATTACATGCACTCCCCGACCACACAGACGCTCCATAAGACCATTCATCCCCTTTCACACCATCCACTACCCCACATTCTTGTAAACAAAAAATAGATGCATTTTGCATAGCTAAAAACTCAAAAATAGCAGCTCTTCTTACTTTACTTTTAAACACTCTTACGTTTTGGGACACTATGGTAAATCCCATAATACTTCTACTCCTTCACCAATTACACAAAGAAATAGCCTTTGGCCTAAACCAAAGCTCACAAGAGGACAAAAAGAAAAAACATTTACAATATTATATGGTGACACTATCCAGCACCACCACTATCCTCCTCCGCCATCAGAACAGAACAGCTGGTTTCCGACCCGCTGGCTTCACCAGCCACACTCCTCATTCTGGCAGTTCTGATCTTCCTCTGAGGCTCACTAAAATCTGCATCATCACTGCCCCCACCATCCTCCCTACGACTCTTCTTTGCACCCCTATCATCCTCCGAAGAAAAATCTTCAATGTTTTCAGGACCCGAAGGGTGTTCAGGACTGTCGGGTTCCGAGATTTGCACTTCACATCCTGTTGCGTCCATTGCCTCTCCAAAAGTCATCATCTCAGGCAGCTCTGCTTCCACCACTTTCCTAGATATTCTCGCAGACACTGCCTTTTTCTCCACCTTTGCCACTTCCCTCCAGAACTCCTTTTCTTCCCTCCGCTTCTTCCTCATTTCTTCAGCAGAAGAAGAACATGGTCTCAGGGACACCTCCTCTGGCGCCGTAGAGGGAGAGGCTCTACCAGTTTCCCGCCTCCTTCCCTCTCTCTCCTCCCTCTCCAATCTTTCCAGCACTTTCAGTGCGCTTGCCATCTGCCTCCTCTCCAGCTCCTCCTCCTTCTGTTCTTTATCAGAACGTCTAGGTGCACTCATAGGACAGTCCTTATACATGTGATCACTACTCCCACAGACATCACAGGACTTGGCCTCTGGACACTGGTTGGCCATATGCCCCTCCTTTCTGCAATTTCGGCAACACTGCCCTTTAAGGCATGTTACCATGGTATGTCCGAAAGAAAAGCATCTACGGCAAAACATGGGCTGGCCTGGGTAAAAGAGGAAACCTCTATGGCCTGCAACGGAAAAATTTGATGGAGGGTGTCTAAAGCCCCCCAC
The DNA here is from genome assembly GCF_046119375.1 of Phyllobates terribilis. NCBI lineage: Eukaryota > Metazoa > Chordata > Amphibia > Anura > Dendrobatidae > Phyllobates > Phyllobates terribilis. Next base: position 87,859 of record NW_027363332.1, read on the forward strand.
ACTGTCAGGATCCCTTTTCAATTTCACACGGAATTTATACTGACAGTTAAAGATTCCTAGACAATTGACTTGCTTCACTCCCTTCCGCACATATTCACAGTAGCGAGAGAGGAAGCACTCCAGCAGCTCAGGGTCTGTAAAAGGGTTATAGACAGTCACAGTCACCTCCTTTTCTTGCAGACCAAACAAAGGTTCCCATCTAACTCCTTCCAAGCAGGGGTCACTAGAGTGACCACGGAGCCATTCAAAGACATTAAGGCAAACATCCTGGTCCATAAAGGTAACGTCATAATTACCTTGACGTGAAAATTCGTTGACACTGAAGATCTCAGAACGTCTTGCTCCAGCTTTGCCTTCAACGATGTCTTGGACAATGAAAACCACGTTGTTCTTGTTCTGGTCAGATGGATCCACGGACAAACGGATGGTGTTCTTCACAAAAGACATCTTGGATTCTGTCGGTATGGAATACCACAGGAAAAAGCAGAAAATCCTCCACAAAAGGGTCCGGATTCCTCCAGGAGACTCGCACCAATCAAGGTACAGTCATACGATCGCAGCCAAAAGGCCGAGAAGCGATAACCAGAATTGGTTTCAAACTACGGAGCCACCCAAGGATCCTGAAAAGTCCATTTGTGGAGATGAGCTCCTGGACTCCCGTTAAGAAGACATGTTGTCAACCTCTAGATCCCTTACATGCCTGCACTTTTCGGCTTGCTGCTGCTGCAATCCACGCGTTTTAGATCTGCATAACTCCACCTCTTTAAACACAGCACCTTCACCCCCTGCTGTTCCCACCCGCCTCAACACCGTTGGAAGGGAGGAGAACCAATTAAGGCGGGGGGTGGGGTGGAACGAGCAGCTGTCTACCCTTAGCAGGAGGGCTCCTGATTACATACCTCTCCTGCTGCTGCTGCTGCTGGCTGTCCAGCAGCAGACTGAAGGTGGCTGCTGCTGTGCACAGGTATATAAAGGCTCAGAGCCTATTATGACACGCGCAGCCAGCGTTCCATTGCCACATTCCATCTACTGCAGGCAGGATACCTGGCTGGCTGAATGTCGCTGAGAAGCTCACAGAGACCGCCATAAGCAACAGTTTAACAGAATGCCACAGACTAATCAACCAAACTTTTTGGGTTGGGTTCTCTTTTATAGTCTGCAGGCATTAAATGAAAGAAGTCAGTGTTCCAGCAGAAGGAGACAACGTTTCAGAAAAGGCATTGTAGCAAACCAAAAAAGAAATTTTAAGCGCAGCAGAGTAACCAGCGCACATACCTGTTAGCTCAGGTGAGTTTAAAAGGCTGCTGTTGATAACAAGGGCATTTGCTAAATAGATGGTGTGTGTGCAACAATATACTGAAAGGTCAATTATATTGTGCAGCTTATCTCACCACCTGTAGTTATTTAGGTGAAAGCTCCAAAATGCTTGCCTAATATGTCTGTTTATCCAAAAGGAAGTAAAAAGGGAGAGCTAGAAAGATAGCATTGAATCACATTACATGGCAATGCAATGCACAGTTGCTGAAGTTGAACCAAAATGAGCTTGTAATCTGGCTTCTGCAACTTTGAACATGAAAAATCCAATGAGGAGAAGAAAAGCAAAGCCAAAGAGTCCATCCCAAAATCCGACAAACAAGCAAAATGAACAAAAAACATTGAATTCAATTCTTTCTGATTTTAGAAACTGCATTAAAGAAGGGGTGCACCGGTCCTGGAGATACTGCAATACCAGGTCAATGCGTGGAGTGGACAGAGCAAGCTCTTTTTCCATCTCCCTGTTCTAAAAATGCATTTAATATATGGTCCCCAGATAGGGGACGTATCAGATATTAAACTGATAAGAACAGATTTTTTTTTTTTTTTATCGAAAGCCCGAATTCGTGTACAAAACCCGAGTGCGCTTAAAAAAGTGACAAGTGCCACAAAAAAAAAGTGCACTAGGATGCTGGTCTTCTTGAAACCCTCTCCAAAAGGAGAAGGGTCCCCCAAACCATTCCCCGTCCCTCCGAGCCAGAAGGCCACAGCGAGGCACAGGGACAAATAGCCACCTCCAGCCGGAGCCAGAGGCGAAGCCAATCTTACCCTCAATACCTGCCCGAGTTCTCACCCGAGCAAGGCACTGGGAGCCAAAGACTGTGCTCCCCTCCCGGAAGAGGGGAGCCAACAACGCTCTCCTCCCGAAAGAGGAGAGCCAGGGGGGTTCAGGGGGGAGCGGAACCTGATGGCCACACACTCCCCCCCTAGACCTGCCAAGAGAGGAACCCGTAAGGGAACCGCATCCCGACAAAATCCCAGTAAGGACGTGGACACACGTGAAAAAGTGGACACACAGTGATAAAAAAAAATTAAATAAATAGTGAAGGTTTCACAGTATAATACTGCCCGGACCTTCGACCGGGAATTGAAAAATTCCCCATCCTAAGGCCAGAAGGCCCGGAATAAGGGTGTGTGTGAAGAAAGAAATATTGAAGTGCTAGTGCAAATGTGCCATAAACTCAAGTGGGGTTCCCAATCCCAGTGAGTTAAGGCACCCCAGGGTCACCACTCCTGGGGCACTTCACACTTCGGGCTTTCGATCTTCCCCGGCCCAATGGCGTCGATCCTGGGGGGCCATGCTTTCCACCAGATGACTATATTAGCCACCTGGCGTACTAACAAGCGCCTAAACCCCAGTGTGCATAATGTATCAATCTACTAGGGCGGCAAACATCCAAAACCGCCTTTTCGAAAGATACTACACTTGATCTTAGCCAAAAGGCCGAGAAGCGATAACCAGAATTGGTTTCAAACTACGGAGCCACCCAAGGATCCTGAAAAGTCCATTCGTGGAGATGAGCTCCTGGACTCCCGTTAAGAAGACATGTTGTCAACCTCTAGATCCCTTACATGCCTGCACTTTTCGGCTTGCTGCTGCTGCAATCCACGCGTTTTAGATCTGCATAACTCCACCTCTTTAAACACAGCACCTTCACCCCCTGCTGTTCCCACCCGCCTCAACACCGTTGGAAGGGAGGAGAACCAATTAAGGCGGGGGGTGGGGTGGAACGAGCAGCTGTCTACCCTTAGCAGGAGGGCTCCTGATTGCATACCTCTCCTGCTGCTGCTGCTGCTGGCTGTCCAGCAGCAGACTGAAGGTGGCTGCTGCTGTGCACAGGTATATAAAGGCTCAGAGCCTATTATGACACGCGCAGCCAGCGTTCCATTGCCACATTCCATCTACTGCAGGCAGGATACCTGGCTGGCTGAATGTCGCTGAGAAGCTCACAGAGACCGCCATAAGCAACAGTTTAACAGAATGCCACAGACTAATCAACCAAACTTTTTGGGTTGGGTTCTCTTTTATAGTCTGCAGGCATTAAATGAAAGAAGTCAGTGTTCCAGCAGAAGGAGACAACATTTCAGAAAAGGCATTGTAGCAAACCAAAAAAGAAATTTTAAGCGCAGCAGAGTAACCAGCGCACATACCTGTTAGCTCAGGTGAGTTTAAAAGGCTGCTGTTGATAACAAGGGCATTTGCTAAATAGATGGTGTGTGTGCAACAATATACTGAAAGGTCAATTATATTGTGCAGCTTATCTCACCACCTGTAGTTATTTAGGTGAAAGCTCCAAAATGCTTGCCTAATATGTCTGTTTATCCAAAAGGAAGTAAAAAGGGAGAGCTAGAAAGATAGCATTGCATCACATTACATGGCAATGCAATGCACAGTTGCTGAAGTTGAACCAAAATGAGCTTGTAATCTGGCTTCTGCAACTTTGAACATGAAAAATCCAATGAGGAGAAGAAAAGCAAAGCCAAAGAGTCCATCCCAAAATCCGACAAACAAGCAAAATGAACAAAAAACATTGAATTCAATTCTTTCTGATTTTAGAAACTGCATTAAAGAAGGGGTGCACCGGTCCTGGAGATACTGCAATAGCAGGTCAATGCGTGGAGTGGACAGAGCAAGCTCTTTTTCCATCTCCCTGTTCTAAAAATCCATTTAATATATGGTCCCCAGATAGGGGACGTATCAGATATTAAACTGATAAGAACAGATACTACACTTGATCTTAGCCAAAAGGCCGAGAAGCGATAACCAGAATTGGTTTCAAACTACGGAGCCACCCAAGGATCCTGAAAAGTCCATTTGTGGAGATGAGCTCCTGGACTCCCGTTAAGAAGACATGTTGTCAACCTCTAGATCCCTTACATGCCTGCACTTTTCGGCTTGCTGCTGCTGCAATCCACGCGTTTTAGATCTGCATAACTCCACCTCTTTAAACACAGCACCTTCACCCCCTGCTGTTCCCACCCGCCTCAACACCGTTGGAAGGGAGGAGAACCAATTAAGGCGGGGGGTGGGGTGGAACGAGCAGCTGTCTACCCTTAGCAGGAGGGCTCCTGATTACATACCTCTCCTGTTGCTGCTGCTGCTGGCTGTCCAGCAGCAGACTGAAGGTGGCTGCTGCTGTGCACAGGTATATAAAGGCTCAGAGCCTATTATGACACGCGCAGCCAGCGTTCCATTGCCACATTCCATCTACTGCAGGCAGGATACCTGGCTGGCTGAATGTCGCTGAGAAGCTCACAGAGACCGCCATAAGCAACAGTTTAACAGAATGCCACAGACTAATCAACCAAACTTTTTGGGTTGGGTTCTCTTTTATAGTCTGCAGGCATTAAATGAAAGAAGTCAGTGTTCCAGCAGAAGGAGACAACGTTTCAGAAAAGGCATTGTAGCAAACCAAAAAAGAAATTTTAAGCGCAGCAGAGTAACCAGCGCACATACCTGTTAGCTCAGGTGAGTTTAAAAGGCTGCTGTTGATAACAAGGGCATTTGCTAAATAGATGGTGTGTGTGCAACAATATACTGAAAGGTCAATTATATTGTGCAGCTTATCTCACCACCTGTAGTTATTTAGGTGAAAGCTCCAAAATGCTTGCCTAATATGTCTGTTTATCCAAAAGGAAGTAAAAAGGGAGAGCTAGAAAGATAGCATTGCATCATATTACATGGCAATGCAATGCACAGTTGCTGAAGTTGAACCAAAATGAGCTTGTAATCTGGCTTCTGCAACTTTGAACATGAAAAATCCAATGAGGAGAAGAAAAGCAAAGCCAAAGAGTCCATCCCAAAATCCGACAAACAAGCAAAATGAACAAAAAACATTGAATTCAATTCTTTCTGATTTTAGAAACTGCATTAAAGAAGGGGTGCACCGGTCCTGGAGATACTGCAATACCAGGTCAATGCGTGGAGTGGACAGAGCAAGCTCTTTTTCCATCTCCCTGTTCTAAAAATCCATTTAATATATGGTCCCCAGATAGGGGACGTATCAGATAATAAACTGATAAGAACAGATACTACACTTGATCTTAGCCAAAAGGCCGAGAAGCGATAACCAGAATTGGTTTCAAACTACGGAGCCACCCAAGGATCCTGAAAAGTCCATTTGTGGAGATGAGCTCCTGGACTCCTGTTAAGAAGACATGTTGTCAACCTCTAGATCCCTTACATGCCTGCACTTTTCGGCTTGCTGCTGCTGCAATCCACGCGTTTTAGATCTGCATAACTCCACCTCTTTAAACACAGCACCTTCACCCCCTGCTGTTCCCACCCGCCTCAACACCGTTGGAAGGGAGGAGAACCAATTAAGGCGGGGGGTGGGGTGGAACGAGCAGCTGTCTACCCTTAGCAGGAGGGCTCCTGATTACATACCTCTCCTGCTGCTGCTGCTGCTGCTGGCTGTCCAGCAGCAGACTGAAGGTGTCTGCTGCTGTGCACAGGTATATAAAGGCTCAGAGCCTATTATGACACGCGCAGCCAGCGTTCCATTGCCACATTCCATCTACTGCAGGCCGGATACCTGGCTGGCTGAATGTCGCTGAGAAGCTCACAGAGACCGCCATAAGCAACAGTTTAACAGAATGCCACAGACTAATCAACCAAACTTTTTGGGTTGGGTTCTCTTTTATAGTCTGCAGGCATTAAATGAAAGAAGTCAGTGTTCCAGCAGAAGGAGACAACGTTTCAGAAAAGGCATTGTAGCAAACCAAAAAAGAAATTTTAAGCGCAGCAGAGTAACCAGCGCACATACCTGTTAGCTCAGGTGAGTTTAAAAGGCTGCTGTTGATAACAAGGCATTTGCTAAATAGATGGTGTGTGTGCAACAATATACTGAAAGGTCAATTATATTGTGCAGCTTATCTCACCACCTGTAGTTATTTAGGTGAAAGCTCCAAAATGCTTGCCTAATATGTCTGTTTATCCAAAAGGAAGTAAAAAGGGAGAGCTAGAAAGATAGCATTGCATCACATTACATGGCAATGCAATGCACAGTTGCTGAAGTTGAACCAAAATGAGCTTGTAATCTGGCTTCTGCAACTTTGAACATGAAAAATCTAATGAGGAGAAGAAAAGCAAAGCCAAAGAGTCCATCCCAAAATCCGACAAACAAGCAAAATGAACAAAAAACATTGAATTCAATTCTTTCTGATTTTAGAAACTGCATTAAAGAAGGGGTGCACCGGTCCTGGAGATACTGCAATACCAGGTCAATGCGTGGAGTGGACAGAGCAAGCTCTTTTTCCATCTCCCTGTTCTAAAAATCCATTTAATATATGGTCTCCAGATAGGGGACGTATCAGATATTAAACTGATAAGAACAGATACTACACTTGATCTTAGCCAAAAGGCCGAGAAGCGATAACCAGAATTGGTTTCAAACTACGGAGCCACCCAAGGATCCTGAAAAGTCCATTTGTGGAGATGAGCTCCTGGACTCCCGTTAAGAAGACATGTTGTCAACCTCTAGATCCCTTACATGCCTGCACTTTTCGGCTTGCTGCTGCTGCAATCCACGCGTTTTAGATCTGCATAACTCCACCTCTTTAAACACAGCACCTTCACCCCCTGCTGTTCCCACCCGCCTCAACACCGTTGGAAGGGAGGAGAACCAATTAAGGCGGGGGGTGGGGTGGAACGAGCAGCTGTCTACCCTTAGCAGGAGGGCTCCTGATTACATACCTCTCCTGCTGCTGCTGCTGCTGGCTGTCCAGCAGCAGACTGAAGGTGGCTGCTGCTGTGCACAGGTATATAAAGGCTCAGAGCCTATTATGACACGCGCAGCCAGCGTTCCATTGCCACATTCCATCTACTGCAGGCAGGATACCTGGCTGGCTGAATGTCGCTGAGAAGCTCACAGAGACCGCCATAAGCAACAGTTTAACAGAATGCCACAGACTAATCAACCAAACTTTTTGGGTTGGGTTCTCTTTTATAGTCTGCAGGCATTAAATGAAAGAAGTCAGTGTTCCAGCAGAAGGAGACAACGTTTCAGAAAAGGCATTGTAGCAAACCAAAAAAGAAATTTTAAGCGCAGCAGAGTAACCAGCGCACATACCTGTTAGCTCAGGTGAGTTTAAAAGGCTGCTGTTGATAACAAGGGCATTTGCTAAATAGATGGTGTGTGTGCAACAATATACTGAAAGGTAAATTATATTGTGCAGCTTATCTCACCACCTGTAGTTATTTAGGTGAAAGCTCCAAAATGCTTGCCTAATATGTCTGTTTATCCAAAAGGAAGTAAAAAGGGAGAGCTAGAAAGATAGCATTGCATCACATTACATGGCAAAGCAATGCACAGTTGCTGAAGTTGAACCAAAATGAGCTTGTAATCTGGCTTCTGCAACTTTGAACATGAAAAATCCAATGAGGAGAAGAAAAGCAAAGCCAAAGAGTCCATCCCAAAATCCGACAAACAAGCAAAATGAACAAAAAACATTGAATTCAATTCTTTCTGATTTTAGAAACTGCATTAAAGAAGGGGTGCACCGGTCCTGGAGATACTGCAATACCAGGTCAATGCGTGGAGTGGACAGAGCAAGCTCTTTTTCCATCTCCCTGTTCTAAAAATCCATTTAATATATGGTCCCCAGATAGGGGACGTATCAGATATTAAACTGATAAGAACAGATACTACACTTGATCTTAGCCAAAAGGCCGAGAAGCGATAACCAGAATTGGTTTCAAACTACGGAGCCACCCAAGGATCCTGAAAAGTCCATTTGTGGAGATGAGCTCCTGGACTCCCGTTAAGAAGACATGTTGTCAACCTCTAGATCCCTTACATGCCTGCACTTTTCGGCTTGCTGCTGCTGCAATCCACGCGTTTTAGATCTGCATAACTCCACCTCTTTAAACACAGCACCTTCACCCCCTGCTGTTCCCACCCGCCTCAACACCGTTGGAAGGGAGGAGAACCAATTAAGGCGGGGGGTGGGGTGGAACGAGCAGCTGTCTACCCTTAGCAGGAGGGCTCCTGATTACATACCTCTCCTGCTGCTGCTGCTGCTGGCTGTCCAGCAGCAGACTGAAGGTGGCTGCTGCTGTGCACAGGTATATAAAGGCTCAGAGCCTATTATGACACGCGCAGCCAGCGTTCCATTGCCACATTCCATCTACTGCAGGCAGGATACCTGGCTGGCTGAATGTCGCTGAGAAGCTCACAGAGACCGCCATAAGCAACAGTTTAACAGAATGCCACAGACTAATCAACCAAACTTTTTGGGTTGGGTTCTCTTTTATAGTCTGCAGGCATTAAATGAAAGAAGTCAGTGTTCCAGCAGAAGGAGACAACGTTTCAGAAAAGGCATTGTAGCAAACCAAAAAAGAAATTTTAAGCGCAGCAGAGTAACCAGCGCACATACCTGTTAGCTCAGGTGAGTTTAAAAGGCTGCTGTTGATAACAAGGGCATTTGCTAAATAGATGGTGTGTGTGCAACAATATACTGAAAGGTCAATTATATTGTGCAGCTTATCTCACCACCTGTAGTTATTTAGGTGAAAGCTCCAAAATGCTTGCCTAATATGTCTGTTTATCCAAAAGGAAGTAAAAAGGGAGAGCTAGAAAGATAGCATTGCATCACATTACATGGCAATGCAATGCACAGTTGCTGAAGTTGAACCAAAATGAGCTTGTAATCTGGCTTCTGCAACTTTGAACATGAAAAATCCAATGAGGAGAAGAAAAGCAAAGCCAAAGAGTCCATCCCAAAATCCGACAAACAAGCAAAATGAACAAAAAACATTGAATTCAATTCTTTCTGATTTTAGAAACTGCATTAAAGAAGGGGTGCACCGGTCCTGGAGATACTGCAATACCAGGTCAATGCGTGGAGTGGACAGAGCAAGCTCTTTTTCCATCTCCCTGTTATAAAAATCCATTTAATATATGGTCCCCAGATAGGGGACGTATCAGATATTAAACTGATAAGAACAGATACTACACTTGATCTTAGCCAAAAGGCCGAGAAGCGATAACCAGAATTGGTTTCAAACTACGGAGCCACCCAAGGATCCTGAAAAGTCCATTTGTGGAGATGAGCTCCTGGACTCCCGTTAAGAAGACATGTTGTCAACCTCTAGATCCCTTACATGCCTGCACTTTTCGGCTTGCTGCTGCTGCAATCCACGCGTTTTAGATCTGCATAACTCCACCTCTTTAAACACAGCACCTTCACCCCCTGCTGTTCCCACCCGCCTCAACACCGTTGGAAGGGAGGAGAACCAATTAAGGCGGGGGGTGGGGTGGAACGAGCAGCTGTCTACCCTTAGCAGGAGGGCTCCTGATTACATACCTCTCCTGCTGCTGCTGCTGCTGGCTGTCCAGCAGCAGACTGAAGGTGGCTGCTGCTGTGCACAGGTATATAAAGGCTCAGAGCCTATTATGACACGCGCAGCCAGCGTTCCATTGCCACATTCCATCTACTGCAGGCAGGATACCTGGCTGGCTGAATGTCGCTGAGAAGCTCACAGAGACCGCCATAAGCAACAGTTTAACAGAATGCCACAGACTAATCAACCAAACTTTTTGGGTTGGGTTCTCTTTTATAGTCTGCAGGCATTAAATGAAAGAAGTCAGTGTTCCAGCAGAAGGAGACAACGTTTCAGAAAAGGCATTGTAGCAAACCAAAAAAGAAATTTTAAGCGCAGCAGAGTAACCAGCGCACATACCTGTTAGCTCAGGTGAGTTTAAAAGGCTGCTGTTGATAACAAGGGCATTTGCTAAATAGATGGTGTGTGTGCAACAATATACTGAAAGGTCAATTATATTGTGCAGCTTATCTCACCACCTGTAGTTATTTAGGTGAAAGCTCCAAAATGCTTGCCTAATATGTCTGTTTATCCAAAAGGAAGTAAAAAGGGAGAGCTAGAAAGATAGCATTGCATCACATTACATGGCAATGCAATGCACAGTTGCTGAAGTTGAACCAAAATGAGCTTGTAATCTGGCTTCTGCAACTTTGAACATGAAAAATCCAATGAGGAGAAGAAAAGCAAAGCCAAAGAGTCCATCCCAAAATCCGACAAACAAGCAAAATGAACAAAAAACATTGAATTCAATTCTTTCTGATTTTAGAAACTGCATTAAAGAAGGGGTGCACCGGTCCTGGAGATACTGCAATACCAGGTCAATGCGTGGAGTGGACAGAGCAAGCTCTTTTTCCATCTCCCTGTTCTAAAAATCCATTTAATATATGGTCCCCAGATAGGGGACGTATCAGATATTAAACTGATAAGAACAGATTTTTTGATTGAATATATCTTTTATTAGCACAAAAAATAAGTTAACAGACAGTGTACAGTGCCGCAGCCCAGTACACACAGAATTCTACATCATATTTACATAGCATGAGGATACGACGCACTAACTAGACACATCACACCCCTATGCTACACAAAACACTCAATCTGAAAGAAAAAGCATGTCAATCAATACAGTACGACGAACCGTGATAAGGGATGGGGATTGGGAAAAAGGGGATGGGGAGGGGAAAATCACAGGCCCGAAGCTTTATTGAAAGACAAGACACATAAGGGGAGAGGGGGAGGAGGGGTTTAGTCCTCGTCCTCGTCCTCCGGACCGTCCATGATGGAATAGTCTCTGAGCAGGCTGTGGATCAGCCTGCGGCAGTCCTGGATGGACATCCTCTCCCTCCTCAAGATGAGCCGGTTCCTGGCGACCCAAACGGCATCCTTGAAGCAGTTCATAAGGCGCCAAGCCTCCTGGATGGCTCCGACGGTATGAACCCCAGGGAAGAGTCCGTAAAGCACAGAATGGTGCGATAGGCTCGCCCTGGGGACAGAGTTCCTCAGGTCGTCCTCAAGTGCAGTCAATAGGTGCTGTGCAAATCCGCAGTCCCAAAAAGTGTGCAAAGATGTTTCCTCCACGAAGGGGCACCTTGGGCAGTACCGGGTCTTGCACAGGTTCCGGGCATGCATGAATGACCGGACGGGCAGTCCGCCCTGAATCGCCATCCACGACAAGTCCTTGTGCCCGTTGGTCAGCCTGTCAGACGACACATTTGTCCACACAGTCTCCAGCGTGTCCTGGTGAAGTCCTGTGATGTTCTCCACGTCATCCTTGGCTCTGATTAGCTTGTGGATAGTTTTGGGCTTCCACAAGTCGGGCTTGAGTCCCTCCAGTTGATGCTCCCCCACAAATCGAACGACGTCTCCGTAGAACCATGGCGTCGTCCAGTTGTAGGGGAAGGAGCTGTCCCACTTGTCCCAGCCGAGTCGCCTCCAAAGAGGAAGCAGGAAGAATTGAGACATGGACCTGCCCGCGGAGCCATTCTTGACTTGCAAAGTCCGGCGGACACAATCACACACAAAAGAGGATCGCAGGAGGGTGGGGATATCTGGAACGCCCTTCCCACCCTTGCGAGGCTCCTTGTACATGACGGCCCGCCTGACTCTGTCCATCTTGGATCCCCAGACAAAGTGAAACACTGTCCTGGTAATGGCCCTGCACACAGTGACGTGTGGGGGCCAGGCCTGCGCCGTGTACTGCAAGACGGGCAGGACCTCATTACGCAGGATGAGTGCCTTACCCTCACAAGTGAGGTGTCTGAGGCTCCAGAGTCCGATCCGTTGCTTCACCTTGGCCAAGCGTTCTTGCCAGGACTTGAGGGCCGCTCCTTCCTTCCCGAACCAGACTCCCAGCACCTTGAGGAAATCCGGTTGAATGTTGAAGGGGAAGGGGGCGGAGGAGGCCGGCTGCCAATCCCCGAAGAGCATGGCTTCCGACTTCCTGCAGTTGACTTTGGCCCCTGAAGCCCGGCCGAACCTCTCACACGTCTGGACGAGGGCGTCGACTGAACCACGATCAGCGCAGAAGACGGTGACGTCGTCCATGTAGAGCGAGCACTTGACCTCGTGTCGTCCCGGACCCGGTGCGGTGATCCCTCTGATCTCTCCATTCTGCCGGATAGCCTCTGCGAAGAGTTCTATAACACAAACAAAAAGAAGAGGTGATAGAGGGCAGCCTTGTCTGACCCCAGAGAGGACAGGGAAGGGGTCAGTCTTCCAGCCGTTCACCAACACCGAGCTGTGGATATCAAAATACATCAGACGGACATACGAACAAAACATGTTACCCAAACCTAACTGGTGCAGAGCTCGGCCCATGAACTCGTGGGAAACCCGGTCGAAGGCCTTCTCCTGATCCAAGGAGACCAGGGCCGCGTGTGCGCGGCGGACCTTGATGTACTCGACCGTGTCCCGCACGAGAGCGAGGCTGTCTGCGATGCGACGTCCAGGGATGCCGCAGGTCTGGTCCGGGTGGATGATCCGTCCGATGACCGTCTTAAGTCGTGTCGCCATCGTCTTGGCCAGGATCTTGTAGTCCACGTTGAGCAGAGTGATGGGACGCCAATTCCTCAGGTCGCACCTCTCTCCCTTCCGCTTGTACAGGATCGTGACCATTCCTTCCCTCAAAGATGGAGGCATTCTACCCTCCACCACCATCTCCTCGTACAGGTCCAACAGGTCCGGACAGATGAGGTCTCCCAGCGCTACATAGAGCTCCGCTGGAAGACCATCACTGCCCGGGGTCCTGCCGGTCCTAAAGGATTTAGCGGCAGAGAGCAATTCGCCCACCATCAGAGGTTTGTCCAAGGCTGCCGTGCCTGCAGGATCAAGATGGTTAGTGATACCTGACAGGAACTTATCAGCAGCGTCGGGGTCGGTAGTCTTGTGGGAGTAAAGTTCGCTGTAGAAGTCGCTGACGACCCTCATCACGTCCTCCTTCCCACGTCGCATGTTTACGCTCTCGTCTCGCAGCTCGTTCAGGGGCGTGTGACCGGCATGAAGTTTCCTGAAAAAGAATGAGTTACATTTCTCACCCTTCTCCAGATTCTCCACTTTGGAACGGAAGATGATTCGCTTGGACTCCTCCTCAAAGTGCCTTTTCAGGCTCTTCTTGGTCTCCTCCAGCTCCTCCCTCACGTCCCAGCCGCAGTGAAGAAGGTCCTGCAGCGACCGCAGCTCGCGCTGCAGCCCTCTGAAGTCCCTCCTCTTCTCACACGCCTGTTGTCGACCCTTGGCCTGAAAGAAACAGCGAAACTCAAGTTTAACATATTCCCACCAATCAGAGACTGTTTGGAAGCTACCCTTGTAGGACTGCCACATTGCGTAGGCTGCTCTCAGCTCCTCCACGACTTCATCCTGAGCCAGCAGAGCACAATTCAGCTTCCAGGAGCCGGGGCCGGACGGAAAACCGTCGCCGAGGACACCTTGTAAGTGAATGGCTCTGTGGTCGGAGAAGAAGCAGGAGACCATCGAGTGCCTACTCTGCCTGACTGCCCGAGAGGTGAACACAAAGTCAATCCTGGAGCGGAGTGAGCCATCGGGTCGGCTCCACGAATAGTTCGTGGAGCCTCTCCCCATGGAGCCCACCACGTCCTGAAGAGAGGCCTCGGTTACCATCTCGATGAGCAGCTTGGACGTGATGTCCAACTTGGCAGATGTGCCAGAACTACGACCGTCCTCCTCGATGGGGCAGTTGAAATCCCCGGCCATCACTAAGGTCCTGGTGGTGGCAAGCTGAAGCCGCAGGGTCTGGAAAAGCTCCAAACGCTCATTCTTCAGTGGGGACGCATACACGTTGATGAACCTGACAGGTTCTCCCGCCCAGTTGCCATCTACAACAAGAGCCCTGCCGCAGATGAGCTCCTGGACGGACTCAAGCGTGAATGCGCCCCCCCTGATCAGAATTGCGACCCCCGCAGACTTGCAGTCACCCCCACCGGACCAGTAGGATGGACCGTGGGACCACTCCCTGGCCAGATGTTTGAAGGACCTAGAGGAGGGAAGGGAACATTCCTGCAACATATAAACATCACACAACTGGGAAGTAAGGAAGGCATAAATAGTCTGACGTCTGAACTTGTCCTTGATGCTCCTGACATTAATGGAAAATAAGTTAATATTAGCCATCATGTAGGGAAAAAAGAAAAAGTTAGCGCAGGCAATACACCTTAGTTACCACTCCGGTCGGGTGGTCCCTCGTCGGTGTTGACTGCTGGTGACGGGATCACCAGCAGGCCCTCTTCCTCCATCTGGTCAAGCAGTGCGGCCTCGATCTCGGCGACCACCAGTTCCTCCTCTTCTGGCTCGGCCACCAGGGTCTCAACCATGTGCTCCATCTCTTCTGGCTCAGGGAGGGTATCCTCCTTTTCGCCTACGAAATCCAGAATCTTCTTTTTGGAGGATTCAGTAGCAGGGCTGTCCTCCACCTTCCTCTTTCCCCGGGTTGGAACTGGGGAGACAAGAAGGGGAAAATCCTCCTCGGAATAGATAGCGGCGGGTGGAGGAAAGGTTAATTCCACCGCTACCATGGTCTGGGGAGGGAGAGTGGCTGCCGGGGCAGGGGAAAGGACACCTGCTGAGGAGTAGGGGAAGGAGGAAGAGGAAGTGGAATCCTCAGCAGGGGTGGCCGGGGTGGGGGGGGGTTGGACGGGGGTGGCAGGGGGAGGGATCGAGAGAGGGGTGACAGAACTCTTACCCTCCTTTGACTTTTTCTTCTGCTTCGGAGCTGCTGGGACCGTCGCTGGGGCTTTGGCCACCGACTCCTTGACCGCTTTGGCCTTGGTCGTCTCGGCCTTGGCCGCTGGGGCCTTGGTCGTCGCGTCCTTGACCTTCACAGGCCTGGTCGTCGGGGCCTTGTCCTCCGTAGCTGGGGTCGTCGCAACCACCGATGCCCAGGATCTCTCACGCCTGGGGCAATCCTTGTACAGATGAGCCGCCAGCCCACACAGGTTGCAGGACGTCTTCTTCGGGCAGTCCTTCGAGCTGTGTCCCGTCACTCGACAAATCCTGCAGGCATCCTCCTTGCAGTCCTTCATCTCGTGGCCGTTCTTGCCGCATCTCCTGCAGTTCCGCGGCATGTCCGGGTAATAGATGAGGCCGTAGGAGTTGCCCAGGGAGAATGTCGGGGGCAGGTGCCGAAGTCCGTCTGAGTACGCCAGGTCCCTGTGAAGTCTAACGGTCACCGACCACTTACCTGTCCAGAAGCCGAGTCCATTCAGGATGTGAGAGGGTTCCTTCACAACCAAACAGAAGCGTCTCAGGAAGGTACAGATGTCTTGGCCTGGGGTGTGCGGGTTGCGCATGGAGACCGTGATCCTCCTTTCATCCCTCTGGATAGGGCAGCTACCTGTAAAGGCAGAGAAAGAATTATCCGGTCCTTTTGCGCTTACCATTTCCCAGAACCTCCTGCAGGTGTTCACAGTGGCGAAGGTGACGAAGAAGATCCCCGTCAAGAAGGTCTGGATGCTGAGGGTGTCCGACCTGGAGAAGCCTCGATCCAGCAGCATCTTCTGGCAGAACACGTCCGAGGACATGTCCGGCACCCTCCCATCCACTTCCTTCAGCTTCAGGGCCACCGTCTGCCGCATCCATGGCTCCAGGGCTGGAGCTTCGTGGCGGGGCTTCTGGGGTCCCTTCTGCTGGCCAGTCGTGGAGGCAGAGTCCTTGGGGTCAGAATCGGCTCCTGGCTGGGCCCTCCTGGCTGTCCCCAGCTCCAGGCTCTTCTTTTCGGCCTTCCTCGCAGCGCTTGCCATGGCTTTCCTCCTGCAGTTACTTCTTGGAGCTGGATCTGGAACTCTTCCCGGAATGGGTGGAGCTATGCAGATTCTTCTCCCGTCGTGTTCTGGACAAATTCCCCGAAAGGTCTTTGTCTCGATGATTTTCTTCCTCGAAGATTCCACAGGACAGCCCGATTCTTCTCCGAGTCTTCGTCTTCTTCTGGATTCTTTAGAGCTTCTTCCTCCCACCGATATCCGCCTTCGTTCTCCGATGTCAGCTGGGCTCCGAAGCTCTTCTCCTTCCGAGTTCGATCGCTCTCGTCAAGTGTAGATCGTAGCTCTTGTGTTCTTAAAAGAACAGATACTACACTTGATCTTAGCCAAAAGGCCGAGAAGCGATAACCAGAATTGGTTTCAAACTACGGAGCCACCCAAGGATCCTGAAAAGTCCATTTGTGGAGATGAGCTCCTGGACTCCCGTTAAGAAGACATGTTGTCAACCTCTAGATCCCTTACATGCCTGCACTTTTCGGCTTGCTGCTGCTGCAATCCACGCGTTTTAGATCTGCATAACTCCACCTCTTTAAACACAGCACCTTCACCCCCTGCTGTTCCCACCCGCCTCAACACCGTTGGAAGGGAGGAGAACCAATTAAGGCGGGGGGTGGGGTGGAACGAGCAGCTGTCTACCCTTAGCAGGAGGGCTCCTGATTACATACCTCTCCTGCTGCTGCTGCTGCTGGCTGTCCATCAGCAGACTGAAGGTGGCTGCTGCTGTGCACAGGTATATAAAGGCTCAGAGCCTATTATGACACGCGCAGCCAGCGTTCCATTGCCACATTCCATCTACTGCAGGCAGGATACCTGGCTGGCTGAATGTCGCTGAGAAGCTCACAGAGACCGCCATAAGCAACAGTTTAACAGAATGCCACAGACTAATCAACCAAACTTTTTGGGTTGGGTTCTCTTTTATAGTCTGCAGGCATTAAATGAAAGAAGTCAGTGTTCCAGCAGAAGGAGACAACGTTTCAGAAAAGGCATTGTAGCAAACCAAAAAAGAAATTTTAAGCGCAGCAGAGTAACCAGCGCACATACCTGTTAGCTCAGGTGAGTTTAAAAGGCTGCTGTTGATAACAAGGGCATTTGCTAAATAGATGGTGTGTGTGCAACAATATACTGAAAGGTCAATTATATTGTGCAGCTTATCTCACCACCTGTAGTTATTTAGGTGAAAGCTCCAAAATGCTTGCCTAATATGTCTGTTTATCCAAAAGGAAGTAAAAAGGGAGAGCTAGAAAGATAGCATTGCATCACATTACATGGCAATGCAATGCACAGTTGCTGAAGTTGAACCAAAATGAGCTTGTAATCTGGCTTCTGCAACTTTGAACATGAAAAATCCAATGAGGAGAAGAAAAGCAAAGCCAAAGAGTCCATCCCAAAATCCGACAAACAAGCAAAATGAACAAAAAACATTGAATTCAATTCTTTCTGATTTTAGAAACTGCATTAAAGAAGGGGTGCACCGGTCCTGGAGATACTGCAATACCAGGTCAATGCGTGGAGTGGACAGAGCAAGCTCTTTTTCCATCTCCCTGTTCTAAAAATCCATTTAATATATGGTCCCCAGATAGGGGACATATCAGATATTAAACTGATAAGAACAGATTTTTTTTTTTTTATCGAAAGCCCGAATTCGTGTACAAAACCCGAGTGCGCTTAAAAAAGTGACAAGTGCCACAAAAAAAGTGCACTAGGATGCTGGTCTTCTTGAAACCCTCTCCAAAAGGAGAAGGGTCCCCCAAACCATTCCCCGTCCCTCCGAGCCAAAAGGCCACAGCGAGGAACAGGGACAAAAAGCCACCTCCAGCCGAAGCCAGAGGCGACCCAATCTTACCCCCAGCACCTGCCCGAGTTCTCACCCGAGCAAGGCACTGGGAGCCAAAGACTGTGCTCCCCTCCCGGAAGAGGGGAGCCAACAACGCTCTCCTCCCGAAAGAGGAGAGCCAGGGGGGTTCAGGGGGGAGCGGAA
This sequence comes from Phyllobates terribilis, assembly GCF_046119375.1. Taxonomy (NCBI): domain Eukaryota; kingdom Metazoa; phylum Chordata; class Amphibia; order Anura; family Dendrobatidae; genus Phyllobates; species Phyllobates terribilis. The sequence continues at coordinate 105,743 of NW_027363332.1, forward strand.
CCTGATGGCCACACACTCCCCCCCTAGACCTGCCAAGAGAGGAACCCGTAAGGGAACCGCATCCCGACAAAATCCTAGTAGGACGTGACACACGTGAATAAGTGGACACACAGTGACAAAGAAATTAAATAAATAGTGAAGGTTTCACAGTATAATACTGCCCGGACCTTCGACCGGGAATTGAAAAATTCCCCATCCTAAGGCCAGAAGGCCCGGAATAAGGGTGTGTGCGAAGAAAGAAAATTTGAAGTGCTTGTGCAAATGTGCCATAAACTCAAGTGGGGTTCCCAATCCCAGTGAGTTAAGGCACCCCAGGGTCACCACTCCTGGGGCACTTCACACTTCGGGCTTTCGATCTTCCCCGGCCCAATGGCGTCGATCCTGGGGGGCCATGCTTTCCACCAGATGACTATATTAGCCACCTGGCGTACTAACAAGCGCCTAAACCCCAGTGTGCATAATGTATCAATCTACTAGGGCGGCCAACATCGAAAACCGCCTTTTCAAAAGATACTACACTTGATCTTAGCCAAAAGGCCGAGAAGCGATAACCAGAATTGGTTTCAAACTACGGAGCCACCCAAGGATCCTGAAAAGTCCATTTGTGGAGATGAGCTCCTGGACTCCCGTTAAGAAGACATGTTGTCAACCTCTAGATCCCTTACATGCCTGCACTTTTCGGCTTGCTGCTGCTGCAATCCACGCGTTTTAGATCTGCATAACTCCACCTCTTTAAACACAGCACCTTCACCCCCTGCTGTTCCCACCCGCCTCAACACCGTTGGAAGGGAGGAGAACCAATTAAGGCGGGGGGTGGGGTGGAACGAGCAGCTGTCTACCCTTAGCAGGAGGGCTCCTGATTACATACCTCTCCTGCTGCTGCTGCTGCTGGCTGTCCAGCAGCAGACTGAAGGTGGCTGCTGCTGTGCACAGGTATATAAAGGCTCAGAGCCTATTATGACACGCGCAGCCAGCGTTCCATTGCCACATTCCATCTACTGCAGGCAGGATACCTGGCTGGCTGAATGTCGCTGAGAAGCTCACAGAGACCGCCATAAGCAACAGTTTAACAGAATGCCACAGACTAATCAACCAAACTTTTTGGGTTGGGTTCTCTTTTATAGTCTGCAGGCATTAAATGAAAGAAGTCAGTGTTCCAGCAGAAGGAGACAACGTTTCAGAAAAGGCATTGTAGCAAACCAAAAAAGAAATTTTAAGCGCAGCAGAGTAACCAGCGCACATACCTGTTAGCTCAGGTGAGTTTAAAAGGCTGCTGTTGATAACAAGGGCATTTGCTAAATAGATGGTGTGTGTGCAACAATATACTGAAAGGTCAATTATATTGTGCAGCTTATCTCACCACCTGTAGTTATTTAGGTGAAAGCTCCAAAATGCTTGCCTAATATGTCTGTTTATCCAAAAGGAAGTAAAAAGGGAGAGCTAGAAAGATAGCATTGCATCACATTACATGGCAATGCAATGCACAGTTGCTGAAGTTGAACCAAAATGAGCTTGTAATCTGGCTTCTGCAACTTTGAACATGAAAAATCCAATGAGGAGAAGAAAAGCAAAGCCAAAGAGTCCATCCCAAAATCCGACAAACAAGCAAAATGAACCAAAAACATTGAATTCAATTCTTTCTGATTTTAGAAACTGCATTAAAGAAGGGGTGCACCGGTCCTGGAGATACTGCAATACCAGGTCAATGCGTGGAGTGGACAGAGCAAGCTCTTTTTCCATCTCCCTGTTCTAAAAATCCATTTAATATATGGTCCCCAGATAGGGGACGTATCAGATATTAAACTGATAAGAACAGATACTACACTTGATCTTAGCCAAAAGGCCGAGAAGCGATAACCAGAATTGGTTTCAAACTACGGAGCCACCCAAGGATCCTGAAAAGTCCATTTGTGGAGATGAGCTCCTGGACTCCCGTTAAGAAGACATGTTGTCAACCTCTAGATCCCTTACATGCCTGCACTTTTCGGCTTGCTGCTGCTGCAATCCACGCGTTTTAGATCTGCATAACTCCACCTCTTTAAACACAGCACCTTCACCCCCTGCTGTTCCCACCCGCCTCAACACCGTTGGAAGGGAGGAGAACCAATTAAGGCGGGGGGTGGGGTGGAACGAGCAGCTGTCTACCCTTAGCAGGAGGGCTCCTGATTACATACCTCTCCTGCTGCTGCTGCTGCTGGCTGTCCAGCAGCAGACTGAAGGTGGCTGCTGCTGTGCACAGGTATATAAAGGCTCAGAGCCTATTATGACACGCGCAGCCAGCGTTCCTTTGCCACATTCCATCTACTGCAGGCAGGATACCTGGCTGGCTGAATGTCGCTGAGAAGCTCACAGAGACCGCCATAAGCAACAGTTTAACAGAATGCCACAGACTAATCAACCAAACTTTTTGGGCTGGGTTCTCTTTTATAGTCTGCAGGCATTAAATGAAAGAAGTCAGTGTTCCAGCAGAAGGAGACAACGTTTCAGAAAAGGCATTGTAGCAAACCAAAAAAGAAATTTTAAGCGCAGCAGAGTAACCAGCGCACATACCTGTTAGCTCAGGTGAGTTTAAAAGGCTGCTGTTGATAACAAGGGCATTTGCTAAATAGATGGTGTGTGTGCAACAATATACTGAAAGGTCAATTATATTGTGCAGCTTATCTCACCACCTGTAGTTATTTAGGTGAAAGCTCCAAAATGCTTGCCTAATATGTCTGTTTATCCAAAAGGAAGTAAAAAGGGAGAGCTAGAAAGATAGCATTGCATCACATTACATGGCAATGCAATGCACAGTTGCTGAAGTTGAACCAAAATGAGCTTGTAATCTGGCTTCTGCAACTTTGAACATGAAAAATCCAATGAGGAGAAGAAAAGCAAAGCCAAAGAGTCCATCCCAAAATCCGACAAACAAGCAAAATGAACAAAAAACATTGAATTCAATTCTTTCTGATTTTAGAAACTGCATTAAAGAAGGGGTGCACCGGTCCTGGAGATACTGCAATACCAGGTCAATGCGTGGAGTGGACAGAGCAAGCTCTTTTTCCATCTCCCTGTTCTAAAAATCCATTTAATATATGGTCCCCAGATAGGGGACGTATCAGATATTAAACTGATAAGAACAGATACTACACTTGATCTTAGCCAAAAGGCCGAGAAGCGATAACCAGAATTGGTTTCAAACTACGGAGCCACCCAAGGATCCTGAAAAGTCCATTTGTGGAGATGAGCTCCTGGACTCCCGTTAAGAAGACATGTTGTCAACCTCTAGATCCCTTACATGCCTGCACTTTTCGGCTTGCTGCTGCTGCAATCCACGCGTTTTAGATCTGCATAACTCCACCTCTTTAAACACAGCACCTTCACCCCCTGCTGTTCCCACCCGCCTCAACACCGTTGGAAGGGAGGAGAACCAATTAAGGCGGGGGGTGGGGTGGAACGAGCAGCTGTCTACCCTTAGCAGGAGGGCTCCTGATTACATACCTCTCCTGCTGCTGCTGCTGCTGGCTGTCCAGCAGCAGACTGAAGGTGGCTGCTGCTGTGCACAGGTATATAAAGGCTCAGAGCCTATTATGACACGCGCAGCCAGCGTTCCATTGCCACATTCCATCTACTGCAGGCAGGATACCTGGCTGGCTGAATGTCGCTGAGAAGCTCACAGAGACCGCCATAAGCAACAGTTTAACAGAATGCCACAGACTAATCAACCAAACTTTTTGGGTTGGGTTCTCTTTTATAGTCTGCAGGCATTAAAAGAAAGAAGTCAGTGTTCCAGCAGAAGGAGACAACGTTTCAGAAAAGGCATTGTAGCAAACCAAAAAAGAAATTTTAAGCGCAGCAGAGTAACCAGCGCACATACCTGTTAGCTCAGGTGAGTTTAAAAGGCTGCTGTTGATAACAAGGGCATTTGCTAAATAGATGGTGTGTGTACAACAATATACTGAAAGGTCAATTATATTGTGCAGCTTATCTCACCACCTGTAGTTATTTAGGTGAAAGCTCCAAAATGCTTGCCTAATATGTCTGTTTATCCAAAAGGAAGTAAAAAGGGAGAGCTAGAAAGATTGCATTGCATCACATTACATGGCAATGCAATGCACAGTTGCTGAAGTTGAACCAAAATGAGCTTGTAATCTGGCTTCTGCAACTTTGAACATGAAAAATCCAATGAGGAGAAGAAAAGCAAAGCCAAAGAGTCCATCTCAAAATCCGACAAACAAGCAAAATGAACAAAAAACATTGAATTCAATTCTTTCTGATTTTAGAAACTGCATTAAAGAAGGGGTGCACCGGTCCTGGAGATACTGCAATACCAGGTCAATGCGTGGAGTGGACAGAGCAAGCTCTTTTTCCATCTCCCTGTTCTAAAAATCCATTTAATATATGGTCCCCAGATAGGGGACGTATCAGATATTAAACTGATAAGAACAGATTTTTTGATTGAAGCTGCATCCAAGGCACTGAAAAATGTGACCGAAGTCACACCAAAACAGCGCACGAGGCGAGGATTCATGTGGACCCTTCCCGGAGGAGAGGGTCCCCAATAAACCATCCCCATCCCTCTGAGCCAGAAGGCCACAGCGAGGGTCAGGGATCTCCGATGCTCTCCCTAGCCGAAGCCGGAGAAGAGCCGTTTTCGTGCTCCCAGCTTCCATCTAGGCTGCCACCCTAGTGGAGCTGGAGCCTGTGTTGGTTTCTCAGCCCAAAGCTGACCGGACCTCCGACCGGGTTTATAAAAATTCCCCTTCCTAGCCCGGAGGCCAGGAATAGGGGGGGTTGCTCAGAAAGTATGATTGGCAAAGGTGCGGCGTGCTACGAAGCCAAGTCTTTCTGGGGTTCCCAGTCCCAGTAAGCTTGGACTCCCACCAGGGCGCCTACTCCTGGGGCACATTGCTCCAAAGCCCTCACACTTACCCAGCCTAGTGACTTCGATCCTGGAGGGCCATGTTTTCCATCAGATAACTCTATGAGCCACCTGGCGTACTAACAAGTGCACCAAACCAGTGTGTAATATGCATCAATTTACTAGGGCAGCCCAAGGACAAAACTGCCTTTTCAAAAGATACTACACTTGATCTTAGCCAAAAGGCCGAGAAGCGATAACCAGAATTGGTTTCAAACTACGGAGCCACCCAAGGATCCTGAAAAGTCCATTTGTGGAGATGAGCTCCTGGACTCCCGTTAAGAAGACATGTTGTCAACCTCTAGATCCCTTACATGCCTGCACTTTTCGGCTTGCTGCTGCTGCAATCCACGCGTTTTAGATCTGCATAACTCCACCTCTTTAAACACAGCACCTTCACCCCCTGCTGTTCCCACCCGCCTCAACACCGTTGGAAGGGAGGAGAACCAATTAAGGCGGGGGGTGGGGTGGAACGAGCAGCTGTCTACCCTTAGCAGGAGGGCTCCTGATTACATACCTCTCCTGCTGCTGCTGCTGCTGGCTGTCCAGCAGCAGACTGAAGGTGGCTGCTGCTGTGCACAGGTATATAAAGGCTCAGAGCCTATTATGACACGCGCAGCCAGCGTTCCATTGCCACATTCCATCTACTGCAGGCAGGATACCTGGCTGGCTGAATGTCGCTGAGAAGCTCACAGAGACCGCCATAAGCAACAGTTTAACAGAATGCCACAGACTAATCAACCAAACTTTTTGGGTTGGGTTCTCTTTTATAGTCTGCAGGCATTAAATGAAAGAAGTCAGTGTTCCAGCAGAAGGAGACAACGTTTCAGAAAAGGCATTGTAGCAAACCAAAAAAGAAATTTTAAGCGCAGCAGAGTAACCAGCGCACATACCTGTTAGCTCAGGTGAGTTTAAAAGGCTGCTGTTGATAACAAGGGCATTTGCTAAATAGATGGTGTGTGTGCAACAATATACTGAAAGGTCAATTATATTGTGCAGCTTATCTCACCACCTGTAGTTATTTAGGTGAAAGCTCCAAAATGCTTGCCTAATATGTCTGTTTATCCAAAAGGAAGTAAAAAGGGAGAGCTAGAAAGATAGCATTGCATCACATTACATGGCAATGCAATGCACAGTTGCTGAAGTTGAACCAAAATGAGCTTGTAATCTGGCTTCTGCAACTTTGAACATGAAAAATCCAATGAGGAGAAGAAAAGCAAAGCCAAAGAGTCCATCCCAAAATCCGACAAACAAGCAAAATGAACAAAAAACATTGAATTCAATTCTTTCTGATTTTAGAAACTGCATTAAAGAAGGGGTGCACCGGTCCTGGAGATACTGCAATACCAGGTCAATGCGTGGAGTGGACAGAGCAAGCTCTTTTTCCATCTCCCTGTTCTAAAAATCCATTTAATATATGGTCCCCAGATAGGGGACGTATCAGATATTAAACTGATAAGAACAGATACTACACTTGATCTTAGCCAAAAGGCCGAGAAGCGATAACCAGAATTGGTTTCAAACTACGGAGCCACCCAAGGATCCTGAAAAGTCCATTTGTGGAGATGAGCTCCTGGACTCCCGTTAAGAAGACATGTTGTCAACCTCTAGATCCCTTACATGCCTGCACTTTTCGGCTTGCTGCTGCTGCAATCCACGCGTTTTAGATCTGCATAACTCCACCTCTTTAAACACAGCACCTTCACCCCCTGCTGTTCCCACCCGCCTCAACACCGTTGGAAGGGAGGAGAACCAATTAAGGCGGGGGGTGGGGTGGAACGAGCAGCTGTCTACCCTTAGAAGGAGGGCTCCTGATTACATACCTCTCCTGCTGCTGCTGCTGCTGGCTGTCCAGCAGCAGACTGAAGGTGGCTGCTGCTGTGCACAGGTATATAAAGGCTCAGAGCCTATTATGACACGCGCAGCCAGCGTTCCATTGCCACATTCCATCTACTGCAGGCAGGATACCTGGCTGGCTGAATGTCGCTGAGAAGCTCACAGAGACCGCCATAAGCAACAGTTTAACAGAATGCCACAGACTAATCAACCAAACTTTTTGGGTTGGGTTCTCTTTTATAGTCTGCAGGCATTAAATGAAAGAAGTCAGTGTTCCAGCAGAAGGAGACAACGTTTCAGAAAAGGCATTGTAGCAAACCAAAAAAGAAATTTTAAGCGCAGCAGAGTAACCAGCGCACATACCTGTTAGCTCAGGTGAGTTTAAAAGGCTGCTGTTGATAACAAGGGCATTTGCTAAATAGATGGTGTGTGTGCAACAATATACTGAAAGGTCAATTATATTGTGCAGCTTATCTCACCACCTGTAGTTATTTAGGTGAAAGCTCCAAAATGCTTGCCTAATATGTCTGTTTATCCAAAAGGAAGTAAAAAGGGAGAGCTAGAAAGATAGCATTGCATCACATTACATGGCAATGCAATGCACAGTTGCTGAAGTTGAACCAAAATGAGCTTGTAATCTGGCTTCTGCAACTTTGAACATGAAAAATCCAATGAGGAGAAGAAAAGCAAAGCCAAAGAGTCCATCCCAAAATCCGACAAACAAGCAAAATGAACAAAAAACATTGAATTCAATTCTTTCTGATTTTAGAAACTGCATTAAAGAAGGGGTGCACCGGTCCTGGAGATACTGCAATACCAGGTCAATGCGTGGAGTGGACAGAGCAAGCTTTTTTTCCATCTCCCTGTTCTAAAAATCCATTTAATATATGGTCCCCAGATAGGGGACGTATCAGATATTAAACTGATAAGAACAGATACTACACTTGATCTTAGCCAAAAGGCCGAGAAGCGATAACCAGAATTGGTTTCAAACTACGGAGCCACCCAAGGATCCTGAAAAGTCCATTTGTGGAGATGAGCTCCTGGACTCCCGTTAAGAAGACATGTTGTCAACCTCTAGATCCCTTACATGCCTGCACTTTTCGGCTTGCTGCTGCTGCAATCCACGCGTTTTAGATCTGCATAACTCCACCTCTTTAAACACAGCACCTTCACCCCCTGCTGTTCCCACCCGCCTCAACACCGTTGGAAGGGAGGAGAACCAATTAAGGCGGGGGGTGGGGTGGAACGAGCAGCTGTCTACCCTTAGCAGGAGGGCTCCTGATTATGTGACACCCCAGGGGTCTGGTTGCCACAGTGATAGAGATATTACGTCTGAGAGCAGGTGGGAGGTCCTTTGGTCAGGGATCCTGTGCATGCCACACCTCCTGCCCAGTCTTGGGAGGGGAAGGAATTCCCCTATATAAACCTGGGGCTGAGGCAGAGTAGGGAGTTCTGAGAGGAGAAGACAGGGAGCAGAGCTGCTCTATGGGCTCTGCTCCACAGGCAGGCCCTGTCCAGGGGCCTGAGCCTGGAGACAAGTGGAGTAGAGACAAGAAGCAGCATAGGAAACAGCAGAGTTACAAGGAGTCAGGGGCTGGCAGCTGCAGAGCTCGCCCTGACTAAGAAGACTTCTTTCCGGACCCGGAGTCCGAGGCTGTGGGGGCTAACTCTTACCCAGCAGCAGAATCCGTCAGGCAGGGGATTTCAGGTCCTCTGGCCCAGAAGCCCGAAGGCACGGTCACACGCGTGGGACCAGCACCGCCATCGTGGAGCGGAAGCCATTAGAAGGCCCCGAGTCACCGGCCATACGGGTGAGCACCACACGGTACACTCAGGGACGTGGGCTACTTACATCAGCTTCTAGCAAGGTAGCCAGAAGAGTACAGTCAGTTTGGGAGGCCTACAACTACGCCTGGCCAGGGGAGATCCCATCTGCTCAAGGACTGACCAGGCCCCGTTCGCTAGCAAGTACTCCGGGAGGGTCTATCGTTGTTACCAGTAAAGACCCTGAACTACACCGTACCGTCTCTGAGTGGTTCCTGCTACCCCCATCATCCACGTCGGCTGCCCTGAGACCATACCCCTCCCGTTGGGGGTTATACTATCACGCTGCATAATCCTACCATCGGCCTCAGCGGTCTGCCCCGCAGCAGCAGCTCCCTGGCTGCACTCAACGGGTGGCGTAGTCATCAACTATTTACTACTAGTAGACTGCCGTCCAGTTTGACTCCCTGGGCACGGACCGGGTCACCGCCACGAGACTACAACCCTCCACGGATCCGGCTCCGGGTAAGCTCCCGCGTGCGCACCGCAGCGCGACACAGGCCCAGGGGCGCGTCAATTACATACCTCTCCTGCTGCTGCTGCTGCTGGCTGTCCAGCAGCAGACTGAAGGTGGCTGCTGCTGTGCACAGGTATATAAAGGCTCAGAGCCTATTATGACACGCGCAGCCAGCGTTCCATTGCCACATTCCATCTACTGCAGGCAGGATACCTGGCTGGCTGAATGTCGCTGAGAAGCTCACAGAGACCGCCATAAGCAACAGTTTAACAGAATGCCACAGACTAATCAACCAAACTTTTTGGGTTGGGTTCTCTTTTATAGTCTGCAGGCATTAAATGAAAGAAGTCAGTGTTCCAGCAGAAGGAGACAACGTTTCAGAAAAGGCATTGTAGCAAACCAAAAAAGAAATTTTAAGCGCAGCAGAGTAACCAGCGCACATACCTGTTAGCTCAGGTGAGTTTAAAAGGCTGCTGTTGATAACAAGGGCATTTGCTAAATAGATGGTGTGTGTGCAACAATATACTGAAAGGTCAATTATATTGTGCAGCTTATCTCACCACCTGTAGTTATTTAGGTGAAAGCTCCAAAATGCTTGCCTAATATGTCTGTTTATCCAAAAGGAAGTAAAAAGGGAGAGCTAGAAAGATAGCATTGCATCACATTACATGGCAATGCAATGCACAGTTGCTGAAGTTGAACCAAAATGAGCTTGTAATCTGGCTTCTGCAACTTTGAACATGAAAAATCCAATGAGGAGAAGAAAAGCAAAGCCAAAGAGTCCATCCCAAAATCCGACAAACAAGCAAAATGAACAAAAAACATTGAATTCAATTCTTTCTGATTTTAGAAACTGCATTAAAGAAGGGGTGCACCGGTCCTGGAGATACTGCAATACCAGGTCAATGCGTGGAGTGGACAGAGCAAGCTCTTTTTCCATCTCCCTGTTCTAAAAATCCATTTAATATATGGTCCCCAGATAGGGGACGTATCAGATATTAAACTGATAAGAACAGATACTACACTTGATCTTAGCCAAAAGGCCGAGAAGCGATAACCAGAATTGGTTTCAAACTACGGAGCCACCCAAGGATCCTGAAAAGTCCATTTGTGGAGATGAGCTCCTGGACTCCCGTTAAGAAGACATGTTGTCAACCTCTAGATCCCTTACATGCCTGCACTTTTCGGCTTGCTGCTGCTGCAATCCACGCGTTTTAGATCTGCAAAACTCCACCTCTTTAAACACAGCACCTTCACCCCCTGCTGTTCCCACCCGCCTCAACACCGTTGGAAGGGAGGAGAACCAATTAAGGCGGGGGGTGGGGTGGAACGAGCAGCTGTCTACCCTTAGCAGGAGGGCTCCTGATTACATACCTCTCCTGCTGCTGCTGCTGCTGGCTGTCCAGCAGCAGACTGAAGGTGGCTGCTGCTGTGCACAGGTATATAAAGGCTCAGAACCTATTATGACACGCGCAGCCAGCGTTCCATTGCCACATTCCATCTACTGCAGGCAGGATACCTGGCTGGCTGAATGTCGCTGAGAAGCTCACAGAGACCGCCATAAGCAACAGTTTAACAGAATGCCACAGACTAATCAACCAAACTTTTTGGGTTGGGTTCTCTTTTATAGTCTGCAGGCATTAAATGAAAGAAGTCAGTGTTCCAGCAGAAGGAGACAACGTTTCAGAAAAGGCATTGTAGCAAACCAAAAAAGAAATTTTAAGCGCAGCAGAGTAACCAGCGCACATACCTGTTAGCTCAGGTGAGTTTAAAAGGCTGCTGTTGATAACAAGGGCATTTGCTAAATAGATGGTGTGTGTGCAACAATATACTGAAAGGTCAATTATATTGTGCAGCTTATCTCACCACCTGTAGTTATTTAGGTGAAAGCTCCAAAATGCTTGCCTAATATGTCTGTTTATCCAAAAGGAAGTAAAAAGGGAGAGCTAGAAAGATAGCATTGCATCACATTACATGGCAATGCAATGCACAGTTGCTGAAGTTGAACCAAAATGAGCTTGTAATCTGGCTTCTGCAACTTTGAACATGAAAAATCCAATGAGGAGAAGAAAAGCAAAGCCAAAGAGTCCATCCCAAAATCCGACAAACAAGCAAAATGAACAAAAAACATTGAATTCAATTCTTTCTGATTTTAGAAACTGCATTAAAGAAGGGGTGCACCGGTCCTGGAGATACTGCAATACCAGGTCAATGCGTGGAGTGGACAGAGCAAGCTCTTTTTCCATCTCCCTGTTCTAAAAATCCATTTAATATATGGTCCCCAGATAGGGGACGTATCAGATATTAAACTGATAAGAACAGATACTACACTTGATCTTAGCCAAAAGGCCGAGAAGCGATAACCAGAATTGGTTTCAAACTACGGAGCCACCCAAGGATCCTGAAAAGTCCATTTGTGGAGATGAGCTCCTGGACTCCCGTTAAGAATGTAGCACCCTGAGGATTCGGCTGCTACAGGGGTATTGCACCTCAACCCAGAGGTGTGATATTCCACTCCCGGATAAGGATGGAGAGTGGAACTGAGCTCGGTAGGCTGCATGCACTACATACATCCCATTTCCGAGGAACAGGCCGACGGTACTCCCACTTAGAAATGTGCAGGTACGACCGAGTCTGTTCCTGGCTGGAGTGGGAGGGGGGGTGGTACATCCCATGTAGTGTAGGGGCAGATAGGGGGAGCAGCCTGGGTAAAGTTAGGAGCTCATTGGGTGCTGGTCACCTGAGCTCACACATAGAGGGTGTATATAAGGTGGGCACCAACTAGAATCAGGGTCAGACGCAGAGAGTCAGATGCAGAGAGGATCAGCTGCAGAAAACAAGTCAGGAGCAGAGGAGAGAAGAAAGACCAAGACCCAGAGTGAGAGAGGAGAAAAGAGAAAGACCCAGAGCACAGAAGAGAAGGGACCCAAGAACCCAAATCAGAGCACCGGGTGAGGAGTCAGCATCAGGGTACCGGAACCCAAGCTGGTGGGGGTAAAAACAATCCCCAGCCAGAGACCGGAGACCGTGGGCAGTGTCTGTCACGGTCACCCACCACATTCACCCCGAAGGCACACCACATGAAGGGTCAGGGAACCCAGGGCCAAGGGTGTCCCAACAGAAGGCCCGAGGGAGCTGGACTTAGGTGGATCACTGGTGGGGACGGCTGAAGAAAGGACAGAGGGAGAGCTCAGGGCCACGCTCCGGACTTGTTTGGGGGTTGGCTGGATCCAGGACCTGGTGGACGCAGCACGGCTCGGGTGGTCACTAGCAGCTGGAGTGACCAGTACAACATCTGCAGTAAGTAAACACCCTTAACTGCACAACCCGACTCTGTCTTCACTGCCGTCTGCACTACACCACCACAACCCCCATCCTCTGCGCCTGTCCCCTCTGAGGCTATACCCCTCCCGTTGGGGGTTATCCCACCAAGCTGCGCACCCACCATCAGCCTCAGCGGACCCTGCTGCAGCGGCGGCCACAGTGACCGCATCACAACGGGTGGCGTAGTCGACACAAAAGAACTTTAGTAACATCTGTAGAACTGCCACATCACACTGAGCTTGACGCCCTGGGCACGGGACCGGGTCACAGCCGCTCGGAGACTACAACCCCCCCATCTGATCCGGTGCCGGGTATTCCCCTCAAAAAGGAATATGTCCCAGGGGGCGCGTCAAGAAGACATGTTGTCAACCTCTAGATCCCTTACATGCCTGCACTTTTCGGCTTGCTGCTGCTGCAATCCACGCGTTTTAGATCTGCATAACTCCACCTCTTTAAACACAGCACCTTCACCCCCTGCTGTTCCCACCCGCCTCAACACCGTTGGAAGGGAGGAGAACCAATTAAGGCGGGGGGTGGGGTGGAACGAGCAGCTGTCTACCCTTAGCAGGAGGGCTCCTGATTACATACCTCTCCTGCTGCTGCTGCTGCTGGCTGTCCAGCAGCAGACTGAAGGTGGCTGCTGCTGTGCACAGGTATATAAAGGCTCAGAGCCTATTATGACACGCGCAGCCAGCGTTCCATTGCCACATTCCATCTACTGCAGGCAGGATACCTGGCTGGCTGAATGTCGCTGAGAAGCTCACAGAGACCGCCATAAGCAACAGTTTAACAGAATGCCACAGACTAATCAACCAAACTTTTTGGGTTGGGTTCTCTTTTATAGTCTGCAGGCATTAAATGAAAGAAGTCAGTGTTCCAGCAGAAGGAGACAACGTTTCAGAAAAGGCATTGTAGCAAACCAAAAAAGAAATTTTAAGCGCAGCAGAGTAACCAGCGCACATACCTGTTTGCTCAGGTGAGTTTAAAAGGCTGCTGTTGATAACAAGGGCATTTGCTAAATAGATGGTGTGTGTGCAACAATATACTGAAAGGTCAATTATATTGTGCAGCTTATCTCACCACCTGTAGTTATTTAGGTGAAAGCTCCAAAATGCTTGCCTAATATGTCTGTTTATCCAAAAGGAAGTAAAAAGGGAGAGCTAGAAAGATAGCATTGCATCACATTACATGGCAATGCAATGCACAGTTGCTGAAGTTGAACCAAAATGAGCTTGTAATCTGGCTTCTGCAACTTTGAACATGAAAAATCCAATGAGGAGAAGAAAAGCAAAGCCAAAGAGTCCATCCCAAAATCCGACAAACAAGCAAAATGAACAAAAAACATTGAATTCAATTCTTTCTGATTTTAGAAACTGCATTAAAGAAGGGGTGCTCCGGTCCTGGAGATACTGCAATACCAGGTCAATGCGTGGAGTGGACAGAGCAAGCTCTTTTTCCATCTCCCTGTTCTAAAAATCCATTTAATATATGGTCCCCAGATAGGGGACGTATCAGATATTAAACTGATAAGAACAGATACTACACTTGATCTTAGCCAAAAGGCCGAGAAGCGATAACCAGAATTGGTTTCAAACTACGGAGCCACCCAAGGATCCTGAAAAGTCCATTTGTGGAGATGAGCTCCTGGACTCCCGTTAAGAAGACATGTTGTCAACCTCTAGATCCCTTACATGCCTGCACTTTTCGGCTTGCTGCTGCTGCAATCCACGCGTTTTAGATCTGCATAACTCCACCTCTTTAAACACAGCACCTTCACCCCCTGCTGTTCCCACCCGCCTCAACACCGTTGGAAGGGAGGAGAACCAATTAAGGCGGGGGGTGGGGTGGAACGAGCAGCTGTCTACCCTTAGCAGGAGGGCTCCTGATTACATACCTCTCCTGCTGCTGCTGCTGCTGGCTGTCCAGCAGCAGACTGAAGGTGGCTGCTGCTGTGCACAGGTATATAAAGGCTCAGAGCCTATTATGACACGCGCAGCCAGCGTTCCATTGCCACATTCCATCTACTGCAGGCAGGATACCTGGCTGGCTGAATGTCGCTGAGAAGCTCACAGAGACCGCCATAAGCAACAGTTTAACAGAATGCCACAGACTAATCAACCAAACTTTTTGGGTTGGGTTCTCTTTTATAGTCTGCAGGCATTAAATGAAAGAAGTCAGTGTTCCAGCAGAAGGAGACAACGTTTCAGAAAAGGCATTGTAGCAAACCAAAAAAGAAATTTTAAGCGCAGCAGAGTAACCAGCGCACATACCTGTTAGCTCAGGTGAGTTTAAAAGGCTGCTGTTGATAACAAGGGCATTTGCTAAATAGATGGTGTGTGTGCAACAATATACTGAAAGGTCAATTATATTGTGCAGCTTATCTCACCACCTGTAGTTATTTAGGTGAAAGCTCCAAAATGCTTGCCTAATATGTCTGTTTATCCAAAAGGAAGTAAAAAGGGAGAGCTAGAAAGATAGCATTGCATCACATTACATGGCAATGCAATGCACAGTTGCTGAAGTTGAACCAAAATGAGCTTGTAATCTGGCTTCTGCAACTTTGAACATGAAAAATCCAATGAGGAGAAGAAAAGCAAAGCCAAAGAGTCCATCCCAAAATCCGACAAACAAGCAAAATGAACAAAAAACATTGAATTCAATTCTTTCTGATTTTAGAAACTGCATTAAAGAAGGGGTGCACCGGTCCTGGAGATACTGCAATACCAGGTCAATGCGTGGAGTGGACAGAGCAAGCTCTTTTTCCATCTCCCTGTTCTAAAAATCCATTTAATATATGGTCCCCAGATAGGGGACGTATCAGATATTAAACTGATAAGAACAGATACTACACTTGATCTTAGCCAAAAGGCCGAGAAGCGATAACCAGAATTGGTTTCAAACTACGGAGCCACCCAAGGATCCTGAAAAGTCCATTTGTGGAGATGAGCTCCTGGACTCCCGTTAAGAAGACATGTTGTCAACCTCTAGATCCCTTACATGCCTGCACTTTTCGGCTTGCTGCTGCTGCAATCCACGCGTTTTAGATCTGCATAACTCCACCTCTTTAAACACAGCACCTTCACCCCCTGCTGTTCCCACCCGCCTCAACACCGTTGGAAGGGAGGAGAACCAATTAAGGCGGGGGGTGGGGTGGAACGAGCAGCTGTCTACCCTTAGCAGGAGGGCTCCTGATTACATACCTCTCCTGCTGCTGCTGCTGCTGGCTGTCCAGCAGCAGACTGAAGGTGGCTGCTGCTGTGCACAGGTATATAAAGGCTCAGAGCCTATTATGACACGCGCAGCCAGCGTTCCATTGCCACATTCCATCTACTGCAGGCAGGATACCTGGCTGGCTGAATGTCGCTGAGAAGCTCACAGAGACCGCCATAAGCAACAGTTTAACAGAATGCCACAGACTAATCAACCAAACTTTTTGGGTTGGGTTCTCTTTTATAGTCTGCAGGCATTAAATGAAAGAAGTCAGTGTTCCAGCAGAAGGAGACAACGTTTCAGAAAAGGCATTGTAGCAAACCAAAAAAGAAATTTTAAGCGCAGCAGAGTAACCAGCGCATATACCTGTTAGCTCAGGTGAGTTTAAAAGGCTGCTGTTGATAACAAGGGCATTTGCTAAATAGATGGTGTGTGTGCAACAATATACTGAAAGGTCAATTATATTGTGCAGCTTATCTCACCACCTGTAGTTATTTAGGTGAAAGCTCCAAAATGCTTGCCTAATATGTCTGTTTATCCAAAAGGAAGTAAAAAGGGAGAGCTAGAAAGATAGCATTGCATCACATTACATGGCAATGCAATGCACAGTTGCTGAAGTTGAACCAAAATGAGCTTGTAATCTGGCTTCTGCAACTTTGAACATGAAAAATCCAATGAGGAGAAGAAAAGCAAAGCCAAAGAGTCCATCCCAAAATCCGACAAACAAGCAAAATGAACAAAAAACATTGAATTCAATTCTTTCTGATTTTAGAAACTGCATTAAAGAAGGGGTGCACCGGTCCTGGAGATACTGCAATACCAGGTCAATGCGTGGAGTGGACAGAGCAAGCTCTTTTTCCATCTCCCTGTTCTAAAAATCCATTTAATATATGGTCCCCAGATAGGGGACGTATCAGATATTAAACTGATAAGAACAGATTTTTTTTTTTATCGAAAGCCCGAATTCGTGTACAAAAACCGAGTGCGCTTAAAAAAGTGACAAGTGCCACAAAAAAAGTGCACTAGGATGCTGGTCTTCTTGAAACCCTCTCCAAAAGGAGAAGGGTCCCCCAAACCATTCCCCGTCCCTCCGAGCCAAAAGGCCACAGCGAGGAACAGGGACAAAAAGCCACCTCCAGCCGAAGCCAGAGGCGACCCAATCTTACCCCCAGCACCTGCCCGAGTTCTCACCCGAGCAAGGCACTGGGAGCCAAAGACTGTGCTCCCCTCCCGGAAGAGGGGAGCCAACAACGCTCTCCTCCCGAAAGAGGAGAGCCAGGGGGGTTCAGGGGGGAGCGGAACCTGATGGCCACACACTCCCCCCCTAGACCTGCCAAGAGAGGAACCCGTAAGGGAACCGCATCCCGACAAAATCCTAGTAGGACGTGACACACGTGAATAAGTGGACACACAGTGACAAAGAAATTAAATAAATAGTGAAGGTTTCACAGTATAATACTGCCCGGACCTTCGACCGGGAATTGAAAAATTCCCCATCCTAAGGCCAGAAGGCCCGGAATAAGGGTGTGTGCGAAGAAAGAAAATTTGAAGTGCTTGTGCAAATGTGCCATAAACTCAAGTGGGGTTCCCAATCCCAGTGAGTTAAGGCACCCCAGGGTCACCACTCCTGGGGCACTTCACACTTCGGGCTTTCGATCTTCCCCGGCCCAATGGCGTCGATCCTGGGGGGCCATGCTTTCCACCAGATGACTATATTAGCCACCTGGCGTACTAACAAGCGCCTAAACCCCAGTGTGCATAAAGTATCAATCTACTAGGGTGGCCAACATCCAAAACCGCCTTTTCGAAAGATACTACACTTGATCTTAGCCAAAAGGCCGAGAAGCGATAACCAGAATTGGTTTCAAACTACGGAGCCACCCAAGGATCCTGAAAAGTCCATTTGTGGAGATGAGCTCCTGGACTCCCGTTAAGAAGACATGTTGTCAACCTCTAGACCCCTTACATGCCTGCACTTTTCGGCTTGCTGCTGCTGCAATCCACGCGTTTTAGATCTGCATAACTCCACCTCTTTAAACACAGCACCTTCACCCCCTGCTGTTCCCACCCGCCTCAACACCGTTGGAAGGGAGGAGAACCAATTAAGGCGGGGGGTGGGGTGGAACGAGCAGCTGTCTACCCTTAGCAGGAGGGCTCCTGATTACATACCTCTCCTGCTGCTGCTGCTGCTGGCTGTCCAGCAGCAGACTGAAGGTGGCTGCTGCTGTGCACAGGTATATAAAGGCTCAGAGCCTATTATGACACGCGCAGCCAGCGTTCCATTGCCACATTCCATCTACTGCAGGCAGGATACCTGGCTGGCTGAATGTCGCTGAGAAGCTCACAGAGACCGCCATAAGCAACAGTTTAACAGAATGCCACAGACTAATCAACCAAACTTTTTGGGTTGGGTTCTCTTTTATAGTCTGCAGGCATTAAATGAAAGAAGTCAGTGTTCCAGCAGAAGGAGACAACGTTTCAGAAAAGGCATTGTAGCAAACCAAAAAAGAAATTTTAAGCGCAGCAGAGTAACCAGCGCACATACCTGTTAGCTCAGGTGAGTTTAAAAGGCTGCTGTTGATAACAAGGGCATTTGCTAAATAGATGGTGTGTGTGCAACAATATACTGAAAGGTCAATTATATTGTGCAGCTTATCTCACCACCTGTAGTTATTTAGGTGAAAGCTCCAAAATGCTTGCCTAATATGTCTGTTTATCCAAAAGGAAGTAAAAAGGGAGAGCTAGAAAGATAGCATTGCATCACATTACATGGCAATGCAATGCACAGTTGCTGAAGTTGAACCAAAATGAGCTTGTAATCTGGCTTCTGCAACTTTGAACATGAAAAATCCATTGAGGAGAAGAAAAGCAAAGCCAAAGAGTCCATCCCAAAATCCGACAAACAAGCAAAATGAACAAAAAACATTGAATTCAATTCTTTCTGATTTTAGAAACTGCATTAAAGAAGGGGTGCACCGGTCCTGGAGATACTGCAATACCAGGTCAATGCGTGGAGTGGACAGAGCAAGCTCTTTTTCCATCTCCCTGTTCTAAAAATCCATTTAATATATGGTCCCCAGATAGGGGACGTATCAGATATTAAACTGATAAGAACAGATACTACACTTGATCTTAGCCAAAAGGCCGAGAAGCGATAACCAGAATTGGTTTCAAACTACGGAGCCACCCAAGGATCCTGAAAAGTCCATTTGTGGAGATGAGCTCCTGGACTCCCGTTAAGAAGACATGTTGTCAACCTCTAGATCCCTTACATGCCTGCACTTTTCGGCTTGCTGCTGCTGCAATCCACGCGTTTTAGATCTGCATAACTCCACCTCTTTAAACACAGCACCTTCACCCCCTGCTGTTCCCACCCGCCTCAACACCGTTGGAAGGGAGGAGAACCAATTAAGGCGGGGGGTGGGGTGGAACGAGCAGCTGTCTACCCTTAGCAGGAGGGCTCCTGATTACATACCTCTCCTGCTGCTGCTGCTGCTGGCTGTCCAGCAGCAGACTGAAGGTGGCTGCTGCTGTGCACAGGTATATAAAGGCTCAGAGCCTATTATGACACGCGCAGCCAGCGTTCCATTGCCACATTCCATCTACTGCAGGCAGGATACCTGGCTGGCTGAATGTCGCTGAGAAGCTCACAGAGACCGCCATAAGCAACAGTTTAACAGAATGCCACAGACTAATCAACCAAACTTTTTGGGTTGGGTTCTCTTTTATAGTCTGCAGGCATTAAATGAAAGAAGTCAGTGTTCCAGCAGAAGGAGACAACGTTTCAGAAAAGGCATTGAAAAAAAAGCAAACCAAAAAAGAAATTTTAAGCGCAGCAGAGTAACCAGCGCACATACCTGTTAGCTCAGGTGAGTTTAAAAGGCTGCTGTTGATAACAAGGGCATTTGCTAAATAGATGGTGTGTGTGCAACAATATACTGAAAGGTCAATTATATTGTGCAGCTTATCTCACCACCTGTAGTTATTTAGGTGAAAGCTCCAAAATGCTTGCCTAATATGTCTGTTTATCCAAAAGGAAGTAAAAAGGGAGAGCTAGAAAGATAGCATTGCATCACATTACATGGCAATGCAATGCACAGTTGCTGAAGTTGAACCAAAATGAGCTTGTAATCTGGCTTCTGCAACTTTGAACATGAAAAATCCAATGAGGAGAAGAAAATCAAAGCCAAAGAGTCCATCCCAAAATCCGACAAACAAGCAAAATGAACAAAAAACATTGAATTCAATTCTTTCTGATTTTAGAAACTGCATTAAAGAAGGGGTGCACCGGTCCTGGAGATACTGCAATACCAGGTCAATGCGTGGAGTGGACAGAGCAAGCTCTTTTTCCATCTCCCTGTTCTAAAAATCCATTTAATATATGGTCCCCAGATAGGGGACGTATCAGATATTAAACTGATAAGAACAGATACTACACTTGATCTTAGCCAAAAGGCCGAGAAGCGATAACCAGAATTGGTTTCAAACTACGGAGCCACCCAAGGATCCTGAAAAGTCCATTTGTGGAGATGAGCTCCTGGACTCCCGTTAAGAAGACATGTTGTCAACCTCTAGATCCCTTACATGCCTGCACTTTTCGGCTTGCTGCTGCTGCAATCCACGCGTTTTAGATCTGCATAACTCCACCTCTTTAAACACAGCACCTTCACCCCCTGCTGTTCCCACCCGCCTCAACACCGTTGGAAGGGAGGAGAACCAATTAAGGCGGGGGGTGGGGTGGAACGAGCAGCTGTCTACCCTTAGCAGGAGGGCTCCTGATTACATACCTCTCCTGCTGCTGCTGCTGGCTGTCCAGCAGCAGACTGAAGGTGGCTGCTGCTGTGCACAGGTATATAAAGGCTCAGAGCCTATTATGACACGCGCAGCCAGCGTTCCATTGCCACATTCCATCTACTGCAGGCAGGATACCTGGCTGGCTGAATGTCGCTGAGAAGCTCACAGAGACCGCCATAAGCAACAGTTTAACAGAATGCCACAGACTAATCAACCAAACTTTTTGGGTTGGGTTCTCTTTTATAGTCTGCAGGCATTAAATGAAAGAAGTCAGTGTTCCAGCAGAAGGAGACAACGTTTCAGAAAAGGCATTGTAGCAAACCAAAAAAGAAATTTTAAGCGCAGCAGAGTAACCAGCGCACATACCTGTTAGCTCAGGTGAGTTTAAAAGGCTGCTGTTGATAACAAGGGCATTTGCTAAATAGATGGTGTGTGTGCAACAATATACTGAAAGGTCAATTATATTGTGCAGCTTATCTCACCACCTGTAGTTATTTAGGTGAAAGCTCCAAAATGCTTGCCTAATATGTCTGTTTATCCAAAAGGAAGTAAAAAGGGAGAGCTAGAAAGATAGCATTGCATCACATTACATGGCAATGCAATGCACAGTTGCTGAAGTTGAACCAAAATGAGCTTGTAATCTGGCTTCTGCAACTTTGAACATGAAAAATCCATTGAGGAGAAGAAAAGCAAAGCCAAAGAGTCCATCCCAAAATCCGACAAACAAGCAAAATGAACAAAAAACATTGAATTCAATTCTTTCTGATTTTAGAAACTGCATTAAAGAAGGGGTGCACCGGTCCTGGAGATACTGCAATACCAGGTCAATGCGTGGAGTGGACAGAGCAAGCTCTTTTTCCATCTCCCTGTTCTAAAAATCCATTTAATATATGGTCCCCAGATAGGGGACGTATCAGATATTAAACTGATAAGAACAGATACTACACTTGATCTTAGCCAAAAGGCCGAGAAGCGATAACCAGAATTGGTTTCAAACTACGGAGCCACCCAAGGATCCTGAAAAGTCCATTTGTGGAGATGAGCTCCTGGACTCCCGTTAAGAAGACATGTTGTCAACCTCTAGATCCCTTACATGCCTGCACTTTTCGGCTTGCTGCTGCTGCAATCCACGCGTTTTAGATCTGCATAACTCCACCTCTTTAAACACAGCACCTTCACCCCCTGCTGTTCCCACCCGCCTCAACACCGTTGGAAGGGAGGAGAACCAATTAAGGCGGGGGGTGGGGTGGAACGAGCAGCTGTCTACCCTTAGCAGGAGGGCTCCTGATTACATACCTCTCCTGCTGCTGCTGCTGCTGGCTGTCCAGCAGCAGACTGAAGGTGGCTGCTGCTGTGCACAGGTATATAAAGGCTCAGAGCCTATTATGACACGCGCAGCCAGCGTTCCATTGCCACATTCCATCTACTGCAGGCAGGATACCTGGCTGGCTGAATGTCGCTGAGAAGCTCACAGAGACTGCCATAAGCAACAGTTTAACAGAATGCCACAGACTAATCAACCAAACTTTTTGGGTTGGGTTCTCTTTTATAGTCTGCAGGCATTAAATGAAAGAAGTCAGTGTTCCAGCAGAAGGAGACAACGTTTCAGAAAAGGCATTGAAAAAAAAGCAAACCAAAAAAGAAATTTTAAGCGCAGCAGAGTAACCAGCGCACATACCTGTTAGCTCAGGTGAGTTTAAAAGGCTGCTGTTGATAACAAGGGCATTTGCTAAATAGATGGTGTGTGTGCAACAATATACTGAAAGGTCAATTATATTGTGCAGCTTATCTCACCACCTGTAGTTATTTAGGTGAAAGCTCCAAAATGCTTGCCTAATATGTCTGTTTATCCAAAAGGAAGTAAAAAGGGAGAGCTAGAAAGATAGCATTGCATCACATTACATGGCAATGCAATGCACAGTTGCTGAAGTTGAACCAAAATGAGCTTGTAATCTGGCTTCTGCAACTTTGAACATGAAAAATCCAATGAGGAGAAGAAAAGCAAAGCCAAAGAGTCCATCCCAAAATCCGACAAACAAGCAAAATGAACAAAAAACATTGAATTCAATTCTTTCTGATTTTAGAAACTGCATTAAAGAAGGGGTGCACCGGTCCTGGAGATACTGCAATACCAGGTCAATGCGTGGAGTGGACAGAGCAAGCTCTTTTTCCATCTCCCTGTTCTAAAAATCCATTTAATATATGGTCCCCAGATAGGGGACGTATCAGATATTAAACTGATAAGAACAGATACTACACTTGATCTTAGCCAAAAGGCCGAGAAGCGATAACCAGAATTGGTTTCAAACTACGGAGCCACCCAAGGATCCTGAAAAGTCCATTTGTGGAGATGAGCTCCTGGACTCCCGTTAAGAAGACATGTTGTCAACCTCTAGATCCCTTACATGCCTGCACTTTTCGGCTTGCTGCTGCTGCAATCCACGCGTTTTAGATCTGCATAACTCCACCTCTTTAAACACAGCACCTTCACCCCCTGCTGTTCCCACCCGCCTCAACACCGTTGGAAGGGAGGAGAACCAATTAAGGCGGGGGGTGGGGTGGAACGAGCAGCTGTCTACCCTTAGCAGGAGGGCTCCTGATTACATACCTCTCCTGCTGCTGCTGCTGCTGGCTGTCCAGCAGCAGACTGAAGGTGGCTGCTGCTGTGCACAGGTATATAAAGGCTCAGAGCCTATTATGACACGCGCAGCCAGCGTTCCATTGCCACATTCCATCTACTGCAGGCAGGATACCTGGCTGGCTGAATGTCGCTGAGAAGCTCACAGAGACCGCCATAAGCAACAGTTTAACAGAATGCCACAGACTAATCAACCAAACTTTTTGGGTTGGGTTCTCTTTTATAGTCTGCAGGCATTAAATGAAAGAAGTCAGTGTTCCAGCAGAAGGAGACAACGTTTCAGAAAAGGCATTGTAGCAAACCAAAAAAGAAATTTTAAGCGCAGCAGAGTAACCAGCGCACATACCTGTTAGCTCAGGTGAGTTTAAAAGGCTGCTGTTGATAACAAGGGCATTTGCTAAATAGATGGTGTGTGTGCAACAATATACTGAAAGGTCAATTATATTGTGCAGCTTATCTCACCACCTGTAGTTATTTAGGTGAAAGCTCCAAAATGCTTGCCTAATATGTCTGTTTATCCAAAAGGAAGTAAAAAGGGAGAGCTAGAAAGATAGCATTGCATCACATTACATGGCAATGCAATGCACAGTTGCTGAAGTTGAACCAAAATGAGCTTGTAATCTGGCTTCTGCAACTTTGAACATGAAAAATCCAATGAGGAGAAGAAAATCAAAGCCAAAGAGTCCATCCCAAAATCCGACAAACAAGCAAAATGAACAAAAAACATTGAATTCAATTCTTTCTGATTTTAGAAACTGCATTAAAGAAGGGGTGCACCGGTCCTGGAGATACTGCAATACCAGGTCAATGCGTGGAGTGGACAGAGCAAGCTCTTTTTCCATCTCCCTGTTCTAAAAATCCATTTAATATATGGTCCCCAGATAGGGGACGTATCAGATATTAAACTGATAAGAACAGATACTACACTTGATCTTAGCCAAAAGGCCGAGAAGCGATAACCAGAATTGGTTTCAAACTACGGAGCCACCCAAGGATCCTGAAAAGTCCATTTGTGGAGATGAGCTCCTGGACTCCCGTTAAGAAGACATGTTGTCAACCTCTAGATCCCTTACATGCCTGCACTTTTCGGCTTGCTGCTGCTGCAATCCACGCGTTTTAGATCTGCATAACTCCACCTCTTTAAACACAGCACCTTCACCCCCTGCTGTTCCCACCCGCCTCAACACCGTTGGAAGGGAGGAGAACCAATTAAGGCGGGGGGTGGGGTGGAACGAGCAGCTGTCTACCCTTAGCAGGAGGGCTCCTGATTACATACCTCTCCTGCTGCTGCTGCTGCTGGCTGTCCAGCAGCAGACTGAAGGTGGCTGCTGCTGTGCACAGGTATATAAAGGCTCAGAGCCTATTATGACACGCGCAGCCAGCGTTCCATTGCCACATTCCATCTACTGCAGGCAGGATACCTGGCTGGCTGAATGTCGCTGAGAAGCTCACAGAGACCGCCATAAGCAACAGTTTAACAGAATGCCACAGACTAATCAACCAAACTTTTTGGGTTGGGTTCTCTTTTATAGTCTGCAGGCATTAAATGAAAGAAGTCAGTGTTCCAGCAGAAGGAGACAACGTTTCAGAAAAGGCATTGTAGCAAACCAAAAAAGAAATTTTAAGCGCAGCAGAGTAACCAGCGCACATACCTGTTAGCTCAGGTGAGTTTAAAAGGCTGCTGTTGATAACAAGGGCATTTGCTAAATAGATGGTGTGTGTGCAACAATATACTGAAAGGTCAATTATATTGTGCAGCTTATCTCACCACCTGTAGTTATTTAGGTGAAATCTCCAAAATGCTTGCCTAATATGTCTGTTTATCCAAAAGGAAGTAAAAAGGGAGAGCTAGAAAGATAGCATTGCATCACATTACATGGCAATGCAATGCACAGTTGCTGAAGTTGAACCAAAATGAGCTTGTAATCTGGCTTCTGCAACTTTGAACATGAAAAATCCAATGAGGAGAAGAAAATCAAAGCCAAAGAGTCCATCCCAAAATCCGACAAACAAGCAAAATGAACAAAAAACATTGAATTCAATTCTTTCTGATTTTAGAAACTGCATTAAAGAAGGGGTGCACCGGTCCTGGAGATACTGCAATACCAGGTCAATGCGTGGAGTGGACAGAGCAAGCTCTTTTTCCATCTTCATGTTCTAAAAATCCATTTAATATATGGTCCCCAGATAGGGGACGTATCAGATATTAAACTGATAAGAACAGATACTACACTTGATCTTAGCCAAAAGGCCGAGAAGCGATAACCAGAATTGGTTTCAAACTACGGAGCCACCCAAGGATCCTGAAAAGTCCATTTGTGGAGATGAGCTCCTGGACTCCCGTTAAGAAGACATGTTGTCAACCTCTAGATCCCTTACATGCCTGCACTTTTCGGCTTGCTGCTGCTGCAATCCACGCGTTTTAGATCTGCATAACTCCACCTCTTTAAACACAGCACCTTCACCCCCTGCTGTTCCCACCCGCCTCAACACCGTTGGAAGGGAGGAGAACCAATTAAGGCGGGGGGTGGGGTGGAACGAGCAGCTGTCTACCCTTAGCAGGAGGGCTCCTGATTACATACCTCTCCTGCTGCTGCTGCTGCTGCTGGCTGTCCAGCAGCAGACTGAAGGTGGCTGCTGCTGTGCACAGGTATATAAAGGCTCAGAGCCTATTATGACATGCGCAGCCAGCGTTCCATTGCCACATTCCATCTACTGCAGGCAGGATACCTGGCTGGCTGAATGTCGCTGAGAAGCTCACAGAGACCGCCATAAGCAACAGTTTAACAGAATGCCACAGACTAATCAACCAAACTTTTTGGGTTGGGTTCTCTTTTATAGTCTGCAGGCATTAAATGAAAGAAGTCAGTGTTCCAGCAGAAGGAGACAACGTTTCAGAAAAGGCATTGTAGCAAACCAAAAAAGAAATTTTAAGCGCAGCAGAGTAACCAGCGCACATACCTGTTAGCTCAGGTGAGTTTAAAAGGCTGCTGTTGATAACAAGGGCATTTGCTAAATAGATGGTGTGTGTGCAACAATATACTGAAAGGTCAATTATATTGTGCAGCTTATCTCACCACCTGTAGTTATTTAGGTGAAAGCTCCAAAATGCTTGCCTAATATGTCTGTTTATCCAAAAGGAAGTAAAAAGGGAGAGCTAGAAAGATAGCATTGCATCACATTACATGGCAATGCAATGCACAGTTGCTGAAGTTGAACCAAAATGAGCTTGTAATCTGGCTTCTGCAACTTTGAACATGAAAAATCCAATGAGGAGAAGAAAAGCAAAGCCAAAGAGTCCATCCCAAAATCCGACAAACAAGCAAAATGAACAAAAAACATTGAATTCAATTCTTTCTGATTTTAGAAACTGCATTAAAGAAGGGGTGCACCGGTCCTGGAGATACTGCAATACCAGGTCAATGCGTGGAGTGGACAGAGCAAGCTCTTTTTCCATCTCCCTGTTCTAAAAATCCATTTAATATATGGTCCCCAGATAGGGGACGTATCAGATATTAAACTGATAAGAACAGATACTACACTTGATCTTAGCCAAAAGGCCGAGAAGCGATAACCAGAATTGGTTTCAAACTACGGAGCCACCCAAGGATCCTGAAAAGTCCATTTGTGGAGATGAGCTCCTGGACTCCCGTTAAGATGACATGTTGTCAACCTCTAGATCCCTTACATGCCTGCACTTTTCGGCTTGCTGCTGCTGCAATCCACGCGTTTTAGATCTGCATAACTCCACCTCTTTAAACACAGCACCTTCACCCCCTGCTGTTCCCACCCGCCTCAACACCGTTGGAAGGGAGGAGAACCAATTAAGGCGGGGGGTGGGGTGGAACGAGCAGCTGTCTACCCTTAGCAGGAGGGCTCCTGATTACATACCTCTCCTGCTGCTGCTGCTGCTGGCTGTCCAGCAGCAGACTAAAGGTGGCTGCTGCTGTGCACAGGTATATAAAGGCTCAGAGCCTATTATGACACGCGCAGCCAGCGTTCCATTGCCACATTCCATCTACTGCAGGCAGGATACCTGGCTGGCTGAATGTCGCTGAGAAGCTCACAGAGACCGCCATAAGCAACAGTTTAACAGAATGCCACAGACTAATCAACCAAACTTTTTGGGTTGGGTTCTCTTTTATAGTCTGCAGGCATTAAATGAAAGAAGTCAGTGTTCCAGCAGAAGGAGACAACGTTTCAGAAAAGGCATTGTAGCAAACCAAAAAAGAAATTTTAAGCGCAGCAGAGTAACCAGCGCACATACCTGTTAGCTCAGGTGAGTTTAAAAGGCTGCTGTTGATAACAAGGGCATTTGCTAAATAGATGGTGTGTGTGCAACAATATACTGAAAGGTCAATTATATTGTGCAGCTTATCTCACCACCTGTAGTTATTTAGGTGAAAGCTCCAAAATGCTTGCCTAATATGTCTGTTTATCCAAAAGGAAGTAAAAAGGGAGAGCTAGAAAGATAGCATTGCATCACATTACATGGCAATGCAATGCACAGTTGCTGAAGTTGAACCAAAATGAGCTTGTAATCTGGCTTCTGCAACTTTGAACATGAAAAATCCAATGAGGAGAAGAAAAGCAAAGCCAAAGAGTCCATCCCAAAATCCGACAAACAAGCAAAATGAACAAAAAACATTGAATTCAATTCTTTCTGATTTTAGAAACTGCATTAAAGAAGGGGTGCACCGGTCCTGGAGATACTGCAATACCAGGTCAATGCGTGGAGTGGACAGAGCAAGCTCTTTTTCCATCTCCCTGTTCTAAAAATCCATTTAATATATGGTCCCCAGATAGGGGACGTATCAGATATTAAACTGATAAGAACAGATACTACACTTGATCTTAGCCAAAAGGCCGAGAAGCGATAACCAGAATTGGTTTCAAACTACGGAGCCACCCAAGGATCCTGAAAAGTCCATTTGTGGAGATGAGCTCCTGGACTCCCGTTAAGAAGACATGTTGTCAACCTCTAGATCCCTTACATGCCTGCACTTTTCGGCTTGCTGCTGCTGCAATCCACGCGTTTTAGATCTGCATAACTCCACCTCTTTAAACACAGCACCTTCACCCCCTGCTGTTCCCACCCGCCTCAACACCGTTGGAAGGGAGGAGAACCAATTAAGGCGGGGGGTGGGGTGGAACGAGCAGCTGTCTACCCTTAGCAGGAGGGCTCCTGATTACATACCTCTCCTGCTGCTGCTGCTGCTGGCTGTCCAGCAGCAGACTGAAGGTGGCTGCTGCTGTGCACAGGTATATAAAGGCTCAGAGCCTATTATGACACGCGCAGCCAGCGTTCCATTGCCACATTCCATCTACTGCAGGCAGGATACCTGGTTGGCTGAATGTCGCTGAGAAGCTCACAGAGACCGCCATAAGCAACAGTTTAACAGAATGCCACAGACTAATCAACCAAACTTTTTGGGTTGGGTTCTCTTTTATAGTCTGCAGGCATTAAATGAAAGAAGTCAGTGTTCCAGCAGAAGGAGACAACGTTTCAGAAAAGGCATTGTAGCAAACCAAAAAAGAAATTTTAAGCGCAGCAGAGTAACCAGCGCACATACCTGTTAGCTCAGGTGAGTTTAAAAGGCTGCTGTTGATAACAAGGGCATTTGCTAAATAGATGGTGTGTGTGCAACAATATACTGAAAGGTCAATTATATTGTGCAGCTTATCTCACCACCTGTAGTTATTTAGGTGAAAGCTCCAAAATGCTTGCCTAATATGTCTGTTTATCCAAAAGGAAGTAAAAAGGGAGAGCTAGAAAGATAGCATTGCATCACATTACATGGCAATGCAATGCACAGTTGCTGAAGTTGAACCAAAATGAGCTTGTAATCTGGCTTCTGCAACTTTGAACATGAAAAATCCAATGAGGAGAAGAAAAGCAAAGCCAAAGAGTCCATCCCAAAATCCGACAAACAAGCAAAATGAACAAAAAACATTGAATTCAATTCTTTCTGATTTTAGAAACTGCATTAAAGAAGGGGTGCACCGGTCCTGGAGATACTGCAATACCAGGTCAATGCGTGGAGTGGACAGAGCAAGCTCTTTTTCCATCTCCCTGTTCTAAAAATCCATTTAATATATGGTCCCCAGATAGGGGACGTATCAGATATTAAACTGATAAGAACAGATTTTTTTTTTTTTTTTTTTTAAAACCTATTCAGGTTAAAATTAAAGTCCACTCCACAGTCCTCTTCTCCCCAAAGGGAGACAAGACGTGGACTCCAACTTAAATCATCATCAGGTTTTGGTACTTTTAATGTCAGAAAAAAAAATTACAAAAATACAACAATACTTACAAAGAAAGAAATGTTTCAGAACCTGAATGGATACCAAAAAAATAAAAATTAAATTATAACTGTATTAACAACAGTAATAACATCAAGTAAAATACTTGTAACCATTATCAAAAGCATGAACCCCAACCCAACTCAGAACCTTAAGGGACAAATCTTCAACCCTTGATGCTGAAAAAACTTGTTTCGATACACCATCTGGTATTCTATATTTCACACAAAAAACATTTTTATCTCTTATTAGTTCTTTCCTAACATTCTCTATAAGATAGTCCAAACGTTTCTCATCATACAACTTACGGTACAACCAGTTAAAATATTCTGCATTCTTTATAAACATAGGTTGTTGAAAAACAACTATATTTTCTTCCATTGCCACCTCCACTTCCTGTTCCTTTCTCTTTTCTTGCTTTTTAACCTTACCACGGCCAGTTCCCTGACTTACACCTCCCATTTCACTCTCTACCCTATCCCCCCAATCTACTCTTGTTTTCTCCATCTCCCTCTGCACTCCTACAGGTTTGCTTTCTTTTCCCTTTACCACCAACACCTTTTCTACACTTTCCTCCTTTCTCTCTACCAAAACCTTTTTAACCACTATCTCCTTCTCTTTATTTCTTTTCCTCTTTGGGCAATTCTTAAAAACATGCGTATCTTCCTGACACAAGTTGCACTTCCTCCGATCTTTACAATCCTTTGACTCATGATCACCTTTTTTGCAAAAACCACATACACCACCCGAACAATTTTCCTTTCCATGCCCGTATTGACGACAAACTCGACAAAAAGTGGGTATACCACTGAAAAAAATATCACCATTTATATTACCCAACTTAAACCTAGCTGGGGCAAGCAACACAGTCCCCTGCTCATCTTCTTTGAAACGGACCAAAAATTTCCACTTCGAAGTCCAAAAACCAAATTCATTATAAATCTTCCCTTTTGGTGTTACTGACAAACAAAAAAACTCCAAAAATGTAAGAACATCCTCTTCGTCCACCAATGGAGAGTACATTTTAACAATGATCCATTTATCTCTAACGGGGAAGTGTGGCATTACACTTATCCCCTCCATTCTTTTATCCTGGCTTGCAGTCATTTTCCTTAGATATCCTTCAAAAAAAACTCTGTCAACAAAAACTATATCATAAACACCCCTCCTGGGGTAGTCCATTATCGCCAACACTTCTTCTGTCTTCAAACCAAAAAGATCCACAAGAACTTGACTCATCACATACCTAAAATCCTTTTGATCTCGAAAGTTCTCCTGAACAACCAAACGAATAGAATTCTGCACCTTAGCGAATTCAGGCACATGATCTTCCTCTCCTTCATGTGATGCTGCAGACATCTTCTTCACAAACAGGTTCTCCTCTTCTCAATAGAAACCTTCAACACTGAAGTGCCAGGTAGATGATCGCCTCCCGTTGCCCGGGGACTAATCCGACTCCCTAATAGCAGCAGGGAGGTGAAGCCCTGCTGAAAAACAGAGCGATCGCCCCAGGCCAAGGAGCCGGGTACCCCGAGCACCTCTCAGCCAAGACCAAGGCAGCAGCCGCTAGATCACTGCACTTGATCTTAGCCAAAAGGCCGAGAAGCGATAACCAGAATTGGTTTCAAACTACGGAGCCACCCAAGGATCCTGAAAAGTCCATTTGTGGAGATGAGCTCCTGGACTCCCGTTAAGAAGACATGTTGTCAACCTCTAGATCCCTTACATGCCTGCACTTTTCGGCTTGCTGCTGCTGCAATCCACGCGTTTTAGATCTGCATAACTCCACCTCTTTAAACACAGCACCTTCACCCCCTGCTGTTCCCACCCGCCTCAACACCGTTGGAAGGGAGGAGAACCAATTAAGGCGGGGGGTGGGGTGGAACGAGCAGCTGTCTACCCTTAGCAGGAGGGCTCCTGATTACATACCTCTCCTGCTGCTGCTGCTGCTGGCTGTCCAGCAGCAGACTGAAGGTGGCTGCTGCTGTGCACAGGTATATAAAGGCTCAGAGCCTATTATGACACGCGCAGCCAGCGTTCCATTGCCACATTCCATCTACTGCAGGCAGGATACCTGGCTGGCTGAATGTCGCTGAGAAGCTCACAGAGACCGCCATAAGCAACAGTTTAACAGAATGCCACAGACTAATCAACCAAACTTTTTGGGTTGGGTTCTCTTTTATAGTCTGCAGGCATTAAATGAAAGAAGTCAGTGTTCCAGCAGAAGGAGACAACGTTTCAGAAAAGGCATTGTAGCAAACCAAAAAAGAAATTTTAAGCGCAGCAGAGTAACCAGCGCACATACCTGTTAGCTCAGGTGAGTTTAAAAGGCTGCTGTTGATAACAAGGGCATTTGCTAAATAGATGGTGTGTGTGCAACAATATACTGAAAGGTCAATTATATTGTGCAGCTTATCTCACCACCTGTAGTTATTTAGGTGAAAGCTCCAAAATGCTTGCCTAATATGTCTGTTTATCCAAAAGGAAGTAAAAAGGGAGAGCTAGAAAGATAGCATTGCATCACATTACATGGCAATGCAATGCACAGTTGCTGAAGTTGAACCAAAATGAGCTTGTAATCTGGCTTCTGCAACTTTGAACATGAAAAATCCAATGAGGAGAAGAAAATCAAAGCCAAAGAGTCCATCCCAAAATCCGACAAACAAGCAAAATGAACAAAAAACATTGAATTCAATTCTTTCTGATTTTAGAAACTGCATTAAAGAAGGGGTGCACCGGTCCTGGAGATACTGCAATACCAGGTCAATGCGTGGAGTGGACAGAGCAAGCTCTTTTTCCATCTCCCTGTTCTAAAAATCCATTTAATATATGGTCCCCAGATAGGGGACGTATCAGATATTAAACTGATAAGAACAGATTTTTTTTTTTTTTTTTTTAAAACCTATTCAGGTTAAAATTAAAGTCCACTCCACAGTCCTCTTCTCCCCAAAGGGAGACAAGACGTGGACTCCAACTTAAATCATCATCAGGTTTTGGTACTTTTAATGTCAGAAAAAAAAATTACAAAAATACAACAATACTTACAAAGAAAGAAATGTTTCAGAACCTGAATGGATACCAAAAAAATAAAAATTAAATTATAACTGTATTAACAACAGTAATAACATCAAGTAAAATACTTGTAACCATTATCAAAAGCATGAACCCCAACCCAACTCAGAACCTTAAGGGACAAATCTTCAACCCTTGATGCTGAAAAAACTTGTTTCGATACACCATCTGGTATTCTATATTTCACACAAAAAACATTTTTATCTCTTATTAGTTCTTTCCTAACATTCTCTATAAGATAGTCCAAACGTTTCTCATCATACAACTTACGGTACAACCGGTTAAAATATTCTGCATTCTTTATAAACATAGGTTGTTGAAAAACAACTATATTTTCTTCCATTGCCACCTCCACTTCCTGTTCCTTTCTCTTTTCTTGCTTTTTAACCTTACCACGGCCAGTTCCCTGACTTACACCTCCCATTTCACTCTCTACCCTATCCCCCCAATCTACTCTTGTTTTCTCCATCTCCCTCTGCACTCCTACAGGTTTGCTTTCTTTTCCTTTTACCACCAACACCTTTTCTACACTTTCCTCCTTTCTCTCTACCAAAACCTTTTTAACCACTACCTCCTTCTCTTTATTTCTTTTCCTCTTTGGGCAATTCTTAAAAACATGCGTATCTTCCTGACACAAGTTGCACTTCCTCCGATCTTTACAATCCTTTGACTCATGATCACCTTTTTTGCAAAAACCACATACACCACCCGAACAATTTTCCTTTCCATGCCCGTATTGACGACAAACTCGACAAAAAGTGGGTATACCACTGAAAAAAATATCACCATTTATATTACCCAACTTAAACCTAGCTGGGGGAAGCAACACAGTCCCCTGCTCATCTTCTTTGAAACGGACCAAAAATTTCCACTTCGAAGTCCAAAAACCAAATTCATTATAAATCTTCCCTTTTGGTGTTACTGACAAACAAAAAAACTCCAAAAATGTAAGAACATCCTCTTCGTCCACCAATGGAGAGTACATTTTAACAATGATCCATTTATCTCTAACGGGGAAGTGTGGCATTACACTTATCCCCTCCATTCTTTTATCCTGGCTTGCAGTCATTTTCCTTAGATATCCTTCAAAAAAAACTTTGTCAACAAAAACTATATCATAAACACCCCTCCTGGGGTAGTCCATTATCGCCAACACTTCTTCTGTCTTCAAACCAAAAAGATCCACAAGAACTTGACTCATCACATACCTAAAATCCTTTTGATATCGAAAGTTCTCCTGAACAACCAAACGAATAGAATTCTGCACCTTAGCGAATTCAGGCACATGATCTTCCTCTCCTTCATGTGATGCTGCAGACATCTTCTTCACAAACAGGTTCTCCTCTTCTCAATAGAAACCTTCAACACTGAAGTGCCAGGTAGATGATCGCCTCCCGTTGCCCGGGGACTAATCCGACTCCCTAATAGCAGCAGGGAGGTGAAGCCCTGCTGAAAAACAGAGCGATCGCCCCAGGCCAAGGAGCCGGGTACCCCGAGCACCTCTCAGCCAAGACCAAGGCAGCAGCCGCTAGATCACTGCACTTGATCTTAGCCAAAAGGCCGAGAAGCGATAACCAGAATTGGTTTCAAACTACGGAGCCACCCAAGGATCCTGAAAAGTCCATTTGTGGAGATGAGCTCCTGGACTCCCGTTAAGAAGACATGTTGTCAACCTCTAGATCCCTTACATGCCTGCACTTTTCGGCTTGCTGCTGCTGCAATCCACGCGTTTTAGATCTGCATAACTCCACCTCTTTAAACACAGCACCTTCACCCCCTGCTGTTCCCACCCGCCTCAACACCGTTGGAAGGGAGGAGAACCAATTAAGGCGGGGGGTGGGGTGGAACGAGCAGCTGTCTACCCTTAGCAGGAGGGCTCCTGATTACATACCTCTCCTGCTGCTGCTGCTGCTGGCTGTCCAGCAGCAGACTGAAGGTGGCTGCTGCTGTGCACAGGTATATAAAGGCTCAGAGCCTATTATGACACGCGCAGCCAGCGTTCCATTGCCACATTCCATCTACTGCAGGCAGGATACCTGGCTGGCTGAATGTCGCTGAGAAGCTCACAGAGACCGCCATAAGCAACAGTTTAACAGAATGCCACAGACTAATCAACCAAACTTTTTGGGTTGGGTTCTCTTTTATAGTCTGCAGGCATTAAATGAAAGAAGTCAGTGTTCCAGCAGAAGGAGACAACGTTTCAGAAAAGGCATTGTAGCAAACCAAAAAAGAAATTTTAAGCGCAGCAGAGTAACCAGCGCACATACCTGTTAGCTCAGGTGAGTTTAAAAGGCTGCTGTTGATAACAAGGGCATTTGCTAAATAGATGGTGTGTGTGCAACAATATACTGAAAGGTCAATTATATTGTGCAGCTTATCTCACCACCTGTAGTTATTTAGGTGAAAGCTCCAAAATGCTTGCCTAATATGTCTGTTTATCCAAAAGGAAGTAAAAAGGGAGAGCTAGAAAGATAGCATTGCATCACATTACATGGCAATGCAATGCACAGTTGCTGAAGTTGAACCAAAATGAGCTTGTAATCTGGCTTCTGCAACTTTGAACATGAAAAATCCAATGAGGAGAAGAAAAGCAAAGCCAAAGAGTCCATCCCAAAATCCGACAAACAAGCAAAATGAACAAAAAACATTGAATTCAATTCTTTCTGATTTTAGAAACTGCATTAAAGAAGGGGTGCACCGGTCCTGGAGATACTGCAATACCAGGTCAATGCGTGGAGTGGACAGAGCAAGCTCTTTTTCCATCTCCCTGTTCTAAAAATCCATTTAATATATGGTCCCCAGATAGGGGACGTATCAGATATTAAACTGATAAGAACAGATTTTTTTTTTTTTTTTTTTAAAACCTATTCAGGTTAAAATTAAAGTCCACTCCACAGTCCTCTTCTCCCCAAAGGGAGACAAGACGTGGACTCCAACTTAAATCATCATCAGGTTTTGGTACTTTTAATGTCAGAAAAAAAAATTACAAAAATACAACAATACTTACAAAGAAAGAAATGTTTCAGAGCCTGAATGGATACCAAAAAAATAAAAATTAAATTATAACTGTATTAACAACAGTAATAACATCAAGTAAAATACTTGTAACCATTATCAAAAGCATGAACCCCAACCCAACTCAGAACCTTAAGGGACAAATCTTCAACCCTTGATGCTGAAAAAACTTGTTTCGATACACCATCTGGTATTCTATATTTCACACAAAAAACATTTTTATCTCTTATTAGTTCTTTCCTAACATTCTCTATAAGATAGTCCAAACGTTTCTCATCATACAACTTACGGTACAACCGGTTAAAATATTCTGCATTCTTTATAAACATAGGTTGTTGAAAAACAACTATATTTTCTTCCATTGCCACCTCCACTTCCTGTTCCTTTCTCTTTTCTTGCTTTTTAACCTTACCACGGCCAGTTCCCTGACTTACACCTCCCATTTCACTCTCTACCCTATCCCCCCAATCTACTCTTGTTTTCTCCATCTCCCTCTGCACTCCTACAGGTTTGCTTTCTTTTCCCTTTACCACCAACACCTTTTCTACACTTTCCTCCTTTCTCTCTACCAAAGCCTTTTTAACCACTACCTCCTTCTCTTTATTTCTTTTCCTCTTTGGGCAATTCTTAAAAACATGCGTATCTTCCTGACACAAGTTGCACTTCCTCCGATCTTTACAATCCTTTGACTCATGATCACCTTTTTTGCAAAAACCACATACACCACCCGAACAATTTTCCTTTCCATGCCCGTATTGACGACAAACTCGACAAAAAGTGGGTATACCACTGAAAAAAATATCACCATTTATATTACCCAACTTAAACCTAGCTGGGGGAAGCAACACAGTCCCCTGCTCATCTTCTTTGAAACGGACCAAAAATTTCCACTTCGAAGTCCAAAAACCAAATTCATTATAAATCTTCCCTTTTGGTGTTACTGACAAACAAAAAAACTCCAAAAATGTAAGAACATCCTCTTCGTCCACCAATGGAGAGTACATTTTAACAATGATCCATTTATCTCTAACGGGGAAGTGTGGCATTACACTTATCCCCTCCATTCTTTTATCCTGGCTTGCAGTCATTTTCCTTAGATATCCTTCAAAAAAAACTTTGTCAACAAAAACTATATCATAAACACCCCTCCTGGGGTAGTCCATTATCGCCAACACTTCTTCTGTCTTCAAACCAAAAAGATCCACAAGAACTTGACTCATCACATACCTAAAATCCTTTTGATCTTGAAAGTTCTCCTGAACAACCAAACGAATAGAATTCTGCACCTTAGCGAATTCAGGCACATGATCTTCCTCTCCTTCATGTGATGCTGCAGACATCTTCTTCACAAACAGGTTCTCCTCTTCTCAATAGAAACCTTCAACACCGAAGTGCCAGGTAGATGATCGCCTCCCGTTGCCCGGGGACTAATCCGACTCCCTAATAGCAGCAGGGAGGTGAAGCCCTGCTGAAAAACAGAGCGATCCCCCCAGGCCAAGGAGCCGGGTACCCCGAGCACCTCTCAGCCAAGACCAAGGCAGCAGCCGCTAGATCACTGCACTTGATCTTAGCCAAAAGGCCGAGAAGCGATAACCAGAATTGGTTTCAAACTACGGAGCCACCCAAGGATCCTGAAAAGTCCATTTGTGGAGATGAGCTCCTGGACTCCCGTTAAGAAGACATGTTGTCAACCTCTAGATCCCTTACATGCCTGCACTTTTCGGCTTGCTGCTGCTGCAATCCACGCGTTTTAGATCTGCATAACTCCACCTCTTTAAACACAGCACCTTCACCCCCTGCTGTTCCCACCCGCCTCAACACCGTTGGAAGGGAGGAGAACCAATTAAGGCGGGGGGTGGGGTGGAAGGAGCAGCTGTCTACCCTTAGCAGGAGGGCTCCTGATTACATACCTCTCCTGCTGCTGCTGCTGCTGGCTGTCCAGCAGCAGACTGAAGGTGGCTGCTGCTGTGCACAGGTATATAAAGGCTCAGAGCCTATTATGACACGCGCAGCCAGCGTTCCATTGCCACATTCCATCTACTGCAGGCAGGATACCTGGCTGGCTGAATGTCGCTGAGAAGCTCACAGAGACCGCCATAAGCAACAGTTTAACAGAATGCCACAGACTAATCAGCCAAACTTTTTGGGTTGGGTTCTCTTTTATAGTCTGCAGGCATTAAATGAAAGAAGTCAGTGTTCCAGCAGAAGGAGACAACGTTTCAGAAAAGGCATTGTAGCAAACCAAAAAAGAAATTTTAAGCGCAGCAGAGTAACCAGCGCACATACCTGTTAGCTCAGGTGAGTTTAAAAGGCTGCTGTTGATAACAAGGGCATTTGCTAAATAGATGGTGTGTGTGCAACAATATACTGAAAGGTCAATTATATTGTGCAGCTTATCTCACCACCTGTAGTTATTTAGGTGAAAGCTCCAAAATGCTTGCCTAATATGTCTGTTTATCCAAAAGGAAGTAAAAAGGGAGAGCTAGAAAGATAGCATTGCATCACATTACATGGCAATGCAATGCACAGTTGCTGAAGTTG
Organism: Phyllobates terribilis; assembly: GCF_046119375.1. Classification (NCBI taxonomy): domain Eukaryota; kingdom Metazoa; phylum Chordata; class Amphibia; order Anura; family Dendrobatidae; genus Phyllobates; species Phyllobates terribilis. Next base: position 143,660 of record NW_027363332.1, read on the forward strand.
AACCAAAATGAGCTTGTAATCTGGCTTCTGCAACTTTGAACATGAAAAATCCAATGAGGAGAAGAAAAGCAAAGCCAAAGAGTCCATCCCAAAATCCGACAAACAAGCAAAATGAACAAAAAACATTGAATTCAATTCTTTCTGATTTTAGAAACTGCATTAAAGAAGGGGTGCACCGGTCCTGGAGATACTGCAATACCAGGTCAATGCGTGGAGTGGACAGAGCAAGCTCTTTTTCCATCTCCCTGTTCTAAAAATCCATTTAATATATGGTCCCCAGATAGGGGACGTATCAGATATTAAACTGATAAGAACAGATACTACACTTGATCTTAGCCAAAAGGCCGAGAAGCGATAACCAGAATTGGTTTCAAACTACGGAGCCACCCAAGGATCCTGAAAAGTCCATTTGTGGAGATGAGCTCCTGGACTCCCGTTAAGAAGACATGTTGTCAACCTCTAGATCCCTTACATGCCTGCACTTTTCGGCTTGCTGCTGCTGCAATCCACGCGTTTTAGATCTGCATATCTCCACCTCTTTAAACACAGCACCTTCACCCCCTGCTGTTCCCACCCGCCTCAACACCGTTGGAAGGGAGGAGAACCAATTAAGGCGGGGGGTGGGGTGGAACGAGCAGCTGTCTACCCTTAGCAGGAGGGCTCCTGATTACATACCTCTCCTGCTGCTGCTGCTGCTGGCTGTCCAGCAGCAGACTGAAGGTGGCTGCTGCTGTGCACAGGTATATAAAGGCTCAGAGCCTATTATGACACGCGCAGCCAGCGTTCCATTGCCACATTCCATCTACTGCAGGCAGGATACCTGGCTGGCTGAATGTCGCTGAGAAGCTCACAGAGACCGCCATAAGCAACAGTTTAACAGAATGCCACAGACTAATCAACCAAACTTTTTGGGTTGGGTTCTCTTTTATAGTCTGCAGGCATTAAATGAAAGAAGTCAGTGTTCCAGCAGAAGGAGACAACGTTTCAGAAAAGGCATTGTAGCAAACCAAAAAAGAAATTTTAAGCGCAGCAGAGTAACCAGCGCACATACCTGTTAGCTCAGGTGAGTTTAAAAGGCTGCTGTTGATAACAAGGGCATTTGCTAAATAGATGGTGTGTGTGCAACAATATACTGAAAGATCAATTATATTGTGCAGCTTATCTCACCACCTGTAGTTATTTAGGTGAAAGCTCCAAAATGCTTGCCTAATATGTCTGTTTATCCAAAAGGAAGTAAAAAGGGAGAGCTAGAAAGATAGCATTGCATCACATTACATGGCAATGCAATGCACAGTTGCTGAAGTTGAACCAAAATGAGCTTGTAATCTGGCTTCTGCAACTTTGAACATGAAAAATCCAATGAGGAGAAGAAAAGCAAAGCCAAAGAGTCCATCCCAAAATCCGACAAACAAGCAAAATGAACAAAAAACATTGAATTCAATTCTTTCTGATTTTAGAAACTGCATTAAAGAAGGGGTGCACCGGTCCTGGAGATACTGCAATACCAGGTCAATGCGTGGAGTGGACAGAGCAAGCTCTTTTTCCATCTCCCTGTTCTAAAAATCCATTTAATATATGGTCCCCAGATAGGGGACGTATCAGATATTAAACTGATAAGAACAGATACTACACTTGATCTTAGCCAAAAGGCCGAGAAGCGATAACCAGAATTGGTTTCAAACTACGGAGCCACCCAAGGATCCTGAAAAGTCCATTTGTGGAGATGAGCTCCTGGACTCCCGTTAAGAAGACATGTTGTCAACCTCTAGATCCCTTACATGCCTGCACTTTTCGGCTTGCTGCTGCTGCAATCCACGCGTTTTAGATCTGCATAACTCCACCTCTTTAAACACAGCACCTTCACCCCCTGCTGTTCCCACCCGCCTCAACACCGTTGGAAGGGAGGAGAACCAATTAAGGCGGGGGGTGGGGTGGAACGAGCAGCTGTCTACCCTTAGCAGGAGGGCTCCTGATTACATACCTCTCCTGCTGCTGCTGCTGCTGGCTGTCCAGCAGCAGACTGAAGGTGTCTGCTGCTGTGCACAGGTATATAAAGGCTCAGAGCCTATTATGACACGCGCAGCCAGCGTTCCATTGCCACATTCCATCTACTGCAGGCAGGATACCTGGCTGGCTGAATGTCGCTGAGAAGCTCACAGAGACCGCCATAAGCAACAGTTTAACAGAATGCCACAGACTAATCAACCAAACTTTTTGGGTTGGGTTCTCTTTTATAGTCTGCAGGCATTAAATGAAAGAAGTCAGTGTTCCAGCAGAAGGAGACAACGTTTCAGAAAAGGCATTGTAGCAAACCAAAAAAGAAATTTTAAGCGCAGCAGAGTAACCAGCGCACATACCTGTTAGCTCAGGTGAGTTTAAAAGGCTGCTGTTGATAACAAGGGCATTTGCTAAATAGATGGTGTGTGTGCAACAATATACTGAAAGGTCAATTATATTGTGCAGCTTATCTCACCACCTGTAGTTATTTAGGTGAAAGCTCCAAAATGCTTGCCTAATATGTCTGTTTATCCAAAAGGAAGTAAAAAGGGAGAGCTAGAAAGATAGCATTGCATCACATTACATGGCAATGCAATGCACAGTTGCTGAAGTTGAACCAAAATGAGCTTGTAATCTGGCTTCTGCAACTTTGAACATGAAAAATCCAATGAGGAGAAGAAAAGCAAAGCCAAAGAGTCCATCCCAAAATCCGACAAACAAGCAAAATGAACAAAAAACATTGAATTCAATTCTTTCTGATTTTAGAAACTGCATTAAAGAAGGGGTGCACCGGTCCTGGAGATACTGCAATACCAGGTCAATGCGTGGAGTGGACAGAGCAAGCTCTTTTTCCATCTCCCTGTTCTAAAAATCCATTTAATATATGGTCCCCAGATAGGGGACGTATCAGATATTAAACTGATAAGAACAGATACTACACTTGATCTTAGCCAAAAGGCCGAGAAGCGATAACCAGAATTGGTTTCAAACTACGGAGCCACCCAAGGATCCTGAAAAGTCCATTTGTGGAGATGAGCTCCTGGACTCCCGTTAAGAAGACATGTTGTCAACCTCTAGATCCCTTACATGCCTGCACTTTTCGGCTTGCTGCTGCTGCAATCCACGCGTTTTAGATCTGCATAACTCCACCTCTTTAAACACAGCACCTTCACCCCCTGCTGTTCCCACCCGCCTCAACACCGTTGGAAGGGAGGAGAACCAATTAAGGCGGGGGGTGGGGTGGAACGAGCAGCTGTCTACCCTTAGCAGGAGGGCTCCTGATTACATACCTCTCCTGCTGCTGCTGCTGCTGGCTGTCCAGCAGCAGACTGAAGGTGGCTGCTGCTGTGCACAGGTATATAAAGGCTCAGAGCCTATTATGACACGCGCAGCCAGCGTTCCATTGCCACATTCCATCTACTGCAGGCAGGATACCTGGCTGGCTGAATGTCGCTGAGAAGCTCACAGAGACCGCCATAAGCAACAGTTTAACAGAATGCCACAGACTAATCAACCAAACTTTTTGGGTTGGGTTCTCTTTTATAGTCTGCAGGCATTAAATGAAAGAAGTCAGTGTTCCAGCAGAAGGAGACAACGTTTCAGAAAAGGCATTGTAGCAAACCAAAAAAGAAATTTTAAGCGCAGCAGAGTAACCAGCGCACATACCTGTTAGCTCAGGTGAGTTTAAAAGGCTGCTGTTGATAACAAGGGCATTTGCTAAATAGATGGTGTGTGTGCAACAATATACTGAAAGGTCAATTATATTGTGCAGCTTATCTCACCACCTGTAGTTATTTAGGTGAAAGCTCCAAAATGCTTGCCTAATATGTCTGTTTATCCAAAAGGAAGTAAAAAGGGAGAGCTAGAAAGATAGCATTGCATCACATTACATGGCAATGCAATGCACAGTTGCTGAAGTTGAACCAAAATGAGCTTGTAATCTGGCTTCTGCAACTTTGAACATGAAAAATCCAATGAGGAGAAGAAAAGCAAAGCCAAAGAGTCCATCCCAAAATCCGACAAACAAGCAAAATGAACAAAAAACATTGAATTCAATTCTTTCTGATTTTAGAAACTGCATTAAAGAAGGGGTGCACCGGTCCTGGAGATACTGCAATACCAGGTCAATGCGTGGAGTGGACAGAGCAAGCTCTTTTTCCATCTCCCTGTTCTAAAAATCCATTTAATATATGGTCCCCAGATAGGGGACGTATCAGATATTAAACTGATAAGAACAGATACTACACTTGATCTTAGCCAAAAGGCCGAGAAGCGATAACCAGAATTGGTTTCAAACTACGGAGCCACCCAAGGATCCTGAAAAGTCCATTTGTGGAGATGAGCTCCTGGACTCCCGTTAAGAAGACATGTTGTCAACCTCTAGATCCCTTACATGACTGCACTTTTCGGCTTGCTGCTGCTGCAATCCACGCGTTTTAGATCTGCATAACTCCACCTCTTTAAACACAGCACCTTCACCCCCTGCTGTTCCCACCCGCCTCAACACCGTTGGAAGGGAGGAGAACCAATTAAGGCGGGGGGTGGGGTGGAACGAGCAGCTGTCTACCCTTAGCAGGAGGGCTCCTGATTACATACCTCTCCTGCTGCTGCTGCTGCTGGCTGTCCAGCAGCAGACTGAAGGTGGCTGCTGCTGTGCACAGGTATATAAAGGCTCAGAGCCTATTATGACACGCGCAGCCAGCGTTCCATTGCCACATTCCATCTACTGCAGGCAGGATACCTGGCTGGCTGAATGTCGCTGAGAAGCTCACAGAGACCGCCATAAGCAACAGTTTAACAGAATGCCACAGACTAATCAACCAAACTTTTTGGGTTGGGTTCTCTTTTATAGTCTGCAGGCATTAAATGAAAGAAGTCAGTGTTCCAGCAGAAGGAGACAACGTTTCAGAAAAGGCATTGTAGCAAACCAAAAAAGAAATTTTAAGCGCAGCAGAGTAACCAGCGCACATACCTGTTAGCTCAGGTGAGTTTAAAAGGCTGCTGTTGATAACAAGGGCATTTGCTAAATAGATGGTGTGTGTGCAACAATATACTGAAAGGTCAATTATATTGTGCAGCTTATCTCACCACCTGTAGTTATTTAGGTGAAAGCTCCAAAATGCTTGCCTAATATGTCTGTTTATCCAAAAGGAAGTAAAAAGGGAGAGCTAGAAAGATAGCATTGCATCACATTACATGGCAATGCAATGCACAGTTGCTGAAGTTGAACCAAAATGAGCTTGTAATCTGGCTTCTGCAACTTTGAACATGAAAAATCCAATGAGGAGAAGAAAAGCAAAGCCAAAGAGTCCATCCCAAAATCCGACAAACAAGCAAAATGAACAAAAAACATTGAATTCAATTCTTTCTGATTTTAGAAACTGCATTAAAGAAGGGGTGCACCGGTCCTGGAGATACTGCAATACCAGGTCAATGCGTGGAGTGGACAGAGCAAGCTCTTTTTCCATCTCCCTGTTCTAAAAATCCATTTAATATATGGTCCCCAGATAGGGGACGTATCAGATATTAAACTGATAAGAACAGATACTACACTTGATCTTAGCCAAAAGGCCGAGAAGCGATAACCAGAATTGGTTTCAAACTACGGAGCCACCCAAGGATCCTGAAAAGTCCATTTGTGGAGATGAGCTCCTGGACTCCCGTTAAGAAGACATGTTGTCAACCTCTAGATCCCTTACATGCCTGCACTTTTCGGCTTGCTGCTGCTGCAATCCACGCGTTTTAGATCTGCATAACTCCACCTCTTTAAACACAGCACCTTCACCCCCTGCTGTTCCCACCCGCCTCAACACCGTTGGAAGGGAGGAGAACCAATTAAGGCGGGGGGTGGGGTGGAACGAGCAGCTGTCTACCCTTAGCAGGAGGGCTCCTGATTACATACCTCTCCTGCTGCTGCTGCTGCTGGCTGTCCAGCAGCAGACTGAAGGTGGCTGCTGCTGTGCACAGGTATATAAAGGCTCAGAGCCTATTATGACACGCGCAGCCAGCGTTCCATTGCCACATTCCATCTACTGCAGGCAGGATACCTGGCTGGCTGAATGTCGCTGAGAAGCTCACAGAGACCGCCATAAGCAACAGTTTAACAGAATGCCACAGACTAATCAACCAAACTTTTTGGGTTGGGTTCTCTTTTATAGTCTGCAGGCATTAAATGAAAGAAGTCAGTGTTCCAGCAGAAGGAGACAACGTTTCAGAAAAGGCATTGTAGCAAACCAAAAAAGAAATTTTAAGCGCAGCAGAGTAACCAGCGCACATACCTGTTAGCTCAGGTGAGTTTAAAAGGCTGCTGTTGATAACAAGGGCATTTGCTAAATAGATGGTGTGTGTGCAACAATATACTGAAAGGTCAATTATATTGTGCAGCTTATCTCACCACCTGTAGTTATTTAGGTGAAAGCTCCAAAATGCTTGCCTAATATGTCTGTTTATCCAAAAGGAAGTAAAAAGGGAGAGCTAGAAAGATAGCATTGCATCACATTACATGGCAATGCAATGCACAGTTGCTGAAGTTGAACCAAAATGAGCTTGTAATCTGGCTTCTGCAACTTTGAACATGAAAAATCCAATAAGGAGAAGAAAAGCAAAGCCAAAGAGTCCATCCCAAAATCCGACAAACAAGCAAAATGAACAAAAAACATTGAATTCAATTCTTTCTGATTTTAGAAACTGCATTAAAGAAGGGGTGCACCGGTCCTGGAGATACTGCAATACCAGGTCAATGCGTGGAGTGGACAGAGCAAGCTCTTTTTCCATCTCCCTGTTCTAAAAATCCATTTAATATATGGTCCCCAGATAGGGGACGTATCAGATATTAAACTGATAAGAACAGATACTACACTTGATCTTAGCCAAAAGGCCGAGAAGCGATAACCAGAATTGGTTTCAAACTACGGAGCCACCCAAGGATCCTGAAAAGTCCATTTGTGGAGATGAGCTCCTGGACTCCCGTTAAGAAGACATGTTGTCAACCTCTAGATCCCTTACATGCCTGCACTTTTCGGCTTGCTGCTGCTGCAATCCACGCGTTTTAGATCTGCATAACTCCACCTCTTTAAACACAGCACCTTCACCCCCTGCTGTTCCCACCCGCCTCAACACCGTTGGAAGGGAGGAGAACCAATTAAGGCGGGAGGTGGGGTGGAACGAGCAGCTGTCTACCCTTAGCAGGAGGGCTCCTGATTACATACCTCTCCTGCTGCTGCTGCTGCTGGCTGTCCAGCAGCAGACTGAAGGTGGCTGCTGCTGTGCACAGGTATATAAAGGCTCAGAGCCTATTATGACACGCGCAGCCAGCGTTCCATTGCCACATTCCATCTACTGCAGGCAGGATACCTGGCTGGCTGAATGTCGCTGAGAAGCTCACAGAGACCGCCATAAGCAACAGTTTAACAGAATGCCACAGACTAATCAACCAAACTTTTTGGGTTGGGTTCTCTTTTATAGTCTGCAGGCATTAAATGAAAGAAGTCAGTGTTCCAGCAGAAGGAGACAACGTTTCAGAAAAGGCATTGTAGCAAACCAAAAAAGAAATTTTAAGCGCAGCAGAGTAACCAGCGCACATACCTGTTAGCTCAGGTGAGTTTAAAAGGCTGCTGTTGATAACAAGGGCATTTGCTGAATAGATGGTGTGTGTGCAACAATATACTGAAAGGTCAATTATATTGTGCAGCTTATCTCACCACCTGTAGTTATTTAGGTGAAAGCTCCAAAATGCTCGCCTAATATGTCTGTTTATCCAAAAGGAAGTAAAAAGGGAGAGCTAGAAAGATAGCATTGCATCACATTACATGGCAATGCAATGCACAGTTGCTGAAGTTGAACCAAAATGAGCTTGTAATCTGGCTTCTGCAACTTTGAACATGAAAAATCCAATGAGGAGAAGAAAAGCAAAGCCAAAGAGTCCATCCCAAAATTCGACAAACAAGCAAAATGAACAAAAAACATTGAATTCAATTCTTTCTGATTTTAGAAACTGCATTAAAGAAGGGGTGCACCAGTCCTGGAGATACTGCAATACCAGGTCAATGCGTGGAGTGGACAGAGCAAGCTCTTTTTCCATCTCCCTGTTCTAAAAATCCATTTAATATATGGTCCCCAGATAGGGGACGTATCAGATATTAAACTGATAAGAACAGATACTACACTTGATCTTAGCCAAAAGGCCGAGAAGCGATAACCAGAATTGGTTTCAAACTACGGAGCCACCCAAGGATCCTGAAAAGTCCATTTGTGGAGATGAGCTCCTGGACTCCCGTTAAGAAGACATGTTGTCAACCTCTAGATCCCTTACATGCCTGCACTTTTCGGCTTGCTGCTGCTGCAATCCACGCGTTTTAGATCTGCATAACTCCACCTCTTTAAACACAGCACCTTCACCCCCTGCTGTTCCCACCCGCCTCAACACCGTTGGAAGGGAGGAGAACCAATTAAGGCGGGGGGTGGGGTGGAACGAGCAGCTGTCTACCCTTAGCAGGAGGGCTCCTGATTACATACCTCTCCTGCTGCTGCTGCTGCTGGCTGTCCAGCAGCAGACTGAAGGTGGCTGCTGCTGTGCACAGGTATATAAAGGCTCAGAGCCTATTATGACACGCGCAGCCAGCGTTCCATTGCCACATTCCATCTACTGCAGGCAGGATACCTGGCTGGCTGAATGTCGCTGAGAAGCTCACAGAGACCGCCATAAGCAACAGTTTAACAGAATGCCACAGACTAATCAACCAAACTTTTTGGGTTGGGTTCTCTTTTATAGTCTGCAGGCATTAAATGAAAGAAGTCAGTGTTCCAGCAGAAGGAGACAACGTTTCAGAAAAGGCATTGTAGCAAACCAAAAAAGAAATTTTAAGCGCAGCAGAGTAACCAGCGCACATACCTGTTAGCTTAGGTGAGTTTAAAAGGCTGCTGTTGATAACAAGGGCATTTGCTAAATAGATGGTGTGTGTGCAACAATATACTGAAAGGTCAATTATATTGTGCAGCTTATCTCACCACCTGTAGTTATTTAGGTGAAAGCTCCAAAATGCTTGCCTAATATGTCTGTTTATCCAAAAGGAAGTAAAAAGGGAGAGCTAGAAAGATAGCATTGCATCACATTACATGGCAATGCAATGCACAGTTGCTGAAGTTGAACCAAAATGAGCTTGTAATCTGGCTTCTGCAACTTTGAACATGAAAAATCCAATGAGGAGAAGAAAAGCAAAGCCAAAGAGTCCATCCCAAAATCCGACAAACAAGCAAAATGAACAAAAAACATTGAATTCAATTCTTTCTGATTTTAGAAACTGCATTAAAGAAGGGGTGCACCGGTCCTGGAGATACTGCAATACCAGGTCAATGCGTGGAGTGGACAGAGCAAGCTCTTTTTCCATCTCCCTGTTCTAAAAATCCATTTAATATATGGTCCCCAGATAGGGGACGTATCAGATATTAAACTGATAAGAACAGATACTACACTTGATCTTAGCCAAAAGGCCGAGAAGCGATAACCAGAATTGGTTTCAAACTACGGAGCCACCCAAGGATCCTGAAAAGTCCATTTGTGGAGATGAGCTCCTGGACTCCCGTTAAGAAGACATGTTGTCAACCTCTAGATCCCTTACATGCCTGCACTTTTCGGCTTGCTGCTGCTGCAATCCACGCGTTTTAGATCTGCATAACTCCACCTCTTTAAACACAGCACCTTCACCCCCTGCTGTTCCCACCCGCCTCAACACCGTTGGAAGGGAGGAGAACCAATTAAGGCGGGGGGTGGGGTGGAACGAGCAGCTGTCTACCCTTAGCAGGAGGGCTCCTGATTACATACCTCTCCTGCTGCTGCTGCTGCTGGCTGTCCAGCAGCAGACTGAAGGTGGCTGCTGCTGTGCACAGGTATATAAAGGCTCAGAGCCTATTATGACACGCGCAGCCAGCGTTCCATTGCCACATTCCATCTACTGCAGGCAGGATACCTGGCTGGCTGAATGTCGCTGAGAAGCTCACAGAGACCGCCATAAGCAACAGTTTAACAGAATGCCACAGACTAATCAACCAAACTTTTTGGGTTGGGTTCTCTTTTATAGTCTGCAGGCATTAAATGAAAGAAGTCAGTGTTCCAGCAGAAGGAGACAACGTTTCAGAAAAGGCATTGTAGCAAACCAAAAAAGAAATTTTAAGCGCAGCAGAGTAACCAGCGCACATACCTGTTAGCTCAGGTGAGTTTAAAAGGCTGCTGTTGATAACAAGGGCATTTGCTAAATAGATGGTGTGTGTGCAACAATATACTGAAAGGTCAATTATATTGTGCAGCTTATCTCACCACCTGTAGTTATTTAGGTGAAAGCTCCAAAATGCTTGCCTAATATGTCTGTTTATCCAAAAGGAAGTAAAAAGGGAGAGCTAGAAAGATAGCATTGCATCACATTACATGGCAATGCAATGCACAGTTGCTGAAGTTGAACCAAAATGAGCTTGTAATCTGGCTTCTGCAACTTTGAACATGAAAAATCCAAAGAGGAGAAGAAAAGCAAAGCCAAAGAGTCCATCCCAAAATCCGACAAACAAGCAAAATGAACAAAAAACATTGAATTCAATTCTTTCTGATTTTAGAAACTGCATTAAAGAAGGGGTGCACCGGTCCTGGAGATACTGCAATACCAGGTCAATGCGTGGAGTGGACAGAGCAAGCTCTTTTTCCATCTCCCTGTTCTAAAAATCCATTTAATATATGGTCCCCAGATAGGGGACGTATCAGATATTAAACTGATAAGAACAGATACTACACTTGATCTTAGCCAAAAGGCCGAGAAGCGATAACCAGAATTGGTTTCAAACTACGGAGCCACCCAAGGATCCTGAAAAGTCCATTTGTGGAGATGAGCTCCTGGACTCCCGTTAAGAAGACATGTTGTCAACCTCTAGATCCCTTACATGCCTACACTTTTCGGCTTGCTGCTGCTGCAATCCACGCGTTTTAGATCTGCATAACTCCACCTCTTTAAACACAGCACCTTCACCCCCTGCTGTTCCCACCCGCCTCAACACCGTTGGAAGGGAGGAGAACCAATTAAGGCGGGGGGTGGGGTGGAACGAGCAGCTGTCTACCCTTAGCAGGAGGGCTCCTGATTACATACCTCTCCTGCTGCTGCTGCTGCTGGCTGTCCAGCAGCAGACTGAAGGTGGCTGCTGCTGTGCACAGGTATATAAAGGCTCAGAGCCTATTATGACACGCGCAGCCAGCGTTCCATTGCCACATTCCATCTACTGCAGGCAGGATACCTGGCTGGCTGAATGTCGCTGAGAAGCTCACAGAGACCGCCATAAGCAACAGTTTAACAGAATGCCACAGACTAATCAACCAAACTTTTTGGGTTGGGTTCTCTTTTATAGTCTGCAGGCATTAAATGAAAGAAGTCAGTGTTCCAGCAGAAGGAGACAACGTTTCAGAAAAGGCATTGTAGCAAACCAAAAAAGAAATTTTAAGCGCAGCAGAGTAACCAGCGCACATACCTGTTAGCTCAGGTGAGTTTAAAAGGCTGCTGTTGATAACAAGGGCATTTGCTAAATAGATGGTGTGTGTGCAACAATATACTGAAAGGTCAATTATATTGTGCAGCTTATCTCACCACCTGTAGTTATTTAGGTGAAAGCTCCAAAATGCTTGCCTAATATGTCTGTTTATCCAAAAGGAAGTAAAAAGGGAGAGCTAGAAAGATAGCATTGCATCACATTACATGGCAATGCAATGCACAGTTGCTGAAGTTGAACCAAAATGAGCTTGTAATCTGGCTTCTGCAACTTTGAACATGAAAAATCCAATGAGGAGAAGAAAAGCAAAGCCAAAGAGTCCATCCCAAAATCCGACAAACAAGCAAAATGAACAAAAAACATTGAATTCAATTCTTTCTGATTTTAGAAACTGCATTAAAGAAGGGGTGCACCGGTCCTGGAGATACTGCAATACCAGGTCAATGCGTGGAGTGGACAGAGCAAGCTCTTTTTCCATCTCCCTGTTCTAAAAATCCATTTAATATATGGTCCCCAGATAGGGGACGTATCAGATATTAAACTGATAAGAACAGATACTACACTTGATCTTAGCCAAAAGGCCGAGAAGCGATAACCAGAATTGGTTTCAAACTACGGAGCCACCCAAGGATCCTGAAAAGTCCATTTGTGGAGATGAGCTCCTGGACTCCCGTTAAGAAGACATGTTGTCAACCTCTAGATCCCTTACATGCCTGCACTTTTCGGCTTGCTGCTGCTGCAATCCACGCGTTTTAGATCTGCATAACTCCACCTCTTTAAACACAGCACCTTCACCCCCTGCTGTTCCCACCCGCCTCAACACCGTTGGAAGGGAGGAGAACCAATTAAGGCGGGGGGTGGGGTGGAACGAGCAGCTGTCTACCCTTAGCATGAGGGCTCCTGATTACATACCTCTCCTGCTGCTGCTGCTGCTGGCTGTCCAGCAGCAGACTGAAGGTGGCTGCTGCTGTGCACAGGTATATAAAGGCTCAGAGCCTATTATGACACGCGCAGCCAGCGTTCCATTGCCACATTCCATCTACTGCAGGCAGGATACCTGGCTGGCTGAATGTCGCTGAGAAGCTCACAGAGACCGCCATAAGCAACAGTTTAACAGAATGCCACAGACTAATCAACCAAACTTTTTGGGTTGGGTTCTCTTTTATAGTCTGCAGGCATTAAATGAAAGAAGTCAGTGTTCCAGCAGAAGGAGACAACGTTTCAGAAAAGGCATTGTAGCAAACCAAAAAAGAAATTTTAAGCGCAGCAGAGTAACCAGCGCACATACCTGTTAGCTCAGGTGAGTTTAAAAGGCTGCTGTTGATAACAAGGGCATTTGCTAAATAGATGGTGTGTGTGCAACAATATACTGAAAGGTCAATTATATTGTGCAGCTTATCTCACCACCTGTAGTTATTTAGGTGAAAGCTCCAAAATGCTTGCCTAATATGTCTGTTTATCCAAAAGGAAGTAAAAAGGGAGAGCTAGAAAGATAGCATTGCATCACATTACATGGCAATGCAATGCACAGTTGCTGAAGTTGAACCAAAATGAGCTTGTAATCTGGCTTCTGCAACTTTGAACATGAAAAATCCAATGAGGAGAAGAAAAGCAAAGCCAAAGAGTCCATCCCAAAATCCGACAAACAAGCAAAATGAACAAAAAACATTGAATTCAATTCTTTCTGATTTTAGAAACTGCATTAAAGAAGGGGTGCACCGGTCCTGGAGATACTGCAATACCAGGTCAATGCGTGGAGTGGACAGAGCAAGCTCTTTTTCCATCTCCCTGTTCTAAAAATCCATTTAATATATGGTCCCCAGATAGGGGACGTATCAGATATTAAACTGATAAGAACAGATTTTTTTTTTTTTTTTTATCGAAAGCCCGAATTCGTGTACAAAACCCGAGTGCGCTTAAAAAAGTGACAAGTGCCACAAAAAAAATGCACTAGGATGCTGGTCTTCTTGAAACCCTCTCCAAAAGGAGAAGGGTCCCCCAAACCATTCCCCGTCCCTCCGAGCCAAAAGGCCACAGCGAGGAACAGGGACAAAAAGCCACCTCCAGCCGAAGCCAGAGGCGACCCAATCTTACCCCCAGCACCTGCCCGAGTTCTCACCCGAGCAAGGCACTGGGAGCCAAAGACTGTGCTCCCCTCCCAGAAGAGGGGAGCCAACAACGCTCTCCTCCCGAAAGAGGAGAGCCAGGGGGGTTCAGGGGGGAGCGGAACCTGATGGCCACACACTCCCCCCCTAGACCTGCCAAGAGAGGAACCCGTAAGGGAACCGCATCCCGACAAAATCCTAGTAGGACGTGACACACGTGAATAAGTGGACACACAGTGACAAAGAAATTAAATAAATAGTGAAGGTTTCACAGTATAATACTGCCCGGACCTTCGACCGGGAATTGAAAAATTCCCCATCCTAAGGCCAGAAGGCCCGGAATAAGGGTGTGTGCGAAGAAAGAAAATTTGAAGTGCTTGTGCAAATGTGCCATAAACTCAAGTGGGGTTCCCAATCCCAGTGAGTTAAGGCACCCCAGGGTCACCACTCCTGGGGCACTTCACACTTCGGGCTTTCGATCTTCCCCGGCCCAATGGCGTCGATCCTGGGGGGCCATGCTTTCCACCAGATGACGATATTAGCCACCTGGCGTACTAACAAGCGCCTAAACCCCAGTGTGCATAATGTATCAATCTACTAGGGCGGCCAACATCCAAAACCGCCTTTTCGAAAGATACTACACTTGATCTTAGCCAAAAGGCCGAGAAGCGATAACCAGAATTGGTTTCAAACTACGGAGCCACCCAAGGATCCTGAAAAGTCCATTTGTGGAGATGAGCTCCTGGACTCCCGTTAAGAAGACATGTTGTCAACCTCTAGATCCCTTACATGCCTGCACTTTTCGGCTTGCTGCTGCTGCAATCCACGCGTTTTAGATCTGCATAACTCCACCTCTTTAAACACAGCACCTTCACCCCCTGCTGTTCCCACCCGCCTCAACACCGTTGGAAGGGAGGAGAACCAATTAAGGCGGGGGGTGGGGTGGAACGAGCAGCTGTCTACCCTTAGCAGGAGGGCTCCTGATTACATACCTCTCCTGCTGCTGCTGCTGCTGGCTGTCCAGCAGCAGACTGAAGGTGGCTGCTGCTGTGCACAGGTATATAAAGGCTCAGAGCCTATTATGACACGCGCAGCCAGCGTTCCATTGCCACATTCCATCTACTGCAGGCAGGATACCTGGCTGGCTGAATGTCGCTGAGAAGCTCACAGAGACCGCCATAAGCAACAGTTTAACAGAATGCCACAGACTAATCAACCAAACTTTTTGGGTTGGGTTCTCTTTTATAGTCTGCAGGCATTAAATGAAAGAAGTCAGTGTTCCAGCAGAAGGAGACAACGTTTCAGAAAAGGCATTGTAGCAAACCAAAAAAGAAATTTTAAGCGCAGCAGAGTAACCAGCGCACATACCTGTTAGCTCAGGTGAGTTTAAAAGGCTGCTGTTGATAACAAGGGCATTTGCTAAATAGATGGTGTGTGTGCAACAATATACTGAAAGGTCAATTATATTGTGCAGCTTATCTCACCACCTGTAGTTATTTAGGTGAAAGCTCCAAAATGCTTGCCTAATATGTCTGTTTATCCAAAAGGAAGTAAAAAGGGAGAGCTAGAAAGATAGCATTGCATCACATTACATGGCAATGCAATGCACAGTTGCTGAAGTTGAACCAAAATGAGCTTGTAATCTGGCTTCTGCAACTTTGAACATGAAAAATCCAATGAGGAGAAGAAAAGCAAAGCCAAAGAGTCCATCCCAAAATCCGACAAACAAGCAAAATGAACAAAAAACATTGAATTCAATTCTTTCTGATTTTAGAAACTGCATTAAAGAAGGGGTGCACCGGTCCTGGAGATACTGCAATACCAGGTCAATGCGTGGAGTGGACAGAGCAAGCTCTTTTTCCATCTCCCTGTTCTAAAAATCCATTTAATATATGGTCCCCAGATAGGGGACGTATCAGATATTAAACTGATAAGAACAGATTTTTTTTGATTGAATATATCTTTTATTAGCACAAAAAATAAGTTAACAGACAGTGTACAGTGCCGCATCCCAGTACACACAGAATTCTACATCATATTTACATAGCATGAGGATACGACGCACTAACTAGACACATCACACCCCTATGCTACACAAAACACTCAATCTGAAAGAAAAAGCATGTCAATCAATACAGTACGACGAACCGTGATAAGGGATGGGGATTGGGAAAAAGGGGATGGGGAGGGGAAAATCACAGGCCCGAAGCTTTATTGAAAGACAAGACACATAAGGGGAATGGAGGAGGAGGGGTTAGTCCTCGTCCTCGTCCTCCGGACCGTCCATGATGGAATAGTCTCTGAGCAGGCTGTGGATCAGCCTGCGGCAGTCCTGGATGGACATCCTCTCCCTCCTCAAGATGAGCCGGTTCCTGGCGACCCAAACGGCATCCTTGAAGCAGTTCATAAGGCGCCAAGCCTCCTGGATGGCTCCGACGGTATGAACCCCAGGGAAGAGTCCGTAAAGCACAGAATGGTGCGATAGGCTCGCCCTGGGGACAGAGTTCCTCAGGTCGTCCTCAAGTGCAGTCAATAGGCGCTGTGCAAATCCGCAGTCCCAAAAAGTGTGCAAAGATGTTTCCTCCACGAAGGGGCACCTTGGGCAGTACCGGGTCTTGCACAGGTTCCGGGCATGCATGAATGACCGGACGGGCAGTCCGCCCTGAATCGCCATCCACGACAAGTCCTTGTGCCCGTTGGTCAGCCTGTCAGACGACACATTTGTCCACACAGTCTCCAGCGTGTCCTGGTGAAGTCCTGTGATGTTCTCCACGTCATCCTTGGCTCTGATTAGCTTGTGGATAGTTTTGGGCTTCCACAAGTCGGGCTTGAGTCCCTCCAGTTGATGCTCCCCCACAAATCGAACGACGTCTCCGTAGAACCATGGCGTCGTCCAGTTGTAGGGGAAGGAGCTGTCCCACTTGTCCCAGCCGAGTCGCCTCCAAAGAGGAAGCAGGAAGAAGCGAGACATGGACCTGCCCGCGGAGCCATTCTTGACTTGCAAAGTCCGGCGGACACAATCACACACAAAAGAGGATCGCAGGAGGGTGGGGATATCTGGAACGCCCTTCCCACCCTTGCGAGGCTCCTTGTACATGACGGCCCGCCTGACTCTGTCCATCTTGGATCCCCAGACAAAGTGAAACACTGTCCTGGTAATGGCCCTGCACACAGTGACGTGTGGGGGCCAGGCCTGCGCCGTGTACTGCAAGACGGGCAGGACCTCATTACGCAGGACGAGTGCCTTACCCTCACAAGTGAGGTGTCTGAGGCTCCAGAGTCCGATCCGTTGCTTCACCTTGGCCAAGCGTTCTTGCCAGGACTTGAGGGCCGCTCCTTCCTTCCCGAACCAGACTCCCAGCACCTTGAGGAAATCCGGTTGAATGTTGAAGGGGAAGGGGGCGGAGGAGGCCGGCTGCCAATCCCCGAAGAGCATGGCTTCCGACTTCCTGCAGTTGACTTTGGCCCCTGAAGCCCGGCCGAACCTCTCACACGTCTGGACGAGGGCGTCGACTGAACCACGATCAGCGCAGAAGACGGTGACGTCGTCCATGTAGAGCGAGCACTTGACCTCGTGTCGTCCCGGACCCGGTGCGGTGATCCCTCTGATCTCTCCATTCTGCCGGATAGCCTCTGCGAAGAGTTCTATAACACAAACAAAAAGAAGAGGTGATAGAGGGCAGCCTTGTCTGACCCCAGAGAGGACAGGGAAGGGGTCAGTCTTCCAGCCGTTCACCAACACCGAGCTGTGGATATCAAAATACATCAGACGGACATACGAACAAAACATGTTACCCAAACCTAACCGGTGCAGAGCTCGGCCCATGAACTCGTGGGAAACCCGGTCGAAGGCCTTCTCCTGATCCAAGGAGACCAGGGCCGCGTGTGCGCGGCGGACCTTGATGTACTCGACCGTGTCCCGCACGAGAGCGAGGCTGTCTGCGATGCGACGTCCAGGGATGCCGCAGGTCTGGTCCGGGTGGATGATCCGTCCGATGACCGTCTTAAGTCGTGTCGCCATCGTCTTGGCCAGGATCTTGTAGTCCACGTTGAGCAGAGTGATGGGACGCCAATTCCTCAGGTCGCACCTCTCTCCCTTCCGCTTGTACAGGATCGTGACCATTCCTTCCCTCAAAGATGGAGGCATTCTACCCTCCACCACCATCTCCTCGTACAGGTCCAACAGGTCCGGACAGATGAGGTCTCCCAGCGCTACATAGAGCTCCGCTGGAAGACCATCACTGCCCGGGGTCCTGCCGGTCCTAAAGGATTTAGCGGCAGAGAGCAATTCGCCCACCATCAGAGGTTTGTCCAAGGCTGCCGTGCCTGCAGGATCAAGATGGTTAGTGATACCTGACAGGAACTTATCAGCAGCGTCGGGGTCGGTAGTCTTGTGGGAGTAGAGTTCGCTGTAGAAGTCGCTGACGACCCTCATCACGTCCTCCTTCCCACGTCGCATGTTTCCGCTCTCGTCTCGCAGCTCGTTCAGGGGCGTGTGACCGGCATGAAGTTTCCTGAAAAAGAATGAGTTACATTTCTCACCCTTCTCCAGATTCTCCACTTTGGAACGGAAGATGATTCGCTTGGACTCCTCCTCAAAGTGCCTTTTCAGGCTCTTCTTGGTCTCCTCCAGCTCCTCCCTCACGTCCCAGCCGCAGTGAAGAAGGTCCTGCAGCGACCGCAGCTCGCGCTGCAGCCCTCTGAAGTCCCTCCTCTTCTCACACTCCTGTTGTCGACCCTTGGCCTGAAAGAAACAGCGAAACTCAAGTTTAACATATTCCCACCAATCAGAGACTGTTTGGAAGCTACCCTTGTAGGACTGCCACATTGCGTAGGCTGCTCTCAGCTCCTCCACGACTTCATCCTGAGCCAGCAGAGCACAATTCAGCTTCCAGGAGCCGGGGCTGGACGGAAAACCGTCGCCGAGGACACCTTGTAAGTGAATGGCTCTGTGGTCGGAGAAGAAGCAGGAGACCATCGAGTGCCTACTCTGCCTGACTGCCCGAGAGGTGAACACAAAGTCAATCCTGGAGCGGAGTGAGCCATCGGGTCGGCTCCACGAATAGTTCGTGGAGCCTCTCCCCATGGAGCCCACCACGTCCTGAAGAGAGGCCTCGGTTACCATCTCGATGAGCAGCTTGGACGTGATGTCCAACTTGGCAGATGTGCCAGAACTACGACCGTCCTCCTCGATGGGGCAGTTGAAATCCCCGGCCATCACTAAGGTCCTGGTGGTGGCAAGCTGAAGCCGCAGGGTCTGGAAAAGCTCCAAACGCTCATTCTTCAGTGGGGACGCATACACGTTGATGAACCTGACAGGTTCTCCCGCCCAGTTGCCATCTACAACAAGAGCCCTGCCGCAGATGAGCTCCTGGACGGACTCAAGCGTGAATGCGCCCCCCCTGATCAGAATTGCGACCCCCGCAGACTTGCAGTCACCCCCACCGGACCAGTAGGATGGACCGTGGGACCACTCCCTGGCCAGATGTTTGAAGGACCTAGAGGAGGGAAGGGAACATTCCTGCAACATATAAACATCACACAACTGGGAAGTAAGGAAGGCATAAATAGTCTGACGTCTGAACTTGTCCTTGATGCTCCTGACATTAATGGAAAATAAGTTAATATTAGCCATCATGTAGGGAAAAAAGAAAAAGTTAGCGCAGGCAATACACCTTAGTTACCACTCCGGTCGGGTGGTCCCTCGTCGGTGTTGACTGCTGGTGACGGGATCACCAGCAGGCCCTCTTCCTCCATCTGGTCAAGCAGCGCGGCCTCAATCTCGGCGACCACCAGTTCCTCCTCTTCTGGCTCGGCCACCAGGGTCTCAACCATGTGCTCCATCTCTTCTGGCTCAGGGAGGGTATCCTCCTTTTCGCCTACGAAATCCAGAATCTTCTTTTTGGAGGATTCAGTAGCAGGGCTGTCCTCCACCTTCCTCTTTCCCCGGGTTGGAACTGGGGAGACAAGAAGGGGAAAATCCTCCTCGGAATAGATAGCGGCGGGTGGAGGAAAGGTTAATTCCACCGCTACCATGGTCTGGGGAGGGAGAGTGGCTGCCGGGGCAGGGGAAAGGACACCTGCTGAGGAGTAGGGGAAGGAGGAAGAGGAAGTGGAATCCTCAGCAGGGGTGGCCGGGGTGGGGGGGGATTGGACGGGGGTGGCAGGGGGAGGGATCGAGAGAGGGGTGACAGAACTCTTACCCTCCTTTGACTTTTTCTTCTGCTTCGGAGCTGCTGGGACCGTCGCTGGGGCTTTGGCCACCGACTCCTTGACCGCTTTGGCCTTGGTCGTCTCGGCCTTGGCCGCTGGGGCCTTGGTCGTCGCGTCCTTGACCTTCACAGGCCTGGTCGTCGGGGCCTTGTCCTCCGTAGCTGGGGTCGTCGCAACCACCGATGCCCAGGATCTCTCACGCCTGGGGCAATCCTTGTACAGATGAGCCGCCAGCCCACACAGGTTGCAGGACGTCTTCTTCGGGCAGTCCTTCGAGCTGTGTCCCGTCACTCGACAAATCCTGCAGGCATCCTCCTTGCAGTCCTTCATCTCGTGGCCGTTCTTGCCGCATCTCCTGCAGTTCCGCGGCATGTCCGGGTAATAGATGAGGCCGTAGGAGTTGCCCAGGGAGAATGTCGGGGGCAGGTGCCGAAGTCCGTCTGAGTACGCCAGGTCCCTGTGAAGTCTAACGGTCACCGACCACTTACCTGTCCAGAAGCCGAGTCCATTCAGGATGTGAGAGGGTTCCTTCACAACCAAACAGAAGCGTCTCAGGAAGGTACAGATGTCTTGGCCTGGGGTGTGCGGGTTGCGCATGGAGACCGTGATCCTCCTTTCATCCCTCTGGATAGGGCAGCTACCTGTAAAGGCAGAGAAAGAATTATCCGGTCCTTTTGCGCTTACCATTTCCCAGAACCTCCTGCAGGTGTTCACAGTGGCGAAGGTGACGAAGAAGATCCCCGTCAAGAAGGTCTGGATGCTGAGGGTGTCCGACCTGGAGAAGCCTCGATCCAGCAGCATCTTCTGGCAGAACACGTCCGAGGACATGTCCGGCACCCTCCCATCCACTTCCTTCAGCTTCAGGGCCACCGTCTGCCGCATCCATGGCTCCAGGGCTGGAGCTTCGTGGCGGGGCTTCTGGGGTCCCTTCTGCTGGCCAGTCGTGGAGGCAGAGTCCTTGGGGTCAGAATCGGCTCCTGGCTGGGCCCTCCTGGCTGTCCCCAGCTCCAGGCTCTTCTTTTCGGCCTTCCTCGCAGCGCTTGCCATGGCTTTCCTCCTGCAGTTACTTCTTGGAGCTGGATCTGGAACTCTTCCCGGAATGGGTGGAGCTATGCAGATTCTTCTCCCGTCGTGTTCTGGACAAATTCCCCGAAAGGTCTTTGTCTCGATGATTTTCTTCCTCGAAGATTCCACAGGACAGCCCGATTCTTCTCCGAGTCTTCGTCTTCTTCTGGATTCTTTAGAGCTTCTTCCTCCCACCGATATCCGCCTTCGTTCTCTGATGTCAGCTGGGCTCCGAAGCTCTTCTCCTTCCGAGTTCGATCGCTCTCGTCAAGTGTAGATCGTAGCTCTTGTGTTCTTAAAAGAACAGATACTACACTTGATCTTAGCCAAAAGGCCGAGAAGCGATAACCAGAATTGGTTTCAAACTACGGAGCCACCCAAGGATCCTGAAAAGTCCATTTGTGGAGATGAGCTCCTGGACTCCCGTTAAGAAGACATGTTGTCAACCTCTAGATCCCTTACATGCCTGCACTTTTCGGCTTGCTGCTGCTGCAATCCACGCGTTTTAGATCTGCATAACTCCACCTCTTTAAACACAGCACCTTCACCCCCTGCTGTTCCCACCCGCCTCAACACCGTTGGAAGGGAGGAGAACCAATTAAGGCGGGGGGTGGGGTGGAACGAGCAGCTGTCTACCCTTAGCAGGAGGGCTCCTGATTACATACCTCTCCTGCTGCTGCTGCTGGCTGTCCAGCAGCAGACTGAAGGTGGCTGCTGCTGTGCACAGGTATATAAAGGCTCAGAGCCTATTATGACACGCGCAGCCAGCGTTCCATTGCCACATTCCATCTACTGCAGGCAGGATACCTGGCTGGCTGAATGTCGCTGAGAAGCTCACAGAGACCGCCATAAGCAACAGTTTAACAGAATGCCACAGACTAATCAACCAAACTTTTTGGGTTGGGTTCTCTTTTATAGTCTGCAGGCATTAAATGAAAGAAGTCAGTGTTCCAGCAGAAGGAGACAACGTTTCAGAAAAGGCATTGTAGCAAACCAAAAAAGAAATTTTAAGCGCAGCAGAGTAACCAGCGCACATACCTGTTAGCTCAGGTGAGTTTAAAAGGCTGCTGTTGATAACAAGGGCATTTGCTAAATAGATGGTGTGTGTGCAACAATATACTGAAAGGTCAATTATATTGTGCAGCTTATCTCACCACCTGTAGTTATTTAGGTGAAAGCTCCAAAATGCTTGCCTAATATGTCTGTTTATCCAAAAGGAAGTAAAAAGGGAGAGCTAGAAAGATAGCATTGCATCACATTACATGGCAATGCAATGCACAGTTGCTGAAGTTGAACCAAAATGAGCTTGTAATCTGGCTTCTGCAACTTTGAACATGAAAAATCCATTGAGGAGAAGAAAAGCAAAGCCAAAGAGTCCATCCCAAAATCCGACAAACAAGCAAAATGAACAAAAAACATTGAATTCAATTCTTTCTGATTTTAGAAACTGCATTAAAGAAGGGGTGCACCGGTCCTGGAGATACTGCAATACCAGGTCAATGCGTGGAGTGGACAGAGCAAGCTCTTTTTCCATCTCCCTGTTCTAAAAATCCATTTAATATATGGTCCCCAGATAGGGGACGTATCAGATATTAAACTGATAAGAACAGATACTACACTTGATCTTAGCCAAAAGGCCGAGAAGCGATAACCAGAATTGGTTTCAAACTACGGAGCCACCCAAGGATCCTGAAAAGTCCATTTGTGGAGATGAGCTCCTGGACTCCCGTTAAGAAGACATGTTGTCAACCTCTAGATCCCTTACATGCCTGCACTTTTCGGCTTGCTGCTGCTGCAATCCACGCGTTTTAGATCTGCATAACTCCACCTCTTTAAACACAGCACCTTCACCCCCTGCTGTTCCCACCCGCCTCAACACCGTTGGAAGGGAGGAGAACCAATTAAGGCGGGGGGTGGGGTGGAACGAGCAGCTGTCTACCCTTAGCAGGAGGGCTCCTGATTACATACCTCTCCTGCTGCTGCTGCTGCTGGCTGTCCAGCAGCAGACTGAAGGTGGCTGCTGCTGTGCACAGGTATATAAAGGCTCAGAGCCTATTATGACACGCGCAGCCAGCGTTCCATTGCCACATTCCATCTACTGCAGGCAGGATACCTGGCTGGCTGAATGTCGCTGAGAAGCTCACAGAGACTGCCATAAGCAACAGTTTAACAGAATGCCACAGACTAATCAACCAAACTTTTTGGGTTGGGTTCTCTTTTATAGTCTGCAGGCATTAAATGAAAGAAGTCAGTGTTCCAGCAGAAGGAGACAACGTTTCAGAAAAGGCATTGAAAAAAAAGCAAACCAAAAAAGAAATTTTAAGCGCAGCAGAGTAACCAGCGCACATACCTGTTAGCTCAGGTGAGTTTAAAAGGCTGCTGTTGATAACAAGGGCATTTGCTAAATAGATGGTGTGTGTGCAACAATATACTGAAAGGTCAATTATATTGTGCAGCTTATCTCACCACCTGTAGTTATTTAGGTGAAAGCTCCAAAATGCTTGCCTAATATGTCTGTTTATCCAAAAGGAAGTAAAAAGGGAGAGCTAGAAAGATAGCATTGCATCACATTACATGGCAATGCAATGCACAGTTGCTGAAGTTGAACCAAAATGAGCTTGTAATCTGGCTTCTGCAACTTTGAACATGAAAAATCCAATGAGGAGAAGAAAAGCAAAGCCAAAGAGTCCATCCCAAAATCCGACAAACAAGCAAAATGAACAAAAAACATTGAATTCAATTCTTTCTGATTTTAGAAACTGCATTAAAGAAGGGGTGCACCGGTCCTGGAGATACTGCAATACCAGGTCAATGCGTGGAGTGGACAGAGCAAGCTCTTTTTCCATCTCCCTGTTCTAAAAATCCATTTAATATATGGTCCCCAGATAGGGGACGTATCAGATATTAAACTGATAAGAACAGATACTACACTTGATCTTAGCCAAAAGGCCGAGAAGCGATAACCAGAATTGGTTTCAAACTACGGAGCCACCCAAGGATCCTGAAAAGTCCATTTGTGGAGATGAGCTCCTGGACTCCCGTTAAGAAGACATGTTGTCAACCTCTAGATCCCTTACATGCCTGCACTTTTCGGCTTGCTGCTGCTGCAATCCACGCGTTTTAGATCTGCATAACTCCACCTCTTTAAACACAGCACCTTCACCCCCTGCTGTTCCCACCCGCCTCAACACCGTTGGAAGGGAGGAGAACCAATTAAGGCGGGGGGTGGGGTGGAACGAGCAGCTGTCTACCCTTAGCAGGAGGGCTCCTGATTACATACCTCTCCTGCTGCTGCTGCTGCTGGCTGTCCAGCAGCAGACTGAAGGTGGCTGCTGCTGTGCACAGGTATATAAAGGCTCAGAGCCTATTATGACACGCGCAGCCAGCGTTCCATTGCCACATTCCATCTACTGCAGGCAGGATACCTGGCTGGCTGAATGTCGCTGAGAAGCTCACAGAGACCGCCATAAGCAACAGTTTAACAGAATGCCACAGACTAATCAACCAAACTTTTTGGGTTGGGTTCTCTTTTATAGTCTGCAGGCATTAAATGAAAGAAGTCAGTGTTCCAGCAGAAGGAGACAACGTTTCAGAAAAGGCATTGTAGCAAACCAAAAAAGAAATTTTAAGCGCAGCAGAGTAACCAGCGCACATACCTGTTAGCTCAGGTGAGTTTAAAAGGCTGCTGTTGATAACAAGGGCATTTGCTAAATAGATGGTGTGTGTGCAACAATATACTGAAAGGTCAATTATATTGTGCAGCTTATCTCACCACCTGTAGTTATTTAGGTGAAAGCTCCAAAATGCTTGCCTAATATGTCTGTTTATCCAAAAGGAAGTAAAAAGGGAGAGCTAGAAAGATAGCATTGCATCACATTACATGGCAATGCAATGCACAGTTGCTGAAGTTGAACCAAAATGAGCTTGTAATCTGGCTTCTGCAACTTTGAACATGAAAAATCCAATGAGGAGAAGAAAATCAAAGCCAAAGAGTCCATCCCAAAATCCGACAAACAAGCAAAATGAACAAAAAACATTGAATTCAATTCTTTCTGATTTTAGAAACTGCATTAAAGAAGGGGTGCACCGGTCCTGGAGATACTGCAATACCAGGTCAATGCGTGGAGTGGACAGAGCAAGCTCTTTTTCCATCTCCCTGTTCTAAAAATCCATTTAATATATGGTCCCCAGATAGGGGACGTATCAGATATTAAACTGATAAGAACAGATACTACACTTGATCTTAGCCAAAAGGCCGAGAAGCGATAACCAGAATTGGTTTCAAACTACGGAGCCACCCAAGGATCCTGAAAAGTCCATTTGTGGAGATGAGCTCCTGGACTCCCGTTAAGAAGACATGTTGTCAACCTCTAGATCCCTTACATGACTGCACTTTTCGGCTTGCTGCTGCTGCAATCCACGCGTTTTAGATCTGCATAACTCCACCTCTTTAAACACAGCACCTTCACCCCCTGCTGTTCCCACCCGCCTCAACACCGTTGGAAGGGAGGAGAACCAATTAAGGCGGGGGGTGGGGTGGAACGAGCAGCTGTCTACCCTTAGCAGGAGGGCTCCTGATTACATACCTCTCCTGCTGCTGCTGCTGCTGGCTGTCCAGCAGCAGACTGAAGGTGGCTGCTGCTGTGCACAGGTATATAAAGGCTCAGAGCCTATTATGACACGCGCAGCCAGCGTTCCATTGCCACATTCCATCTACTGCAGGCAGGATACCTGGCTGGCTGAATGTCGCTGAGAAGCTCACAGAGACCGCCATAAGCAACAGTTTAACAGAATGCCACAGACTAATCAACCAAACTTTTTGGGTTGGGTTCTCTTTTATAGTCTGCAGGCATTAAATGAAAGAAGTCAGTGTTCCAGCAGAAGGAGACAACGTTTCAGAAAAGGCATTGTAGCAAACCAAAAAAGAAATTTTAAGCGCAGCAGAGTAACCAGCGCACATACCTGTTAGCTCAGGTGAGTTTAAAAGGCTGCTGTTGATAACAAGGGCATTTGCTAAATAGATGGTGTGTGTGCAACAATATACTGAAAGGTCAATTATATTGTGCAGCTTATCTCACCACCTGTAGTTATTTAGGTGAAATCTCCAAAATGCTTGCCTAATATGTCTGTTTATCCAAAAGGAAGTAAAAAGGGAGAGCTAGAAAGATAGCATTGCATCACATTACATGGCAATGCAATGCACAGTTGCTGAAGTTGAACCAAAATGAGCTTGTAATCTGGCTTCTGCAACTTTGAACATGAAAAATCCAATGAGGAGAAGAAAATCAAAGCCAAAGAGTCCATCCCAAAATCCGACAAACAAGCAAAATGAACAAAAAACATTGAATTCAATTCTTTCTGATTTTAGAAACTGCATTAAAGAAGGGGTGCACCGGTCCTGGAGATACTGCAATACCAGGTCAATGCGTGGAGTGGACAGAGCAAGCTCTTTTTCCATCTTCATGTTCTAAAAATCCATTTAATATATGGTCCCCAGATAGGGGACGTATCAGATATTAAACTGATAAGAACAGATACTACACTTGATCTTAGCCAAAAGGCCGAGAAGCGATAACCAGAATTGGTTTCAAACTACGGAGCCACCCAAGGATCCTGAAAAGTCCATTTGTGGAGATGAGCTCCTGGACTCCCGTTAAGAAGACATGTTGTCAACCTCTAGATCCCTTACATGCCTGCACTTTTCGGCTTGCTGCTGCTGCAATCCACGCGTTTTAGATCTGCATAACTCCACCTCTTTAAACACAGCACCTTCACCCCCTGCTGTTCCCACCCGCCTCAACACCGTTGGAAGGGAGGAGAACCAATTAAGGCGGGGGGTGGGGTGGAACGAGCAGCTGTCTACCCTTAGCAGGAGGGCTCCTGATTACATACCTCTCCTGCTGCTGCTGCTGCTGCTGGCTGTCCAGCAGCAGACTGAAGGTGGCTGCTGCTGTGCACAGGTATATAAAGGCTCAGAGCCTATTATGACATGCGCAGCCAGCGTTCCATTGCCACATTCCATCTACTGCAGGCAGGATACCTGGCTGGCTGAATGTCGCTGAGAAGCTCACAGAGACCGCCATAAGCAACAGTTTAACAGAATGCCACAGACTAATCAACCAAACTTTTTGGGTTGGGTTCTCTTTTATAGTCTGCAGGCATTAAATGAAAGAAGTCAGTGTTCCAGCAGAAGGAGACAACGTTTCAGAAAAGGCATTGTAGCAAACCAAAAAAGAAATTTTAAGCGCAGCAGAGTAACCAGCGCACATACCTGTTAGCTCAGGTGAGTTTAAAAGGCTGCTGTTGATAACAAGGGCATTTGCTAAATAGATGGTGTGTGTGCAACAATATACTGAAAGGTCAATTATATTGTGCAGCTTATCTCACCACCTGTAGTTATTTAGGTGAAAGCTCCAAAATGCTTGCCTAATATGTCTGTTTATCCAAAAGGAAGTAAAAAGGGAGAGCTAGAAAGATAGCATTGCATCACATTACATGGCAATGCAATGCACAGTTGCTGAAGTTGAACCAAAATGA
This sequence comes from Phyllobates terribilis, assembly GCF_046119375.1. NCBI lineage: Eukaryota > Metazoa > Chordata > Amphibia > Anura > Dendrobatidae > Phyllobates > Phyllobates terribilis. Next base: position 171,097 of record NW_027363332.1, read on the forward strand.
GCTTGTAATCTGGCTTCTGCAACTTTGAACATGAAAAATCCAATGAGGAGAAGAAAAGCAAAGCCAAAGAGTCCATCCCAAAATCCGACAAACAAGCAAAATGAACAAAAAACATTGAATTCAATTCTTTCTGATTTTAGAAACTGCATTAAAGAAGGGGTGCACCGGTCCTGGAGATACTGCAATACCAGGTCAATGCGTGGAGTGGACAGAGCAAGCTCTTTTTCCATCTCCCTGTTCTAAAAATCCATTTAATATATGGTCCCCAGATAGGGGACGTATCAGATATTAAACTGATAAGAACAGATACTACACTTGATCTTAGCCAAAAGGCCGAGAAGCGATAACCAGAATTGGTTTCAAACTACGGAGCCACCCAAGGATCCTGAAAAGTCCATTTGTGGAGATGAGCTCCTGGACTCCCGTTAAGATGACATGTTGTCAACCTCTAGATCCCTTACATGCCTGCACTTTTCGGCTTGCTGCTGCTGCAATCCACGCGTTTTAGATCTGCATAACTCCACCTCTTTAAACACAGCACCTTCACCCCCTGCTGTTCCCACCCGCCTCAACACCGTTGGAAGGGAGGAGAACCAATTAAGGCGGGGGGTGGGGTGGAACGAGCAGCTGTCTACCCTTAGCAGGAGGGCTCCTGATTACATACCTCTCCTGCTGCTGCTGCTGCTGGCTGTCCAGCAGCAGACTAAAGGTGGCTGCTGCTGTGCACAGGTATATAAAGGCTCAGAGCCTATTATGACACGCGCAGCCAGCGTTCCATTGCCACATTCCATCTACTGCAGGCAGGATACCTGGCTGGCTGAATGTCGCTGAGAAGCTCACAGAGACCGCCATAAGCAACAGTTTAACAGAATGCCACAGACTAATCAACCAAACTTTTTGGGTTGGGTTCTCTTTTATAGTCTGCAGGCATTAAATGAAAGAAGTCAGTGTTCCAGCAGAAGGAGACAACGTTTCAGAAAAGGCATTGTAGCAAACCAAAAAAGAAATTTTAAGCGCAGCAGAGTAACCAGCGCACATACCTGTTAGCTCAGGTGAGTTTAAAAGGCTGCTGTTGATAACAAGGGCATTTGCTAAATAGATGGTGTGTGTGCAACAATATACTGAAAGGTCAATTATATTGTGCAGCTTATCTCACCACCTGTAGTTATTTAGGTGAAAGCTCCAAAATGCTTGCCTAATATGTCTGTTTATCCAAAAGGAAGTAAAAAGGGAGAGCTAGAAAGATAGCATTGCATCACATTACATGGCAATGCAATGCACAGTTGCTGAAGTTGAACCAAAATGAGCTTGTAATCTGGCTTCTGCAACTTTGAACATGAAAAATCCAATGAGGAGAAGAAAAGCAAAGCCAAAGAGTCCATCCCAAAATCCGACAAACAAGCAAAATGAACAAAAAACATTGAATTCAATTCTTTCTGATTTTAGAAACTGCATTAAAGAAGGGGTGCACCGGTCCTGGAGATACTGCAATACCAGGTCAATGCGTGGAGTGGACAGAGCAAGCTCTTTTTCCATCTCCCTGTTCTAAAAATCCATTTAATATATGGTCCCCAGATAGGGGACGTATCAGATATTAAACTGATAAGAACAGATACTACACTTGATCTTAGCCAAAAGGCCGAGAAGCGATAACCAGAATTGGTTTCAAACTACGGAGCCACCCAAGGATCCTGAAAAGTCCATTTGTGGAGATGAGCTCCTGGACTCCCGTTAAGAAGACATGTTGTCAACCTCTAGATCCCTTACATGCCTGCACTTTTCGGCTTGCTGCTGCTGCAATCCACGCGTTTTAGATCTGCATAACTCCACCTCTTTAAACACAGCACCTTCACCCCCTGCTGTTCCCACCCGCCTCAACACCGTTGGAAGGGAGGAGAACCAATTAAGGCGGGGGGTGGGGTGGAACGAGCAGCTGTCTACCCTTAGCAGGAGGGCTCCTGATTACATACCTCTCCTGCTGCTGCTGCTGCTGGCTGTCCAGCAGCAGACTGAAGGTGGCTGCTGCTGTGCACAGGTATATAAAGGCTCAGAGCCTATTATGACACGCGCAGCCAGCGTTCCATTGCCACATTCCATCTACTGCAGGCAGGATACCTGGTTGGCTGAATGTCGCTGAGAAGCTCACAGAGACCGCCATAAGCAACAGTTTAACAGAATGCCACAGACTAATCAACCAAACTTTTTGGGTTGGGTTCTCTTTTATAGTCTGCAGGCATTAAATGAAAGAAGTCAGTGTTCCAGCAGAAGGAGACAACGTTTCAGAAAAGGCATTGTAGCAAACCAAAAAAGAAATTTTAAGCGCAGCAGAGTAACCAGCGCACATACCTGTTAGCTCAGGTGAGTTTAAAAGGCTGCTGTTGATAACAAGGGCATTTGCTAAATAGATGGTGTGTGTGCAACAATATACTGAAAGGTCAATTATATTGTGCAGCTTATCTCACCACCTGTAGTTATTTAGGTGAAAGCTCCAAAATGCTTGCCTAATATGTCTGTTTATCCAAAAGGAAGTAAAAAGGGAGAGCTAGAAAGATAGCATTGCATCACATTACATGGCAATGCAATGCACAGTTGCTGAAGTTGAACCAAAATGAGCTTGTAATCTGGCTTCTGCAACTTTGAACATGAAAAATCCAATGAGGAGAAGAAAAGCAAAGCCAAAGAGTCCATCCCAAAATCCGACAAACAAGCAAAATGAACAAAAAACATTGAATTCAATTCTTTCTGATTTTAGAAACTGCATTAAAGAAGGGGTGCACCGGTCCTGGAGATACTGCAATACCAGGTCAATGCGTGGAGTGGACAGAGCAAGCTCTTTTTCCATCTCCCTGTTCTAAAAATCCATTTAATATATGGTCCCCAGATAGGGGACGTATCAGATATTAAACTGATAAGAACAGATTTTTTTTTTTTTTTTTTTTAAAACCTATTCAGGTTAAAATTAAAGTCCACTCCACAGTCCTCTTCTCCCCAAAGGGAGACAAGACGTGGACTCCAACTTAAATCATCATCAGGTTTTGGTACTTTTAATGTCAGAAAAAAAAATTACAAAAATACAACAATACTTACAAAGAAAGAAATGTTTCAGAACCTGAATGGATACCAAAAAAATAAAAATTAAATTATAACTGTATTAACAACAGTAATAACATCAAGTAAAATACTTGTAACCATTATCAAAAGCATGAACCCCAACCCAACTCAGAACCTTAAGGGACAAATCTTCAACCCTTGATGCTGAAAAAACTTGTTTCGATACACCATCTGGTATTCTATATTTCACACAAAAAACATTTTTATCTCTTATTAGTTCTTTCCTAACATTCTCTATAAGATAGTCCAAACGTTTCTCATCATACAACTTACGGTACAACCAGTTAAAATATTCTGCATTCTTTATAAACATAGGTTGTTGAAAAACAACTATATTTTCTTCCATTGCCACCTCCACTTCCTGTTCCTTTCTCTTTTCTTGCTTTTTAACCTTACCACGGCCAGTTCCCTGACTTACACCTCCCATTTCACTCTCTACCCTATCCCCCCAATCTACTCTTGTTTTCTCCATCTCCCTCTGCACTCCTACAGGTTTGCTTTCTTTTCCCTTTACCACCAACACCTTTTCTACACTTTCCTCCTTTCTCTCTACCAAAACCTTTTTAACCACTATCTCCTTCTCTTTATTTCTTTTCCTCTTTGGGCAATTCTTAAAAACATGCGTATCTTCCTGACACAAGTTGCACTTCCTCCGATCTTTACAATCCTTTGACTCATGATCACCTTTTTTGCAAAAACCACATACACCACCCGAACAATTTTCCTTTCCATGCCCGTATTGACGACAAACTCGACAAAAAGTGGGTATACCACTGAAAAAAATATCACCATTTATATTACCCAACTTAAACCTAGCTGGGGCAAGCAACACAGTCCCCTGCTCATCTTCTTTGAAACGGACCAAAAATTTCCACTTCGAAGTCCAAAAACCAAATTCATTATAAATCTTCCCTTTTGGTGTTACTGACAAACAAAAAAACTCCAAAAATGTAAGAACATCCTCTTCGTCCACCAATGGAGAGTACATTTTAACAATGATCCATTTATCTCTAACGGGGAAGTGTGGCATTACACTTATCCCCTCCATTCTTTTATCCTGGCTTGCAGTCATTTTCCTTAGATATCCTTCAAAAAAAACTCTGTCAACAAAAACTATATCATAAACACCCCTCCTGGGGTAGTCCATTATCGCCAACACTTCTTCTGTCTTCAAACCAAAAAGATCCACAAGAACTTGACTCATCACATACCTAAAATCCTTTTGATCTCGAAAGTTCTCCTGAACAACCAAACGAATAGAATTCTGCACCTTAGCGAATTCAGGCACATGATCTTCCTCTCCTTCATGTGATGCTGCAGACATCTTCTTCACAAACAGGTTCTCCTCTTCTCAATAGAAACCTTCAACACTGAAGTGCCAGGTAGATGATCGCCTCCCGTTGCCCGGGGACTAATCCGACTCCCTAATAGCAGCAGGGAGGTGAAGCCCTGCTGAAAAACAGAGCGATCGCCCCAGGCCAAGGAGCCGGGTACCCCGAGCACCTCTCAGCCAAGACCAAGGCAGCAGCCGCTAGATCACTGCACTTGATCTTAGCCAAAAGGCCGAGAAGCGATAACCAGAATTGGTTTCAAACTACGGAGCCACCCAAGGATCCTGAAAAGTCCATTTGTGGAGATGAGCTCCTGGACTCCCGTTAAGAAGACATGTTGTCAACCTCTAGATCCCTTACATGCCTGCACTTTTCGGCTTGCTGCTGCTGCAATCCACGCGTTTTAGATCTGCATAACTCCACCTCTTTAAACACAGCACCTTCACCCCCTGCTGTTCCCACCCGCCTCAACACCGTTGGAAGGGAGGAGAACCAATTAAGGCGGGGGGTGGGGTGGAACGAGCAGCTGTCTACCCTTAGCAGGAGGGCTCCTGATTACATACCTCTCCTGCTGCTGCTGCTGCTGGCTGTCCAGCAGCAGACTGAAGGTGGCTGCTGCTGTGCACAGGTATATAAAGGCTCAGAGCCTATTATGACACGCGCAGCCAGCGTTCCATTGCCACATTCCATCTACTGCAGGCAGGATACCTGGCTGGCTGAATGTCGCTGAGAAGCTCACAGAGACCGCCATAAGCAACAGTTTAACAGAATGCCACAGACTAATCAACCAAACTTTTTGGGTTGGGTTCTCTTTTATAGTCTGCAGGCATTAAATGAAAGAAGTCAGTGTTCCAGCAGAAGGAGACAACGTTTCAGAAAAGGCATTGTAGCAAACCAAAAAAGAAATTTTAAGCGCAGCAGAGTAACCAGCGCACATACCTGTTAGCTCAGGTGAGTTTAAAAGGCTGCTGTTGATAACAAGGGCATTTGCTAAATAGATGGTGTGTGTGCAACAATATACTGAAAGGTCAATTATATTGTGCAGCTTATCTCACCACCTGTAGTTATTTAGGTGAAAGCTCCAAAATGCTTGCCTAATATGTCTGTTTATCCAAAAGGAAGTAAAAAGGGAGAGCTAGAAAGATAGCATTGCATCACATTACATGGCAATGCAATGCACAGTTGCTGAAGTTGAACCAAAATGAGCTTGTAATCTGGCTTCTGCAACTTTGAACATGAAAAATCCAATGAGGAGAAGAAAAGCAAAGCCAAAGAGTCCATCCCAAAATCCGACAAACAAGCAAAATGAACAAAAAACATTGAATTCAATTCTTTCTGATTTTAGAAACTGCATTAAAGAAGGGGTGCACCGGTCCTGGAGATACTGCAATACCAGGTCAATGCGTGGAGTGGACAGAGCAAGCTCTTTTTCCATCTCCCTGTTCTAAAAATCCATTTAATATATGGTCCCCAGATAGGGGACGTATCAGATATTAAACTGATAAGAACAGATTTTTTTTTTTTTTTTTTTAAAACCTATTCAGGTTAAAATTAAAGTCCACTCCACAGTCCTCTTCTCCCCAAAGGGAGACAAGACGTGGACTCCAACTTAAATCATCATCAGGTTTTGGTACTTTTAATGTCAGAAAAAAAAATTACAAAAATACAACAATACTTACAAAGAAAGAAATGTTTCAGAACCTGAATGGATACCAAAAAAATAAAAATTAAATTATAACTGTATTAACAACAGTAATAACATCAAGTAAAATACTTGTAACCATTATCAAAAGCATGAACCCCAACCCAACTCAGAACCTTAAGGGACAAATCTTCAACCCTTGATGCTGAAAAAACTTGTTTCGATACACCATCTGGTATTCTATATTTCACACAAAAAACATTTTTATCTCTTATTAGTTCTTTCCTAACATTCTCTATAAGATAGTCCAAACGTTTCTCATCATACAACTTACGGTACAACCGGTTAAAATATTCTGCATTCTTTATAAACATAGGTTGTTGAAAAACAACTATATTTTCTTCCATTGCCACCTCCACTTCCTGTTCCTTTCTCTTTTCTTGCTTTTTAACCTTACCACGGCCAGTTCCCTGACTTACACCTCCCATTTCACTCTCTACCCTATCCCCCCAATCTACTCTTGTTTTCTCCATCTCCCTCTGCACTCCTACAGGTTTGCTTTCTTTTCCTTTTACCACCAACACCTTTTCTACACTTTCCTCCTTTCTCTCTACCAAAACCTTTTTAACCACTACCTCCTTCTCTTTATTTCTTTTCCTCTTTGGGCAATTCTTAAAAACATGCGTATCTTCCTGACACAAGTTGCACTTCCTCCGATCTTTACAATCCTTTGACTCATGATCACCTTTTTTGCAAAAACCACATACACCACCCGAACAATTTTCCTTTCCATGCCCGTATTGACGACAAACTCGACAAAAAGTGGGTATACCACTGAAAAAAATATCACCATTTATATTACCCAACTTAAACCTAGCTGGGGGAAGCAACACAGTCCCCTGCTCATCTTCTTTGAAACGGACCAAAAATTTCCACTTCGAAGTCCAAAAACCAAATTCATTATAAATCTTCCCTTTTGGTGTTACTGACAAACAAAAAAACTCCAAAAATGTAAGAACATCCTCTTCGTCCACCAATGGAGAGTACATTTTAACAATGATCCATTTATCTCTAACGGGGAAGTGTGGCATTACACTTATCCCCTCCATTCTTTTATCCTGGCTTGCAGTCATTTTCCTTAGATATCCTTCAAAAAAAACTTTGTCAACAAAAACTATATCATAAACACCCCTCCTGGGGTAGTCCATTATCGCCAACACTTCTTCTGTCTTCAAACCAAAAAGATCCACAAGAACTTGACTCATCACATACCTAAAATCCTTTTGATATCGAAAGTTCTCCTGAACAACCAAACGAATAGAATTCTGCACCTTAGCGAATTCAGGCACATGATCTTCCTCTCCTTCATGTGATGCTGCAGACATCTTCTTCACAAACAGGTTCTCCTCTTCTCAATAGAAACCTTCAACACTGAAGTGCCAGGTAGATGATCGCCTCCCGTTGCCCGGGGACTAATCCGACTCCCTAATAGCAGCAGGGAGGTGAAGCCCTGCTGAAAAACAGAGCGATCGCCCCAGGCCAAGGAGCCGGGTACCCCGAGCACCTCTCAGCCAAGACCAAGGCAGCAGCCGCTAGATCACTGCACTTGATCTTAGCCAAAAGGCCGAGAAGCGATAACCAGAATTGGTTTCAAACTACGGAGCCACCCAAGGATCCTGAAAAGTCCATTTGTGGAGATGAGCTCCTGGACTCCCGTTAAGAAGACATGTTGTCAACCTCTAGATCCCTTACATGCCTGCACTTTTCGGCTTGCTGCTGCTGCAATCCACGCGTTTTAGATCTGCATAACTCCACCTCTTTAAACACAGCACCTTCACCCCCTGCTGTTCCCACCCGCCTCAACACCGTTGGAAGGGAGGAGAACCAATTAAGGCGGGGGGTGGGGTGGAACGAGCAGCTGTCTACCCTTAGCAGGAGGGCTCCTGATTACATACCTCTCCTGCTGCTGCTGCTGCTGGCTGTCCAGCAGCAGACTGAAGGTGGCTGCTGCTGTGCACAGGTATATAAAGGCTCAGAGCCTATTATGACACGCGCAGCCAGCGTTCCATTGCCACATTCCATCTACTGCAGGCAGGATACCTGGCTGGCTGAATGTCGCTGAGAAGCTCACAGAGACCGCCATAAGCAACAGTTTAACAGAATGCCACAGACTAATCAACCAAACTTTTTGGGTTGGGTTCTCTTTTATAGTCTGCAGGCATTAAATGAAAGAAGTCAGTGTTCCAGCAGAAGGAGACAACGTTTCAGAAAAGGCATTGTAGCAAACCAAAAAAGAAATTTTAAGCGCAGCAGAGTAACCAGCGCACATACCTGTTAGCTCAGGTGAGTTTAAAAGGCTGCTGTTGATAACAAGGGCATTTGCTAAATAGATGGTGTGTGTGCAACAATATACTGAAAGGTCAATTATATTGTGCAGCTTATCTCACCACCTGTAGTTATTTAGGTGAAAGCTCCAAAATGCTTGCCTAATATGTCTGTTTATCCAAAAGGAAGTAAAAAGGGAGAGCTAGAAAGATAGCATTGCATCACATTACATGGCAATGCAATGCACAGTTGCTGAAGTTGAACCAAAATGAGCTTGTAATCTGGCTTCTGCAACTTTGAACATGAAAAATCCAATGAGGAGAAGAAAAGCAAAGCCAAAGAGTCCATCCCAAAATCCGACAAACAAGCAAAATGAACAAAAAACATTGAATTCAATTCTTTCTGATTTTAGAAACTGCATTAAAGAAGGGGTGCACCGGTCCTGGAGATACTGCAATACCAGGTCAATGCGTGGAGTGGACAGAGCAAGCTCTTTTTCCATCTCCCTGTTCTAAAAATCCATTTAATATATGGTCCCCAGATAGGGGACGTATCAGATATTAAACTGATAAGAACAGATTTTTTTTTTTTTTTTTTTAAAACCTATTCAGGTTAAAATTAAAGTCCACTCCACAGTCCTCTTCTCCCCAAAGGGAGACAAGACGTGGACTCCAACTTAAATCATCATCAGGTTTTGGTACTTTTAATGTCAGAAAAAAAAATTACAAAAATACAACAATACTTACAAAGAAAGAAATGTTTCAGAGCCTGAATGGATACCAAAAAAATAAAAATTAAATTATAACTGTATTAACAACAGTAATAACATCAAGTAAAATACTTGTAACCATTATCAAAAGCATGAACCCCAACCCAACTCAGAACCTTAAGGGACAAATCTTCAACCCTTGATGCTGAAAAAACTTGTTTCGATACACCATCTGGTATTCTATATTTCACACAAAAAACATTTTTATCTCTTATTAGTTCTTTCCTAACATTCTCTATAAGATAGTCCAAACGTTTCTCATCATACAACTTACGGTACAACCGGTTAAAATATTCTGCATTCTTTATAAACATAGGTTGTTGAAAAACAACTATATTTTCTTCCATTGCCACCTCCACTTCCTGTTCCTTTCTCTTTTCTTGCTTTTTAACCTTACCACGGCCAGTTCCCTGACTTACACCTCCCATTTCACTCTCTACCCTATCCCCCCAATCTACTCTTGTTTTCTCCATCTCCCTCTGCACTCCTACAGGTTTGCTTTCTTTTCCCTTTACCACCAACACCTTTTCTACACTTTCCTCCTTTCTCTCTACCAAAGCCTTTTTAACCACTACCTCCTTCTCTTTATTTCTTTTCCTCTTTGGGCAATTCTTAAAAACATGCGTATCTTCCTGACACAAGTTGCACTTCCTCCGATCTTTACAATCCTTTGACTCATGATCACCTTTTTTGCAAAAACCACATACACCACCCGAACAATTTTCCTTTCCATGCCCGTATTGACGACAAACTCGACAAAAAGTGGGTATACCACTGAAAAAAATATCACCATTTATATTACCCAACTTAAACCTAGCTGGGGGAAGCAACACAGTCCCCTGCTCATCTTCTTTGAAACGGACCAAAAATTTCCACTTCGAAGTCCAAAAACCAAATTCATTATAAATCTTCCCTTTTGGTGTTACTGACAAACAAAAAAACTCCAAAAATGTAAGAACATCCTCTTCGTCCACCAATGGAGAGTACATTTTAACAATGATCCATTTATCTCTAACGGGGAAGTGTGGCATTACACTTATCCCCTCCATTCTTTTATCCTGGCTTGCAGTCATTTTCCTTAGATATCCTTCAAAAAAAACTTTGTCAACAAAAACTATATCATAAACACCCCTCCTGGGGTAGTCCATTATCGCCAACACTTCTTCTGTCTTCAAACCAAAAAGATCCACAAGAACTTGACTCATCACATACCTAAAATCCTTTTGATCTTGAAAGTTCTCCTGAACAACCAAACGAATAGAATTCTGCACCTTAGCGAATTCAGGCACATGATCTTCCTCTCCTTCATGTGATGCTGCAGACATCTTCTTCACAAACAGGTTCTCCTCTTCTCAATAGAAACCTTCAACACCGAAGTGCCAGGTAGATGATCGCCTCCCGTTGCCCGGGGACTAATCCGACTCCCTAATAGCAGCAGGGAGGTGAAGCCCTGCTGAAAAACAGAGCGATCCCCCCAGGCCAAGGAGCCGGGTACCCCGAGCACCTCTCAGCCAAGACCAAGGCAGCAGCCGCTAGATCACTGCACTTGATCTTAGCCAAAAGGCCGAGAAGCGATAACCAGAATTGGTTTCAAACTACGGAGCCACCCAAGGATCCTGAAAAGTCCATTTGTGGAGATGAGCTCCTGGACTCCCGTTAAGAAGACATGTTGTCAACCTCTAGATCCCTTACATGCCTGCACTTTTCGGCTTGCTGCTGCTGCAATCCACGCGTTTTAGATCTGCATAACTCCACCTCTTTAAACACAGCACCTTCACCCCCTGCTGTTCCCACCCGCCTCAACACCGTTGGAAGGGAGGAGAACCAATTAAGGCGGGGGGTGGGGTGGAAGGAGCAGCTGTCTACCCTTAGCAGGAGGGCTCCTGATTACATACCTCTCCTGCTGCTGCTGCTGCTGGCTGTCCAGCAGCAGACTGAAGGTGGCTGCTGCTGTGCACAGGTATATAAAGGCTCAGAGCCTATTATGACACGCGCAGCCAGCGTTCCATTGCCACATTCCATCTACTGCAGGCAGGATACCTGGCTGGCTGAATGTCGCTGAGAAGCTCACAGAGACCGCCATAAGCAACAGTTTAACAGAATGCCACAGACTAATCAGCCAAACTTTTTGGGTTGGGTTCTCTTTTATAGTCTGCAGGCATTAAATGAAAGAAGTCAGTGTTCCAGCAGAAGGAGACAACGTTTCAGAAAAGGCATTGTAGCAAACCAAAAAAGAAATTTTAAGCGCAGCAGAGTAACCAGCGTACATACCTGTTAGCTCAGGTGAGTTTAAAAGGCTGCTGTTGATAACAAGGGCATTTGCTAAATAGATGGTGTGTGTGCAACAATATACTGAAAGGTCAATTATATTGTGCAGCTTATCTCACCACCTGTAGTTATTTAGGTGAAAGCTCCAAAATGCTTGCCTAATATGTCTGTTTATCCAAAAGGAAGTAAAAAGGGAGAGCTAGAAAGATAGCATTGCATCACATTACATGGCAATGCAATGCACAGTTGCTGAAGTTGAACCAAAATGAGCTTGTAATCTGGCTTCTGCAACTTTGAACATGAAAAATCCAATGAGGAGAAGAAAAGCAAAGCCAAAGAGTCCATCCCAAAATCCGACAAACAAGCAAAATGAACAAAAAACATTGAATTCAATTCTTTCTGATTTTAGAAACTGCATTAAAGAAGGGGTGCACCGGTCCTGGAGATACTGCAATACCAGGTCAATGCGTGGAGTGGACAGAGCAAGCTCTTTTTCCATCTCCCTGTTCTAAAAATCCATTTAATATATGGTCCCCAGATAGGGGACGTATCAGATATTAAACTGATAAGAACAGATACTACACTTGATCTTAGCCAAAAGGCCGAGAAGCGATAACCAGAATTGGTTTCAAACTACGGAGCCACCCAAGGATCCTGAAAAGTCCATTTGTGGAGATGAGCTCCTGGACTCCCGTTAAGAAGACATGTTGTCAACCTCTAGATCCCTTACATGCCTGCACTTTTCGGCTTGCTGCTGCTGCAATCCACGCGTTTTAGATCTGCATAACTCCACCTCTTTAAACACAGCACCTTCACCCCCTGCTGTTCCCACCCGCCTCAACACCGTTGGAAGGGAGGAGAACCAATTAAGGCGGGGGGTGGGGTGGAACGAGCAGCTGTCTACCCTTAGCAGGAGGGCTCCTGATTACATACCTCTCCTGCTGCTGCTGCTGCTGGCTGTCCAGCAGCAGACTGAAGGTGTCTGCTGCTGTGCACAGGTATATAAAGGCTCAGAGCCTATTATGACACGCGCAGCCAGCGTTCCATTGCCACATTCCATCTACTGCAGGCAGGATACCTGGCTGGCTGAATGTCGCTGAGAAGCTCACAGAGACCGCCATAAGCAACAGTTTAACAGAATGCCACAGACTAATCAACCAAACTTTTTGGGTTGGGTTCTCTTTTATAGTCTGCAGGCATTAAATGAAAGAAGTCAGTGTTCCAGCAGAAGGAGACAACGTTTCAGAAAAGGCATTGTAGCAAACCAAAAAAGAAATTTTAAGCGCAGCAGAGTAACCAGCGCACATACCTGTTAGCTCAGGTGAGTTTAAAAGGCTGCTGTTGATAACAAGGGCATTTGCTAAATAGATGGTGTGTGTGCAACAATATACTGAAAGGTCAATTATATTGTGCAGCTTATCTCACCACCTGTAGTTATTTAGGTGAAAGCTCCAAAATGCTTGCCTAATATGTCTGTTTATCCAAAAGGAAGTAAAAAGGGAGAGCTAGAAAGATAGCATTGCATCACATTACATGGCAATGCAATGCACAGTTGCTGAAGTTGAACCAAAATGAGCTTGTAATCTGGCTTCTGCAACTTTGAACATGAAAAATCCAATGAGGAGAAGAAAAGCAAAGCCAAAGAGTCCATCCCAAAATCCGACAAACAAGCAAAATGAACAAAAAACATTGAATTCAATTCTTTCTGATTTTAGAAACTGCATTAAAGAAGGGGTGCACCGGTCCTGGAGATACTGCAATACCAGGTCAATGCGTGGAGTGGACAGAGCAAGCTCTTTTTCCATCTCCCTGTTCTAAAAATCCATTTAATATATGGTCCCCAGATAGGGGACGTATCAGATATTAAACTGATAAGAACAGATACTACACTTGATCTTAGCCAAAAGGCCGAGAAGCGATAACCAGAATTGGTTTCAAACTACGGAGCCACCCAAGGATCCTGAAAAGTCCATTTGTGGAGATGAGCTCCTGGACTCCCGTTAAGAAGACATGTTGTCAACCTCTAGATCCCTTACATGCCTGCACTTTTCGGCTTGCTGCTGCTGCAATCCACGCGTTTTAGATCTGCATAACTCCACCTCTTTAAACACAGCACCTTCACCCCCTGCTGTTCCCACCCGCCTCAACACCGTTGGAAGGGAGGAGAACCAATTAAGGCGGGGGGTGGGGTGGAACGAGCAGCTGTCTACCCTTAGCAGGAGGGCTCCTGATTACATACCTCTCCTGCTGCTGCTGCTGCTGGCTGTCCAGCAGCAGACTGAAGGTGGCTGCTGCTGTGCACAGGTATATAAAGGCTCAGAGCCTATTATGACACGCGCAGCCAGCGTTCCATTGCCACATTCCATCTACTGCAGGCAGGATACCTGGCTGGCTGAATGTCGCTGAGAAGCTCACAGAGACCGCCATAAGCAACAGTTTAACAGAATGCCACAGACTAATCAACCAAACTTTTTGGGTTGGGTTCTCTTTTATAGTCTGCAGGCATTAAATGAAAGAAGTCAGTGTTCCAGCAGAAGGAGACAACGTTTCAGAAAAGGCATTGTAGCAAACCAAAAAAGAAATTTTAAGCGCAGCAGAGTAACCAGCGCACATACCTGTTAGCTCAGGTGAGTTTAAAAGGCTGCTGTTGATAACAAGGGCATTTGCTAAATAGATGGTGTGTGTGCAACAATATACTGAAAGGTCAATTATATTGTGCAGCTTATCTCACCACCTGTAGTTATTTAGGTGAAAGCTCCAAAATGCTTGCCTAATATGTCTGTTTATCCAAAAGGAAGTAAAAAGGGAGAGCTAGAAAGATAGCATTGCATCACATTACATGGCAATGCAATGCACAGTTGCTGAAGTTGAACCAAAATGAGCTTGTAATCTGGCTTCTGCAACTTTGAACATGAAAAATCCAATGAGGAGAAGAAAAGCAAAGCCAAAGAGTCCATCCCAAAATCCGACAAACAAGCAAAATGAACAAAAAACATTGAATTCAATTCTTTCTGATTTTAGAAACTGCATTAAAGAAGGGGTGCACCGGTCCTGGAGATACTGCAATACCAGGTCAATGCGTGGAGTGGACAGAGCAAGCTCTTTTTCCATCTCCCTGTTCTAAAAATCCATTTAATATATGGTCCCCAGATAGGGGACGTATCAGATATTAAACTGATAAGAACAGATACTACACTTGATCTTAGCCAAAAGGCCGAGAAGCGATAACCAGAATTGGTTTCAAACTACGGAGCCACCCAAGGATCCTGAAAAGTCCATTTGTGGAGATGAGCTCCTGGACTCCCGTTAAGAAGACATGTTGTCAACCTCTAGATCCCTTACATGACTGCACTTTTCGGCTTGCTGCTGCTGCAATCCACGCGTTTTAGATCTGCATAACTCCACCTCTTTAAACACAGCACCTTCACCCCCTGCTGTTCCCACCCGCCTCAACACCGTTGGAAGGGAGGAGAACCAATTAAGGCGGGGGGTGGGGTGGAACGAGCAGCTGTCTACCCTTAGCAGGAGGGCTCCTGATTACATACCTCTCCTGCTGCTGCTGCTGCTGGCTGTCCAGCAGCAGACTGAAGGTGGCTGCTGCTGTGCACAGGTATATAAAGGCTCAGAGCCTATTATGACACGCGCAGCCAGCGTTCCATTGCCACATTCCATCTACTGCAGGCAGGATACCTGGCTGGCTGAATGTCGCTGAGAAGCTCACAGAGACCGCCATAAGCAACAGTTTAACAGAATGCCACAGACTAATCAACCAAACTTTTTGGGTTGGGTTCTCTTTTATAGTCTGCAGGCATTAAATGAAAGAAGTCAGTGTTCCAGCAGAAGGAGACAACGTTTCAGAAAAGGCATTGTAGCAAACCAAAAAAGAAATTTTAAGCGCAGCAGAGTAACCAGCGCACATACCTGTTAGCTCAGGTGAGTTTAAAAGGCTGCTGTTGATAACAAGGGCATTTGCTAAATAGATGGTGTGTGTGCAACAATATACTGAAAGGTCAATTATATTGTGCAGCTTATCTCACCACCTGTAGTTATTTAGGTGAAAGCTCCAAAATGCTTGCCTAATATGTCTGTTTATCCAAAAGGAAGTAAAAAGGGAGAGCTAGAAAGATAGCATTGCATCACATTACATGGCAATGCAATGCACAGTTGCTGAAGTTGAACCAAAATGAGCTTGTAATCTGGCTTCTGCAACTTTGAACATGAAAAATCCAATGAGGAGAAGAAAAGCAAAGCCAAAGAGTCCATCCCAAAATCCGACAAACAAGCAAAATGAACAAAAAACATTGAATTCAATTCTTTCTGATTTTAGAAACTGCATTAAAGAAGGGGTGCACCGGTCCTGGAGATACTGCAATACCAGGTCAATGCGTGGAGTGGACAGAGCAAGCTCTTTTTCCATCTCCCTGTTCTAAAAATCCATTTAATATATGGTCCCCAGATAGGGGACGTATCAGATATTAAACTGATAAGAACAGATACTACACTTGATCTTAGCCAAAAGGCCGAGAAGCGATAACCAGAATTGGTTTCAAACTACGGAGCCACCCAAGGATCCTGAAAAGTCCATTTGTGGAGATGAGCTCCTGGACTCCCGTTAAGAAGACATGTTGTCAACCTCTAGATCCCTTACATGACTGCACTTTTCGGCTTGCTGCTGCTGCAATCCACGCGTTTTAGATCTGCATAACTCCACCTCTTTAAACACAGCACCTTCACCCCCTGCTGTTCCCACCCGCCTCAACACCGTTGGAAGGGAGGAGAACCAATTAAGGCGGGGGGTGGGGTGGAACGAGCAGCTGTCTACCCTTAGCAGGAGGGCTCCTGATTACATACCTCTCCTGCTGCTGCTGCTGCTGGCTGTCCAGCAGCAGACTGAAGGTGGCTGCTGCTGTGCACAGGTATATAAAGGCTCAGAGCCTATTATGACACGCGCAGCCAGCGTTCCATTGCCACATTCCATCTACTGCAGGCAGGATACCTGGCTGGCTGAATGTCGCTGAGAAGCTCACAGAGACCGCCATAAGCAACAGTTTAACAGAATGCCACAGACTAATCAACCAAACTTTTTGGGTTGGGTTCTCTTTTATAGTCTGCAGGCATTAAATGAAAGAAGTCAGTGTTCCAGCAGAAGGAGACAACGTTTCAGAAAAGGCATTGTAGCAAACCAAAAAAGAAATTTTAAGCGCAGCAGAGTAACCAGCGCACATACCTGTTAGCTCAGGTGAGTTTAAAAGGCTGCTGTTGATAACAAGGGCATTTGCTAAATAGATGGTGTGTGTGCAACAATATACTGAAAGGTCAATTATATTGTGCAGCTTATCTCACCACCTGTAGTTATTTAGGTGAAAGCTCCAAAATGCTTGCCTAATATGTCTGTTTATCCAAAAGGAAGTAAAAAGGGAGAGCTAGAAAGATAGCATTGCATCACATTACATGGCAATGCAATGCACAGTTGCTGAAGTTGAACCAAAATGAGCTTGTAATCTGGCTTCTGCAACTTTGAACATGAAAAATCCAATGAGGAGAAGAAAAGCAAAGCCAAAGAGTCCATCCCAAAATCCGACAAACAAGCAAAATGAACAAAAAACATTGAATTCAATTCTTTCTGATTTTAGAAACTGCATTAAAGAAGGGGTGCACCGGTCCTGGAGATACTGCAATACCAGGTCAATGCGTGGAGTGGACAGAGCAAGCTCTTTTTCCATCTCCCTGTTCTAAAAATCCATTTAATATATGGTCCCCAGATAGGGGACGTATCAGATATTAAACTGATAAGAACAGATACTACACTTGATCTTAGCCAAAAGGCCGAGAAGCGATAACCAGAATTGGTTTCAAACTACGGAGCCACCCAAGGATCCTGAAAAGTCCATTTGTGGAGATGAGCTCCTGGACTCCCGTTAAGAAGACATGTTGTCAACCTCTAGATCCCTTACATGCCTGCACTTTTCGGCTTGCTGCTGCTGCAATCCACGCGTTTTAGATCTGCATAACTCCACCTCTTTAAACACAGCACCTTCACCCCCTGCTGTTCCCACCCGCCTCAACACCGTTGGAAGGGAGGAGAACCAATTAAGGCGGGGGGTGGGGTGGAACGAGCAGCTGTCTACCCTTAGCAGGAGGGCTCCTGATTACATACCTCTCCTGCTGCTGCTGCTGCTGGCTGTCCAGCAGCAGACTGAAGGTGGCTGCTGCTGTGCACAGGTATATAAAGGCTCAGAGCCTATTATGACACGCGCAGCCAGCGTTCCATTGCCACATTCCATCTACTGCAGGCAGGATACCTGGCTGGCTGAATGTCGCTGAGAAGCTCACAGAGACCGCCATAAGCAACAGTTTAACAGAATGCCACAGACTAATCAACCAAACTTTTTGGGTTGGGTTCTCTTTTATAGTCTGCAGGCATTAAATGAAAGAAGTCAGTGTTCCAGCAGAAGGAGACAACGTTTCAGAAAAGGCATTGTAGCAAACCAAAAAAGAAATTTTAAGCGCAGCAGAGTAACCAGCGCACATACCTGTTAGCTCAGGTGAGTTTAAAAGGCTGCTGTTGATAACAAGGGCATTTGCTAAATAGATGGTGTGTGTGCAACAATATACTGAAAGGTCAATTATATTGTGCAGCTTATCTCACCACCTGTAGTTATTTAGGTGAAAGCTCCAAAATGCTTGCCTAATATGTCTGTTTATCCAAAAGGAAGTAAAAAGGGAGAGCTAGAAAGATAGCATTGCATCACATTACATGGCAATGCAATGCACAGTTGCTGAAGTTGAACCAAAATGAGCTTGTAATCTGGCTTCTGCAACTTTGAACATGAAAAATCCAATGAGGAGAAGAAAAGCAAAGCCAAAGAGTCCATCCCAAAATCCGACAAACAAGCAAAATGAACAAAAAACATTGAATTCAATTCTTTCTGATTTTAGAAACTGCATTAAAGAAGGGGTGCACCGGTCCTGGAGATACTGCAATACCAGGTCAATGCGTGGAGTGGACAGAGCAAGCTCTTTTTCCATCTCCCTGTTCTAAAAATCCATTTAATATATGGTCCCCAGATAGGGGACGTATCAGATATTAAACTGATAAGAACAGATACTACACTTGATCTTAGCCAAAAGGCCGAGAAGCGATAACCAGAATTGGTTTCAAACTACGGAGCCACCCAAGGATCCTGAAAAGTCCATTTGTGGAGATGAGCTCCTGGACTCCCGTTAAGAAGACATGTTGTCAACCTCTAGATCCCTTACATGCCTGCACTTTTCGGCTTGCTGCTGCTGCAATCCACGCGTTTTAGATCTGCATAACTCCACCTCTTTAAACACAGCACCTTCACCCCCTGCTGTTCCCACCCGCCTCAACACCGTTGGAAGGGAGGAGAACCAATTAAGGCGGGAGGTGGGGTGGAACGAGCAGCTGTCTACCCTTAGCAGGAGGGCTCCTGATTACATACCTCTCCTGCTGCTGCTGCTGCTGGCTGTCCAGCAGCAGACTGAAGGTGGCTGCTGCTGTGCACAGGTATATAAAGGCTCAGAGCCTATTATGACACGCGCAGCCAGCGTTCCATTGCCACATTCCATCTACTGCAGGCAGGATACCTGGCTGGCTGAATGTCGCTGAGAAGCTCACAGAGACCGCCATAAGCAACAGTTTAACAGAATGCCACAGACTAATCAACCAAACTTTTTGGGTTGGGTTCTCTTTTATAGTCTGCAGGCATTAAATGAAAGAAGTCAGTGTTCCAGCAGAAGGAGACAACGTTTCAGAAAAGGCATTGTAGCAAACCAAAAAAGAAATTTTAAGCGCAGCAGAGTAACCAGCGCACATACCTGTTAGCTCAGGTGAGTTTAAAAGGCTGCTGTTGATAACAAGGGCATTTGCTGAATAGATGGTGTGTGTGCAACAATATACTGAAAGGTCAATTATATTGTGCAGCTTATCTCACCACCTGTAGTTATTTAGGTGAAAGCTCCAAAATGCTTGCCTAATATGTCTGTTTATCCAAAAGGAAGTAAAAAGGGAGAGCTAGAAAGATAGCATTGCATCACATTACATGGCAATGCAATGCACAGTTGCTGAAGTTGAACCAAAATGAGCTTGTAATCTGGCTTCTGCAACTTTGAACATGAAAAATCCAATGAGGAGAAGAAAAGCAAAGCCAAAGAGTCCATCCCAAAATTCGACAAACAAGCAAAATGAACAAAAAACATTGAATTCAATTCTTTCTGATTTTAGAAACTGCATTAAAGAAGGGGTGCACCAGTCCTGGAGATACTGCAATACCAGGTCAATGCGTGGAGTGGACAGAGCAAGCTCTTTTTCCATCTCCCTGTTCTAAAAATCCATTTAATATATGGTCCCCAGATAGGGGACGTATCAGATATTAAACTGATAAGAACAGATACTACACTTGATCTTAGCCAAAAGGCCGAGAAGCGATAACCAGAATTGGTTTCAAACTACGGAGCCACCCAAGGATCCTGAAAAGTCCATTTGTGGAGATGAGCTCCTGGACTCCCGTTAAGAAGACATGTTGTCAACCTCTAGATCCCTTACATGCCTGCACTTTTCGGCTTGCTGCTGCTGCAATCCACGCGTTTTAGATCTGCATAACTCCACCTCTTTAAACACAGCACCTTCACCCCCTGCTGTTCCCACCCGCCTCAACACCGTTGGAAGGGAGGAGAACCAATTAAGGCGGGGGGTGGGGTGGAACGAGCAGCTGTCTACCCTTAGCAGGAGGGCTCCTGATTACATACCTCTCCTGCTGCTGCTGCTGCTGGCTGTCCAGCAGCAGACTGAAGGTGGCTGCTGCTGTGCACAGGTATATAAAGGCTCAGAGCCTATTATGACACGCGCAGCCAGCGTTCCATTGCCACATTCCATCTACTGCAGGCAGGATACCTGGCTGGCTGAATGTCGCTGAGAAGCTCACAGAGACCGCCATAAGCAACAGTTTAACAGAATGCCACAGACTAATCAACCAAACTTTTTGGGTTGGGTTCTCTTTTATAGTCTGCAGGCATTAAATGAAAGAAGTCAGTGTTCCAGCAGAAGGAGACAACGTTTCAGAAAAGGCATTGTAGCAAACCAAAAAAGAAATTTTAAGCGCAGCAGAGTAACCAGCGCACATACCTGTTAGCTTAGGTGAGTTTAAAAGGCTGCTGTTGATAACAAGGGCATTTGCTAAATAGATGGTGTGTGTGCAACAATATACTGAAAGGTCAATTATATTGTGCAGCTTATCTCACCACCTGTAGTTATTTAGGTGAAAGCTCCAAAATGCTTGCCTAATATGTCTGTTTATCCAAAAGGAAGTAAAAAGGGAGAGCTAGAAAGATAGCATTGCATCACATTACATGGCAATGCAATGCACAGTTGCTGAAGTTGAACCAAAATGAGCTTGTAATCTGGCTTCTGCAACTTTGAACATGAAAAATCCAATGAGGAGAAGAAAAGCAAAGCCAAAGAGTCCATCCCAAAATCCGACAAACAAGCAAAATGAACAAAAAACATTGAATTCAATTCTTTCTGATTTTAGAAACTGCATTAAAGAAGGGGTGCACCGGTCCTGGAGATACTGCAATACCAGGTCAATGCGTGGAGTGGACAGAGCAAGCTCTTTTTCCATCTCCCTGTTCTAAAAATCCATTTAATATATGGTCCCCAGATAGGGGACGTATCAGATATTAAACTGATAAGAACAGATACTACACTTGATCTTAGCCAAAAGGCCGAGAAGCGATAACCAGAATTGGTTTCAAACTACGGAGCCACCCAAGGATCCTGAAAAGTCCATTTGTGGAGATGAGCTCCTGGACTCCCGTTAAGAAGACATGTTGTCAACCTCTAGATCCCTTACATGCCTGCACTTTTCGGCTTGCTGCTGCTGCAATCCACGCGTTTTAGATCTGCATAACTCCACCTCTTTAAACACAGCACCTTCACCCCCTGCTGTTCCCACCCGCCTCAACACCGTTGGAAGGGAGGAGAACCAATTAAGGCGGGGGGTGGGGTGGAACGAGCAGCTGTCTACCCTTAGCAGGAGGGCTCCTGATTACATACCTCTCCTGCTGCTGCTGCTGCTGGCTGTCCAGCAGCAGACTGAAGGTGGCTGCTGCTGTGCACAGGTATATAAAGGCTCAGAGCCTATTATGACACGCGCAGCCAGCGTTCCATTGCCACATTCCATCTACTGCAGGCAGGATACCTGGCTGGCTGAATGTCGCTGAGAAGCTCACAGAGACCGCCATAAGCAACAGTTTAACAGAATGCCACAGACTAATCAACCAAACTTTTTGGGTTGGGTTCTCTTTTATAGTCTGCAGGCATTAAATGAAAGAAGTCAGTGTTCCAGCAGAAGGAGACAACGTTTCAGAAAAGGCATTGTAGCAAACCAAAAAAGAAATTTTAAGCGCAGCAGAGTAACCAGCGCACATACCTGTTAGCTCAGGTGAGTTTAAAAGGCTGCTGTTGATAACAAGGGCATTTGCTAAATAGATGGTGTGTGTGCAACAATATACTGAAAGGTCAATTATATTGTGCAGCTTATCTCACCACCTGTAGTTATTTAGGTGAAAGCTCCAAAATGCTTGCCTAATATGTCTGTTTATCCAAAAGGAAGTAAAAAGGGAGAGCTAGAAAGATAGCATTGCATCACATTACATGGCAATGCAATGCACAGTTGCTGAAGTTGAACCAAAATGAGCTTGTAATCTGGCTTCTGCAACTTTGAACATGAAAAATCCAAAGAGGAGAAGAAAAGCAAAGCCAAAGAGTCCATCCCAAAATCCGACAAACAAGCAAAATGAACAAAAAACATTGAATTCAATTCTTTCTGATTTTAGAAACTGCATTAAAGAAGGGGTGCACCGGTCCTGGAGATACTGCAATACCAGGTCAATGCGTGGAGTGGACAGAGCAAGCTCTTTTTCCATCTCCCTGTTCTAAAAATCCATTTAATATATGGTCCCCAGATAGGGGACGTATCAGATATTAAACTGATAAGAACAGATACTACACTTGATCTTAGCCAAAAGGCCGAGAAGCGATAACCAGAATTGGTTTCAAACTACGGAGCCACCCAAGGATCCTGAAAAGTCCATTTGTGGAGATGAGCTCCTGGACTCCCGTTAAGAAGACATGTTGTCAACCTCTAGATCCCTTACATGCCTACACTTTTCGGCTTGCTGCTGCTGCAATCCACGCGTTTTAGATCTGCATAACTCCACCTCTTTAAACACAGCACCTTCACCCCCTGCTGTTCCCACCCGCCTCAACACCGTTGGAAGGGAGGAGAACCAATTAAGGCGGGGGGTGGGGTGGAACGAGCAGCTGTCTACCCTTAGCAGGAGGGCTCCTGATTACATACCTCTCCTGCTGCTGCTGCTGCTGGCTGTCCAGCAGCAGACTGAAGGTGGCTGCTGCTGTGCACAGGTATATAAAGGCTCAGAGCCTATTATGACACGCGCAGCCAGCGTTCCATTGCCACATTCCATCTACTGCAGGCAGGATACCTGGCTGGCTGAATGTCGCTGAGAAGCTCACAGAGACCGCCATAAGCAACAGTTTAACAGAATGCCACAGACTAATCAACCAAACTTTTTGGGTTGGGTTCTCTTTTATAGTCTGCAGGCATTAAATGAAAGAAGTCAGTGTTCCAGCAGAAGGAGACAACGTTTCAGAAAAGGCATTGTAGCAAACCAAAAAAGAAATTTTAAGCGCAGCAGAGTAACCAGCGCACATACCTGTTAGCTCAGGTGAGTTTAAAAGGCTGCTGTTGATAACAAGGGCATTTGCTAAATAGATGGTGTGTGTGCAACAATATACTGAAAGGTCAATTATATTGTGCAGCTTATCTCACCACCTGTAGTTATTTAGGTGAAAGCTCCAAAATGCTTGCCTAATATGTCTGTTTATCCAAAAGGAAGTAAAAAGGGAGAGCTAGAAAGATAGCATTGCATCACATTACATGGCAATGCAATGCACAGTTGCTGAAGTTGAACCAAAATGAGCTTGTAATCTGGCTTCTGCAACTTTGAACATGAAAAATCCAATGAGGAGAAGAAAAGCAAAGCCAAAGAGTCCATCCCAAAATCCGACAAACAAGCAAAATGAACAAAAAACATTGAATTCAATTCTTTCTGATTTTAGAAACTGCATTAAAGAAGGGGTGCACCGGTCCTGGAGATACTGCAATACCAGGTCAATGCGTGGAGTGGACAGAGCAAGCTCTTTTTCCATCTCCCTGTTCTAAAAATCCATTTAATATATGGTCCCCAGATAGGGGACGTATCAGATATTAAACTGATAAGAACAGATACTACACTTGATCTTAGCCAAAAGGCCGAGAAGCGATAACCAGAATTGGTTTCAAACTACGGAGCCACCCAAGGATCCTGAAAAGTCCATTTGTGGAGATGAGCTCCTGGACTCCCGTTAAGAAGACATGTTGTCAACCTCTAGATCCCTTACATGCCTGCACTTTTCGGCTTGCTGCTGCTGCAATCCACGCGTTTTAGATCTGCATAACTCCACCTCTTTAAACACAGCACCTTCACCCCCTGCTGTTCCCACCCGCCTCAACACCGTTGGAAGGGAGGAGAACCAATTAAGGCGGGGGGTGGGGTGGAACGAGCAGCTGTCTACCCTTAGCATGAGGGCTCCTGATTACATACCTCTCCTGCTGCTGCTGCTGCTGGCTGTCCAGCAGCAGACTGAAGGTGGCTGCTGCTGTGCACAGGTATATAAAGGCTCAGAGCCTATTATGACACGCGCAGCCAGCGTTCCATTGCCACATTCCATCTACTGCAGGCAGGATACCTGGCTGGCTGAATGTCGCTGAGAAGCTCACAGAGACCGCCATAAGCAACAGTTTAACAGAATGCCACAGACTAATCAACCAAACTTTTTGGGTTGGGTTCTCTTTTATAGTCTGCAGGCATTAAATGAAAGAAGTCAGTGTTCCAGCAGAAGGAGACAACGTTTCAGAAAAGGCATTGTAGCAAACCAAAAAAGAAATTTTAAGCGCAGCAGAGTAACCAGCGCACATACCTGTTAGCTCAGGTGAGTTTAAAAGGCTGCTGTTGATAACAAGGGCATTTGCTAAATAGATGGTGTGTGTGCAACAATATACTGAAAGGTCAATTATATTGTGCAGCTTATCTCACCACCTGTAGTTATTTAGGTGAAAGCTCCAAAATGCTTGCCTAATATGTCTGTTTATCCAAAAGGAAGTAAAAAGGGAGAGCTAGAAAGATAGCATTGCATCACATTACATGGCAATGCAATGCACAGTTGCTGAAGTTGAACCAAAATGAGCTTGTAATCTGGCTTCTGCAACTTTGAACATGAAAAATCCAATGAGGAGAAGAAAAGCAAAGCCAAAGAGTCCATCCCAAAATCCGACAAACAAGCAAAATGAACAAAAAACATTGAATTCAATTCTTTCTGATTTTAGAAACTGCATTAAAGAAGGGGTGCACCGGTCCTGGAGATACTGCAATACCAGGTCAATGCGTGGAGTGGACAGAGCAAGCTCTTTTTCCATCTCCCTGTTCTAAAAATCCATTTAATATATGGTCCCCAGATAGGGGACGTATCAGATATTAAACTGATAAGAACAGATTTTTTTTTTTTTTTTTATCGAAAGCCCGAATTCGTGTACAAAACCCGAGTGCGCTTAAAAAAGTGACAAGTGCCACAAAAAAAATGCACTAGGATGCTGGTCTTCTTGAAACCCTCTCCAAAAGGAGAAGGGTCCCCCAAACCATTCCCCGTCCCTCCGAGCCAAAAGGCCACAGCGAGGAACAGGGACAAAAAGCCACCTCCAGCCGAAGCCAGAGGCGACCCAATCTTACCCCCAGCACCTGCCCGAGTTCTCACCCGAGCAAGGCACTGGGAGCCAAAGACTGTGCTCCCCTCCCAGAAGAGGGGAGCCAACAACGCTCTCCTCCCGAAAGAGGAGAGCCAGGGGGGTTCAGGGGGGAGCGGAACCTGATGGCCACACACTCCCCCCCTAGACCTGCCAAGAGAGGAACCCGTAAGGGAACCGCATCCCGACAAAATCCTAGTAGGACGTGACACACGTGAATAAGTGGACACACAGTGACAAAGAAATTAAATAAATAGTGAAGGTTTCACAGTATAATACTGCCCGGACCTTCGACCGGGAATTGAAAAATTCCCCATCCTAAGGCCAGAAGGCCCGGAATAAGGGTGTGTGCGAAGAAAGAAAATTTGAAGTGCTTGTGCAAATGTGCCATAAACTCAAGTGGGGTTCCCAATCCCAGTGAGTTAAGGCACCCCAGGGTCACCACTCCTGGGGCACTTCACACTTCGGGCTTTCGATCTTCCCCGGCCCAATGGCGTCGATCCTGGGGGGCCATGCTTTCCACCAGATGACGATATTAGCCACCTGGCGTACTAACAAGCGCCTAAACCCCAGTGTGCATAATGTATCAATCTACTAGGGCGGCCAACATCCAAAACCGCCTTTTCGAAAGATACTACACTTGATCTTAGCCAAAAGGCCGAGAAGCGATAACCAGAATTGGTTTCAAACTACGGAGCCACCCAAGGATCCTGAAAAGTCCATTTGTGGAGATGAGCTCCTGGACTCCCGTTAAGAAGACATGTTGTCAACCTCTAGATCCCTTACATGCCTGCACTTTTCGGCTTGCTGCTGCTGCAATCCACGCGTTTTAGATCTGCATAACTCCACCTCTTTAAACACAGCACCTTCACCCCCTGCTGTTCCCACCCGCCTCAACACCGTTGGAAGGGAGGAGAACCAATTAAGGCGGGGGGTGGGGTGGAACGAGCAGCTGTCTACCCTTAGCAGGAGGGCTCCTGATTACATACCTCTCCTGCTGCTGCTGCTGCTGGCTGTCCAGCAGCAGACTGAAGGTGGCTGCTGCTGTGCACAGGTATATAAAGGCTCAGAGCCTATTATGACACGCGCAGCCAGCGTTCCATTGCCACATTCCATCTACTGCAGGCAGGATACCTGGCTGGCTGAATGTCGCTGAGAAGCTCACAGAGACCGCCATAAGCAACAGTTTAACAGAATGCCACAGACTAATCAACCAAACTTTTTGGGTTGGGTTCTCTTTTATAGTCTGCAGGCATTAAATGAAAGAAGTCAGTGTTCCAGCAGAAGGAGACAACGTTTCAGAAAAGGCATTGTAGCAAACCAAAAAAGAAATTTTAAGCGCAGCAGAGTAACCAGCGCACATACCTGTTAGCTCAGGTGAGTTTAAAAGGCTGCTGTTGATAACAAGGGCATTTGCTAAATAGATGGTGTGTGTGCAACAATATACTGAAAGGTCAATTATATTGTGCAGCTTATCTCACCACCTGTAGTTATTTAGGTGAAAGCTCCAAAATGCTTGCCTAATATGTCTGTTTATCCAAAAGGAAGTAAAAAGGGAGAGCTAGAAAGATAGCATTGCATCACATTACATGGCAATGCAATGCACAGTTGCTGAAGTTGAACCAAAATGAGCTTGTAATCTGGCTTCTGCAACTTTGAACATGAAAAATCCAATGAGGAGAAGAAAAGCAAAGCCAAAGAGTCCATCCCAAAATCCGACAAACAAGCAAAATGAACAAAAAACATTGAATTCAATTCTTTCTGATTTTAGAAACTGCATTAAAGAAGGGGTGCACCGGTCCTGGAGATAATGCAATACCAGGTCAATGCGTGGAGTGGACAGAGCAAGCTCTTTTTCCATCTCCCTGTTCTAAAAATCCATTTAATATATGGTCCCCAGATAGGGGACGTATCAGATATTAAACTGATAAGAACAGATACTACACTTGATCTTAGCCAAAAGGCCGAGAAGCGATAACCAGAATTGGTTTCAAACTACGGAGCCACCCAAGGATCCTGAAAAGTCCATTTGTGGAGATGAGCTCCTGGACTCCCGTTAAGAAGACATGTTGTCAACCTCTAGATCCCTTACATGCCTGCACTTTTCGGCTTGCTGCTGCTGCAATCCACGCGTTTTAGATCTGCATAACTCCACCTCTTTAAACACAGCACCTTCACCCCCTGCTGTTCCCACCCGCCTCAACACCGTTGGAAGGGAGGAGAACCAATTAAGGCGGGGGGTGGGGTGGAACGAGCAGCTATCTACCCTTAGCAGGAGGGCTCCTGATTACATACCTCTCCTGCTGCTGCTGCTGCTGGCTGTCCAGCAGCAGACTGAAGGTGGCTGCTGCTGTGCACAGGTATATAAAGGCTCAGAGCCTATTATGACACGCGCAGCCAGCGTTCCATTGCCACATTCCATCTACTGCAGGCAGGATACCTGGCTGGCTGAATGTCGCTGAGAAGCTCACAGAGACCGCCATAAGCAACAGTTTAACAGAATGCCACAGACTAATCAACCAAACTTTTTGGGTTGGGTTCTCTTTTATAGTCTGCAGGCATTAAATGAAAGAAGTCAGTGTTCCAGCAGAAGGAGACAACGTTTCAGAAAAGGCATTGTAGCAAACCAAAAAAGAAATTTTAAGCGCAGCAGAGTAACCAGCGCACATACCTGTTAGCTCAGGTGAGTTTAAAAGGCTGCTGTTGATAACAAGGGCATTTGCTAAATAGATGGTGTGTGTGCAACAATATACTGAAAGGTCAATTATATTGTGCAGCTTATCTCACCACCTGTAGTTATTTAGGTGAAAGCTCCAAAATGCTTGCCTAATATGTCTGTTTATCCAAAAGGAAGTAAAAAGGGAGAGCTAGAAAGATAGCATTGCATCACATTACATGGCAATGCAATGCACAGTTGCTGAAGTTGAACCAAAATGAGCTTGTAATCTGGCTTCTGCAACTTTGAACATGAAAAATCCAATGAGGAGAAGAAAAGCAAAGCCAAAGAGTCCATCCCAAAATCCGACAAACAAGCAAAATGAACAAAAAACAT
This sequence comes from Phyllobates terribilis, assembly GCF_046119375.1. Taxonomy (NCBI): domain Eukaryota; kingdom Metazoa; phylum Chordata; class Amphibia; order Anura; family Dendrobatidae; genus Phyllobates; species Phyllobates terribilis. The sequence goes on from NW_027363332.1 coordinate 199,478, forward strand.
TGAATTCAATTCTTTCTGATTTTAGAAACTGCATTAAAGAAGGGGTGCACCGGTCCTGGAGATACTGCAATACCAGGTCAATGCGTGGAGTGGACAGAGCAAGCTCTTTTTCCATCTCCCTGTTCTAAAAATCCATTTAATATATGGTCCCCAGATAGGGGACGTATCAGATATTAAACTGATAAGAACAGATATTTATTTTTTTTTTTATTTTTTGAAAGCCCGAATTCGTGTACAAAACCCGAGTGCGCTTAAAAAAGTGACAAGTGCCACAAAAAAAGTGCACTAGGATGCTGGTCTTCTTGAAACCCTCTCCAAAAGGAGAAGGGTCCCCCAAACCATTCCCCGTCCCTCCGAGCCAAAAGGCCACAGCGAGGAACAGGGACAAAAAGCCACCTCCAGCCGAAGCCAGAGGCGATCCAATCTTACCCCCAGCACCTGCCCGAGTTCTCACCCGAGCAAGGCACTGGGAGCCAAAGACTGTGCTCCCCTCCCGGAAGAGGGGAGCCAACAACGCTCTCCTCCCGAAAGAGGAGAGCCAGGGGGGTTCAGGGGGGAGCGGAACCTGATGGCCACACACTCCCCCCCTAGACCTGCCAAGAGAGGAACCCGTAAGGGAACCGCATCCCGACAAAATCCTAGTAGGACGTGACACACGTGAATAAGTGGACACACAGTGACAAAGAAATTAAATAAATAGTGAAGGTTTCACAGTATAATACTGCCCGGACCTTCGACCGGGAATTGAAAAATTCCCCATCCTAAGGCCAGAAGGCCCGGAATAAGGGTGTGTGCGAAGAAAGAAAATTTGAAGTGCTTGTGCAAATGTGCCATAAACTCAAGTGGGGTTCCCAATCCCAGTGAGTTAAGGCACCCCAGGGTCACCACTCCTGGGGCACTTCACACTTCGGGCTTTCGATCTTCCCCGGCCCAATGGCGTCGATCCTGGGGGGCCATGCTTTCCACCAGATGACTATATTAGCCACCTGGCGTACTAACAAGCGCCTAAACCCCAGTGTGCATAATGTATCAATCTACTAGGGCGGCCAACATCCAAAACCACCTTTTCGAAAGATACTACACTTGATCTTAGCCAAAAGGCCGAGAAGCGATAACCAGAATTGGTTTCAAACTACGGAGCCACCCAAGGATCCTGAAAAGTCCATTTGTGGAGATGAGCTCCTGGACTCCCGTTAAGAAGACATGTTGTCAACCTCTAGATCCCTTACATGCCTGCACTTTTCGGCTTGCTGCTGCTGCAATCCACGCGTTTTAGATCTGCATAACTCCACCTCTTTAAACACAGCACCTTCACCCCCTGCTGTTCCCACCCGCCTCAACACCGTTGGAAGGGAGGAGAACCAATTAAGGCGGGGGGTGGGGTGGAACGAGCAGCTGTCTACCCTTAGCAGGAGGGCTCCTGATTACATACCTCTCCTGCTGCTGCTGCTGCTGGCTGTCCAGCAGCAGACTGAAGGTGGCTGCTGCTGTGCACAGGTATATAAAGGCTCAGAGCCTATTATGACACGCGCAGCCAGCGTTCCATTGCCACATTCCATCTACTGCAGGCAGGATACCTGGCTGGCTGAATGTCGCTGAGAAGCTCACAGAGACCGCCATAAGCAACAGTTTAACAGAATGCCACAGACTAATCAACCAAACTTTTTGGGTTGGGTTCTCTTTTATAGTCTGCAGGCATTAAATGAAAGAAGTCAGTGTTCCAGCAGAAGGAGACAACGTTTCAGAAAAGGCATTGTAGCAAACCAAAAAAGAAATTTTAAGCGCAGCAGAGTAACCAGCGCACATACCTGTTAGCTCAGGTGAGTTTAAAAGGCTGCTGTTGATAACAAGGGCATTTGCTAAATAGATGGTGTGTGTGCAACAATATACTGAAAGGTCAATTATATTGTGCAGCTTATCTCACCACCTGTAGTTATTTAGGTGAAAGCTCCAAAATGCTTGCCTAATATGTCTGTTTATCCAAAAGGAAGTAAAAAGGGAGAGCTAGAAAGATAGCATTGCATCACATTACATGGCAATGCAATGCACAGTTGCTGAAGTTGAACCAAAATGAGCTTGTAATCTGGCTTCTGCAACTTTGAACATGAAAAATCCAATGAGGAGAAGAAAAGCAAAGCCAAAGAGTCCATCCCAAAATCCGACAAACAAGCAAAATGAACAAAAAACATTGAATTCAATTCTTTCTGATTTTAGAAACTGCATTAAAGAAGGGGTGCACCGGTCCTGGAGATAATGCAATACCAGGTCAATGCGTGGAGTGGACAGAGCAAGCTCTTTTTCCATCTCCCTGTTCTAAAAATCCATTTAATATATGGTCCCCAGATAGGGGACGTATCAGATATTAAACTGATAAGAACAGATACTACACTTGATCTTAGCCAAAAGGCCGAGAAGCGATAACCAGAATTGGTTTCAAACTACGGAGCCACCCAAGGATCCTGAAAAGTCCATTTGTGGAGATGAGCTCCTGGACTCCCGTTAAGAAGACATGTTGTCAACCTCTAGATCCCTTACATGCCTGCACTTTTCGGCTTGCTGCTGCTGCAATCCACGCGTTTTAGATCTGCATAACTCCACCTCTTTAAACACAGCACCTTCACCCCCTGCTGTTCCCACCCGCCTCAACACCGTTGGAAGGGAGGAGAACCAATTAAGGCGGGGGGTGGGGTGGAACGAGCAGCTATCTACCCTTAGCAGGAGGGCTCCTGATTACATACCTCTCCTGCTGCTGCTGCTGCTGGCTGTCCAGCAGCAGACTGAAGGTGGCTGCTGCTGTGCACAGGTATATAAAGGCTCAGAGCCTATTATGACACGCGCAGCCAGCGTTCCATTGCCACATTCCATCTACTGCAGGCAGGATACCTGGCTGGCTGAATGTCGCTGAGAAGCTCACAGAGACCGCCATAAGCAACAGTTTAACAGAATGCCACAGACTAATCAACCAAACTTTTTGGGTTGGGTTCTCTTTTATAGTCTGCAGGCATTAAATGAAAGAAGTCAGTGTTCCAGCAGAAGGAGACAACGTTTCAGAAAAGGCATTGTAGCAAACCAAAAAAGAAATTTTAAGCGCAGCAGAGTAACCAGCGCACATACCTGTTAGCTCAGGTGAGTTTAAAAGGCTGCTGTTGATAACAAGGGCATTTGCTAAATAGATGGTGTGTGTGCAACAATATACTGAAAGGTCAATTATATTGTGCAGCTTATCTCACCACCTGTAGTTATTTAGGTGAAAGCTCCAAAATGCTTGCCTAATATGTCTGTTTATCCAAAAGGAAGTAAAAAGGGAGAGCTAGAAAGATAGCATTGCATCACATTACATGGCAATGCAATGCACAGTTGCTGAAGTTGAACCAAAATGAGCTTGTAATCTGGCTTCTGCAACTTTGAACATGAAAAATCCAATGAGGAGAAGAAAAGCAAAGCCAAAGAGTCCATCCCAAAATCCGACAAACAAGCAAAATGAACAAAAAACATTGAATTCAATTCTTTCTGATTTTAGAAACTGCATTAAAGAAGGGGTGCACCGGTCCTGGAGATACTGCAATACCAGGTCAATGCGTGGAGTGGACAGAGCAAGCTCTTTTTCCATCTCCCTGTTCTAAAAATCCATTTAATATATGGTCCCCAGATAGGGGACGTATCAGATATTAAACTGATAAGAACAGATACTACACTTGATCTTAGCCAAAAGGCCGAGAAGCGATAACCAGAATTGGTTTCAAACTACGGAGCCACCCAAGGATCCTGAAAAGTCCATTTGTGGAGATGAGCTCCTGGACTCCCGTTAAGAAGACATGTTGTCAACCTCTAGATCCCTTACATGCCTGCACTTTTCGGCTTGCTGCTGCTGCAATCCACGCGTTTTAGATCTGCATAACTCCACCTCTTTAAACACAGCACCTTCACCCCCTGCTGTTCCCACCCGCCTCAACACCGTTGGAAGGGAGGAGAACCAATTAAGGCGGGGGGTGGGGTGGAACGAGCAGCTGTCTACCCTTAGCAGGAGGGCTCCTGATTACATACCTCTCCTGCTGCTGCTGCTGCTGGCTGTCCAGCAGCAGACTGAAGGTGGCTGCTGCTGTGCACAGGTATATAAAGGCTCAGAGCCTATTATGACACGCGCAGCCAGCGTTCCATTGCCACATTCCATCTACTGCAGGCAGGATACCTGGCTGGCTGAATGTCGCTGAGAAGCTCACAGAGACCGCCATAAGCAACAGTTTAACAGAATGCCACAGACTAATCAACCAAACTTTTTGGGTTGAGTTCTCTTTTATAGTCTGCAGGCATTAAATGAAAGAAGTCAGTGTTCCAGCAGAAGGAGACAACGTTTCAGAAAAGGCATTGTAGCAAACCAAAAAAGAAATTTTAAGCGCAGCAGAGTAACCAGCGCACATACCTGTTAGCTCAGGTGAGTTTAAAAGGCTGCTGTTGATAACAAGGGCATTTGCTAAATAGCTGGTGTGTGTGCAACAATATACTGAAAGGTCAATTATATTGTGCAGCTTATCTCACCACCTGTAGTTATTTAGGTGAAAGCTCCAAAATGCTTGCCTAATATGTCTGTTTATCCAAAAGGAAGTAAAAAGGGAGAGCTAGAAAGATAGCATTGCATCACATTACATGGCAATGCAATGCACAGTTGCTGAAGTTGAACCAAAATGAGCTTGTAATCTGGCTTCTGCAACTTTGAACATGAAAAATCCAATGAGGAGAAGAAAAGCAAAGCCAAAGAGTCCATCCCAAAATCCGACAAACAAGCAAAATGAACAAAAAACATTGAATTCAATTCTTTCTGATTTTAGAAACTGCATTAAAGAAGGGGTGCACCGGTCCTGGAGATACTGCAATACCAGGTCAATGCGTGGAGTGGACAGAGCAAGCTCTTTTTCCATCTCCCTGTTCTAAAAATCCATTTAATATATGGTCCCCAGATAGGGGACGTATCAGATATTAAACTGATAAGAACAGATACTACACTTGATCTTAGCCAAAAGGCCGAGAAGCGATAACCAGAATTGGTTTCAAACTACGGAGCCACCCAAGGATCCTGAAAAGTCCATTTGTGGAGATGAGCTCCTGGACTCCCGTTAAGAAGACATGTTGTCAACCTCTAGATCCCTTACATGCCTGCACTTTTCGGCTTGCTGCTGCTGCAATCCACGCGTTTTAGATCTGCATAACTCCACCTCTTTAAACACAGCACCTTCACCCCCTGCTGTTCCCACCCGCCTCAACACCGTTGGAAGGGAGGAGAACCAATTAAGGCGGGGGGTGGGGTGGAACGAGCAGCTGTCTACCCTTAGCAGGAGGGCTCCTGATTACATACCTCTCCTGCTGCTGCTGCTGCTGGCTGTCCAGCAGCAGACTGAAGGTGGCTGCTGCTGTGCACAGGTATATAAAGGCTCAGAGCCTATTATGACATGCGCAGCCAGCGTTCCATTGCCACATTCCATCTACTGCAGGCAGGATACCTGGCTGGCTGAATGTCGCTGAGAAGCTCACAGAGACCGCCATAAGCAACAGTTTAACAGAATGCCACAGACTAATCAACCAAACTTTTTGGGTTGGGTTCTCTTTTATAGTCTGCAGGCATTAAATGAAAGAAGTCAGTGTTCCAGCAGAAGGAGACAACGTTTCAGAAAAGGCATTGTAGCAAACCAAAAAAGAAATTTTAAGCGCAGCAGAGTAACCAGCGCACATACCTGTTAGCTCAGGTGAGTTTAAAAGGCTGCTGTTGATAACAAGGGCATTTGCTAAATAGCTGGTGTGTGTGCAACAATATACTGACAGGTCAATTATATTGTGCAGCTTATCTCACCACCTGTAGTTATTTAGGTGAAAGCTCCAAAATGCTTGCCTAATATGTCTGTTTATCCAAAAGGAAGTAAAAAGGGAGAGCTAGAAAGATAGCATTGCATCACATTACATGGCAATGCAATGCACAGTTGCTGAAGTTGAACCAAAATGAGCTTGTAATCTGGCTTCTGCAACTTTAAACATGAAAAATCCAATGAGGAGAAGAAAAGCAAAGCCAAAGAGTCCATCCCAAAATCCGACAAACAAGCAAAATGAACAAAAAACATTGAATTCAATTCTTTCTGATTTTAGAAACTGCATTAAAGAAGGGGTGCACCGGTCCTGGAGATACTGCAATACCAGGTCAATGCGTGGAGTGGACAGAGCAAGCTCTTTTTCCATCTCCCTGTTCTAAAAATCCATTTAATATATGGTCCCCAGATAGGGGACGTATCAGATATTAAACTGATAAGAACAGATACTACACTTGATCTTAGCCAAAAGGCCGAGAAGCGATAACCAGAATTGGTTTCAAACTACGGAGCCACCCAAGGATCCTGAAAAGTCCATTTGTGGAGATGAGCTCCTGGACTCCCGTTAAGAAGACATGTTGTCAACCTCTAGATCCCTTACATGCCTGCACTTTTCGGCTTGCTGCTGCTGCAATCCACGCGTTTTAGATCTGCATAACTCCACCTCTTTAAACACAGCACCTTCACCCCCTGCTGTTCCCACCCGCCTCAACACCGTTGGAAGGGAGGAGAACCAATTAAGGCGGGGGGTGGGGTGGAACGAGCAGCTGTCTACCCTTAGCAGGAGGGCTCCTGATTACATACCTCTCCTGCTGCTGCTGCTGCTGGCTGTCCAGCAGCAGACTGAAGGTGGCTGCTGCTGTGCACAGGTATATAAAGGCTCAGAGCCTATTATGACACGCGCAGCCAGCGTTCCATTGCCACATTCCATCTACTGCAGGCAGGATACCTGGCTGGCTGAATGTCGCTGAGAAGCTCACAGAGACCGCCATAAGCAACAGTTTAACAGAATGCCACAGACTAATCAACCAAACTTTTTGGGTTGGGTTCTCTTTTATAGTCTGCAGGCATTAAATGAAAGAAGTCAGTGTTCCAGCAGAAGGAGACAACGTTTCAGAAAAGGCATTGTAGCAAACCAAAAAAGAAATTTTAAGCGCAGCAGAGTAACCAGCGCACATACCTGTTAGCTCAGGTGAGTTTAAAAGGCTGCTGTTGATAACAAGGGCATTTGCTAAATAGATGGTGTGTGTGCAACAATATACTGAAAGGTCAATTATATTGTGCAGCTTATCTCACCACCTGTAGTTATTTAGGTGAAAGCTCCAAAATGCTTGCCTAATATGTCTGTTTATCCAAAAGGAAGTAAAAAGGGAGAGCTAGAAAGATAGCATTGCATCACATTACATGGCAATGCAATGCACAGTTGCTGAAGTTGAACCAAAATGAGCTTGTAATCTGGCTTCTGCAACTTTGAACATGAAAAATCCAATGAGGAGAAGAAAAGCAAAGCCAAAGAGTCCATCCCAAAATCCGACAAACAAGCAAAATGAACAAAAAACATTGAATTCAATTCTTTCTGATTTTAGAAACTGCATTAAAGAAGGGGTGCACCGGTCCTGGAGATAATGCAATACCAGGTCAATGCGTGGAGTGGACAGAGCAAGCTCTTTTTCCATCTCCCTGTTCTAAAAATCCATTTAATATATGGTCCCCAGATAGGGGACGTATCAGATATTAAACTGATAAGAACAGATACTACACTTGATCTTAGCCAAAAGGCCGAGAAGCGATAACCAGAATTGGTTTCAAACTACGGAGCCACCCAAGGATCCTGAAAAGTCCATTTGTGGAGATGAGCTCCTGGACTCCCGTTAAGAAGACATGTTGTCAACCTCTAGATCCCTTACATGCCTGCACTTTTCGGCTTGCTGCTGCTGCAATCCACGCGTTTTAGATCTGCATAACTCCACCTCTTTAAACACAGCACCTTCACCCCCTGCTGTTCCCACCCGCCTCAACACCGTTGGAAGGGAGGAGAACCAATTAAGGCGGGGGGTGGGGTGGAACGAGCAGCTATCTACCCTTAGCAGGAGGGCTCCTGATTACATACCTCTCCTGCTGCTGCTGCTGCTGGCTGTCCAGCAGCAGACTGAAGGTGGCTGCTGCTGTGCACAGGTATATAAAGGCTCAGAGCCTATTATGACACGCGCAGCCAGCGTTCCATTGCCACATTCCATCTACTGCAGGCAGGATACCTGGCTGGCTGAATGTCGCTGAGAAGCTCACAGAGACCGCCATAAGCAACAGTTTAACAGAATGCCACAGACTAATCAACCAAACTTTTTGGGTTGGGTTCTCTTTTATAGTCTGCAGGCATTAAATGAAAGAAGTCAGTGTTCCAGCAGAAGGAGACAACGTTTCAGAAAAGGCATTGTAGCAAACCAAAAAAGAAATTTTAAGCGCAGCAGAGTAACCAGCGCACATACCTGTTAGCTCAGGTGAGTTTAAAAGGCTGCTGTTGATAACAAGGGCATTTGCTAAATAGATGGTGTGTGTGCAACAATATACTGAAAGGTCAATTATATTGTGCAGCTTATCTCACCACCTGTAGTTATTTAGGTGAAAGCTCCAAAATGCTTGCCTAATATGTCTGTTTATCCAAAAGGAAGTAAAAAGGGAGAGCTAGAAAGATAGCATTGCATCACATTACATGGCAATGCAATGCACAGTTGCTGAAGTTGAACCAAAATGAGCTTGTAATCTGGCTTCTGCAACTTTGAACATGAAAAATCCAATGAGGAGAAGAAAAGCAAAGCCAAAGAGTCCATCCCAAAATCCGACAAACAAGCAAAATGAACAAAAAACATTGAATTCAATTCTTTCTGATTTTAGAAACTGCATTAAAGAAGGGGTGCACCGGTCCTGGAGATACTGCAATACCAGGTCAATGCGTGGAGTGGACAGAGCAAGCTCTTTTTCCATCTCCCTGTTCTAAAAATCCATTTAATATATGGTCCCCAGATAGGGGACGTATCAGATATTAAACTGATAAGAACAGATACTACACTTGATCTTAGCCAAAAGGCCGAGAAGCGATAACCAGAATTGGTTTCAAACTACGGAGCCACCCAAGGATCCTGAAAAGTCCATTTGTGGAGATGAGCTCCTGGACTCCCGTTAAGAAGACATGTTGTCAACCTCTAGATCCCTTACATGCCTGCACTTTTCGGCTTGCTGCTGCTGCAATCCACGCGTTTTAGATCTGCATAACTCCACCTCTTTAAACACAGCACCTTCACCCCCTGCTGTTCCCACCCGCCTCAACACCGTTGGAAGGGAGGAGAACCAATTAAGGCGGGGGGTGGGGTGGAACGAGCAGCTGTCTACCCTTAGCAGGAGGGCTCCTGATTACATACCTCTCCTGCTGCTGCTGCTGCTGGCTGTCCAGCAGCAGACTGAAGGTGGCTGCTGCTGTGCACAGGTATATAAAGGCTCAGAGCCTATTATGACACGCGCAGCCAGCGTTCCATTGCCACATTCCATCTACTGCAGGCAGGATACCTGGCTGGCTGAATGTCGCTGAGAAGCTCACAGAGACCGCCATAAGCAACAGTTTAACAGAATGCCACAGACTAATCAACCAAACTTTTTGGGTTGAGTTCTCTTTTATAGTCTGCAGGCATTAAATGAAAGAAGTCAGTGTTCCAGCAGAAGGAGACAACGTTTCAGAAAAGGCATTGTAGCAAACCAAAAAAGAAATTTTAAGCGCAGCAGAGTAACCAGCGCACATACCTGTTAGCTCAGGTGAGTTTAAAAGGCTGCTGTTGATAACAAGGGCATTTGCTAAATAGCTGGTGTGTGTGCAACAATATACTGAAAGGTCAATTATATTGTGCAGCTTATCTCACCACCTGTAGTTATTTAGGTGAAAGCTCCAAAATGCTTGCCTAATATGTCTGTTTATCCAAAAGGAAGTAAAAAGGGAGAGCTAGAAAGATAGCATTGCATCACATTACATGGCAATGCAATGCACAGTTGCTGAAGTTGAACCAAAATGAGCTTGTAATCTGGCTTCTGCAACTTTGAACATGAAAAATCCAATGAGGAGAAGAAAAGCAAAGCCAAAGAGTCCATCCCAAAATCCGACAAACAAGCAAAATGAACAAAAAACATTGAATTCAATTCTTTCTGATTTTAGAAACTGCATTAAAGAAGGGGTGCACCGGTCCTGGAGATACTGCAATACCAGGTCAATGCGTGGAGTGGACAGAGCAAGCTCTTTTTCCATCTCCCTGTTCTAAAAATCCATTTAATATATGGTCCCCAGATAGGGGACGTATCAGATATTAAACTGATAAGAACAGATACTACACTTGATCTTAGCCAAAAGGCCGAGAAGCGATAACCAGAATTGGTTTCAAACTACGGAGCCACCCAAGGATCCTGAAAAGTCCATTTGTGGAGATGAGCTCCTGGACTCCCGTTAAGAAGACATGTTGTCAACCTCTAGATCCCTTACATGCCTGCACTTTTCGGCTTGCTGCTGCTGCAATCCACGCGTTTTAGATCTGCATAACTCCACCTCTTTAAACACAGCACCTTCACCCCCTGCTGTTCCCACCCGCCTCAACACCGTTGGAAGGGAGGAGAACCAATTAAGGCGGGGGGTGGGGTGGAACGAGCAGCTGTCTACCCTTAGCAGGAGGGCTCCTGATTACATACCTCTCCTGCTGCTGCTGCTGCTGGCTGTCCAGCAGCAGACTGAAGGTGGCTGCTGCTGTGCACAGGTATATAAAGGCTCAGAGCCTATTATGACATGCGCAGCCAGCGTTCCATTGCCACATTCCATCTACTGCAGGCAGGATACCTGGCTGGCTGAATGTCGCTGAGAAGCTCACAGAGACCGCCATAAGCAACAGTTTAACAGAATGCCACAGACTAATCAACCAAACTTTTTGGGTTGGGTTCTCTTTTATAGTCTGCAGGCATTAAATGAAAGAAGTCAGTGTTCCAGCAGAAGGAGACAACGTTTCAGAAAAGGCATTGTAGCAAACCAAAAAAGAAATTTTAAGCGCAGCAGAGTAACCAGCGCACATACCTGTTAGCTCAGGTGAGTTTAAAAGGCTGCTGTTGATAACAAGGGCATTTGCTAAATAGCTGGTGTGTGTGCAACAATATACTGACAGGTCAATTATATTGTGCAGCTTATCTCACCACCTGTAGTTATTTAGGTGAAAGCTCCAAAATGCTTGCCTAATATGTCTGTTTATCCAAAAGGAAGTAAAAAGGGAGAGCTAGAAAGATAGCATTGCATCACATTACATTGCAATGCAATGCACAGTTGCTGAAGTTGAACCAAAATGAGCTTGTAATCTGGCTTCTGCAACTTTGAACATGAAAAATCCAATGAGGAGAAGAAAAGCAAAGCCAAAGAGTCCATCCCAAAATCCGACAAACAAGCAAAATGAACAAAAAACATTGAATTCAATTCTTTCTGATTTTAGAAACTGCATTAAAGAAGGGGTGCACCGGTCCTGGAGATACTGCAATACCAGGTCAATGCGTGGAGTGGACAGAGCAAGCTCTTTTTCCATCTCCCTGTTCTAAAAATCCATTTAATATATGGTCCCCAGATAGGGGACGTATCAGATATTAAACTGATAAGAACAGATACTACACTTGATCTTAGCCAAAAGGCCGAGAAGCGATAACCAGAATTGGTTTCAAACTACGGAGCCACCCAAGGATCCTGAAAAGTCCATTTGTGGAGATGAGCTCCTGGACTCCCGTTAAGAAGACATGTTGTCAACCTCTAGATCCCTTACATGCCTGCACTTTTCGGCTTGCTGCTGCTGCAATCCACGCGTTTTAGATCTGCATAACTCCACCTCTTTAAACACAGCACCTTCACCCCCTGCTGTTCCCACCCGCCTCAACACCGTTGGAAGGGAGGAGAACCAATTAAGGCGGGGGGTGGGGTGGAACGAGCAGCTGTCTACCCTTAGCAGGAGGGCTCCTGATTACATACCTCTCCTGCTGCTGCTGCTGCTGGCTGTCCAGCAGCAGAATGAAGGTGGCTGCTGCTGTGCACAGGTATATAAAGGCTCAGAGCCTATTATGACACGCGCAGCCAGCGTTCCATTGCCACATTCCATCTACTGCAGGCAGGATACCTGGCTGGCTGAATGTCGCTGAGAAGCTCACAGAGACCGCCATAAGCAACAGTTTAACAGAATGCCACAGACTAATCAACCAAACTTTTTGGGTTGGGTTCTCTTTTATAGTCTGCAGGCATTAAATGAAAGAAGTCAGTGTTCCAGCAGAAGGAGACAACGTTTCAGAAAAGGCATTGTAGCAAACCAAAAAAGAAATTTTAAGCGCAGCAGAGTAACCAGCGCACATACCTGTTAGCTCAGGTGAGTTTAAAAGGCTGCTGTTGATAACAAGGGCATTTGCTAAATAGATGGTGTGTGTGCAACAATATACTGAAAGGTCAATTATATTGTGCAGCTTATCTCACCACCTGTAGTTATTTAGGTGAAAGCTCCAAAATGCTTGCCTAATATGTCTGTTTATCCAAAAGGAAGTAAAAAGGGAGAGCTAGAAAGATAGCATTGCATCACATTACATGGCAATGCAATGCACAGTTGCTGAAGTTGAACCAAAATGAGCTTGTAATCTGGCTTCTGCAACTTTGAACATGAAAAATCCAATGAGGAGAAGAAAAGCAAAGCCAAAGAGTCCATCCCAAAATCCGACAAACAAGCAAAATGAACAAAAAACATTGAATTCAATTCTTTCTGATTTTAGAAACTGCATTAAAGAAGGGGTGCACCGGTCCTGGAGATACTGCAATACCAGGTCAATGCGTGGAGTGGACAGAGCAAGCTCTTTTTCCATCTCCCTGTTCTAAAAATCCATTTAATATATGGTCCCCAGATAGGGGACGTATCAGATATTAAACTGATAAGAACAGATTTTTTTTTTTTAATTTGGCTATCCCCTGCAGAGGGATAAAACCGTTTATTAAAACTTTAACAAATTACAAGCATAATTAAACAAATACCAAACGTTAAAAGACAAATGAAATTTACAAAACAAAAAAATACAAAGATTTTAAATAATTAGGTTCCATTGGTCAACAAGCCATTTTTTGGAAATATGTACATTCTTCTTTTTGTCAATTAAATAATAAGTATACATTTCACATAAACATAAACTTAAAACATCATTCACTGATAAAACATCTTATTTAAAAATAGCAATGTTGCGCGCTTTCCAGAGAGATGACTTGGCGCAGTTCACTGTCTTCCAAGCCATTGTGTACTGGTCCATTGTGGGGCATTCCATAAGTCCGTATAGCACAGTTTTATATGTAAAGTCCTTGAGGTCTGCCACCCTTTCCAGTAGGGGGAGCAGTCTTCTCCAGAAATCCTTTGCAAAATTACATGTCCATAATAGATGTTCCACCGTTTCCTCGTCTTGGCATCCGGCTCTTGGGCAGATGGCAGACCTCACAAATCCTCTTCTGTATTGGAATGCCCGGCAAGGAAGACAGCGGTGCATGCAACTCCAAGCCAGATCTCTCTGTTCATTAAAAAGATAAAAAACGTTAATCATTTTCCAGATAGACATAGATTTGTCATCATCATATCTGTCAACATTACATATTTCCTCACTTTTACGTATTTCTTTAATTAGTTTCTTACTATTTCTTAATTCCTCTATTTTCTTAGTCCCTAAATTAAAATCGGACACTATTTTCCTTAAAATCTCATAATGCGTCGACAAATTAAAAGCATGGGGCACAGATATATTAACTTCATACCATCCAAACTTTCTCATAAAAAATCCTGTATTAAAACGCATAAAAAAGGACCAATAGTGATTCTTAAAAAGGGCATTAAAACAGTAAACGAACAGATGGATTAAAAGAAACCTATTAAAATCTGGAAAATCTTTACCACCTTTTACTTTTGATTTCATCACGATTTCTCTTTTCAGCTTTTCCATTTTTGAGTTCCAAAAGAAGGTAAAACAGGTTTTGGTTATCTTTTTTAAAACATTAACAGGCGGGGGGAAAACCATGCTAAGATACAATAAAAGAGGTAAAATCACCATCTTTAAAACCAATACTTTACCCTCCATTGTAAGTCTCCTCATGTTCCACATACATATTTTCGTATTTACTTTCTGTGTAACTGTTTCCCAACTATTATAACCATCATTATTTTCAGTGAATGATATACCTAAAATGGAAATGGATTCGGAGACATTAATTGGTACATCACGTAAAATCATCCCCCCAACACTTAAAATGTTACACTTATTAAAATTGATTTTAAAACCAGAAGCTAGACAAAAGGATTGCACTTGATGGAGAGTGGCCGTAAGTGATGGTGCATCTGTACACAAGACCGCCACGTCATCCATGTAGCCTACAACCTTGGCCTCCAAACCACCGCTTCCAGGCAGAGGGACACCGCATATCTGTTTATTTTGGCGTATTGCACATAACATTGGTTCCAGTGCACAGATAAACAGTAAGGGGGACAGAGGGCATCCCTGTTTCACCCCTGACCGTAAAAATACCTCTTGTGTCTTAAAACCATTCACTAAAATCTTACTTGTACAATCCTTGTAAAATGCTTTAAGCGATAGTAAAAACCCTTCTGGTATGCCCATTTTCTCTAAAACTTTAAAAAGATAAAAGTGTGAGACACGGTCAAATGCTTTTTCAAAATCAATAGATAAAATCGCCATTTTCCCCTTTCTGTCTTTTACATCCTCAATACAGTCTTTCACTAAATTCAGATTGTCCCATATACTGCGCCCCGGCACCCCACACACTTGATTAGAATGAATAACTTTGCTGATGACTTCTTTTAGACGATTTGCACAAATTTTAGCCATTATTTTATAGTCACAATTTAAAAGTGTTATTGGTCTCCAGTTTTCTAATTTTGATTTATCACCTTTTTTGTATAGGAGGGAGACTTCACCTTTCTTCCAGGAATTTAATAAAACCTTATTATTAAAAACCTCAGTAAACAAATAAAACAAATCATCTTTTAAAATATCATAAAAACATACATAAAATTCTATTGGGATGCCATCAGGACCACAGACCTTTCCAGTTTTAAAACTTTTAATAGTTTTTAACACTTCTTGTTCCGTTAAAACTTGGGATAAAAACTCTTGGGATGCGGGATCTAAAACAGCTGTTAGTCCTTGCAGCGAATCATCCATTAATTTATTATCTATATTTTTTCCATTAAAAAGATTAGAAAAAAAAACCTCAACTTTACCCAGCATATTTTTTATATTATTCTCACCATCTATATGGTCAATTATCACTTTTTCTTTTTTATTTTTCCTAAAAAAATATCTGGAACACTTTTCATTTTCTTCTATATGTTGTACTCTAGAACGAAAAATTATCTCTTTTCCTTTTTGTTCTAGCCATTTTGAAATCTCTTCTTTTAAGTTTGAAATATCAACTTGTACATCTATCCCATTGTCTCTGAGCTTAAATAATGTTTGTAGGCGGGTATTTAAAATTCTATATTCTTCATATTTTTCTTTGGCTCTACATATACTCTTTTTAATAAAAAAGTCTTTTATTTTTACTTTCATTCTATCCCACCATACACTCATAGTCTCATTTGTTTTTTTCCCTTTTCTACATTTCCTATAAAACTCAATAAAATCTGATAAAATCTGCGGGTCGGTTAAAAGGGATACGTTCATTTTCCAGCTTTTCTTACCACATTTTTTGTTGTCATTTACTTTTATGGTAAAGGATAAAAGTTTATGGTCTGAAAATATATTAGTTAAAACTTCACATTTGGCAGGTATTGTTTTATCTGAACCAAAAATAAAATCAATCCTAGAGCTACAATTAGCATTGCTCCAAGTGAAACCGGCGTCCTCTGGGCTGTCACTATGACACTCTTTATATATGTCTATCAATTTAGCATCTTTGACTATATCATGTAGCATACCTGAGGTTTTATCGTAGTTCCTGCTTACAGAGCTGGAGCGCCGGTTTTCACCTTTTAAAACACAATTAAAATCCCCTGCTAAGATAAAAGGTTCAGAGTTATTAATAAATAATGGTAAAAGATCAAGCATTTCGGCTCTTTCATTTTTCTCTGGGGATCCATAAAAATTTAAAAACTGCCATCTAATACCATCAATAAAAGCTTTCACTAATAAAATACGACCTGGTAAAATTTCCTGAATAAAATCAATTAAAACGTTCCCTTTAAAAAGTATGGCTACACCCGCTGATCCTGCAGCATTCGATCCGGACCAGACAGATGGCCCACACTTCCACTCATCTTTATATTTTTGATATGACATTTCATGTGGGATATTACATTCTTGCAGAAAAAATACAGATGCAGTAAAACATGTAAAAAAATTAAAAAGAGCAGTTCTTCTCGTGTTAGATTTTATGCCTCTCACGTTGAGGGAAATACCTTTGAGTTCAGCCATCATTAGAAAATGTAGAAATTTTACTTAGGTAACTAAGAGCAACGGATTTACCTGTCCGATGAACCTGATCAGACCACTGGGCTTGCGCCTCCCTCCTCATCTGATAGTATCGTCACGAGAGTCTCCGTGGAGGAGGAAAGATTACCACATTTATATAAACCCGACGCTACACTGGCATAGCTCGGAGGGCTGGCTGGCAGAACCCGCTGGGTCTCCATTGGCTGGCCATGCAGTTCCTCATCAGGTGGGTCCCCGAGGGGTTCCGCCGCCCCTGTTTGACCTGTAGAAGGTCGTCCTATAGGAGGAGGTTGCGCACAAGGCAGAGCCTCTGACTCTTCAGAGGCAGCAAGATCCCGGTCCCCACCTGTAGCAGCGGAGACCGAAACCCCTGAGGGTCCAGCGTCCACGTCCCCTTCTGGAGAAGTGTCCATCTGTTCACCTCCTGCTGCCTCCTCCGAACCACCCTTTTTCTTTTTCTTAGGACCCACCTTTATCCACTCAGCGCCCTCAGCACTAGGAGACCCAGACTGGGCATGGGCTTCTGTGTCGGCCTTTTGTCGGTCCCTTTTGACCTTACCAGTAGTGCCCTTCTGCTCCTTCTCAGCCCTCCTTTTGGACTCCCGCAGGTCCTGCAGCCAGGTTTTGGGATTTGGTATTTTACCTGTCATAGACTCTGGAGACACTTCACTATTTGGTATGCCCTTATTGTCTCCAGAGGCTCCAGGTTGTTGTTCCTCCTCCTGAGGGGTGGTCTGATCTTTTGGTCCTTGGTCGGACGTCTTGGACTTCCCCTTTTGCTCATCTTCCCGAAATCTGTGAGGGCAAGAAAAATAAAAGTGACCTGGAGTCTGGCAAAAACTGCATTTCTTTTCCTTAGGGCATTCTTTTGTCTCATGTTCTTCACTAGCACAATTTCTACATGATACATGACAGTTTTCTTTTGAATGACCATAGCGCCCACAATTTCTGCAATATACTGGCATCCCAGAAAAGAAGAAATCCCCATTTGTTTGCCCAATTTTGAAACGGGCAGGGGGGAGCCGTATACCACCTGGTGTATTTGGATCTCTTGTACACTTCACAAGGAATTTCCACTTAGATGTCCATATGTTATATTCGTTTAATATCTTCCCAATACATTTAACACTTTTAAAATAAATTGCTAGAAATGACATTACTTCTGGAGCAGAAACAAAGGGCGAAAATATTTTTACAATAACCAGTCTTACCTCATCCAGGACGTGCTCAACAATTTGTATCCCTTTCAAAACAGGACTATTTTCAACTTTTTTTAAATTTTCTAGTACATCTCTAAAAATACCTTCTCCAGTGAATGTGATGTCATAGTCACCTCTTCTGGGATAATCCTGGATGGAGAGAATTTCATTCCTTTGTACACCAAGAAGGTTCCTGAGCACGTCCTGGACTACATACCCTAATTTCCTCATATCCGAGCCACCCGCCGTGAAGTGAACTCGGATAGAGTTTTTTAGCCTCGCATAAAGAGGCACGAGGTTAGGGTCAACCTCCATGGAAAAACGCAACAAGGTTGCAAATTGCAGCCGCTTGCAATCTGCGCTCCCAGTGTTCTTGCAGCGAAAAACACCTGGAAGCTGGGGGATCGCAACTCGTTACCCTGGGACTAAGCCCTCTCCCTAATAGCAGCAAGCAGGTTAAGTCCACCAAAGTGGACGATCCTGCCAGGCCAAGGAGAGGGGTACCCGAGTGCCCTTCAACCACAATCTCCTGCAATAAAGCACTTGATCGTAGCCAAAAGGCCGAGAAGCGATAACCAGAATTGGTTTCAAACTACGGAGCCACCCAAGGATCCTGAAAAGTCCATTTGTGGAGATGAGCTCCTGGACTCCCGTTAAGAAGACATGTTGTCAACCTCTAGATCCCTTACATGCCTGCACTTTTCGGCTTGCTGCTGCTGCAATCCACGCGTTTTAGATCTGCATAACTCCACCTCTTTAAACACAGCACCTTCACCCCCTGCTGTTCCCACCCGCCTCAACACCGTTGGAAGGGAGGAGAACCAATTAAGGCGGGGGGTGGGGTGGAACGAGCAGCTGTCTACCCTTAGCAGGAGGGCTCCTGATTACATACCTCTCCTGCTGCTGCTGCTGCTGCTGGCTGTCCAGCAGCAGACTGAAGGTGGCTGCTGCTGTGCACAGGTATATAAAGGCTCAGAGCCTATTATGACACGCGCAGCCAGCGTTCCATTGCCACATTCCATCTACTGCAGGCAGGATACCTGGCTGGCTGAATGTCGCTGAGAAGCTCACAGAGACCGCCATAAGCAACAGTTTAACAGAATGCCACAGACTAATCAACCAAACTTTTTGGGTTGGGTTCTCTTTTATAGTCTGCAGGCATTAAATGAAAGAAGTCAGTGTTCCAGCAGAAGGAGACAACGTTTCAGAAAAGGCATTGTAGCAAACCAAAAAAGAAATTTTAAGCGCAGCAGAGTAACCAGCGCACATACCTGTTAGCTCAGGTGAGTTTAAAAGGCTGCTGTTGATAACAAGGGCATTTGCTAAATAGATGGTGTGTGTGCAACAATATACTGAAAGGTCAATTATATTGTGCAGCTTATCTCACCACCTGTAGTTGACGCGCCCCCTGGGACATATTCCTTTTTGAGGGGAATACCCGGCACCGGATCAGATGGGGGGTTGTAGTCTCCGAGCGGCTGTGACCCGGCCCGTGCCCAGGGCGTCAAGCTCAGTGTTATGTGGCAGTCCTACAGATGTTATTAAGAGTTCTTTTGTGTCGACTACGCCACCCGTTGTGATGCGGTCACTGTGGCCGCCGCTGCAGCAGGGTCCGCTGAGGCTGATGGTGGGTGCGCAGCTTGGTGGGATAACCCCCAACGGGAGGGGTATAGCCTCAGAGGGGACAGGCGCAGAGGATGGGGGTTGTGGTGGTGTAGTGCAGACGGCAGTGAAGACAGAGTCGGGTTGTGCAGTTAAGGGTGTTTACTTACTGCAGATGTTGTACTGGTCACTCCAGCTGCTAGTGACCACCCGAGCCGTGCTGCGTCCACCAGGTCCTGGATCCAGCCAACCCCCAAACAAGTCCGGAGCGTGGCCCTGAGCTCTCTTTCTGTCCCGTTCTCTGGCCGTCCCCACCAGTAATCCACCTAGGTCCAGCTCCCTCGGGCCTTCTGTTGGGACACCCTTGGCCCTGGGTTCCCTGACCCTTCATGTGGTGTGCCTTCGGGGTGGATGTGATGGGTGACCGTGGCAGACGCTGCCCACGGTCTCCGGTCTCTGGCTGGGGAATGTTTTTACCCCCACCAGCTTGGGTTCCGGTACCCTGATGCCGACTCTTCACCCGGTGCTTTTAGTTGGGATCTCAGAGTCCTTCTCTTCTGTGCTCTGGGTCTCTCTCTTTTCTCCTCTCTCACTCTGGGTCTTTGTCTTTCTTCTCTCCTCTGCTCCTGACTTGTTCTCTGCAGCTGACTGACTCTCTGCATCTGATCCTCTGCATCTGACCCTGATCTTAGTTGGTGCCCACCTTATATACACCCTCTATGTGTGAGCTCAGGTGACCAGCACCCAATGAGCTCCTATCTTTACCCAGGCTGCTCCCCCTATCTGCCCCTACACTACATGGGATGTACCACCCCCCTCCCACTCCAGCCAGGAACAGACTCGGTCGTACCTGCACATTTCTAAGTGGGAGTACCGTCGGCCTGTTCCCCGGAAATGGGATGTGTGTAGTGCATGCAGCCTACCGAGCTCAGTTCCACTCTCCATCCTTGCCCGGGAGTGGAATATCACACCTCTGGGTTGAGGTGCAATACTCCTGTAGCAGCCGAATCCTCAGGGTGCTACATTCCCCCCTGGTAAACCACAGCACGTCCTCGGGCTGTAAAGACAAAAACACCAAAACATACAAAAAAAATTTTTTTTTTCATATAAACATAATAAAACATATAAAACATTATATATATAAAACTTTTCATATAAACATTCTCGTCGTCTCTTGTTTCAGGTTCCTCCTCCGGACACTGTGCAACGTGTGTCCGGGAAAAGTGCGACAGTCTCTTAGAAAAACTGGTTTTACTATAAAACCGGTAGGGGGCGCTTTAGGACGCGCAACTATATACAGGGGAAGTTGGCCGCTCTCAGTCCTCGGCCAGGTAGAGGGAAGGGGATGGCTGCTCACAGTCCTCAGCCTGTGGGATTAAGGGGTTAACGGGTAAACAGTTCACTCAGCTGGTCCCAACGGGGACTATATATATGTAGCAACAGTTTCAGTTTCTTTATACCCCGATTGGGTAACTATTTACATCACTTCTCTGCCGCACTCAACGGCGTCTTCCTCCTGCTCTTTGCTTGTAGCTGGTTGTAACTTCAGACCCGTCCGGCCATGTGAGCTGGCTGAACAAGTCCTCCCCCAGGTGTGGCACCCTTGGTTTTACGGGCGCGGGCGCGGTGGTGGTGGCGCCCGGGTTGCCCAGGCCTTGCGGCCAGGCCTGGGGCACCTGGAAGGTGAAGGGCACCGTTAATACGGCGGCGCCCTGGGCTACCTGGCCTTGCGACCAGGCCGGAGGCTCCGCAGAGGTAGGGGGCGCTGTTGGTGTTGCGGCGCCCGGGAATTCTAGGCCCTGCGACCAGGCTGGTGGTACTTCCTGCTTGGTCACGCTCGGGGTCGAGGCGTGTGACGTCACAGGGGTCGCGGCGGCGGCTTCCGGTTTAGGCCTAGTCTGCGTCGGTGACATGGCGTTTTCGGGCACAGCAGGGGGACTTTCGGACTCTGCGACGGGGAGCTGGGGCAGGTAAGCGGTGTCACGGCTTGGGGTATAGGCGTCCCCTTTACCTGCCTCCACTCGTTCGGCTCCCTCCTCGGCGCCGTCTCCGGCCTTGGGTCCTCCCGCGCCATCCTCAGAGGCGGTCTCCTTCCTCATCTCGGCTGGCGTGCTCCGGGTCTTGGTTTCAGCTTGCTGGGCCATCTCCCGGCTCCATTCCGCCAATATCTCGCGCTGTACCCGGGCCATCCTCCGTGCGAGGCCCTCCAGGGCAGTCTGTGCACACTCCCGGTCTCGGGGGAGCTGTGCAAGGACCTCCACTAGGCCTAGTGGGGTCGTGGTGTCCAGCAGGCTCCTGACCAACGGGTCGGTGCTGCTCTGCTCTTCTTCCAGCAGGCTCCTGGCCAGCGGGCCGGTGCTGCTCTGCTCTCTGGACATCTCCGGGTGAGCTTCTCTGCTACTCCTCTCCAGGCTTCTTGCCTCCGGGTGCGCTCGCTCCAGACTGCTCCAGGCGGCACCCATCTTCGCTCTCTTCTTTCGTCTCCTCCCACTTCGAGGGCGGTCCCGGGGCAACTCGGTGACTGTCAGCTCCAGGGGTAGTTCTTTCACGCTGACAGACACCTCCAGCATCACAGTCTCTGTTGGTGGGGGCGGTTTCCACTTTTGGCGCCATTTTCTGTCCCGGCCCACGATGGGAGGCGGCCTCTCGCACTCCTTTGGCACGCCCATAATGGCGTCCGCTGCTCTTCCAAGGCGGGAAATCTTCGGATTTGGCGGGAAGCGTTGCCCAGTGGCGGGAAACTCTGCAGATGGCGGGAACAAGCTGGAAATGGCGGACAATCGGCGGGAAACGACCTGTGATGGGGTCCGATGGCGTGGACCCTCCGGAACCGGCGGGAGACTTCTTTCTGAGGTAAACTTGCACTTTTCTTCAGGCACGCAGTACCCGGGTGTTGCGGGCACGTAATCCTGCCGACTACGCCAAAGTTGACGCGCCCCCTGGGACATATTCCTTTTTGAGGGGAATACCCGGCACCGGATCAGATGGGGGGTTGTAGTCTCCGAGCGGCTGTGACCCGGCCCGTGCCCAGGGCGTCAAGCTCAGTGTTATGTGGCAGTCCTACAGATGTTATTAAGAGTTCTTTTGTGTCGACTACGCCACCCGTTGTGATGCGGTCACTGTGGCCGCCGCTGCAGCAGGGTCCGCTGAGGCTGATGGTGGGTGCGCAGCTTGGTGGGATAACCCCCAACGGGAGGGGTATAGCCTCAGAGGGGACAGGCGCAGAGGATGGGGGTTGTGGTGGTGTAGTGCAGACGGCAGTGAAGACAGAGTCGGGTTGTGCAGTTAAGGGTGTTTACTTACTGCAGATGTTGTACTGGTCACTCCAGCTGCTAGTGACCACCCGAGCCGTGCTGCGTCCACCAGGTCCTGGATCCAGCCAACCCCCAAACAAGTCCGGAGCGTGGCCCTGAGCTCTCTTTCTGTCCCGTTCTCTGGCCGTCCCCACCAGTAATCCACCTAGGTCCAGCTCCCTCGGGCCTTCTGTTGGGACACCCTTGGCCCTGGGTTCCCTGACCCTTCATGTGGTGTGCCTTCGGGGTGGATGTGATGGGTGACCGTGGCAGACGCTGCCCACGGTCTCCGGTCTCTGGCTGGGGAATGTTTTTACCCCCACCAGCTTGGGTTCCGGTACCCTGATGCCGACTCTTCACCCGGTGCTTTTAGTTGGGATCTCAGAGTCCTTCTCTTCTGTGCTCTGGGTCTCTCTATTTTCTCCTCTCTCACTCTGGGTCTTTGTCTTTCTTCTCTCCTCTGCTCCTGACTTGTTCTCTGCAGCTGACTGACTCTCTGCATCTGATCCTCTGCATCTGACCCTGATCTTAGTTGGTGCCCACCTTATATACACCCTCTATGTGTGAGCTCAGGTGACCAGCACCCAATGAACTCCTATCTTTACCCAGGCTGCTCCCCCTATCTGCCCCTACACTACATGGGATGTACCACCCCCCTCCCACTCCAGCCAGGAACAGACTCGGTCGTACCTGCACATTTCTAAGTGGGAGTACCGTCGGCCTGTTCCCCGGAAATGGGATGTGTGTAGTGCATGCAGCCTACCGAGCTCAGTTCCACTCTCCATCCTTGCCCGGGAGTGGAATATCACACCTCTGGGTTGAGGTGCAATACTCCTGTAGCAGCCGAATCCTCAGGGTGCTACATAGTTATTTAGGTGAAAGCTCCAAAATGCTTGCCTAATATGTCTGTTTATCCAAAAGGAAGTAAAAAGGGAGAGCTAGAAAGATAGCATTGCATCACATTACATGGCAATGCAATGCACAGTTGCTGAAGTTGAACCAAAATGAGCTTGTAATCTGGCTTCTGCAACTTTGAACATGAAAAATCCAATGAGGAGAAGAAAAGCAAAGCCAAAGAGTCCATCCCAAAATCCGACAAACAAGCAAAATGAACAAAAAACATTGAATTCAATTCTTTCTGATTTTAGAAACTGCATTAAAGAAGGGGTGCACCGGTCCTGGAGATACTGCAATACCAGGTCAATGCGTGGAGTGGACAGAGCAAGCTCTTTTTCCATCTCCCTGTTCTAAAAATCCATTTAATATATGGTCCCCAGATAGGGGACGTATCAGATATTAAACTGATAAGAACAGATACTACACTTGATCTTAGCCAAAAGGCCGAGAAGCGATAACCAGAATTGGTTTCAAACTACGGAGCCACCCAAGGATCCTGAAAAGTCCATTTGTGGAGATGAGCTCCTGGACTCCCGTTAAGAAGACATGTTGTCAACCTCTAGATCCCTTACATGCCTGCACTTTTCGGCTTGCTGCTGCTGCAATCCACGCGTTTTAGATCTGCATAACTCCACCTCTTTAAACACAGCACCTTCACCCCCTGCTGTTCCCACCCGCCTCAACACCGTTGGAAGGGAGGAGAACCAATTAAGGCGGGGGGTGGGGTGGAACGAGCAGCTGTCTACCCTTAGCAGGAGGGCTCCTGATTACATACCTCTCCTGCTGCTGCTGCTGCTGGCTGTCCAGCAGCAGACTGAAGGTGGCTGCTGCTGTGCACAGGTATATAAAGGCTCAGAGCCTATTATGACACGCGCAGCCAGCGTTCCATTGCCACATTCCATCTACTGCAGGCAGGATACCTGGCTGGCTGAATGTCGCTGAGAAGCTCACAGAGACCGCCATAAGCAACAGTTTAACAGAATGCCACAGACTAATCAACCAAACTTTTTGGGTTGGGTTCTCTTTTATAGTCTGCAGGCATTAAATGAAAGAAGTCAGTGTTCCAGCAGAAGGAGACAACGTTTCAGAAAAGGCATTGCAGCAAACCAAAAAAGAAATTTTAAGCGCAGCAGAGTAACCAGCGCACATACCTGTTAGCTCAGGTGAGTTTAAAAGGCTGCTGTTGATAACAAGGGCATTTGCTAAATAGATGGTGTGTGTGCAACAATATACTGAAAGGTCAATTATATTGTGCAGCTTATCTCACCACCTGTAGTTATTTAGGTGAAAGCTCCAAAATGCTTGCCTAATATGTCTGTTTATCCAAAAGGAAGTAAAAAGGGAGAGCTAGAAAGATAGCATTGCATCACATTACATGGCAATGCAATGCACAGTTGCTGAAGTTGAACCAAAATGAGCTTGTAATCTGGCTTCTGCAACTTTGAACATGAAAAATCCAATGAGGAGAAGAAAAGCAAAGCCAAAGAGTCCATCCCAAAATCCGACAAACAAGCAAAATGAACAAAAAACATTGAATTCAATTCTTTCTGATTTTAGAAACTGCATTAAAGAAGGGGTGCACCGGTCCTGGAGATACTGCAATACCAGGTCAATGCGTGGAGTGGACAGAGCAAGCTCTTTTTCCATCTCCCTGTTCTAAAAATCCATTTAATATATGGTCCCCAGATAGGGGACGTATCAGATATTAAACTGATAAGAACAGATACTACACTTGATCTTAGCCAAAAGGCCGAGAAGCGATAACCAGAATTGGTTTCAAACTACGGAGCCACCCAAGGATCCTGAAAAGTCCATTTGTGGAGATGAGCTCCTGGACTCCCGTTAAGAAGACATGTTGTCAACCTCTAGATCCCTTACATGCCTGCACTTTTCGGCTTGCTGCTGCTGCAATCCACGCGTTTTAGATCTGCATAACTCCACCTCTTTAAACACAGCACCTTCACCCCCTGCTGTTCCCACCCGCCTCAACACCGTTGGAAGGGAGGAGAACCAATTAAGGCGGGGGGTGGGGTGGAACGAGCAGCTGTCTACCCTTAGCAGGAGGGCTCCTGATTACATACCTCTCCTGCTGCTGCTGCTGCTGGCTGTCCAGCAGCAGACTGAAGGTGGCTGCTGCTGTGCACAGGTATATAAAGGCTCAGAGCCTATTATGACACGCGCAGCCAGCGTTCCATTGCCACATTCCATCTACTGCAGGCAGGATACCTGGCTGGCTGAATGTCGCTGAGAAGCTCACAGAGACCGCCATAAGCAACAGTTTAACAGAATGCCACAGACTAATCAACCAAACTTTTTGGGTTGGGTTCTCTTTTATAGTCTGCAGGCATTAAATGAAAGAAGTCAGTGTTCCAGCAGAAGGAGACAACGTTTCAGAAAAGGCATTGTAGCAAACCAAAAAAGAAATTTTAAGCGCAGCAGAGTAACCAGCGCACATACCTGTTAGCTCAGGTGAGTTTAAAAGGCTGCTGTTGATAACAAGGGCATTTGCTAAATAGATGGTGTGTGTGCAACAATATACTGAAAGGTCAATTATATTGTGCAGCTTATCTCACCACCTGTAGTTATTTAGGTGAAAGCTCCAAAATGCTTGCCTAATATGTCTGTTTATCCAAAAGGAAGTAAAAAGGGAGAGCTAGAAAGATAGCATTGCATCACATTACATGGCAATGCAATGCACAGTTGCTGAAGTTGAACCAAAATGAGCTTGTAATCTGGCTTCTGCAACTTTGAACATGAAAAATCCAATGAGGAGAAGAAAAGCAAAGCCAAAGAGTCCATCCCAAAATCCGACAAACAAGCAAAATGAACAAAAAACATTGAATTCAATTCTTTCTGATTTTAGAAACTGCATTAAGAAGGGGTGCACCGGTCCTGGAGATACTGCAATACCAGGTCAATGCGTGGAGTGGACAGAGCAAGCTCTTTTTCCATCTCCCTGTTCTAAAAATCCATTTAATATATGGTCCCCAGATAGGGGACGTATCAGATATTAAACTGATAAGAACAGATACTACACTTGATCTTAGCCAAAAGGCCGAGAAGCGATAACCAGAATTGGTTTCAAACTACGGAGCCACCCAAGGATCCTGAAAAGTCCATTTGTGGAGATGAGCTCCTGGACTCCCGTTAAGAAGACATGTTGTCAACCTCTAGATCCCTTACATGCCTGCACTTTTCGGCTTGCTGCTGCTGCAATCCACGCGTTTTAGATCTGCATAACTCCACCTCTTTAAACACAGCACCTTCACCCCCTGCTGTTCCCACCCGCCTCAACACCGTTGGAAGGGAGGAGAACCAATTAAGGCGGGGGGTGGGGTGGAACGAGCAGCTGTCTACCCTTAGCAGGAGGGCTCCTGATTACATACCTCTCCTGCTGCTGCTGCTGGCTGTCCAGCAGCAGACTGAAGGTGGCTGCTGCTGTGCACAGGTATATAAAGGCTCAGAGCCTATTATGACACCCGCAGCCAGCGTTCCATTGCCACATTCCATCTACTGCAGGCAGGATACCTAGCTGGCTGAATGTCGCTGAGAAGCTCACAGAGACCGCCATAAGCAACAGTTTAACAGAATGCCACAGACTAATCAAACAAACTTTTTGGGTTGGGTTCTCTTTTATAGTCTGCAGGCATTAAATGAAAGAAGTCAGTGTTCCAGCAGAAGGAGACAACGTTTCAGAAAAGGCATTGTAGCAAACCAAAAAAGAAATTTTAAGCGCAGCAGAGTAACCAGCGCACATACCTGTTAGCTCAGGTGAGTTTAAAAGGCTGCTGTTGATAACAAGGGCATTTGCTAAATAGATGGTGTGTGTGCAACAATATACTGAAAGGTCAATTATATTGTGCAGCTTATCTCACCACCTGTAGTTATTTAGGTGAAAGCTCCAAAATGCTTGCCTAATATGTCTGTTTATCCAAAAGGAAGTAAAAAGGGAGAGCTAGAAAGATAGCATTGCATCACATTACATGGCAATGCAATGCACAGTTGCTGAAGTTGAACCAAAATGAGCTTGTAATCTGGCTTCTGCAACTTTGAACATGAAAAATCCAATGAGGAGAAGAAAAGCAAAGCCAAAGAGTCCATCCCAAAATCCAACAAACAAGCAAAATGAACAAAAAACATTGAATTCAATTCTTTCTGATTTTAGAAACTGCATTAAAGAAGGGGTGCACCGGTCCTGGAGATACTGCAATACCAGGTCAATGCGTGGAGTGGACAGAGCAAGCTCTTTTTCCATCTCCCTGTTCTAAAAATCCATTTAATATATGGTCCCCAGATAGGGGACGTATCAGATATTAAACTGATAAGAACAGATACTACACTTGATCTTAGCCAAAAGGCCGAGAAGCGATAACCAGAATTGGTTTCAAACTACGGAGCCACCCAAGGATCCTGAAAAGTCCATTTGTGGAGATGAGCTCCTGGACTCCCGTTAAGAAGACATGTTGTCAACCTCTAGATCCCTTACATGCCTGCACTTTTCGGCTTGCTGCTGCTGCAATCCACGCGTTTTAGATCTGCATAACTCCACCTCTTTAAACACAGCACCTTCACCCCCTGCTGTTCCCACCCGCCTCAACACCGTTGGAAGGGAGGAGAACCAATTAAGGCGGGGGGTGGGGTGGAACGAGCAGCTGTCTACCCTTAGCAGGAGGGCTCCTGATTACATACCTCTCCTGCTGCTGCTGCTGGCTGTCCAGCAGCAGACTGAAGGTGGCTGCTGCTGTGCACAGGTATATAAAGGCTCAGAGCCTATTATGACACGCGCAGCCAGCGTTCCATTGCCACATTCCATCTACTGCAGGCAGGATACCTAGCTGGCTGAATGTCGCTGAGAAGCTCACAGAGACCGCCATAAGCAACAGTTTAACAGAATGCCACAGACTAATCAAACAAACTTTTTGGGTTGGGTTCTCTTTTATAGTCTGCAGGCATTAAATGAAAGAAGTCAGTGTTCCAGCAGAAGGAGACAACGTTTCAGAAAAGGCATTGTAGCAAACCAAAAAAGAAATTTTAAGCGCAGCAGAGTAACCAGCGCACATACCTGTTAGCTCAGGTGAGTTTAAAAGGCTGCTGTTGATAACAAGGGCATTTGCTAAATAGATGGTGTGTGTGCAACAATATACTGAAAGGTCAATTATATTGTGCAGCTTATCTCACCACCTGTAGTTATTTAGGTGAAAGCTCCAAAATGCTTGCCTAATATGTCTGTTTATCCAAAAGGAAGTAAAAAGGGAGAGCTAGAAAGATAGCATTGCATCACATTACATGGCAATGCAATGCACAGTTGCTGAAGTTGAACCAAAATGAGCTTGTAATCTGGCTTCTGCAACTTTGAACATGAAAAATCCAATGAGGAGAAGAAAAGCAAAGCCAAAGAGTCCATCCCAAAATCCGACAAACAAGCAAAATGAACAAAAAACATTGAATTCAATTCTTTCTGATTTTAGAAACTGCATTAAAGAAGGGGTGCACCGGTCCTGGAGATACTGCAATACCAGGTCAATGCGTGGAGTGGACAGAGCAAGCTCTTTTTCCATCTCCCTGTTCTAAAAATCCATTTAATATATGGTCCCCAGATAGGGGACGTATCAGATATTAAACTGATAAGAACAGATTTTTTGATTGAAGCTGCATCCAAGGCACTGAAAAATGTGACCGAAGTCACACCAAAACAGCGCACGAGGCGAGGATTCATGTGGACCCTTCCCGGAGGAGAGGGTCCCCAATAAACCATCCCCATCCCTCCGAGCCAGAAGGCCACAGCGAGGGTCAGGGATCTCCGATGCTCTCCCTAGCCGAAGCCGGAGAAGAGCCGTTTTCGTGCTCCCAGCTTCCATCTAGGCTGCCACCCTAGTGGAGCTGGAGCCTGTGTTGGTTTCTAAGCCCAAAGCTGACCGGACCTCCGACCGGGTTTATAAAAATTCCCCTTCCTAGCCCGGAGGCCAGGAATAGGGGGGGTTGCTCAGAAAGTATGATTGGCAAAGGTGCGGCGTGCTACGAAGCCAAGTCTTTCTGGGGTTCCCAGTCCCAGTAAGCTTGGACTCCCACCAGGGCGCCTACTCCTGGGGCACATTGCTCCAAAGCCCTCACACTTACCCAGCCTAGTGACTTCGATCCTGGAGGGCCATGTTTTCCATCAGATAACTCTATGAGCCACCTGGCGTACTAACAAGTGCACCAAACCAGTGTGTAATATGCATCAATTTACTAGGGCAGCCCAAGGACAAAACTGCCTTTTCAAAAGATACTACACTTGATCTTAGCCAAAAGGCCGAGAAGCGATAACCAGAATTGGTTTCAAACTACGGAGCCACCCAAGGATCCTGAAAAGTCCATTTGTGGAGATGAGCTCCTGGACTCCCGTTAAGAAGACATGTTGTCAACCTCTAGATCCCTTACATGCCTGCACTTTTCGGCTTGCTGCTGCTGCAATCCACGCGTTTTAGATCTGCATAACTCCACCTCTTTAAACACAGCACCTTCACCCCCTGCTGTTCCCACCCGCCTCAACACCGTTGGAAGGGAGGAGAACCAATTAAGGCGGGGGGTGGGGTGGAACGAGCAGCTGTCTACCCTTAGCAGGAGGGCTCCTGATTACATACCTCTCCTGCTGCTGCTGCTGCTGGCTGTCCAGCAGCAGACTGAAGGTGGCTGCTGCTGTGCACAGGTATATAAAGGCTCAGAGCCTATTATGACACGCGCAGCCAGCGTTCCATTGCCACATTCCATCTACTGCAGGCAGGATACCTGGCTGGCTGAATGTCGCTGAGAAGCTCACAGAGACCGCCATAAGCAACAGTTTAACAGAATGCCACAGACTAATCAACCAAACTTTTTGGGTTGGGTTCTCTTTTATAGTCTGCAGGCATTAAATGAAAGAAGTCAGTGTTCCAGCAGAAGGAGACAACGTTTCAGAAAAGGCATTGTAGCAAACCAAAAAAGAAATTTTAAGCACAGCAGAGTAACCAGCGCACATACCTGTTAGCTCAGGTGAGTTTAAAAGGCTGCTGTTGATAACAAGGGCATTTGCTAAATAGATGGTGTGTGTGCAACAATATACTGAAAGGTCAATTATATTGTGCAGCTTATCTCACCACCTGTAGTTATTTAGGTGAAAGCTCCAAAATGCTTGCCTAATATGTCTGTTTATCCAAAAGGAAGTAAAAAGGGAGAGCTAGAAAGATAGCATTGCATCACATTACATGGCAATGCAATGCACAGTTGCTGAAGTTGAACCAAAATGAGCTTGTAATCTGGCTTCTGCAACTTTGAACATGAAAAATCCAATGAGGAGAAGAAAAGCAAAGCCAAAGAGTCCATCCCAAAATCCGACAAACAAGCAAAATGAACAAAAAACATTGAATTCAATTCTTTCTGATTTTAGAAACTGCATTAAAGAAGGGGTGCACCGGTCCTGGAGATACTGCAATACCAGGTCAATGCGTGGAGTGGACAGAGCAAGCTCTTTTTCCATCTCCCTGTTCTAAAAATCCATTTAATATATGGTCCCCAGATAGGGGACGTATCAGATATTAAACTGATAAGAACAGATTTTTTTTTGATTGAATATATCTTTTATTAGCACAAAAAATAAGTTAACAGACAGTGTACAGTGCCGCAGCCCAGTACACACAGAATTCTACATCATATTTACATAGCATGAGGATACGACGCACTAACCAGACACATCACACCCCTATGCTACACAAAACACTCAATCTGAAAGAAAAAGCATGTCAATCAATACAGTACGACGAACCGTGATAAGGGATGGGGATTGGGAAAAAGGGGATGGGGAGGGGAAAATCACAGGCCCGAAGCTTTATTGAAAGACAAGACACATAAGGGGAGAGGGGGAGGAGGGGTTTAGTCCTCGTCCTCGTCCTCCGGACCGTCCATGATGGAATAGTCTCTGAGCAGGCTGTGGATCAGCCTGCGGCAGTCCTGGATGGACATCCTCTCCCTCCTCAAGATGAGCCGGTTCCTGGCGACCCAAACGGCATCCTTGAAGCAGTTCATAAGGCGCCAAGCCTCCTGGATGGCTCCGACGGTATGAACCCCAGGGAAGAGTCCGTAAAGCACAGAATGGTGCGATAGGCTCGCCCTGGGGACAGAGTTCCTCAGGTCGTCCTCAAGTGCAGTCAATAAGCGCTGTGCAAATCCGCAGTCCCAAAAAGTGTGCAAAGATGTTTCCTCCACGAAGGGGCACCTTGGGCAGTACCGGGTCTTGCACAGGTTCCGGGCATGCATGAATGACCGGACGGGCAGTCCGCCCTGAATCGCCATCCACGACAAGTCCTTGTGCCCGTTCGTCAGCCTGTCAGACGACACATTTGTCCACACAGTCTCCAGCGTGTCCTGGTGAAGTCCTGTGATGTTCTCCACGTCATCCTTGGCTCTGATTAGCTTGTGGATAGTTTTGGGCTTCCACAAGTCGGGCTTGAGTCCCTCCAGTTGATGCTCCCCCACAAATCGAACGACGTCTCCGTAGAACCATGGCGTCGTCCAGTTGTAGGGGAAGGAGCTGTCCCACTTGTCCCAGCCGAGTCGCCTCCAAAGAGGAAGCAGGAAGAAGCGAGACATGGACCTGCCCGCGGAGCCATTCTTGACTTGCAAAGTCCGGCGGACACAATCACACACAAAAGAGGATCGCAGGAGGGTGGGGATATCTGGAACGCCCTTCCCACCCTTGCGAGGCTCCTTGTACATGACGGCCCGCCTGACTCTGTCCATCTTGGATCCCCAGACAAAGTGAAACACTGTCCTGGTAATGGCCCTGCACACAGTGACGTGTGGGGGCCAGGCCTGCGCCGTGTACTGCAAGACGGGCAGGACCTCATTACGCAGGACGAGTGCCTTACCCTCACAAGTGAGGTGTCTGAGGCTCCAGAGTCCGATCCGTTGCTTCACCTTGGCCAAGCGTTCTTGCCAGGACTTGAGGGCCGCTCCTTCCTTCCCGAACCAGACTCCCAGCACCTTGAGGAAATCCGGTTGAATGTTGAAGGGGAAGGGGGCGGAGGAGGCCGGCTGCCAATCCCCGAAGAGCATGGCTTCCGACTTCCTGCAGTTGACTTTGGCCCCTGAAGCCCGGCCGAACCTCTCACACGTCTGGACGAGGGCGTCGACTGAACCACGATCAGCGCAGAAGACGGTGACGTCGTCCATGTAGAGCGAGCACTTGACCTCGTGTCGTCCCGGACCCGGTGCGGTGATCCCTCTGATCTCTCCATTCTGCCGGATAGCCTCTGCGAAGAGTTCTATAACACAAACAAAAAGAAGAGGTGATAGAGGGCAGCCTTGTCTGACCCCAGAGAGGACAGGGAAGGGGTCAGTCTTCCAGCCGTTCACCAACACCGAGCTGTGGATATCAAAATACATCAGACGGACATACGAACAAAACATGTTACCCAAACCTAACCGGTGCAGAGCTCGGCCCATGAACTCGTGGGAAACCCGGTCGAAGGCCTTCTCCTGATCCAAGGAGACCAGGGCCGCGTGTGCGCGGCGGACCTTGATGTACTCGACCGTGTCCCGCACGAGAGCGAGGCTGTCTGCGATGCGACGTCCAGGGATGCCGCAGGTCTGGTCCGGGTGGATGATCCGTCCGATGACCGTCTTAAGTCGTGTCGCCATCGTCTTGGCCAGGATCTTGTAGTCCACGTTGAGCAGAGTGATGGGACGCCAATTCCTCAGGTCGCACCTCTCTCCCTTCCGCTTGTACAGGATTGTGACCATTCCTTCCCTCAAAGATGGAGGCATTCTACCCTCCACCACCATCTCCTCGTACAGGTCCAACAGGTCCGGACAGATGAGGTCTCCCAGCGCTACATAGAGCTCCGCTGGAAGACCATCACTGCCCGGGGTCCTGCCGGTCCTAAAGGATTTAGCGGCAGAGAGCAATTCGCCCACCATCAGAGGTTTGTCCAAGGCTGCCGTGCCTGCAGGATCAAGATGGTTAGTGATACCTGACAGGAACTTATCAGCAGCGTCG
The DNA here is from genome assembly GCF_046119375.1 of Phyllobates terribilis. Lineage (NCBI taxonomy): Eukaryota > Metazoa > Chordata > Amphibia > Anura > Dendrobatidae > Phyllobates > Phyllobates terribilis. Next base: position 232,851 of record NW_027363332.1, read on the forward strand.
GGGTCGGTAGTCTTGTGGGAGTAGAGTTCGCTGTAGAAGTCGCTGACGACCCTCATCACGTCCTCCTTCCCACGTCGCATGTTTCCGCTCTCGTCTCGCAGCTCGTTCAGGGGCGTGTGACCGGCATGAAGTTTCCTGAAAAAGAATGAGTTACATTTCTCACCCTTCTCCAGATTCTCCACTTTGGAACGGAAGATGATTCGCTTGGACTCCTCCTCAAAGTGCCTTTTCAGGCTCTTCTTGGTCTCCTCCAGCTCCTCCCTCACGTCCCAGCCGCAGTGAAGAAGGTCCTGCAGCGACCGCAGCTCGCGCTGCAGCCCTCTGAAGTCCCTCCTCTTCTCACACGCCTGTTGTCGACCCTTGGCCTGAAAGAAACAGCGAAACTCAAGTTTAACATATTCCCACCAATCAGAGACTGTTTGGAAGCTACCCTTGTAGGACTGCCACATTGCGTAGGCTGCTCTCAGCTCCTCCACGACTTCATCCTGAGCCAGCAGAGCACAATTCAGCTTCCAGGAGCCGGGGCCGGACGGAAAACCGTCGCCGAGGACACCTTGTAAGTGAATGGCTCTGTGGTCGGAGAAGAAGCAGGAGACCATCGAGTGCCTACTCTGCCTGACTGCCCGAGAGGTGAACACAAAGTCAATCCTGGAGCGGAGTGAGCCATCGGGTCGGCTCCACGAATAGTTCGTGGAGCCTCTCCCCATGGAGCCCACCACGTCCTGAAGAGAGGCCTCGGTTACCATCTCGATGAGCAGCTTGGACGTGATGTCCAACTTGGCAGATGTGCCAGAACTACGACCGTCCTCCTCGATGGGGCAGTTGAAATCCCCGGCCATCACTAAGGTCCTGGTGGTGGCAAGCTGAAGCTGCAGGGTCTGGAAAAGCTCCAAACGCTCATTCTTCAGTGGGGACGCATACACGTTGATGAACCTGACAGGTTCTCCCGCCCAGTTGCCATCTACAACAAGAGCCCTGCCGCAGATGAGCTCCTGGACGGACTCAAGCGTGAATGCGCCCCCCCTGATCAGAATTGCGACCCCCGCAGACTTGCAGTCACCCCCACCGGACCAGTAGGATGGACCGTGGGACCACTCCCTGGCCAGATGTTTGAAGGACCTAGAGGAGGGAAGGGAACATTCCTGCAACATATAAACATCACACAACTGGGAAGTAAGGAAGGCATAAATAGTCTGACGTCTGAACTTGTCCTTGATGCTCCTGACATTAATGGAAAATAAGTTAATATTAGCCATCATGTAGGGAAAAAAGAAAAAGTTAGCGCAGGCAATACACCTTAGTTACCACTCCGGTCGGGTGGTCCCTCGTCGGTGTTGACTGCTGGTGACGGGATCACCAGCAGGCCCTCTTCCTCCATCTGGTCAAGCAGCGCGGCCTCAATCTCGGCGACCACCAGTTCCTCCTCTTCTGGCTCGGCCACCAGGGTCTCAACCATGTGCTCCATCTCTTCTGGCTCAGGGAGGGTATCCTCCTTTTCGCCTACGAAATCCAGAATCTTCTTTTTGGAGGATTCAGTAGCAGGGCTGTCCTCCACCTTCCTCTTTCCCCGGGTTGGAACTGGGGAGACAAGAAGGGGAAAATCCTCCTCGGAATAGATAGCGGCGGGTGGAGGAAAGGTTAATTCCACCGCTACCATGGTCTGGGGAGGGAGAGTGGCTGCCGGGGCAGGGGAAAGGACACCTGCTGAGGAGTAGGGGAAGGAGGAAGAGGAAGAGGAATCCTCAGCAGGGGTGGCCGGGGTGGGGGGGGATTGGACGGGGGTGGCAGGGGGAGGGATCGAGAGAGGGGTGACAGAACTCTTACCCTCCTTTGACTTTTTCTTCTGCTTCGGAGCTGCTGGGACCGTCGCTGGGGCTTTGGCCACCGACTCCTTGACCGCTTTGGCCTTGGTCATCTCGGCCTTGGCCGCTGGGGCCTTGGTCGTCGCGTCCTTGACCTTCACAGGCCTGGTCGTCGGGGCCTTGTCCTCCGTAGCTGGGGTCGTCGCAACCACCGATGCCCAGGATCTCTCACGCCTGGGGCAATCCTTGTACAGATGAGCCGCCAGCCCACACAGGTTGCAGGACGTCTTCTTCGGGCAGTCCTTCGAGCTGTGTCCCGTCACTCGACAAATCCTGCAGGCATCCTCCTTGCAGTCCTTCATCTCGTGGCCGTTCTTGCCGCATCTCCTGCAGTTCCGCGGCATGTCCGGGTAATAGATGAGGCCGTAGGAGTTGCCCAGGGAGAATGTCGGGGGCAGGTGCCGAAGTCCGTCTGAGTACGCCAGGTCCCTGTGAAGTCTAACGGTCACTGACCACTTACCTGTCCAGAAGCCGAGTCCATTCAGGATGTGAGAGGGTTCCTTCACAACCAAACAGAAGCGTCTCAGGAAGGTACAGATGTCTTGGCCTGGGGTGTGCGGGTTGCGCATGGAGACCGTGATCCTCCTTTCATCCCTCTGGATAGGGCAGCTACCTGTAAAGGCAGAGAAAGAATTATCCGGTCCTTTTGCGCTTACCATTTCCCAGAACCTCCTGCAGGTGTTCACAGTGGCGAAGGTGACGAAGAAGATCCCCGTCAAGAAGGTCTGGATGCTGAGGGTGTCCGACCTGGAGAAGCCTCGATCCAGCAGCATCTTCTGGCAGAACACGTCCGAGGACATGTCCGGCACCCTCCCATCCACTTCCTTCAGCTTCAGGGCCACCGTCTGCCGCATCCATGGCTCCAGGGCTGGAGCTTCGTGGCGGGGCTTCTGGGGTCCCTTCTGCTGGCCAGTCGTGGAGGCAGAGTCCTTGGGGTCAGAATCGGCTCCTGGCTGGGCCCTCCTGGCTGTCCCCAGCTCCAGGCTCTTCTTTTCGGCCTTCCTCGCAGCGCTTGCCATGGCTTTCCTCCTGCAGTTACTTCTTGGAGCTGGATCTGGAACTCTTCCCGGAATGGGTGGAGCTATGCAGATTCTTCTCCCGTCGTGTTCTGGACAAATTCCCCGAAAGGTCTTTGTCTCGATGATTTTCTTCCTCGAAGATTCCACAGGACAGCCCGATTCTTCTCCGAGTCTTCGTCTTCTTCTGGATTCTTTAGAGCTTCTTCCTCCCACCGATATCCGCCTTCGTTCTCTGATGTCAGCTGGGCTCCGAAGCTCTTCTCCTTCCGAGTTTGATCGCTCTCGTCAAGTGTAGATCGTAGCTCTTGTGTTCTTAAAAGAACAGATACTACACTTGATCTTAGCCAAAAGGCCGAGAAGCGATAACCAGAATTGGTTTCAAACTACGGAGCCACCCAAGGATCCTGAAAAGTCCATTTGTGGAGATGAGCTCCTGGACTCCCGTTAAGAAGACATGTTGTCAACCTCTAGATCCCTTACATGCCTGCACTTTTCGGCTTGCTGCTGCTGCAATCCACGCGTTTTAGATCTGCATAACTCCACCTCTTTAAACACAGCACCTTCACCCCCTGCTGTTCCCACCCGCCTCAACACCGTTGGAAGGGAGGAGAACCAATTAAGGCGGGGGGTGGGGTGGAACGAGCAGCTGTCTACCCTTAGCAGGAGGGCTCCTGATTACATACCTCTCCTGCTGCTGCTGCTGCTGGCTGTCCAGCAGCAGACTGAAGGTGGCTGCTGCTGTGCACAGGTATATAAAGGCTCAGAGCCTATTATGACACGCGCAGCCAGCGTTCCATTGCCACATTCCATCTACTGCAGGCAGGATACCTGGCTGGCTGAATGTCGCTGAGAAGCTCACAGAGACCGCCATAAGCAACAGTTTAACAGAATGCCACAGACTAATCAACCAAACTTTTTGGGTTGGGTTCTCTTTTATAGTCTGCAGGCATTAAATGAAAGAAGTCAGTGTTCCAGCAGAAGGAGACAACGTTTCAGAAAAGGCATTGTAGCAAACCAAAAAAGAAATTTTAAGCGCAGCAGAGTAACCAGCGCACATACCTGTTAGCTCAGGTGAGTTTAAAAGGCTGCTGTTGATAACAAGGGCATTTGCTAAATAGATGGTGTGTGTGCAACAATATACTGAAAGGTCAATTATATTGTGCAGCTTATCTCACCACCTGTAGTTATTTAGGTGAAAGCTCCAAAATGCTTGCCTAATATGTCTGTTTATCCAAAAGGAAGTAAAAAGGGAGAGCTAGAAAGATAGCATTGCATCACATTACATGGCAATGCAATGCACAGTTGCTGAAGTTGAACCAAAATGAGCTTGTAATCTGGCTTCTGCAACTTTGAACATGAAAAATCCAATGAGGAGAAGAAAAGCAAAGCCAAAGAGTCCATCCCAAAATCCGACAAACAAGCAAAATGAACAAAAAACATTGAATTCAATTCTTTCTGATTTTAGAAACTGCATTAAAGAAGGGGTGCACCGGTCCTGGAGATACTGCAATACCAGGTCAATGCGTGGAGTGGACAGAGCAAGCTCTTTTTCCATTTCCCTGTTCTAAAAATCCATTTAATATATGGTCCCCAGATAGGGGACGTATCAGATATTAAACTGATAAGAACAGATACTACGCTTGATCTTAGCCAAAAGGCCGAGAAGCGATAACCAGAATTGGTTTCAAACTACGGAGCCACCCAAGGATCCTGAAAAGTCCATTTGTGGAGATGAGCTCCTGGACTCCCGTTAAGAAGACATGTTGTCAACCTCTAGATCCCTTACATGCCTGCACTTTTCGGCTTGCTGCTGCTGCAATCCACGCGTTTTAGATCTGCATAACTCCACCTCTTTAAACACAGCACCTTCACCCCCTGCTGTTCCCACCCGCCTCAACACCGTTGGAAGGGAGGAGAACCAATTAAGGCGGGGGGTGGGGTGGAACGAGCAGCTGTCTACCCTTAGCAGGAGGGCTCCTGATTACATACCTCTCCTGCTGCTGCTGCTGCTGGCTGTCCAGCAGCAGACTGAAGGTGGCTGCTGCTGTGCACAGGTATATAAAGGCTCAGAGCCTATTATGACACGCGCAGCCAGCGTTCCATTGCCACATTCCATCTACTGCAGGCAGGATACCTAGCTGGCTGAATGTCGCTGAGAAGCTCACAGAGACCGCCATAAGCAACAGTTTAACAGAATGCCACAGGCTAATCAACCAAACTTTTTGGGTTGGGTTCTCTTTTATAGTCTGCAGGCATTAAATGAAAGAAGTCAGTGTTCCAGCAGAAGGAGACAACGTTTCAGAAAAGGCATTGTAGCAAACCAAAAAAGAAATTTTAAGCGCAGCAGAGTAACCAGCGCACATACCTGTTAGCTCAGGTGAGTTTAAAAGGCTGCTGTTGATAACAAGGGCATTTGCTAAATAGATGGTGTGTGTGCAACAATATACTGAAAGGTCAATTATATTGTGCAGCTTATCTCACCACCTGTAGTTATTTAGGTGAAAGCTCCAAAATGCTTGCCTAATATGTCTGTTTATCCAAAAGGAAGTAAAAAGGGAGAGCTAGAAAGATAGCATTGCATCACATTACATGGCAATGCAATGCACAGTTGCTGAAGTTGAACCAAAATGAGCTTGTAATCTGGCTTCTGCAACTTTGAACATGAAAAATCCAATGAGGAGAAGAAAAGCAAAGCCAAAGTGTCCATCCCAAAATCCGACAAACAAGCAAAATGAACAAAAAACATTGAATTCAATTCTTTCTGATTTTAGAAACTGCATTAAAGAAGGGGTGCACCGGTCCTGGAGATACTGCAATACCAGGTCAATGCGTGGAGTGGACAGAGCAAGCTCTTTTTCCATCTCCCTGTTCTAAAAATCCATTTAATATATGGTCCCCAGATAGGGGACGTATCAGATATTAAACTGATAAGAACAGATACTACACTTGATCTTAGCCAAAAGGCCGAGAAGCGATAACCAGAATTGGTTTCAAACTACGGAGCCACCCAAGGATCCTGAAAAGTCCATTTGTGGAGATGAGCTCCTGGACTCCCGTTAAGAAGACATGTTGTCAACCTCTAGATCCCTTACATGCCTGCACTTTTCGGCTTGCTGCTGCTGCAATCCACGCGTTTTAGATCTGCATAACTCCACCTCTTTAAACACAGCACCTTCACCCCCTGCTGTTCCCACCCGCCTCAACACCGGTGGAAGGGAGGAGAACCAATTAAGGCGGGGGGTGGGGTGGAACGAGCAGCTGTCTACCCTTAGCAGGAGGGCTCCTGATTACATACCTCTCCTGCTGCTGCTGCTGCTGGCTGTCCAGCAGCAGACTGAAGGTGGCTGCTGCTGTGCACAGGTATATAAAGGCTCAGAGCCTATTATGACACGCGCAGCCAGCGTTCCATTGCCACATTCCATCTACTGCAGGCAGGATACCTGGCTGGCTGAATGTCGCTGAGAAGCTCACAGAGACCGCCATAAGCAACAGTTTAACAGAATGCCACAGACTAATCAACCAAACTTTTTGGGTTGGGTTCTCTTTTATAGTCTGCAGGCATTAAATGAAAGAAGTCAGTGTTCCAGCAGAAGGAGACAACGTTTCAGAAAAGGCATTGTAGCAAACCAAAAAAGAAATTTTAAGCGCAGCAGAGTAACCAGCGCACATACCTGTTAGCTCAGGTGAGTTTAAAAGGCTGCTGTTGATAACAAGGGCATTTGCTAAATAGATGGTGTGTGTGCAACAATATACTGAAAGGTCAATTATATTGTGCAGCTTATCTCACCACCTGTAGTTATTTAGGTGAAAGCTCCAAAATGCTTGCCTAATATGTCTGTTTATCCAAAAGGAAGTAAAAAGGGAGAGCTAGAAAGATAGCATTGCATCACATTACATGGCAATGCAATGCACAGTTGCTGAAGTTGAACCAAAATGAGCTTGTAATCTGGCTTCTGCAACTTTGAACATGAAAAATCCAATGAGGAGAAGAAAAGCAAAGCCAAAGAGTCCATCCCAAAATCCGACAAACAAGCAAAATGAACAAAAAACATTGAATTCAATTCTTTCTGATTTTAGAAACTGCATTAAAGAAGGGGTGCACCGGTCCTGGAGATACTGCAATACCAGGTCAATGCGTGGAGTGGACAGAGCAAGCTCTTTTTCCATCTCCCTGTTCTAAAAATCCATTTAATATATGGTCCCCAGATAGGGGACGTATCAGATATTAAACTGATAAGAACAGATACTACACTTGATCTTAGCCAAAAGGCCGAGAAGCGATAACCAGAATTGGTTTCAAACTACGGAGCCACCCAAGGATCCTGAAAAGTCCATTTGTGGAGATGAGCTCCTGGACTCCCGTTAAGAAGACATGTTGTCAACCTCTAGATCCCTTACATGCCTGCACTTTTCGGCTTGCTGCTGCTGCAATCCACGCGTTTTAGATCTGCATAACTCCACCTCTTTAAACACAGCACCTTCACCCCCTGCTGTTCCCACCCGCCTCAACACCGTTGGAAGGGAGGAGAACCAATTAAGGCGGGGGGTGGGGTGGAACGAGCAGCTGTCTACCCTTAGCAGGAGGGCTCCTGATTACATACCTCTCCTGCTGCTGCTGCTGCTGGCTGTCCAGCAGCAGACTGAAGGTGGCTGCTGCTGTGCACAGGTATATAAAGGCTCAGAGCCTATTATGACACGCGCAGCCAGCGTTCCATTGCCACATTCCATCTACTGCAGGCAGGATACCTGGCTGGCTGAATGTCGCTGAGAAGCTCACAGAGACCGCCATAAGCAACAGTTTAACAGAATGCCACAGACTAATCAACCAAACTTTTTGGGTTGGGTTCTCTTTTATAGTCTGCAGGCATTAAATGAAAGAAGTCAGTGTTCCAGCAGAAGGAGACAACGTTTCAGAAAAGGCATTGTAGCAAACCAAAAAAGAAATTTTAAGCGCAGCAGAGTAACCAGCGCACATACCTGTTAGCTCAGGTGAGTTTAAAAGGCTGCTGTTGATAACAAGGGCATTTGCTAAATAGATGGTGTGTGTGCAACAATATACTGAAAGGTCAATTATATTGTGCAGCTTATCTCACCACCTGTAGTTATTTAGGTGAAAGCTCCAAAATGCTTGCCTAATATGTCTGTTTATCCAAAAGGAAGTAAAAAGGGAGAGCTAGAAAGATAGCATTGCATCACATTACATGGCAATGCAATGCACAGTTGCTGAAGTTGAACCAAAATGAGCTTGTAATCTGGCTTCTGCAACTTTGAACATGAAAAATCCAATGAGGAGAAGAAAAGCAAAGCCAAAGAGTCCATCCCAAAATCCGACAAACAAGCAAAATGAACAAAAAACATTGAATTCAATTCTTTCTGATTTTAGAAACTGCATTAAAGAAGGGGTGCACCGGTCCTGGAGATACTGCAATACCAGGTCAATGCGTGGAGTGGACAGAGCAAGCTCTTTTTCCATCTCCCTGTTCTAAAAATCCATTTAATATATGGTCCCCAGATAGGGGACGTATCAGATATTAAACTGATAAGAACAGATTTTTTTTTTTTTTTTTATCGAAAGCCCGAATTCGTGTACAAAACCCGAGTGCGCTTAAAAAAGTGACAAGTGCCACAAAAAAAATGCACTAGGATGCTGGTCTTCTTGAAACCCTCTCCAAAAGGAGAAGGGTCCCCCAAACCATTCCCCGTCCCTCCGAGCCAAAAGGCCACAGCGAGGAACAGGGACAAAAAGCCACCTCCAGCCGAAGCCAGAGGCGACCCAATCTTACCCCCAGCACCTGCCCGAGTTCTCACCCGAGCAAGGCACTGGGAGCCAAAGACTGTGCTCCCCTCCCAGAAGAGGGGAGCCAACAACGCTCTCCTCCCGAAAGAGGAGAGCCAGGGGGGTTCAGGGGGGAGCGGAACCTGATGGCCACACACTCCCCCCCTAGACCTGCCAAGAGAGGAACCCGTAAGGGAACCGCATCCCGACAAAATCCTAGTAGGACGTGACACACGTGAATAAGTGGACACACAGTGACAAAGAAATTAAATAAATAGTGAAGGTTTCACAGTATAATACTGCCCGGACCTTCGAGCGGGAATTGAAAAATTCCCCATCCTAAGGCCAGAAGGCCCGGAATAAGGGTGTGTGCGAAGAAAGAAAATTTGAAGTGCTTGTGCAAATGTGCCATAAACTCAAGTGGGGTTCCCAATCCCAGTGAGTTAAGGCACCCCAGGGTCACCACTCCTGGGGCACTTCACACTTCGGGCTTTCGATCTTCCCCGGCCCAATGGCGTCGATCCTGGGGGGCCATGCTTTCCACCAGATGACGATATTAGCCACCTGGCGTACTAACAAGCGCCTAAACCCCAGTGTGCATAATGTATCAATCTACTAGGGCGGCCAACATCCAAAACCGCCTTTTCGAAAGATACTACACTTGATCTTAGCCAAAAGGCCGAGAAGCGATAACCAGAATTGGTTTCAAACTACGGAGCCACCCAAGGATCCTGAAAAGTCCATTTGTGGAGATGAGCTCCTGGACTCCCGTTAAGAAGACATGTTGTCAACCTCTAGATCCCTTACATGCCTGCACTTTTCGGCTTGCTGCTGCTGCAATCCACGCGTTTTAGATCTGCATAACTCCACCTCTTTAAACACAGCACCTTCACCCCCTGCTGTTCCCACCCGCCTCAACACCGTTGGAAGGGAGGAGAACCAATTAAGGCGGGGGGTGGGGTGGAACGAGCAGCTGTCTACCCTTAGCAGGAGGGCTCCTGATTACATACCTCTCCTGCTGCTGCTGCTGCTGGCTGTCCAGCAGCAGACTGAAGGTGGCTGCTGCTGTGCACAGGTATATAAAGGCTCAGAGCCTATTATGACACGCGCAGCCAGCGTTCCATTGCCACATTCCATCTACTGCAGGCAGGATACCTGGCTGGCTGAATGTCGCTGAGAAGCTCACAGAGACCGCCATAAGCAACAGTTTAACAGAATGCCACAGACTAATCAACCAAACTTTTTGGGTTGGGTTCTCTTTTATAGTCTGCAGGCATTAAATGAAAGAAGTCAGTGTTCCAGCAGAAGGAGACAACGTTTCAGAAAAGGCATTGTAGCAAACCAAAAAAGAAATTTTAAGCGCAGCAGAGTAACCAGCGCACATACCTGTTAGCTCAGGTGAGTTTAAAAGGCTGCTGTTGATAACAAGGGCATTTGCTAAATAGATGGTGTGTGTGCAACAATATACTGAAAGGTCAATTATATTGTGCAGCTTATCTCACCACCTGTAGTTATTTAGGTGAAAGCTCCAAAATGCTTGCCTAATATGTCTGTTTATCCAAAAGGAAGTAAAAAGGGAGAGCTAGAAAGATAGCATTGCATCACATTACATGGCAATGCAATGCACAGTTGCTGAAGTTGAACCAAAATGAGCTTGTAATCTGGCTTCTGCAACTTTGAACATGAAAAATCCAATGAGGAGAAGAAAAGCAAAGCCAAAGAGTCCATCCCAAAATCCGACAAACAAGCAAAATGAACAAAAAACATTGAATTCAATTCTTTCTGATTTTAGAAACTGCATTAAAGAAGGGGTGCACCGGTCCTGGAGATACTGCAATACCAGGTCAATGCGTGGAGTGGACAGAGCAAGCTCTTTTTCCATCTCCCTGTTCTAAAAATCCATTTAATATATGGTCCCCAGATAGGGGACATATCAGATATTAAACTGATAAGAACAGATACTACACTTGATCTTAGCCAAAAGGCCGAGAAGCGATAACCAGAATTGGTTTCAAACTACGGAGCCACCCAAGGATCCTGAAAAGTCCATTTGTGGAGATGAGCTCCTGGACTCCCGTTAAGAAGACATGTTGTCAACCTCTAGATCCCTTACATGCCTGCACTTTTCGGCTTGCTGCTGCTGCAATCCACGCGTTTTAGATCTGCATAACTCCACCTCTTTAAACACAGCACCTTCACCCCCTGCTGTTCCCACCCGCCTCAACACCGTTGGAAGGGAGGAGAACCAATTAAGGCGGGGGGTGGGGTGGAACGAGCAGCTGTCTACCCTTAGCAGGAGGGCTCCTGATTACATACCTCTCCTGCTGCTGCTGCTGCTGGCTGTCCAGCAGCAGACTGAAGGTGGCTGCTGCTGTGCACAGGTATATAAAGGCTCAGAGCCTATTATGACACGCGCAGCCAGCGTTCCATTGCCACATTCCATCTACTGCAGGCAGGATACCTGGCTGGCTGAATGTCGCTGAGAAGCTCACAGAGACCGCCATAAGCAACAGTTTAACAGAATGCCACAGACTAATCAACCAAACTTTTTGGGTTGGGTTCTCTTTTATAGTCTGCAGGCATTAAATGAAAGAAGTCAGTGTTCCAGCAGAAGGAGACAACGTTTCAGAAAAGGCATTGTAGCAAACCAAAAAAGAAATTTTAAGCGCAGCAGAGTAACCAGCGCACATACCTGTTAGCTCAGTTGAGTTTAAAAGGCTGCTGTTGATAACAAGGGCATTTGCTAAATAGATGGTGTGTGTGCAACAATATACTGAAAGGTCAATTATATTGTGCAGCTTATCTCACCACCTGTAGTTATTTAGGTGAAAGCTCCAAAATGCTTGCCTAATATGTCTGTTTATCCAAAAGGAAGTAAAAAGGGAGAGCTAGAAAGATAGCATTGCATCACATTACATGGCAATGCAATGCACAGTTGCTGAAGTTGAACCAAAATGAGCTTGTAATCTGGCTTCTGCAACTTTGAACATGAAAAATCCAATGAGGAGAAGAAAAGCAAAGCCAAAGAGTCCATCCCAAAATCCGACAAACAAGCAAAATGAACAAAAAACATTGAATTCAATTCTTTCTGATTTTAGAAACTGCATTAAAGAAGGGGTGCACCGGTCCTGGAGATACTGCAATACCAGGTCAATGCGTGGAGTGGACAGAGCAAGCTCTTTTTCCATCTCCCTGTTCTAAAAATCCATTTAATATATGGTCCCCAGATAGGGGACGTATCAGATATTAAACTGATAAGAACAGATACTACACTTGATCTTAGCCAAAAGGCCGAGAAGCGATAACCAGAATTGGTTTCAAACTACGGAGCCACCCAAGGATCCTGAAAAGTCCATTTGTGGAGATGAGCTCCTGGACTCCCGTTAAGAAGACATGTTGTCAACCTCTAGATCCCTTACATGCCTGCACTTTTCGGCTTGCTGCTGCTGCAATCCACGCGTTTTAGATCTGCATAACTCCACCTCTTTAAACACAGCACCTTCACCCCCTGCTGTTCCCACCCGCCTCAACACCATTGGAAGGGAGGAGAACCAATTAAGGCGGGGGGTGGGGTGGAACGAGCAGCTGTCTACCCTTAGCAGGAGGGCTCCTGATTACATACCTCTCCTGCTGCTGCTGCTGCTGGCTGTCCAGCAGCAGACTGAAGGTGGCTGCTGCTGTGCACAGGTATATAAAGGCTCAGAGCCTATTATGACACGCGCAGCCAGCGTTCCATTGCCACATTCCATCTACTGCAGGCAGGATACCTGGCTGGCTGAATGTCGCTGAGAAGCTCACAGAGACCGCCATAAGCAACAGTTTAACAGAATGCCACAGACTAATCAACCAAACTTTTTGGGTTGGGTTCTCTTTTATAGTCTGCAGGCATTAAATGAAAGAAGTCAGTGTTCCAGCAGAAGGAGACAACGTTTCAGAAAAGGCATTGTAGCAAACCAAAAAAGAAATTTTAAGCGCAGCAGAGTAACCAGCGCACATACCTGTTAGCTCAGGTGAGTTTAAAAGGCTGCTGTTGATAACAAGGGCATTTGCTAAATAGATGGTGTGTGTGCAACAATATACTGAAAGGTCAATTATATTGTGCAGCTTATCTCACCACCTGTAGTTATTTAGGTGAAAGCTCCAAAATGCTTGCCTAATATGTCTGTTTATCCAAAAGGAAGTAAAAAGGGAGAGCTAGAAAGATAGCATTGCATCACATTACATGGCAATGCAATGCACAGTTGCTGAAGTTGAACCAAAATGAGCTTGTAATCTGGCTTCTGCAACTTTGAACATGAAAAATCCAATGAGGAGAAGAAAAGCAAAGCCAAAGAGTCCATCCCAAAATCCGACAAACAAGCAAAATGAACAAAAAACATTGAATTCAATTCTTTCTGATTTTAGAAACTGCATTAAAGAAGGGGTGCACCGGTCCTGGAGATACTGCAATACCAGGTCAATGCGTGGAGTGGACAGAGCAAGCTCTTTTTCCATCTCCCTGTTCTAAAAATCCATTTAATATATGGTCCCCAGATAGGGGACGTATCAGATATTAAACTGATAAGAACAGATACTACACTTGATCTTAGCCAAAAGGCCGAGAAGCGATAACCAGAATTGGTTTCAAACTACGGAGCCACCCAAGGATCCTGAAAAGTCCATTTGTGGAGATGAGCTCCTGGACTCCCGTTAAGAAGACATGTTGTCAACCTCTAGATCCCTTACATGCCTGCACTTTTCGGCTTGCTGCTGCTGCAATCCACACGTTTTAGATCTGCATAACTCCACCTCTTTAAACACAGCACCTTCACCCCCTGCTGTTCCCACCCGCCTCAACACCGTTGGAAGGGAGGAGAACCAATTAAGGCGGGGGGTGGGGTGGAACGAGCAGCTGTCTACCCTTAGCAGGAGGGCTCCTGATTACATACCTCTCCTGCTGCTGCTGCTGCTGGCTGTCCAGCAGCAGACTGAAGGTGGCTGCTGCTGTGCACAGGTATATAAAGGCTCAGAGCCTATTATGACACGCGCAGCCAGCGTTCCATTGCCACATTCCATCTACTGCAGGCAGGATACCTGGCTGGCTGAATGTCGCTGAGAAGCTCACAGAGACCGCCATAAGCAACAGTTTAACAGAATGCCACAGACTAATCAACCAAACTTTTTGGGTTGGGTTCTCTTTTATAGTCTGCAGGCATTAAATGAAAGAAGTCAGTGTTCCAGCAGAAGGAGACAACGTTTCAGAAAAGGCATTGTAGCAAACCAAAAAAGAAATTTTAAGCGCAGCAGAGTAACCAGCGCACATACCTGTTAGCTCAGGTGAGTTTAAAAGGCTGCTGTTGATAACAAGGGCATTTGCTAAATAGATGGTGTGTGTGCAACAATATACTGAAAGGTCAATTATATTGTGCAGCTTATCTCACCACCTGTAGTTATTTAGGTGAAAGCTCCAAAATGCTTGCCTAATATGTCTGTTTATCCAAAAGGAAGTAAAAAGGGAGAGCTAGAAAGATAGCATTGCATCACATTACATGGCAATGCAATGCACAGTTGCTGAAGTTGAACCAAAATGAGCTTGTAATCTGGCTTCTGCAACTTTGAACATGAAAAATCCAATGAGGAGAAGAAAAGCAAAGCCAAAGAGTCCATCCCAAAATCCGACAAACAAGCAAAATGAACAAAAAACATTGAATTCAATTCTTTCTGATTTTAGAAACTGCATTAAAGAAGGGGTGCACCGGTCCTGGAGATACTGCAATACCAGGTCAATGCGTGGAGTGGACAGAGCAAGCTCTTTTTCCATCTCCCTGTTCTAAAAATCCATTTAATATATGGTCCCCAGATAGGGGACGTATCAGATATTAAACTGATAAGAACAGATACTACACTTGATCTTAGCCAAAAGGCCGAGAAGCGATAACCAGAATTGGTTTCAAACTACGGAGCCACCCAAGGATCCTGAAAAGTCCATTTGTGGAGATGAGCTCCTGGACTCCCGTTAAGAAGACATGTTGTCAACCTCTAGATCCCTTACATGCCTGCACTTTTCGGCTTGCTGCTGCTGCAATCCACGCGTTTTAGATCTGCATAACTCCACCTCTTTAAACACAGCACCTTCACCCCCTGCTGTTCCCACCCGCCTCAACACCGTTGGAAGGGAGGAGAACCAATTAAGGCGGGGGGTGGGGTGGAACGAGCAGCTGTCTACCCTTAGCAGGAGGGCTCCTGATTACATACCTCTCCTGCTGCTGCTGCTGGCTGTCCAGCAGCAGACTGAAGGTGGCTGCTGCTGTGCACAGGTATATAAAGGCTCAGAGCCTATTATGACACGCGCAGCCAGCGTTCCATTGCCACATTCCATCTACTGCAGGCAGGATACCTGGCTGGCTGAATGTCGCTGAGAAGCTCACAGAGACCGCCATAAGCAACAGTTTAACAGAATGCCACAGACTAATCAACCAAACTTTTTGGGTTGGGTTCTCTTTTATAGTCTGCAGGCATTAAATGAAAGAAGTCAGTGTTCCAGCAGAAGGAGACAACGTTTCAGAAAAGGCATTGTAGCAAACCAAAAAAGAAATTTTAAGCGCAGCAGAGTAACCAGCGCACATACCTGTTAGCTCAGGTGAGTTTAAAAGGCTGCTGTTGATAACAAGGGCATTTGCTAAATAGATGGTGTGTGTGCAACAATATACTGAAAGGTCAATTATATTGTGCAGCTTATCTCACCACCTGTAGTTATTTAGGTGAAAGCTCCAAAATGCTTGCCTAATATGTCTGTTTATCCAAAAGGAAGTAAAAAGGGAGAGCTAGAAAGATAGCATTGCATCACATTACATGGCAATGCAATGCACAGTTGCTGAAGTTGAACCAAAATGAGCTTGTAATCTGGCTTCTGCAACTTTGAACATGAAAAATCCAATGAGGAGAAGAAAAGCAAAGCCAAAGAGTCCATCCCAAAATCCGACAAACAAGCAAAATGAACAAAAAACATTGAATTCAATTCTTTCTGATTTTAGAAACTGCATTAAAGAAGGGGTGCACCGGTCCTGGAGATACTGCAATACCAGGTCAAAGCGTGGAGTGGACAGAGCAAGCTCTTTTTCCATCTCCCTGTTCTAAAAATCCATTTAATATATGGTCCCCAGATAGGGGACGTATCAGATATTAAACTGATAAGAACAGATACTACACTTGATCTTAGCCAAAAGGCCGAGAAGCGATAACCAGAATTGGTTTCAAACTACGGAGCCACCCAAGGATCCTGAAAAGTCCATTTGTGGAGATGAGCTCCTGGACTCCCGTTAAGAAGACATGTTGTCAACCTCTAGATCCCTTACATGCCTGCACTTTTCGGCTTGCTGCTGCTGCAATCCACGCGTTTTAGATCTGCATAACTCCACCTCTTTAAACACAGCACCTTCACCCCCTGCTGTTCCCACCCGCCTCAACACCGTTGGAAGGGAGGAGAACCAATTAAGGCGGGGGGTGGGGTGGAACGAGCAGCTGTCTACCCTTAGCAGGAGGGCTCCTGATTACATACCTCTCCTGCTGCTGCTGCTGCTGGCTGTCCAGCAGCAGACTGAAGGTGGCTGCTGCTGTGCACAGGTATATAAAGGCTCAGAGCCTATTATGACACGCGCAGCCAGCGTTCCATTGCCACATTCCATCTACTGCAGGCAGGATACCTGGCTGGCTGAATGTCGCTGAGAAGCTCACAGAGACCGCCATAAGCAACAGTTTAACAGAATGCCACAGACTAATCAACCAAACTTTTTGGGTTGGGTTCTCTTTTATAGTCTGCAGGCATTAAATGAAAGAAGTCAGTGTTCCAGCAGAAGGAGACAACGTTTCAGAAAAGGCATTGTAGCAAACCAAAAAAGAAATTTTAAGCGCAGCAGAGTAACCAGCGCACATACCTGTTAGCTCAGGTGAGTTTAAAAGGCTGCTGTTGATAACAAGGGCATTTGCTAAATAGATGGTGTGTGTGCAACAATATACTGAAAGGTCAATTATATTGTGCAGCTTATCTCACCACCTGTAGTTATTTAGGTGAAAGCTCCAAAATGCTTGCCTAATATGTCTGTTTATCCAAAAGGAAGTAAAAAGGGAGAGCTAGAAAGATAGCATTGCATCACATTACATGGCAATGCAATGCACAGTTGCTGAAGTTGAACCAAAATGAGCTTGTAATCTGGCTTCTGCAACTTTGAACATGAAAAATCCAATGAGGAGAAGAAAAGCAAAGCCAAAGAGTCCATCCCAAAATCTGACAAACAAGCAAAATGAACAAAAAACATTGAATTCAATTCTTTCTGATTTTAGAAACTACATTAAAGAAGGGGTGCACCGGTCCTGGAGATACTGCAATACCAGGTCAATGCGTGGAGTGGACAGAGCAAGCTCTTTTTCCATCTCCCTGTTCTAAAAATCCATTTAATATATGGTCCCCAGATAGGGGACGTATCAGATATTAAACTGATAAGAACAGATACTACACTTGATCTTAGCCAAAAGGCCGAGAAGCGATAACCAGAATTGGTTTCAAACTACGGAGCCACCCAAGGATCCTGAAAAGTCCATTTGTGGAGATGAGCTCCTGGACTCCCGTTAAGAAGACATGTTGTCAACCTCTAGATCCCTTACATGCCTGCACTTTTCGGCTTGCTGCTGCTGCAATCCACGCGTTTTAGATCTGCATAACTCCACCTCTTTAAACACAGCACCTTCACCCCCTGCTGTTCCCACCCGCCTCAACACCGTTGGAAGGGAGGAGAACCAATTAAGGCGGGGGGTGGGGTGGAACGAGCAGCTGTCTACCCTTAGCAGGAGGGCTCCTGATTACATACCTCTCCTGCTGCTGCTGCTGCTGGCTGTCCAGCAGCAGACTGGCAGCAGACTGAAGGTGGCTGCTGCTGTGCACAGGTATATAAATGGCTCAGAGCCTATTATGACACGCGCAGCCAGCGTTCCATTGCCACATTCCATCTACTGCAGGCAGGATACCTGGCTGGCTGAATGTCGCTGAGAAGCTCACAGAGACCGCCATAAGCAACAGTTTAACAGAATGCCACAGACTAATCAACCAAACTTTTTGGGTTTGGGTTCTCTTTTATAGTCTGCAGGCATTAAATGAAAGAAGTCAGTGTTCCAGCAGAAGGAGACAACGTTTCAGAAAGGCATTGTAGCAAACCAAAAAAGAAATTTTAAGCGCAGCAGAGTAACCAGCGCACATACCTGTCGCTCAGGTGAGTTTAAAGGCTGCTGTTGATAACAAGGGCATTTGCTAAATAGATGGTGTGTGTGCAACAATATACTGAAAGGTCAATTATATTGTGCAGCTTATCTCACCACCTGTAGTTATTTAGGTGAAAGCTCCAAAATGCTTGCCTAATATGTCTGTTTATCAAAAGGAAGTAAAAAGGGAGAGCTAGAAAGATAGCATTGCATCACATTACATGGCAATGCAATGCACAGTTGCTGAAGTTGAACCAAAATGAGCTTGTAATCTGGCTTCTGCAACTTTGAACATGAAAAATCCAATGAGGAGAAGAAAAGCAAAGCAAAGAGTCCATCCCAAAATCCGACAAACAAGCAAAATGAACAAAAAACATTGAATTCAATTCTTTCTGATTTTAGAAACTGCATTAAAGAAGGGGGTGCACCGGTCCTGGAGATACTGCAATACCAGGTCAATGCGTGGAGTGGACAGAGCAAGCTCTTTTTCCATCTCCCTGTTCTAAAAATCCATTTAATATATGGTCCCCAGATAGGGGACGTATCAGATATTAAACTGATAAGAACAGATACTACACTGATCTTAGCCAAAAGGCCGAGAGCGATAACCAGAATTGGTTTCAAACTACGGAGCCACCCAAGGATCCTGAAAAGTCCATTTGTGGAGATGACTCCTGGACTCCCGTTAAGAAGACATGTTGTCAACCTCTAGATCCCTTACATGCCTGCACTTTTCGGCTTAGCTGCTGCTGCAATCCACGCGTTTTAGATCTGCATAACTCCACCTCTTTAAACACAGCACCTTCACCCCCTGCTGTTCCCACCCGCCTCAACACCGTTGGAAGGGAGGAGAACCAATTAAGGCGGGGGTGGGGTGGAACGAGCAGCTGTCTACCCTTAGCAGGAGGGCTCCCTGATTACATACCTCTCCTGCTGCTGCTGCTGGCTGTCCAGCAGCAGACTGAAGGTGGCTGCTGCTGTGCACAGGTATATAAAAGGCTCAGAGCCTATTATGACACGCGCAGCCAGCGTTCCATTGCCATATTCCATCTACTGCAGGCAGGATACCTGGCTGGCTGAATGTCGCTGAGAAGCTCACAGAGACCGCCATAAGCAACAGTTTAACAGAATGCCCAGACTAATCAACCAAACTTTTTGGGTTGGGTTCTCTTTTATAGTCTGCAGGCATTAAATGAAAGAAGTCAGTGTTCCAGCAGAAGGAGACAACGTTTCAGAAAAGGCATTGTAGCAAACCAAAAAAGAAATTTTAAGCGCAGCAGAGTAACCAGCGCACATACCTGTTAGCTCAGGTGAGTTTAAAAGGCTGCTGTTGATAACAAGGGCATTTGCTAAATAGATGGTGTGTGTGCAACAATATACTGAAAGGTCAATTATATTGTGCAGCTTATCTCACCACCTGTAGTTATTTAGGTGAAAGCTCCAAAATGCTTGCCTAATATGTCTGTTTATCCAAAAGGAAGTAAAAAGGGAGAGCTAGAAAGATAGCATTGCATCACATTACATGGCAATGCAATGCACAGTTGCTGAAGTTGAACAAAATGAGCTGTAATCTGCCTTCTGCAACTTTGAACATGAAAAATCCAATGAGGAGAAGAAAAGCAAAGCCAAAGAGTCCATCCCAAAATCCGACAAAACAAGCAAAATGAACAAAAAACATTGAATTCAATTCTTTCTGATTTTAGAAACTGGCATTAAGAAGGGGTGCACCGGTCCTGGAGATACTGCAATACCAGGTCAATGCGTGGAGTGGACAGAGCAAGCTCTTTTTCCATCTCCCTGTTCTAAAAATCCATTTAATATATGGTCCCCAGATAGGGGACGTATCAGATATTAAACTGATAAGAACAGATTTTTTTGATTGAATATATCTTTTTATTAGCACAAAAATAAGTTAACAGACAGTGTACAGTGCCGCAGCCCAGTACACACAGAATTCTACATCATATTTACTAGCATGAGGATACAACGCACTAACTAGACACATCACAACCCCTATGCTACACAAAACACTCAATCTGAAGAAAAAGCATGTCAATCAATACAGTACGACGAACCGTGATAAGGGATGGGGATTGGGAAAAAGGGGATGGGGAGGGGAAAATCACAGGCCGAAGCTTTATTGAAAGACAAGACACATAAGGGGAGAGGGGGAGGAGGGTTTAGTCCTCGTCCTCGTCCTCCGGACCGTCCATGATGGAATAGTCTCTGAGCAGGCTGTGGATCAGCCTGCGGCAGTCCTGGATGGACATCCTCTCCCTCCTCAAGATGAGCCGGTTCCTGGCGACCCAAACGGCATCCTTGAAGCAGTTCATAAGGCGCCAAGCCTCCTGGATGGCTCCGACGGTATGAACCCCAGGGAAGAGTCCGTTAAAGCACAGAATGGTGCGATAGGCTCGCCCTGGGGACAGAGTTCCTCAGGTCGTCCTCAAGTGCAGTCAATAGGCGCTGTGCAAATCCGCAGTCCCAAAAGTGTGCAAAGATGTTTCCTCCACGAAGGGGCACCTTGGGCAGTACCGGGTCTTGCACAGGTTCCGGGCATGCATGAATGACCGGACGGGCAGTCCGCCCTGAATCGCCATCCACGACAAGTCCTTGTGCCCGTTGGTCAGCCTGTCAGACGACACATTTGTCCACACAGTCTCCAGCGTGTCCTGGTGAAGTCCTGTGATGTTCTCCATGTCATCCTTGCTCTGATTAGCTTGTGGATAGTTTTGGGCTTCCACAAGTCGGGCTTGAGTCCCTCCAGTTGATGCTCCCCACAAATCGAACGACGTCTCCGTAGAACCATGGCGTCGTCCAGTTGTAGGGGAAGGAGCTGTTCCCACTTGTCCCAGCCGAGTCGCCTCCAAAGAGGAAGCAGGAAGAAGCGAGACATGGACCTGCCCGCGGAGCCATTCTTGACTTGCAAAGTCCGGCGGACACAATCACACACAAAAGAGGATCGCAGGAGGGTGGGGATATCTGGAACGCCCTTCCCACCCTTGCGAGGCTCCTTGTACATGACGGCCCGCCTGACTCTGTCCATCTTGGATCCCCAGACAAAGTGAAACACTGTCCCTGGTAATGGCCCTGCACACAGTGACGTGTGGGGGCCAGGCCTGCGCCGTGTAGTGCAAGACGGGCAGGACCTCAGTACGCAGGATGAGTGCCTTACCCTCACAAGTGAGTGTTCTGAGGCTCCAGAGTCCGATCCGTTGCTTCACCTTGGCCAAGCGTTCTTGCCAGGACTTGAGGGCCGCTCCTTCCTTCCCGAACCAGACTCCCAGCACCTTGAGGAAATCCGGTTGAATGTTGAAGGGGAAGGGGGCGGAGGAGGCCGGCTGCCAATCCCCGAAGAGCATGGCTTCCGACTTCCTGCAGTTGACTTTGGCCCCTGAAGCCCGGCCGAACCTCTCACACGTCTGGACGAGGGCGTCGACTGAACCACGATCAGCGCAGAAGACGGTGACGTCGTCCATGTAGAGCGAGCACTTGACCTCGTGTCGTCCCGGACCCGGTGCGGTGATCCCTCTGATCTCTCCATTCTGCCGGATAGCCTCTGCGAAGATTCTATAACACAAACAAAAGAAGAGGTGATAGAGGGCAGCCTTGTCTGACCCCAGAGAGGACAGGGAAGGGGTCAGTCTTCCAGCCGTTCACCAACACCGAGCTGTGATATCAAAATACATCAGACGGACATACGAACAAAACATGTTACCCAAACCTAACCGGTGCAGAGCTCGGCCCATGAACTCGTGGGAAACCCGGTCGAAGGCCTTCTCCTGATCCAAGGAGACCAGGGCCGCGTGTGCGCGGCGGACCTTGATGTACTCGACCGTGTCCCGCATGAGAGCGAGGCTGTCTGCGATGCGCCGTCCAGGGATGCCGCAGGTCTGGTCCGGGTGGATGATCCGTCCGATGACCGTCTTAAGTCGTGTCGCCATCGTCTTGGCCAGGATCTTGTAGTCCACGTTGAGCAGAGTGATGGGACCGCCCAATTCCTCAGGTCGCACCTCTCTCCCTTCCGCTTTGTACAGGATCGTGACCATTCCTTCCCTCCAAAGATGGAGGCATTCTACCCTCCACCACCATCTCCTCGTACAGGTCCAACAGGTCCGGACAGATGAGGTCTCCCAGCGCTACATAGAGCTCCGCTGGAGACCATCACTGCCCGGGGTCCTGCCGGTCCTAAAGGATTTAGCGGCAGAGAGCAATTCGCCCACCTCAGAGGTTTTGTCCAAGGCTGCCGTGCCTGCAGGATCAAGATGGTTAGTGATACCTGACAGGAACTTATCAGCAGCGTCGGGGTCGGTAGTCTTGTGGGAGTAGAGTTCGCTGTAGAAGTCGCTGACGACCCTCATCACGTCCTCCTTCCCACGTCGCATGTTTCCGCTCTCGTCTCGCAGCTCGTTCAGGGGGTGTGACCGGCATGAAGTTTCCTGAAAAAGAATGAGTTACATTTCTCACCCTTCTCCAGATTCTCCACTTTGGAACGGAAGATGATTCGCTTGGACTCCTCCTCAAAGTGCCTTTTCAGGCTCTTCTTGGTCTCCTCCAGCTCCTCCCTCACGTCCCAGCCGCAGTGAAGAAGGTCCTGCAGCGACCGCAGCTCGCGCTGCAGCCCTCTGAAGTCCCTCCTCTTCTCACACGCCTGTTGTCGACCCTTGGCCTGAAAGAAACAGCGAAACTCAAGTTTAACATATTCCCACCAATCAGAGACTGTTTGGAAGCTACCCTTGTAGGACTGCCACATTGCGTAGGCTGCTCTCAGCTCCTCCCACGACTTCATCCTGAGCCAGCAGAGCACAATTCAGCTTCCAGGAGCCGGGGCCGGACGGAAAACCCGTCGCCGAGGACACCTTGTAAGTGAATGGCTCTGTGGTCGGAGAAGAAGCAGGAGACCATCGAGTGCCTACTCTGCCTGACTGCCCGAGAGGTGAACACAAAGTCAATCCTGGAGCGGAGTGAGCCATCGGGTCGGCTCCACGAATAGTTCGTGGAGCCTCTCCCCATGGAGCCCACCACGTCCTGAAGAGAGGCCTCGGTTACCATCTCGATGAGCAGCTTGGACGTGATGTCCAACTTGGCAGATGTGCCAGAACTACGACCGTCCTCCTCGATGGGGCAGTTGAAATCCCCGGCCATCACTAAGGTCCTGGTGGTGGCAAGCTGAAGCCGCAGGGTCTTGAAAAGCTCCAAACGCTCATTCTTCAGTGGGGACGCATACACGTTGATGAACCTGACAGGTTCTCCCGCCCAGTTGCCATCTACAACAAGAGCCCTGCCGCAGATGAGCTCCTGGACGGACTCAAGCGTGAATGCGCCCCCCCTGATCAGAATTGCGACCCCCGCAGACTTGCAGTCACCCCCACCGGACCAGTAGGATGGACCGTGGGACCACTCCTGGCCAGATGTTTGAAGGACCTAGAGGAGGGAAGGGAACATTCCTGCAACATATAAACATCACACAACTGGGAAGTATGGAAGCATAAATAGTCTGACGTCTGAACTTGTCCTTGATGCTCCTGACATTAATGGAAAATAAGTTATTATTAGCCATCATGTAGGGAAAAAAGAAAAAGTTAGCGCAGGCAATACACCTTAGTTACCACTCCGGTCGGGTGGTCCCCTGTCGGTGTTGACTGCTGGTGACGGGATCACCAGCAGGCCCTCTTCCTCCATCTGGTCAAGCAGCGCGGCCTCGATCTCGGCGACCACCAGTCCTCCTCTTCTGGCTCGGCCACCAGGGTCTCAACCATGTGCTCCATCTCTTCTGGCTCAGGGAGGGTATCCTCCTTTTCGCCTACGAAATCAGAATCTTCTTTTTGGAGGATTCAGTAGCAGGCTGTCCTCCACCTTCCTCTTTCCCCGGGTTGGAACTGGGGAGACAAGAAGGGGAAAATCCTCCTCGGAATAGATAGCGGCGGGTGGAGGAAAGGTTAATTCCACCGCTACCATGGTCTGGGAGGGAGAGTGGCTGCCGGGGCAGGGGAAAGGACACCTGCTGAGCAGTAGGGGGAGGAGGAAGAGGAAGTGGAATCCTCAGCAGGGGTGGCCGGGGTGGGGGGGGATTGGACGGGGGTGGCAGGGGGAGGGATCGAGAGAGGGTGACAGAACTCTTACCCTCCTTTGACTTTTTCTTCTGCTTCGGAGCTGCTGGGACCGTCGCTGGGGCTTTGGCCACCGACTCCTTGACCGCTTTGGCCTTGGTCGTCTCGGCCTTGGCCGCTGGGGCCTTGGTCGTCGCGTCCTTGACCTTCACAGGCCTGGTCGTCGGGGCCTTGTCCTCCGTAGCTGGGGTCGTCGCAACCACCGATGCCCAGGATCTCTCACGCCTGGGGCAATCCTTGTACAGATGAGCCGCCAGCCCACACAGGTTGCAGGACGTCTTCTTCGGGCAGTCCTTCGAGCTGTGTCCCGTCACTCGACAAATCCTGCAGGCATCCTCCTTGCAGTCCTTCATCTCGTGGCCGTTCTTGCCGCATCTCCTGCAGTTCCGCGGCATGTCCGGGTAATAGATGAGGCCGTAGGAGTTGCCCAGGGAGAATGTCGGGGGCAGGTGCCGAAGTCCGTCTGAGTACGCCAGGTCCCTGTGAAGTCTAACGGTCACCGACCACTTACCTGTCCAGAAGCCGAGTCCATTCAGGATGTGAGAGGGTTCCTTCACAACCAAACAGAAGCGTCTCAGGAAGGTACAGATGTCTTGGCCTGGGGTGTGCGGGTTGCGCATGGAGACCGTGATCCTCCTTTCATCCCTCTGGATAGGGCAGCTACCTGTAAAGGCAGAGAAAGAATTATCCGGTCCTTTTGCGCTTACCATTTCCCAGAACCTCCTGCAGGTGTTCACAGTGGCGAAGGTGACGAAGAAGATCCCCGTCAAGAAGGTCTGGATGCTGAGGGTGTCCGACCTGGAGAAGCCTCGATCCAGCAGCATCTTCTGGCAGAACACGTCCGAGGACATGTCCGGCACCCTCCCATCCACTTCCTTCAGCTTCAGGGCCACCGTCTGCCGCATCCATGGCTCCAGGGCTGGAGCTTCGTGGCGGGGCTTCTGGGGTCCCTTCTGCTGGCCAGTCGTGGAGGCAGAGTCCTTGGGGTCAGAATCGGCTCCTGGCTGGGCCCTCCTGGCTGTCCCCAGCTCCAGGCTCTTCTTTTCGGCCTTCCTCGCAGCGCTTGTCATGGCTTTCCTCCTGCAGTTACTTCTTGGAGCTGGATCTGGAACTCTTCCCGGAATGGGTGGAGCTATGCAGATTCTTCTCCCGTCGTGTTCTGGACAAATTCCCCGAAAGGTCTTTGTCTCGATGATTTTCTTCCTCGAAGATTCCACAGGACAGCCCGATTCTTCTCCGAGTCTTCGTCTTCTTCTGGATTCTTTAGAGCTTCTTCCTCCCACCGATATCCGCCTTCGTTCTCCGATGTCAGCTGGGCTCCGAAGCTCTTCTCCTTCCGAGTTCGATCGCTCTCGTCAAGTGTAGATCGTAGCTCTTGTGTTTTTAAAAGAACAGATACTACACTTGATCTTAGCCAAAAGGCCGAGAAGCGATAACCAGAATTGGTTTCAAACTACGGAGCCACCCAAGGATCCTGAAAAGTCCATTTGTGGAGATGAGCTCCTGGACTCCCGTTAAGAAGACATGTTGTCAACCTCTAGATCCCTTACATGCCTGCACTTTTCGGCTTGCTGCTGCTGCAATCCACGCGTTTTAGATCTGCATAACTCCACCTCTTTAAACACAGCACCTTCACCCCCTGCTGTTCCCACCCGCCTCAACACCGTTGGAAGGGAGGAGAACCAATTAAGGCGGGGGGTGGGGTGGAACGAGCAGCTGTCTACCCTTAGCAGGAGGGCTCCTGATTACATACCTCTCCTGCTGCTGCTGCTGCTGGCTGTCCAGCAGCAGACTGAAGGTGGCTGCTGCTGTGCACAGGTATATAAAGGCTCAGAGCCTATTATGACACGCGCAGCCAGCGTTCCATTGCCACATTCCATCTACTGCAGGCAGGATACCTGGCTGGCTGAATGTCGCTGAGAAGCTCACAGAGACCGCCATAAGCAACAGTTTAACAGAATGCCACAGACTAATCAACCAAACTTTTTGGGTTGGGTTCTCTTTTATAGTCTGCAGGCATTAAATGAAAGAAGTCAGTGTTCCAGCAGAAGGAGACAACGTTTCAGAAAAGGCATTGTAGCAAACCAAAAAAGAAATTTTAAGCGCAGCAGAGTAACCAGCGCACATACCTGTTAGCTCAGGTGAGTTTAAAAGGCTGCTGTTGATAACAAGGGCATTTGCTAAATAGATGGTGTGTGTGCAACAATATACTGAAAGGTCAATTATATTGTGCAGCTTATCTCACCACCTGTAGTTATTTAGGTGAAAGCTCCAAAATGCTTGCCTAATATGTCTGTTTATCCAAAAGGAAGTAAAAAGGGAGAGCTAGAAAGATAGCATTGCATCACATTACATGGCAATGCAATGCACAGTTGCTGAAGTTGAACCAAAATGAGCTTGTAATCTGGCTTCTGCAACTTTGAACATGAAAAATCCAATGAGGAGAAGAAAAGCAAAGCCAAAGAGTCCATCCCAAAATCCGACAAACAAGCAAAATGAACAAAAAACATTGAATTCAATTCTTTCTGATTTTAGAAACTGCATTAAAGAAGGGGTGCACCGGTCCTGGAGATACTGCAATACCAGGTCAATACGTGGAGTGGACAGAGCAAGCTCTTTTTCCATCTCCCTGTTCTAAAAATCCATTTAATATATGGTCCCCAGATAGGGGACGTATCAGATATTAAACTGATAAGAACAGATACTACACTTGATCTTAGCCAAAAGGCCGAGAAGCGATAACCAGAATTGGTTTCAAACTACGGAGCCACCCAAGGATCCTGAAAAGTCCATTTGTGGAGATGAGCTCCTGGACTCCCGTTAAGAAGACATGTTGTCAACCTCTAGATCCCTTACATGCCTGCACTTTTCGGCTTGCTGCTGCTGCAATCCACGCGTTTTAGATCTGCATAACTCCACCTCTTTAAACACAGCACCTTCACCCCCTGCTGTTCCCACCCGCCTCAACACCGTTGGAAGGGAGGAGAACCAATTAAGGCGGGGGGTGGGGTGGAACGAGCAGCTGTCTACCCTTAGCAGGAGGGCTCCTGATTACATACCTCTCCTGCTGCTGCTGCTGCTGGCTGTCCAGCAGCAGACTGAAGGTGGCTGCTGCTGTGCACAGGTATATAAAGGCTCAGAGCCTATTATGACACGCGCAGCCAGCGTTCCATTGCCACATTCCATCTACTGCAGGCAGGATACCTGGCTGGCTGAATGTCGCTGAGAAGCTCACAGAGACCGCCATAAGCAACAGTTTAACAGAATGCCACAGACTAATCAACCAAACTTTTTGGGTTGGGTTCTCTTTTATAGTCTGCAGGCATTAAATGAAAGAAGTCAGTGTTCCAGCAGAAGGAGACAACGTTTCAGAAAAGGCATTGTAGCAAACCAAAAAAGAAATTTTAAGCGCAGCAGAGTAACCAGCGCACATACCTGTTAGCTCAGGTGAGTTTAAAAGGCTGCTGTTGATAACAAGGGCATTTGCTAAATAGATGGTGTGTGTGCAACAATATACTGAAAGGTCAATTATATTGTGCAGCTTATCTCACCACCTGTAGTTATTTAGGTGAAAGCTCCAAAATGCTTGCCTAATATGTCTGTTTATCCAAAAGGAAGTAAAAAGGGAGAGCTAGAAAGATAGCATTGCATCACATTACATGGCAATGCAATGCACAGTTGCTGAAGTTGAACCAAAATGAGCTTGTAATCTGGCTTCTGCAACTTTGAACATGAAAAATCCAATGAGGAGAAGAAAAGCAAAGCCAAAGAGTCCATCCCAAAATCCGACAAACAAGCAAAATGAACAAAAAACATTGAATTCAATTCTTTCTGATTTTAGAAACTGCATTAAAGAAGGGGTGCACCGGTCCTGGAGATACTGCAATACCAGGTCAATGCGTGGAGTGGACAGAGCAAGCTCTTTTTCCATCTCCCTGTTCTAAAAATCCATTTAATATATGGTCCCCAGATAGGGGACGTATCAGATATTAAACTGATAAGAACAGATACTACACTTGATCTTAGCCAAAAGGCCGAGAAGCGATAACCAGAATTGGTTTCAAACTACGGAGCCACCCAAGGATCCTGAAAAGTCCATTTGTGGAGATGAGCTCCTGGACTCCCGTTAAGAAGACATGTTGTCAACCTCTAGATCCCTTACATGCCTGCACTTTTCGGCTTGCTGCTGCTGCAATCCACGCGTTTTAGATCTGCATAACTCCACCTCTTTAAACACAGCACCTTCACCCCCTGCTGTTCCCACCCGCCTCAACACCGTTGGAAGGGAGGAGAACCAATTAAGGCGGGGGGTGGGGTGGAACGAGCAGCTGTCTACCCTTAGCAGGAGGGCTCCTGATTACATACCTCTCCTGCTGCTGCTGCTGCTGGCTGTCCAGCAGCAGACTGAAGGTGGCTGCTGCTGTGCACAGGTATATAAAGGCTCAGAGCCTATTATGACACGCGCAGCCAGCGTTCCATTGCCACATTCCATCTACTGCAGGCAGGATACCTGGCTGGCTGAATGTCGCTGAGAAGCTCACAGAGACCGCCATAAGCAACAGTTTAACAGAATGCCACAGACTAATCAACCAAACTTTTTGGGTTGGGTTCTCTTTTATAGTCTGCAGGCATTAAATGAAAGAAGTCAGTGTTCCAGCAGAAGGAGACAACGTTTCAGAAAAGGCATTGTAGCAAACCAAAAAAGAAATTTTAAGCGCAGCAGAGTAACCAGCGCACATACCTGTTAGCTCAGGTGAGTTTAAAAGGCTGCTGTTGATAACAAGGGCATTTGCTAAATAGATGGTGTGTGTGCAACAATATACTGAAAGGTCAATTATATTGTGCAGCTTATCTCACCACCTGTAGTTATTTAGGTGAAAGCTCCAAAATGCTTGCCTAATATGTCTGTTTATCCAAAAGGAAGTAAAAAGGGAGAGCTAGAAAGATAGCATTGCATCACATTACATGGCAATGCAATGCACAGTTGCTGAAGTTGAACCAAAATGAGCTTGTAATCTGGCTTCTGCAACTTTGAACATGAAAAATCCAATGAGGAGAAGAAAAGCAAAGCCAAAGAGTCCATCCCAAAATCCGACAAACAAGCAAAATGAACAAAAAACATTGAATTCAATTCTTTCTGATTTTAGAAACTGCATTAAAGAAGGGGTGCACCGGTCCTGGAGATACTGCAATACCAGGTCAATGCGTGGAGTGGACAGAGCAAGCTCTTTTTCCATCTCCCTGTTCTAAAAATCCATTTAATATATGGTCCCCAGATAGGGGACGTATCAGATATTAAACTGATAAGAACAGATACTACACTTGATCTTAGCCAAAAGGCCGAGAAGCGATAACCAGAATTGGTTTCAAACTACGGAGCCACCCAAGGATCCTGAAAAGTCCATTTGTGGAGATGAGCTCCTGGACTCCCGTTAAGAAGACATGTTGTCAACCTCTAGATCCCTTACATGCCTGCACTTTTCGGCTTGCTGCTGCTGCAATCCACGCGTTTTAGATCTGCATAACTCCACCTCTTTAAACACAGCACCTTCACCCCCTGCTGTTCCCACCCGCCTCAACACCGTTGGAAGGGAGGAGAACCAATTAAGGCGGGGGGTGGGGTGGAACGAGCAGCTGTCTACCCTTAGCAGGAGGGCTCCTGATTACATACCTCTCCTGCTGCTGCTGCTGCTGGCTGTCCAGCAGCAGACTGAAGGTGGCTGCTGCTGTGCACAGGTATATAAAGGCTCAGAGCCTATTATGACACGCGCAGCCAGCGTTCCATTGCCACATTCCATCTACTGCAGGCAGGATACCTGGCTGGCTGAATGTCGCTGAGAAGCTCACAGAGACCGCCATAAGCAACAGTTTAACAGAATGCCACAGACTAATCAACCAAACTTTTTGGGTTGGGTTCTCTTTTATAGTCTGCAGGCATTAAATGAAAGAAGTCAGTGTTCCAGCAGAAGGAGACAACGTTTCAGAAAAGGCATTGTAGCAAACCAAAAAAGAAATTTTAAGCGCAGCAGAGTAACCAGCGCACATACCTGTTAGCTCAGGTGAGTTTAAAAGGCTGCTGTTGATAACAAGGGCATTTGCTAAATAGATGGTGTGTGTGCAACAATATACTGAAAGGTCAATTATATTGTGCAGCTTATCTCACCACCTGTAGTTATTTAGGTGAAAGCTCCAAAATGCTTGCCTAATATGTCTGTTTATCCAAAAGGAAGTAAAAAGGGAGAGCTAGAAAGATAGCATTGCATCACATTACATGGCAATGCAATGCACAGTTGCTGAAGTTGAACCAAAATGAGCTTGTAATCTGGCTTCTGCAACTTTGAACATGAAAAATCCAATGAGGAGAAGAAAAGCAAAGCCAAAGAGTCCATCCCAAAATCCGACAAACAAGCAAAATGAACAAAAAACATTGAATTCAATTCTTTCTGATTTTAGAAACTGCATTAAAGAAGGGGTGCACCGGTCCTGGAGATACTGCAATACCAGGTCAATGCGTGGAGTGGACAGAGCAAGCTCTTTTTCCATCTCCCTGTTCTAAAAATCCATTTAATATATGGTCCCCAGATAGGGGACGTATCAGATATTAAACTGATAAGAACAGATACTACACTTGATCTTAGCCAAAAGGCCGAGAAGCGATAACCAGAATTGGTTTCAAACTACGGAGCCACCCAAGGATCCTGAAAAGTCCATTTGTGGAGATGAGCTCCTGGACTCCCGTTAAGAAGACATGTTGTCAACCTCTAGATCCCTTACATGCCTGCACTTTTCGGCTTGCTGCTGCTGCAATCCACGCGTTTTAGATCTGCATAACTCCACCTCTTTAAACACAGCACCTTCACCCCCTGCTGTTCCCACCCGCCTCAACATCGTTGGAAGAGAGGAGAACCAATTAAGGCGGGGGGTGGGGTGGAACGAGCAGCTGTCTACCCTTAGCAGGAGGGCTCCTGATTACATACCTCTCCTGCTGCTGCTGCTGCTGGCTGTCCAGCAGCAGACTGAAGGTGGCTGCTGCTGTGCACAGGTATATAAAGGCTCAGAGCCTATTATGACACGCGCAGCCAGCGTTCCATTGCCACATTCCATCTACTGCAGGCAGGATACCTGGCTGGCTGAATGTCGCTGAGAAGCTCACAGAGACCGCCATAAGCAACAGTTTAACAGAATGCCACAGACTAATCAACCAAACTTTTTGGGTTGGGTTCTCTTTTATAGTCTGCAGGCATTAAATGAAAGAAGTCAGTGTTCCAGCAGAAGGAGACAACGTTTCAGAAAAGGCATTGTAGCAAACCAAAAAAGAAATTTTAAGCGCAGCAGAGTAACCAGCGCACATACCTGTTAGCTCAGGTGAGTTTAAAAGGCTGCTGTTGATAACAAGGGCATTTGCTAAATAGATGGTGTGTGTGCAACAATATACTGAAAGGTCAATTATATTGTGCAGCTTATCTCACCACCTGTAGTTATTTAGGTGAAAGCTCCAAAATGCTTGCCTAATATGTCTGTTTATCCAAAAGGAAGTAAAAAGGGAGAGCTAGAAAGATAGCATTGCATCACATTACATGGCAATGCAATGCACAGTTGCTGAAGTTGAACCAAAATGAGGTTGTAATCTGGCTTCTGCAACTTTGAACATGAAAAATCCAATGAGGAGAAGAAAAGCAAAGCCAAAGAGTCCATCCCAAAATCCGACAAACAAGCAAAATGAACAAAAAACATTGAATTCAATTCTTTCTGATTTTAGAAACTGCATTAAAGAAGGGGTGCACCGGTCCTGGAGATACTGCAATACCAGGTCAATGCGTGGAGTGGACAGAGCAAGCTCTTTTTCCATCTCCCTGTTCTAAAAATCCATTTAATATATGGTCCCCAGATAGGGGACGTATCAGATATTAAACTGATAAGAACAGATTTTTTTGATTGAATATATCTTTTATTAGCACAAAAAATAAGTTAACAGACAGTGTACAGTGCCGCAGCCCAGTACACACAGAATTCTACATCATATTTACATAGCATGAGGATACGACGCACTAACTAGACACATCACACCCCTATGCTACACAAAACACTCAATCTGAAAGAAAAAGCATGTCAATCAATACAGTACGACGAACCGTGATAAGGGATGGGGATTGGGAAAAAGGGGATGGGGAGGGGAAAATCACAGGCCCGAAGCTTTATTGAAAGACAAGACACATAAGGGGAGAGGGGGAGGAGGGGTTTAGTCCTCGTCCTCGTCCTCCGGACCGTCCATGATGGAATAGTCTCTGAGCAGGCTGTGGATCAGCCTGCGGCAGTCCTGGATGGACATCCTCTCCCTCCTCAAGATGAGCCGGTTCCTGGCGACCCAAACGGCATCCTTGAAGCAGTTCATAAGGCGCCAAGCCTCCTGGATGGCTCCGACGGTATGAACCCCAGGGAAGAGTCCGTAAAGCACAGAATGGTGCGATAGGCTCGCCCTGGGGACAGAGTTCCTCAGGTCGTCCTCAAGTGCAGTCAATAGGCGCTGTGCAAATCCGCAGTCCCAAAAAGTGTGCAAAGATGTTTCCTCCACGAAGGGGCACCTTGGGCAGTACCGGGTCTTGCACAGGTTCCGGGCATGCATGAATGACCGGACGGGCAGTCCGCCCTGAATCGCCATCCACGACAAGTCCTTGTGCCCGTTGGTCAGCCTGTCAGACGACACATTTGTCCACACAGTCTCCAGCGTGTCCTGGTGAAGTCCTGTGATGTTCTCCACGTCATCCTTGGCTCTGATTAGCTTGTGGATAGTTTTGGGCTTCCACAAGTCGGGCTTGAGTCCCTCCAGTTGATGCTCCCCCACAAATCGAACGACGTCTCCGTAGAACCATGGCGTCGTCCAGTTGTAGGGGAAGGAGCTGTCCCACTTGTCCCAGCCGAGTCGCCTCCAAAGAGGAAGCAGGAAGAAGCGAGACATGGACCTGCCCGCGGAGCCATTCTTGACTTGCAAAGTCCGGCGGACACAATCACACACAAAAGAGGATCGCAGGAGGGTGGGGATATCTGGAACGCCCTTCCCACCCTTGCGAGGCTCCTTGTACATGACGGCCCGCCTGACTCTGTCCATCTTGGATCCCCAGACAAAGTGAAACACTGTCCTGGTAATGGCCCTGCACACAGTGACGTGTGGGGGCCAGGCCTGCGCCGTGTACTGCAAGACGGGCAGGACCTCATTACGCAGGATGAGTGCCTTACCCTCACAAGTGAGGTGTCTGAGGCTCCAGAGTCCGATCCGTTGCTTCACCTTGGCCAAGCGTTCTTGCCAGGACTTGAGGGCCGCTCCTTCCTTCCCGAACCAGACTCCCAGCACCTTGAGGAAATCCGGTTGAATGTTGAAGGGGAAGGGGGCGGAGGAGGCCGGCTGCCAATCCCCGAAGAGCATGGCTTCCGACTTCCTGCAGTTGACTTTGGCCCCTGAAGCCCGGCCGAACCTCTCACACGTCTGGACGAGGGCGTCGACTGAACCACGATCAGCGCAGAAGACGGTGACGTCGTCCATGTAGAGCGAGCACTTGACCTCGTGTCGTCCCGGACCCGGTGCGGTGATCCCTCTGATCTCTCCATTCTGCCGGATAGCCTCTGCGAAGAGTTCTATAACACAAACAAAAAGAAGAGGTGATAGAGGGCAGCCTTGTCTGACCCCAGAGAGGACAGGGAAGGGGTCAGTCTTCCAGCCGTTCACCAACACCGAGCTGTGGATATCAAAATACATCAGACGGACATACGAACAAAACATGTTACCCAAACCTAACCGGTGCAGAGCTCGGCCCATGAACTCGTGGGAAACCCGGTCGAAGGCCTTCTCCTGATCCAAGGAGACCAGGGCCGCGTGTGCGCGGCGGACCTTGATGTACTCGACCGTGTCCCGCATGAGAGCGAGGCTGTCTGCGATGCGACGTCCAGGGATGCCGCAGGTCTGGTCCGGGTGGATAATCCGTCCGATGACCGTCTTAAGTCGTGTCGCCATCGTCTTGGCCAGGATCTTGTAGTCCACGTTGAGCAGAGTGATGGGACGCCAATTCCTCAGGTCGCACCTCTCTCCCTTCCGCTTGTACAGGATCGTGACCATTCCTTCCCTCAAAGATGGAGGCATTCTACCCTCCACCACCATCTCCTCGTACAGGTCCAACAGGTCCGGACAGATGAGGTCTCCCAGCGCTACATAGAGCTCCGCTGGAAGACCATCACTGCCCGGGGTCCTGCCGGTCCTAAAGGATTTAGCGGCAGAGAGCAATTCGCCCACCATCAGAGGTTTGTCCAAGGCTGCCGTGCCTGCAGGATCAAGATGGTTAGTGATACCTGACAGGAACTTATCAGCAGCGTCGGGGTCGGTAGTCTTGTGGGAGTAGAGTTCGCTGTAGAAGTCGCTGACGACCCTCATCACGTCCTCCTTCCCACGTCGCATGTTTCCGCTCTCGTCTCGCAGCTCGTTCAGGGGCGTGTGACCGGCATGAAGTTTCCTGAAAAAGAATGAGTTACATTTCTCACCCTTCTCCAGATTCTCCACTTTGGAACGGAAGATGATTCGCTTGGACTCCTCCTCAAAGTGCCTTTTCAGGCTCTTCTTGGTCTCCTCCAGCTCCTCCCTCACGTCCCAGCCGCAGTGAAGAAGGTCCTGCAGCGACCGCAGCTCGCGCTGCAGCCCTCTGAAGTCCCTCCTCTTCTCACACGCCTGTTGTCGACCCTTGGCCTGAAAGAAACAGCGAAACTCAAGTTTAACATATTCCCACCAATCAGAGACTGTTTGGAAGCTACCCTTGTAGGACTGCCACATTGCGTAGGCTGCTCTCAGCTCCTCCACGACTTCATCCTGAGCCAGCAGAGCACAATTCAGCTTCCAGGAGCCGGGGCCGGACGGAAAACCGTCGCCGAGGACACCTTGTAAGTGAATGGCTCTGTGGTCGGAGAAGAAGCAGGAGACCATCGAGTGCCTACTCTGCCTGACTGCCCGAGAGGTGAACACAAAGTCAATCCTGGAGCGGAGTGAGCCATCGGGTCGGCTCCACGAATAGTTCGTGGAGCCTCTCCCCATGGAGCCCACCACGTCCTGAAGAGAGGCCTCGGTTACCATCTCGATGAGCAGCTTGGACGTGATGTCCAACTTGGCAGATGTGCCAGAACTACGACCGTCCTCCTCGATGGGGCAGTTGAAATCCCCGGCCATCACTAAGGTCCTGGTGGTGGCAAGCTGAAGCCGCAGGGTCTTGAAAAGCTCCAAACGCTCATTCTTCAGTGGGGACGCATACACGTTGATGAACCTGACAGGTTCTCCCGCCCAGTTGCCATCTACAACAAGAGCCCTGCCGCAGATGAGCTCCTGGACGGACTCAAGCGTGAATGCGCCCCCCCTGATCAGAATTGCGACCCCCGCAGACTTGCAGTCACCCCCACCGGACCAGTAGGATGGACCGTGGGACCACTCCCTGGCCAGATGTTTGAAGGACCTAGAGGAGGGAAGGGAACATTCCTGCAACATATAAACATCACACAACTGGGAAGTAAGGAAGGCATAAATAGTCTGACGTCTGAACTTGTCCTTGATGCTCCTGACATTAATGGAAAATAAGTTAATATTAGCCATCATGTAGGGAAAAAAGAAAAAGTTAGCGCAGGCAATACACCTTAGTTACCACTCCGGTCGGGTGGTCCCTCGTCGGTGTTGACTGCTGGTGACGGGATCACCAGCAGGCCCTCTTCCTCCATCTGGTCAAGCAGCGCGGCCTCGATCTCGGCGACCACCAGTTCCTCCTCTTCTGGCTCGGCCACCAGGGTCTCAACCATGTGCTCCATCTCTTCTGGCTCAGGGAGGGTATCCTCCTTTTCGCCTACGAAATCCAGAATCTTCTTTTTGGAGGATTCAGTAGCAGGGCTGTCCTCCACCTTCCTCTTTCCCCGGGTTGGAACTGGGGAGACAAGAAGGGGAAAATCCTCCTCGGAATAGATAGCGGCGGGTGGAGGAAAGGTTAATTCCACCGCTACCATGGTCTGGGGAGGGAGAGTGGCTGCCGGGGCAGGGGAAAGGACACCTGCTGAGCAGTAGGGGGAGGAGGAAGAGGAAGTGGAATCCTCAGCAGGGGTGGCCGGGGTGGGGGGGGATTGGACGGGGGTGGCAGGGGGAGGGATCGAGAGAGGGGTGACAGAACTCTTACCCTCCTTTGACTTTTTCTTCTGCTTCGGAGCTGCTGGGACCGTCGCTGGGGCTTTGGCCACCGACTCCTTGACCGCTTTGGCCTTGGTCGTCTCGGCCTTGGCCGCTGGGGCCTTGGTCGTCGCGTCCTTGACCTTCACAGGCCTGGTCGTCGGGGCCTTGTCCTCCGTAGCTGGGGTCGTCGCAACCACCGATGCCCAGGATCTCTCACGCCTGGGGCAATCCTTGTACAGATGAGCCGCCAGCCCACACAGGTTGCAGGACGTCTTCTTCGGGCAGTCCTTCGAGCTGTGTCCCGTCACTCGACAAATCCTGCAGGCATCCTCCTTGCAGTCCTTCATCTCGTGGCCGTTCTTGCCGCATCTCCTGCAGTTCCGCGGCATGTCCGGGTAATAGATGAGGCCGTAGGAGTTGCCCAGGGAGAATGTCGGGGGCAGGTGCCGAAGTCCGTCTGAGTACGCCAGGTCCCTGTGAAGTCTAACGGTCACCGACCACTTACCTGTCCAGAAGCCGAGTCCATTCAGGATGTGAGAGGGTTCCTTCACAACCAAACAGAAGCGTCTCAGGAAGGTACAGATGTCTTGGCCTGGGGTGTGCGGGTTGCGCATGGAGACCGTGATCCTCCTTTCATCCCTCTGGATAGGGCAGCTACCTGTAAAGGCAGAGAAAGAATTATCCGGTCCTTTTGCGCTTACCATTTCCCAGAACCTCCTGCAGGTGTTCACAGTGGCGAAGGTGACGAAGAAGATCCCCGTCAAGAAGGTCTGGATGCTGAGGGTGTCCGACCTGGAGAAGCCTCGATCCAGCAGCATCTTCTGGCAGAACACGTCCGAGGACATGTCCGGCACCCTCCCATCCACTTCCTTCAGCTTCAGGGCCACCGTCTGCCGCATCCATGGCTCCAGGGCTGGAGCTTCGTGGCGGGGCTTCTGGGGTCCCTTCTGCTGGCCAGTCGTGGAGGCAGAGTCCTTGGGGTCAGAATCGGCTCCTGGCTGGGCCCTCCTGGCTGTCCCCAGCTCCAGGCTCTTCTTTTCGGCCTTCCTCGCAGCGCTTGCCATGGCTTTCCTCCTGCAGTTACTTCTTGGAGCTGGATCTGGAACTCTTCCCGGAATGGGTGGAGCTATGCAGATTCTTCTCCCGTCGTGTTCTGGACAAATTCCCCGAAAGGTCTTTGTCTCGATGATTTTCTTCCTCGAAGATTCCACAGGACAGCCCGATTCTTCTCCGAGTCTTCGTCTTCTTCTGGATTCTTTAGAGCTTCTTCCTCCCACCGATATCCGCCTTCGTTCTCCGATGTCAGCTGGGCTCCGAAGCTCTTCTCCTTCCGAGTTCGATCGCTCTCGTCAAGTGTAGATCGTAGCTCTTGTGTTTTTAAAAGAACAGATACTACACTTGATCTTAGCCAAAAGGCCGAGAAGCGATAACCAGAATTGGTTTCAAACTACGGAGCCACCCAAGGATCCTGAAAAGTCCATTTGTGGAGATGAGCTCCTGGACTCCCGTTAAGAAGACATGTTGTCAACCTCTAGATCCCTTACATGCCTGCACTTTTCGGCTTGCTGCTGCTGCAATCCACGCGTTTTAGATCTGCATAACTCCACCTCTTTAAACACAGCACCTTCACCCCCTGCTGTTCCCACCCGCCTCAACACCGTTGGAAGGGAGGAGAACCAATTAAGGCGGGGGGTGGGGTGGAACGAGCAGCTGTCTACCCTTAGCAGGAGGGCTCCTGATTACATACCTCTCCTGCTGCTGCTGCTGCTGGCTGTCCAGCAGCAGACTGAAGGTGGCTGCTGCTGTGCACAGGTATATAAAGGCTCAGAGCCTATTATGACACGCGCAGCCAGCGTTCCATTGCCACATTCCATCTACTGCAGGCAGGATACCTGGCTGGCTGAATGTCGCTGAGAAGCTCACAGAGACCGCCATAAGCAACAGTTTAACAGAATGCCACAGACTAATCAACCAAACTTTTTGGGTTGGGTTCTCTTTTATAGTCTGCAGGCATTAAATGAAAGAAGTCAGTGTTCCAGCAGAAGGAGACAACGTTTCAGAAAAGGCATTGTAGCAAACCAAAAAAGAAATTTTAAGCGCAGCAGAGTAACCAGCGCACATACCTGTTAGCTCAGGTGAGTTTAAAAGGCTGCTGTTGATAACAAGGGCATTTGCTAAATAGATGGTGTGTGTGCAACAATATACTGAAAGGTCAATTATATTGTGCAGCTTATCTCACCACCTGTAGTTATTTAGGTGAAAGCTCCAAAATGCTTGCCTAATATGTCTGTTTATCCAAAAGGAAGTAAAAAGGGAGAGCTAGAAAGATAGCATTGCATCACATTACATGGCAATGCAATGCACAGTTGCTGAAGTTGAACCAAAATGAGCTTGTAATCTGGCTTCTGCAACTTTGAACATGAAAAATCCAATGAGGAGAAGAAAAGCAAAGCCAAAGAGTCCATCCCAAAATCCGACAAACAAGCAAAATGAACAAAAAACATTGAATTCAATTCTTTCTGATTTTAGAAACTGCATTAAAGAAGGGGTGCACCGGTCCTGGAGATACTGCAATACCAGGTCAATACGTGGAGTGGACA
Organism: Phyllobates terribilis; assembly: GCF_046119375.1. NCBI lineage: Eukaryota > Metazoa > Chordata > Amphibia > Anura > Dendrobatidae > Phyllobates > Phyllobates terribilis. Next base: position 271,630 of record NW_027363332.1, read on the forward strand.
GAGCAAGCTCTTTTTCCATCTCCCTGTTCTAAAAATCCATTTAATATATGGTCCCCAGATAGGGGACGTATCAGATATTAAACTGATAAGAACAGATACTACACTTGATCTTAGCCAAAAGGCCGAGAAGCGATAACCAGAATTGGTTTCAAACTACGGAGCCACCCAAGGATCCTGAAAAGTCCATTTGTGGAGATGAGCTCCTGGACTCCCGTTAAGAAGACATGTTGTCAACCTCTAGATCCCTTACATGCCTGCACTTTTCGGCTTGCTGCTGCTGCAATCCACGCGTTTTAGATCTGCATAACTCCACCTCTTTAAACACAGCACCTTCACCCCCTGCTGTTCCCACCCGCCTCAACACCGTTGGAAGGGAGGAGAACCAATTAAGGCGGGGGGTGGGGTGGAACGAGCAGCTGTCTACCCTTAGCAGGAGGGCTCCTGATTACATACCTCTCCTGCTGCTGCTGCTGCTGGCTGTCCAGCAGCAGACTGAAGGTGGCTGCTGCTGTGCACAGGTATATAAAGGCTCAGAGCCTATTATGACACGCGCAGCCAGCGTTCCATTGCCACATTCCATCTACTGCAGGCAGGATACCTGGCTGGCTGAATGTCGCTGAGAAGCTCACAGAGACCGCCATAAGCAACAGTTTAACAGAATGCCACAGACTAATCAACCAAACTTTTTGGGTTGGGTTCTCTTTTATAGTCTGCAGGCATTAAATGAAAGAAGTCAGTGTTCCAGCAGAAGGAGACAACGTTTCAGAAAAGGCATTGTAGCAAACCAAAAAAGAAATTTTAAGCGCAGCAGAGTAACCAGCGCACATACCTGTTAGCTCAGGTGAGTTTAAAAGGCTGCTGTTGATAACAAGGGCATTTGCTAAATAGATGGTGTGTGTGCAACAATATACTGAAAGGTCAATTATATTGTGCAGCTTATCTCACCACCTGTAGTTATTTAGGTGAAAGCTCCAAAATGCTTGCCTAATATGTCTGTTTATCCAAAAGGAAGTAAAAAGGGAGAGCTAGAAAGATAGCATTGCATCACATTACATGGCAATGCAATGCACAGTTGCTGAAGTTGAACCAAAATGAGCTTGTAATCTGGCTTCTGCAACTTTGAACATGAAAAATCCAATGAGGAGAAGAAAAGCAAAGCCAAAGAGTCCATCCCAAAATCCGACAAACAAGCAAAATGAACAAAAAACATTGAATTCAATTCTTTCTGATTTTAGAAACTGCATTAAAGAAGGGGTGCACCGGTCCTGGAGATACTGCAATACCAGGTCAATGCGTGGAGTGGACAGAGCAAGCTCTTTTTCCATCTCCCTGTTCTAAAAATCCATTTAATATATGGTCCCCAGATAGGGGACGTATCAGATATTAAACTGATAAGAACAGATACTACACTTGATCTTAGCCAAAAGGCCGAGAAGCGATAACCAGAATTGGTTTCAAACTACGGAGCCACCCAAGGATCCTGAAAAGTCCATTTGTGGAGATGAGCTCCTGGACTCCCGTTAAGAAGACATGTTGTCAACCTCTAGATCCCTTACATGCCTGCACTTTTCGGCTTGCTGCTGCTGCAATCCACGCGTTTTAGATCTGCATAACTCCACCTCTTTAAACACAGCACCTTCACCCCCTGCTGTTCCCACCCGCCTCAACACCGTTGGAAGGGAGGAGAACCAATTAAGGCGGGGGGTGGGGTGGAACGAGCAGCTGTCTACCCTTAGCAGGAGGGCTCCTGATTACATACCTCTCCTGCTGCTGCTGCTGCTGGCTGTCCAGCAGCAGACTGAAGGTGGCTGCTGCTGTGCACAGGTATATAAAGGCTCAGAGCCTATTATGACACGCGCAGCCAGCGTTCCATTGCCACATTCCATCTACTGCAGGCAGGATACCTGGCTGGCTGAATGTCGCTGAGAAGCTCACAGAGACCGCCATAAGCAACAGTTTAACAGAATGCCACAGACTAATCAACCAAACTTTTTGGGTTGGGTTCTCTTTTATAGTCTGCAGGCATTAAATGAAAGAAGTCAGTGTTCCAGCAGAAGGAGACAACGTTTCAGAAAAGGCATTGTAGCAAACCAAAAAAGAAATTTTAAGCGCAGCAGAGTAACCAGCGCACATACCTGTTAGCTCAGGTGAGTTTAAAAGGCTGCTGTTGATAACAAGGGCATTTGCTAAATAGATGGTGTGTGTGCAACAATATACTGAAAGGTCAATTATATTGTGCAGCTTATCTCACCACCTGTAGTTATTTAGGTGAAAGCTCCAAAATGCTTGCCTAATATGTCTGTTTATCCAAAAGGAAGTAAAAAGGGAGAGCTAGAAAGATAGCATTGCATCACATTACATGGCAATGCAATGCACAGTTGCTGAAGTTGAACCAAAATGAGCTTGTAATCTGGCTTCTGCAACTTTGAACATGAAAAATCCAATGAGGAGAAGAAAAGCAAAGCCAAAGAGTCCATCCCAAAATCCGACAAACAAGCAAAATGAACAAAAAACATTGAATTCAATTCTTTCTGATTTTAGAAACTGCATTAAAGAAGGGGTGCACCGGTCCTGGAGATACTGCAATACCAGGTCAATGCGTGGAGTGGACAGAGCAAGCTCTTTTTCCATCTCCCTGTTCTAAAAATCCATTTAATATATGGTCCCCAGATAGGGGACGTATCAGATATTAAACTGATAAGAACAGATACTACACTTGATCTTAGCCAAAAGGCCGAGAAGCGATAACCAGAATTGGTTTCAAACTACGGAGCCACCCAAGGATCCTGAAAAGTCCATTTGTGGAGATGAGCTCCTGGACTCCCGTTAAGAAGACATGTTGTCAACCTCTAGATCCCTTACATGCCTGCACTTTTCGGCTTGCTGCTGCTGCAATCCACGCGTTTTAGATCTGCATAACTCCACCTCTTTAAACACAGCACCTTCACCCCCTGCTGTTCCCACCCGCCTCAACACCGTTGGAAGGGAGGAGAACCAATTAAGGCGGGGGGTGGGGTGGAACGAGCAGCTGTCTACCCTTAGCAGGAGGGCTCCTGATTACATACCTCTCCTGCTGCTGCTGCTGCTGGCTGTCCAGCAGCAGACTGAAGGTGGCTGCTGCTGTGCACAGGTATATAAAGGCTCAGAGCCTATTATGACACGCGCAGCCAGCGTTCCATTGCCACATTCCATCTACTGCAGGCAGGATACCTGGCTGGCTGAATGTCGCTGAGAAGCTCACAGAGACCGCCATAAGCAACAGTTTAACAGAATGCCACAGACTAATCAACCAAACTTTTTGGGTTGGGTTCTCTTTTATAGTCTGCAGGCATTAAATGAAAGAAGTCAGTGTTCCAGCAGAAGGAGACAACGTTTCAGAAAAGGCATTGTAGCAAACCAAAAAAGAAATTTTAAGCGCAGCAGAGTAACCAGCGCACATACCTGTTAGCTCAGGTGAGTTTAAAAGGCTGCTGTTGATAACAAGGGCATTTGCTAAATAGATGGTGTGTGTGCAACAATATACTGAAAGGTCAATTATATTGTGCAGCTTATCTCACCACCTGTAGTTATTTAGGTGAAAGCTCCAAAATGCTTGCCTAATATGTCTGTTTATCCAAAAGGAAGTAAAAAGGGAGAGCTAGAAAGATAGCATTGCATCACATTACATGGCAATGCAATGCACAGTTGCTGAAGTTGAACCAAAATGAGCTTGTAATCTGGCTTCTGCAACTTTGAACATGAAAAATCCAATGAGGAGAAGAAAAGCAAAGCCAAAGAGTCCATCCCAAAATCCGACAAACAAGCAAAATGAACAAAAAACATTGAATTCAATTCTTTCTGATTTTAGAAACTGCATTAAAGAAGGGGTGCACCGGTCCTGGAGATACTGCAATACCAGGTCAATGCGTGGAGTGGACAGAGCAAGCTCTTTTTCCATCTCCCTGTTCTAAAAATCCATTTAATATATGGTCCCCAGATAGGGGACGTATCAGATATTAAACTGATAAGAACAGATACTACACTTGATCTTAGCCAAAAGGCCGAGAAGCGATAACCAGAATTGGTTTCAAACTACGGAGCCACCCAAGGATCCTGAAAAGTCCATTTGTGGAGATGAGCTCCTGGACTCCCGTTAAGAAGACATGTTGTCAACCTCTAGATCCCTTACATGCCTGCACTTTTCGGCTTGCTGCTGCTGCAATCCACGCGTTTTAGATCTGCATAACTCCACCTCTTTAAACACAGCACCTTCACCCCCTGCTGTTCCCACCCGCCTCAACACCGTTGGAAGGGAGGAGAACCAATTAAGGCGGGGGGTGGGGTGGAACGAGCAGCTGTCTACCCTTAGCAGGAGGGCTCCTGATTACATACCTCTCCTGCTGCTGCTGCTGCTGGCTGTCCAGCAGCAGACTGAAGGTGGCTGCTGCTGTGCACAGGTATATAAAGGCTCAGAGCCTATTATGACACGCGCAGCCAGCGTTCCATTGCCACATTCCATCTACTGCAGGCAGGATACCTGGCTGGCTGAATGTCGCTGAGAAGCTCACAGAGACCGCCATAAGCAACAGTTTAACAGAATGCCACAGACTAATCAACCAAACTTTTTGGGTTGGGTTCTCTTTTATAGTCTGCAGGCATTAAATGAAAGAAGTCAGTGTTCCAGCAGAAGGAGACAACGTTTCAGAAAAGGCATTGTAGCAAACCAAAAAAGAAATTTTAAGCGCAGCAGAGTAACCAGCGCACATACCTGTTAGCTCAGGTGAGTTTAAAAGGCTGCTGTTGATAACAAGGGCATTTGCTAAATAGATGGTGTGTGTGCAACAATATACTGAAAGGTCAATTATATTGTGCAGCTTATCTCACCACCTGTAGTTATTTAGGTGAAAGCTCCAAAATGCTTGCCTAATATGTCTGTTTATCCAAAAGGAAGTAAAAAGGGAGAGCTAGAAAGATAGCATTGCATCACATTACATGGCAATGCAAAGCACAGTTGCTGAAGTTGAACCAAAATGAGCTTGTAATCTGGCTTCTGCAACTTTGAACATGAAAAATCCAATGAGGAGAAGAAAAGCAAAGCCAAAGAGTCCATCCCAAAATCCGACAAACAAGCAAAATGAACAAAAAACATTGAATTCAATTCTTTCTGATTTTAGAAACTGCATTAAAGAAGGGGTGCACCGGTCCTGGAGATACTGCAATACCAGGTCAATGCGTGGAGTGGACAGAGCAAGCTCTTTTTCCATCTCCCTGTTCTAAAAATCCATTTAATATATGGTCCCCAGATAGGGGACGTATCAGATATTAAACTGATAAGAACAGATACTACACTTGATCTTAGCCAAAAGGCCGAGAAGCGATAACCAGAATTGGTTTCAAACTACGGAGCCACCCAAGGATCCTGAAAAGTCCATTTGTGGAGATGAGCTCCTGGACTCCCGTTAAGAAGACATGTTGTCAACCTCTAGATCCCTTACATGCCTGCACTTTTCGGCTTGCTGCTGCTGCAATCCACGCGTTTTAGATCTGCATAACTCCACCTCTTTAAACACAGCACCTTCACCCCCTGCTGTTCCCACCCGCCTCAACACCGTTGGAAGGGAGGAGAACCAATTAAGGCGGGGGGTGGGGTGGAACGAGCAGCTGTCTACCCTTAGCAGGAGGGCTCCTGATTACATACCTCTCCTGCTGCTGCTGCTGCTGGCTGTCCAGCAGCAGACTGAAGGTGGCTGCTGCTGTGCACAGGTATATAAAGGCTCAGAGCCTATTATGACACGCGCAGCCAGCGTTCCATTGCCACATTCCATCTACTGCAGGCAGGATACCTGGCTGGCTGAATGTCGCTGAGAAGCTCACAGAGACCGCCATAAGCAACAGTTTAACAGAATGCCACAGACTAATCAACCAAACTTTTTGGGTTGGGTTCTCTTTTATAGTCTGCAGGCATTAAATGAAAGAAGTCAGTGTTCCAGCAGAAGGAGACAACGTTTCAGAAAAGGCATTGTAGCAAACCAAAAAAGAAATTTTAAGCGCAGCAGAGTAACCAGCGCACATACCTGTTAGCTCAGGTGAGTTTAAAAGGCTGCTGTTGATAACAAGGGCATTTGCTAAATAGATGGTGTGTGTGCAACAATATACTGAAAGGTCAATTATATTGTGCAGCTTATCTCACCACCTGTAGTTATTTAGGTGAAAGCTCCAAAATGCTTGCCTAATATGTCTGTTTATCCAAAAGGAAGTAAAAAGGGAGAGCTAGAAAGATAGCATTGCATCACATTACATGGCAATGCAATGCACAGTTGCTGAAGTTGAACCAAAATGAGCTTGTAATCTGGCTTCTGCAACTTTGAACATGAAAAATCCAATGAGGAGAAGAAAAGCAAAGCCAAAGAGTCCATCCCAAAATCCGACAAACAAGCAAAATGAACAAAAAACATTGAATTCAATTCTTTCTGATTTTAGAAACTGCATTAAAGAAGGGGTGCACCGGTCCTGGAGATACTGCAATACCAGGTCAATGCGTGGAGTGGACAGAGCAAGCTCTTTTTCCATCTCCCTGTTCTAAAAATCCATTTAATATATGGTCCCCAGATAGGGGACGTATCAGATATTAAACTGATAAGAACAGATACTACACTTGATCTTAGCCAAAAGGCCGAGAAGCGATAACCAGAATTGGTTTCAAACTACGGAGCCACCCAAGGATCCTGAAAAGTCCATTTGTGGAGATGAGCTCCTGGACTCCCGTTAAGAAGACATGTTGTCAACCTCTAGATCCCTTACATGCCTGCACTTTTCGGCTTGCTGCTGCTGCAATCCACGCGTTTTAGATCTGCATAACTCCACCTCTTTAAACACAGCACCTTCACCCCCTGCTGTTCCCACCCGCCTCAACACCGTTGGAAGGGAGGAGAACCAATTAAGGCGGGGGGTGGGGTGGAACGAGCAGCTGTCTACCCTTAGCAGGAGGGCTCCTGATTACATACCTCTCCTGCTGCTGCTGCTGCTGGCTGTCCAGCAGCAGACTGAAGGTGGCTGCTGCTGTGCACAGGTATATAAAGGCTCAGAGCCTATTATGACACGCGCAGCCAGCGTTCCATTGCCACATTCCATCTACTGCAGGCAGGATACCTGGCTGGCTGAATGTCGCTGAGAAGCTCACAGAGACCGCCATAAGCAACAGTTTAACAGAATGCCACAGACTAATCAACCAAACTTTTTGGGTTGGGTTCTCTTTTATAGTCTGCAGGCATTAAATGAAAGAAGTCAGTGTTCCAGCAGAAGGAGACAACGTTTCAGAAAAGGCATTGTAGCAAACCAAAAAAGAAATTTTAAGCGCAGCAGAGTAACCAGCGCACATACCTGTTAGCTCAGGTGAGTTTAAAAGGCTGCTGTTGATAACAAGGGCATTTGCTAAATAGATGGTGTGTGTGCAACAATATACTGAAAGGTCAATTATATTGTGCAGCTTATCTCACCACCTGTAGTTATTTAGGTGAAAGCTCCAAAATGCTTGCCTAATATGTCTGTTTATCCAAAAGGAAGTAAAAAGGGAGAGCTAGAAAGATAGCATTGCATCACATTACATGGCAATGCAAAGCACAGTTGCTGAAGTTGAACCAAAATGAGCTTGTAATCTGGCTTCTGCAACTTTGAACATGAAAAATCCAATGAGGAGAAGAAAAGCAAAGCCAAAGAGTCCATCCCAAAATCCGACAAACAAGCAAAATGAACAAAAAACATTGAATTCAATTCTTTCTGATTTTAGAAACTGCATTAAAGAAGGGGTGCACCGGTCCTGGAGATACTGCAATACCAGGTCAATGCGTGGAGTGGACAGAGCAAGCTCTTTTTCCATCTCCCTGTTCTAAAAATCCATTTAATATATGGTCCCCAGATAGGGGACGTATCAGATATTAAACTGATAAGAACAGATACTACACTTGATCTTAGCCAAAAGGCCGAGAAGCGATAACCAGAATTGGTTTCAAACTACGGAGCCACCCAAGGATCCTGAAAAGTCCATTTGTGGAGATGAGCTCCTGGACTCCCGTTAAGAAGACATGTTGTCAACCTCTAGATCCCTTACATGCCTGCACTTTTCGGCTTGCTGCTGCTGCAATCCACGCGTTTTAGATCTGCATAACTCCACCTCTTTAAACACAGCACCTTCACCCCCTGCTGTTCCCACCCGCCTCAACACCGTTGGAAGGGAGGAGAACCAATTAAGGCGGGGGGTGGGGTGGAACGAGCAGCTGTCTACCCTTAGCAGGAGGGCTCCTGATTACATACCTCTCCTGCTGCTGCTGCTGCTGGCTGTCCAGCAGCAGACTGAAGGTGGCTGCTGCTGTGCACAGGTATATAAAGGCTCAGAGCCTATTATGACACGCGCAGCCAGCGTTCCATTGCCACATTCCATCTACTGCAGGCAGGATACCTGGCTGGCTGAATGTCGCTGAGAAGCTCACAGAGACGGCCATAAGCAACAGTTTAACAGAATGCCACAGACTAATCAACCAAACTTTTTGGGTTGGGTTCTCTTTTATAGTCTGCAGGCATTAAATGAAAGAAGTCAGTGTTCCAGCAGAAGGAGACAACGTTTCAGAAAAGGCATTGTAGCAAACCAAAAAAGAAATTTTAAGCGCAGCAGAGTAACCAGCGCACATACCTGTTAGCTCAGGTGAGTTTAAAAGGCTGCTGTTGATAACAAGGGCATTTGCTAAATAGATGGTGTGTGTGCAACAATATACTGAAAGGTCAATTATATTGTGCAGCTTATCTCACCACCTGTAGTTATTTAGGTGAAAGCTCCAAAATGCTTGCCTAATATGTCTGTTTATCCAAAAGGAAGTAAAAAGGGAGAGCTAGAAAGATAGCATTGCATCACATTACATGGCAATGCAATGCACAGTTGCTGAAGTTGAACCAAAATGAGCTTGTAATCTGGCTTCTGCAACTTTGAACATGAAAAATCCAATGAGGAGAAGAAAAGCAAAGCCAAAGAGTCCATCCCAAAATCCGACAAACAAGCAAAATGAACAAAAAACATTGAATTCAATTCTTTCTGATTTTAGAAACTGCATTAAAGAAGGGGTGCACCGGTCCTGGAGATACTGCAATACCAGGTCAATGCGTGGAGTGGACAGAGCAAGCTCTTTTTCCATCTCCCTGTTCTAAAAATCCATTTAATATATGGTCCCCAGATAGGGGACGTATCAGATATTAAACTGATAAGAACAGATTTTTTTTTTTTTTTTTATCGAAAGCCCGAATTCGTGTACAAAACCCGAGTGCGCTTAAAAAAGTGACAAGTGCCACAAAAAAAATGCACTAGGATGCTGGTCTTCTTGAAACCCTCTCCAAAAGGAGAAGGGTCCCCCAAACCATTCCCCGTCCCTCCGAGCCAAAAGGCCACAGCGAGGAACAGGGACAAAAAGCCACCTCCAGCCGAAGCCAGAGGCGACCCAATCTTACCCCCAGCACCTGCCCGAGTTCTCACCCGAGCAAGGCACTGGGAGCCAAAGACTGTGCTCCCCTCCCAGAAGAGGGGAGCCAACAACGCTCTCCTCCCGAAAGAGGAGAGCCAGGGGGGTTCAGGGGGGAGCGGAACCTGATGGCCACACACTCCCCCCCTAGACCTGCCAAGAGAGGAACCCGTAAGGGAACCGCATCCCGACAAAATCCTAGTAGGACGTGACACACGTGAATAAGTGGACACACAGTGACAAAGAAATTAAATAAATAGTGAAGGTTTCACAGTATAATACTGCCCGGACCTTCGACCGGGAATTGAAAAATTCCCCATCCTAAGGCCAGAAGGCCCGGAATAAGGGTGTGTGCGAAGAAAGAAAATTTGAAGTGCTTGTGCAAATGTGCCATAAACTCAAGTGGGGTTCCCAATCCCAGTGAGTTAAGGCACCCCAGGGTCACCACTCCTGGGGCACTTCACACTTCGGGCTTTCGATCTTCCCCGGCCCAATGGCGTCGATCCTGGGGGGCCATGCTTTCCACCAGATGACGATATTAGCCACCTGGCGTACTAACAAGCGCCTAAACCCCAGTGTGCATAATGTATCAATCTACTAGGGCGGCCAACATCCAAAACCGCCTTTTCGAAAGATACTACACTTGATCTTAGCCAAAAGGCCGAGAAGCGATAACCAGAATTGGTTTCAAACTACGGAGCCACCCAAGGATCCTGAAAAGTCCATTTGTGGAGATGAGCTCCTGGACTCCCGTTAAGAAGACATGTTGTCAACCTCTAGATCCCTTACATGCCTGCACTTTTCGGCTTGCTGCTGCTGCAATCCACGCGTTTTAGATCTGCATAACTCCACCTCTTTAAACACAGCACCTTCACCCCCTGCTGTTCCCACCCGCCTCAACACCGTTGGAAGGGAGGAGAACCAATTAAGGCGGGGGGTGGGGTGGAACGAGCAGCTGTCTACCCTTAGCAGGAGGGCTCCTGATTACATACCTCTCCTGCTGCTGCTGCTGCTGGCTGTCCAGCAGCAGACTGAATGTGGCTGCTGCTGTGCACAGGTATATAAAGGCTCAGAGCCTATTATGACACGCGCAGCCAGCGTTCCATTGCCACATTCCATCTACTGCAGGCAGGATACCTGGCTGGCTGAATGTCGCTGAGAAGCTCACAGAGACCGCCATAAGCAACAGTTTAACAGAATGCCACAGACTAATCAACCAAACTTTTTGGGTTGGGTTCTCTTTTATAGTCTGCAGGCATTAAATGAAAGAAGTCAGTGTTCCAGCAGAAGGAGACAACGTTTCAGAAAAGGCATTGTAGCAAACCAAAAAAGAAATTTTAAGCGCAGCAGAGTAACCAGCGCACATACCTGTTAGCTCAGGTGAGTTTAAAAGGCTGCTGTTGATAACAAGGGCATTTGCTAAATAGATGGTGTGTGTGCAACAATATACTGAAAGATCAATTATATTGTGCAGCTTATCTCACCACCTGTAGTTATTTAGGTGAAAGCTCCAAAATGCTTGCCTAATATGTCTGTTTATCCAAAAGGAAGTAAAAAGGGAGAGCTAGAAAGATAGCATTGCATCACATTACATGGCAATGCAATGCACAGTTGCTGAAGTTGAACCAAAATGAGCTTGTAATCTGGCTTCTGCAACTTTGAACATGAAAAATCCAATGAGGAGAAGAAAAGCAAAGCCAAAGAGTCCATCCCAAAATCCGACAAACAAGCAAAATGAACAAAAAACATTGAATTCAATTCTTTCTGATTTTAGAAACTGCATTAAAGAAGGGGTGCACCGGTCCTGGAGATACTGCAATACCAGGTCAATGCGTGGAGTGGACAGAGCAAGCTCTTTTTCCATCTCCCTGTTCTAAAAATCCATTTAATATATGGTCCCCAGATAGGGGACGTATCAGATATTAAACTGATAAGAACAGATACTACACTTGATCTTAGCCAAAAGGCCGAGAAGCGATAACCAGAATTGGTTTCAAACTACGGAGCCACCCAAGGATCCTGAAAAGTCCATTTGTGGAGATGAGCTCCTGGACTCCCGTTAAGAAGACATGTTGTCAACCTCTAGATCCCTTACATGCCTGCACTTTTCGGCTTGCTGCTGCTGCAATCCACGCGTTTTAGATCTGCATAACTCCACCTCTTTAAACACAGCACCTTCACCCCCTGCTGTTCCCACCCGCCTCAACACCATTGGAAGGGAGGAGAACCAATTAAGGCGGGGGGTGGGGTGGAACGAGCAGCTGTCTACCCTTAGCAGGAGGGCTCCTGATTACATACCTCTCCTGCTGCTGCTGCTGCTGGCTGTCCAGCAGCAGACTGAAGGTGGCTGCTGCTGTGCACAGGTATATAAAGGCTCAGAGCCTATTATGACACGCGCAGCCAGCGTTCCATTGCCACATTCCATCTACTGCAGGCAGGATACCTGGCTGGCTGAATGTCGCTGAGAAGCTCACAGAGACCGCCATAAGCAACAGTTTAACAGAATGCCACAGACTAATCAACCAAACTTTTTGGGTTGGGTTCTCTTTTATAGTCTGCAGGCATTAAATGAAAGAAGTCAGTGTTCCAGCAGAAGGAGACAACGTTTCAGAAAAGGCATTGTAGCAAACCAAAAAAGAAATTTTAAGCGCAGCAGAGTAACCAGCGCACATACCTGTTAGCTCAGGTGAGTTTAAAAGGCTGCTGTTGATAACAAGGGCATTTGCTAAATAGATGGTGTGTGTGCAACAATATACTGAAAGGTCAATTATATTGTGCAGCTTATCTCACCACCTGTAGTTATTTAGGTGAAAGCTCCAAAATGCTTGCCTAATATGTCTGTTTATCCAAAAGGAAGTAAAAAGGGAGAGCTAGAAAGATAGCATTGCATCACATTACATGGCAATGCAATGCACAGTTGCTGAAGTTGAACCAAAATGAGCTTGTAATCTGGCTTCTGCAACTTTGAACATGAAAAATCCAATGAGGAGAAGAAAAGCAAAGCCAAAGAGTCCATCCCAAAATCCGACAAACAAGCAAAATGAACAAAAAACATTGAATTCAATTCTTTCTGATTTTAGAAACTGCATTAAAGAAGGGGTGCACCGGTCCTGGAGATACTGCAATACCAGGTCAATGCGTGGAGTGGACAGAGCAAGCTCTTTTTCCATCTCCCTGTTCTAAAAATCCATTTAATATATGGTCCCCAGATAGGGGACGTATCAGATATTAAACTGATAAGAACAGATACTACACTTGATCTTAGCCAAAAGGCCGAGAAGCGATAACCAGAATTGGTTTCAAACTACGGAGCCACCCAAGGATCCTGAAAAGTCCATTTGTGGAGATGAGCTCCTGGACTCCCGTTAAGAAGACATGTTGTCAACCTCTAGATCCCTTACATGCCTGCACTTTTCGGCTTGCTGCTGCTGCAATCCACGCGTTTTAGATCTGCATAACTCCACCTCTTTAAACACAGCACCTTCACCCCCTGCTGTTCCCACCCGCCTCAACACCGTTGGAAGGGAGGAGAACCAATTAAGGCGGGGGGTGGGGTGGAACGAGCAGCTGTCTACCCTTAGCAGGAGGGCTCCTGATTACATACCTCTCCTGCTGCTGCTGCTGCTGGCTGTCCAGCAGCAGACTGAAGGTGGCTGCTGCTGTGCACAGGTATATAAAGGCTCAGAGCCTATTATGACACGCGCAGCCAGCGTTCCATTGCCACATTCCATCTACTGCAGGCAGGATACCTGGCTGGCTGAATGTCGCTGAGAAGCTCACAGAGACCGCCATAAGCAACAGTTTAACAGAATGCCACAGACTAATCAACCAAACTTTTTGGGTTGGGTTCTCTTTTATAGTCTGCAGGCATTAAATGAAAGAAGTCAGTGTTCCAGCAGAAGGAGACAACGTTTCAGAAAAGGCATTGTAGCAAACCAAAAAAGAAATTTTAAGCGCAGCAGAGTAACCAGCGCACATACCTGTTAGCTCAGGTGAGTTTAAAAGGCTGCTGTTGATAACAAGGGCATTTGCTAAATAGATGGTGTGTGTGCAACAATATACTGAAAGGTCAATTATATTGTGCAGCTTATCTCACCACCTGTAGTTATTTAGGTGAAAGCTCCAAAATGCTTGCCTAATATGTCTGTTTATCCAAAAGGAAGTAAAAAGGGAGAGCTAGAAAGATAGCATTGCATCACATTACATGGCAATGCAAAGCACAGTTGCTGAAGTTGAACCAAAATGAGCTTGTAATCTGGCTTCTGCAACTTTGAACATGAAAAATCCAATGAGGAGAAGAAAAGCAAAGCCAAAGAGTCCATCCCAAAATCCGACAAACAAGCAAAATGAACAAAAAACATTGAATTCAATTCTTTCTGATTTTAGAAACTGCATTAAAGAAGGGGTGCACCGGTCCTGGAGATACTGCAATACCAGGTCAATGCGTGGAGTGGACAGAGCAAGCTCTTTTTCCATCTCCCTGTTCTAAAAATCCATTTAATATATGGTCCCCAGATAGGGGACGTATCAGATATTAAACTGATAAGAACAGATACTACACTTGATCTTAGCCAAAAGGCCGAGAAGCGATAACCAGAATTGGTTTCAAACTACGGAGCCACCCAAGGATCCTGAAAAGTCCATTTGTGGAGATGAGCTCCTGGACTCCCGTTAAGAAGACATGTTGTCAACCTCTAGATCCCTTACATGCCTGCACTTTTCGGCTTGCTGCTGCTGCAATCCACGCGTTTTAGATCTGCATAACTCCACCTCTTTAAACACAGCACCTTCACCCCCTGCTGTTCCCACCCGCCTCAACACCGTTGGAAGGGAGGAGAACCAATTAAGGCGGGGGGTGGGGTGGAACGAGCAGCTGTCTACCCTTAGCAGGAGGGCTCCTGATTACATACCTCTCCTGCTGCTGCTGCTGCTGGCTGTCCAGCAGCAGACTGAAGGTGGCTGCTGCTGTGCACAGGTATATAAAGGCTCAGAGCCTATTATGACACGCGCAGCCAGCGTTCCATTGCCACATTCCATCTACTGCAGGCAGGATACCTGGCTGGCTGAATGTCGCTGAGAAGCTCACAGAGACGGCCATAAGCAACAGTTTAACAGAATGCCACAGACTAATCAACCAAACTTTTTGGGTTGGGTTCTCTTTTATAGTCTGCAGGCATTAAATGAAAGAAGTCAGTGTTCCAGCAGAAGGAGACAACGTTTCAGAAAAGGCATTGTAGCAAACCAAAAAAGAAATTTTAAGCGCAGCAGAGTAACCAGCGCACATACCTGTTAGCTCAGGTGAGTTTAAAAGGCTGCTGTTGATAACAAGGGCATTTGCTAAATAGATGGTGTGTGTGCAACAATATACTGAAAGGTCAATTATATTGTGCAGCTTATCTCACCACCTGTAGTTATTTAGGTGAAAGCTCCAAAATGCTTGCCTAATATGTCTGTTTATCCAAAAGGAAGTAAAAAGGGAGAGCTAGAAAGATAGCATTGCATCACATTACATGGCAATGCAATGCACAGTTGCTGAAGTTGAACCAAAATGAGCTTGTAATCTGGCTTCTGCAACTTTGAACATGAAAAATCCAATGAGGAGAAGAAAAGCAAAGCCAAAGAGTCCATCCCAAAATCCGACAAACAAGCAAAATGAACAAAAAACATTGAATTCAATTCTTTCTGATTTTAGAAACTGCATTAAAGAAGGGGTGCACCGGTCCTGGAGATACTGCAATACCAGGTCAATGCGTGGAGTGGACAGAGCAAGCTCTTTTTCCATCTCCCTGTTCTAAAAATCCATTTAATATATGGTCCCCAGATAGGGGACGTATCAGATATTAAACTGATAAGAACAGATTTTTTTTTTTTTTTTTATCGAAAGCCCGAATTCGTGTACAAAACCCGAGTGCGCTTAAAAAAGTGACAAGTGCCACAAAAAAAATGCACTAGGATGCTGGTCTTCTTGAAACCCTCTCCAAAAGGAGAAGGGTCCCCCAAACCATTCCCCGTCCCTCCGAGCCAAAAGGCCACAGCGAGGAACAGGGACAAAAAGCCACCTCCAGCCGAAGCCAGAGGCGACCCAATCTTACCCCCAGCACCTGCCCGAGTTCTCACCCGAGCAAGGCACTGGGAGCCAAAGACTGTGCTCCCCTCCCAGAAGAGGGGAGCCAACAACGCTCTCCTCCCGAAAGAGGAGAGCCAGGGGGGTTCAGGGGGGAGCGGAACCTGATGGCCACACACTCCCCCCCTAGACCTGCCAAGAGAGGAACCCGTAAGGGAACCGCATCCCGACAAAATCCTAGTAGGACGTGACACACGTGAATAAGTGGACACACAGTGACAAAGAAATTAAATAAATAGTGAAGGTTTCACAGTATAATACTGCCCGGACCTTCGACCGGGAATTGAAAAATTCCCCATCCTAAGGCCAGAAGGCCCGGAATAAGGGTGTGTGCGAAGAAAGAAAATTTGAAGTGCTTGTGCAAATGTGCCATAAACTCAAGTGGGGTTCCCAATCCCAGTGAGTTAAGGCACCCCAGGGTCACCACTCCTGGGGCACTTCACACTTCGGGCTTTCGATCTTCCCCGGCCCAATGGCGTCGATCCTGGGGGGCCATGCTTTCCACCAGATGACGATATTAGCCACCTGGCGTACTAACAAGCGCCTAAACCCCAGTGTGCATAATGTATCAATCTACTAGGGCGGCCAACATCCAAAACCGCCTTTTCGAAAGATACTACACTTGATCTTAGCCAAAAGGCCGAGAAGCGATAACCAGAATTGGTTTCAAACTACGGAGCCACCCAAGGATCCTGAAAAGTCCATTTGTGGAGATGAGCTCCTGGACTCCCGTTAAGAAGACATGTTGTCAACCTCTAGATCCCTTACATGCCTGCACTTTTCGGCTTGCTGCTGCTGCAATCCACGCGTTTTAGATCTGCATAACTCCACCTCTTTAAACACAGCACCTTCACCCCCTGCTGTTCCCACCCGCCTCAACACCGTTGGAAGGGAGGAGAACCAATTAAGGCGGGGGGTGGGGTGGAACGAGCAGCTGTCTACCCTTAGCAGGAGGGCTCCTGATTACATACCTCTCCTGCTGCTGCTGCTGCTGGCTGTCCAGCAGCAGACTGAATGTGGCTGCTGCTGTGCACAGGTATATAAAGGCTCAGAGCCTATTATGACACGCGCAGCCAGCGTTCCATTGCCACATTCCATCTACTGCAGGCAGGATACCTGGCTGGCTGAATGTCGCTGAGAAGCTCACAGAGACCGCCATAAGCAACAGTTTAACAGAATGCCACAGACTAATCAACCAAACTTTTTGGGTTGGGTTCTCTTTTATAGTCTGCAGGCATTAAATGAAAGAAGTCAGTGTTCCAGCAGAAGGAGACAACGTTTCAGAAAAGGCATTGTAGCAAACCAAAAAAGAAATTTTAAGCGCAGCAGAGTAACCAGCGCACATACCTGTTAGCTCAGGTGAGTTTAAAAGGCTGCTGTTGATAACAAGGGCATTTGCTAAATAGATGGTGTGTGTGCAACAATATACTGAAAGATCAATTATATTGTGCAGCTTATCTCACCACCTGTAGTTATTTAGGTGAAAGCTCCAAAATGCTTGCCTAATATGTCTGTTTATCCAAAAGGAAGTAAAAAGGGAGAGCTAGAAAGATAGCATTGCATCACATTACATGGCAATGCAATGCACAGTTGCTGAAGTTGAACCAAAATGAGCTTGTAATCTGGCTTCTGCAACTTTGAACATGAAAAATCCAATGAGGAGAAGAAAAGCAAAGCCAAAGAGTCCATCCCAAAATCCGACAAACAAGCAAAATGAACAAAAAACATTGAATTCAATTCTTTCTGATTTTAGAAACTGCATTAAAGAAGGGGTGCACCGGTCCTGGAGATACTGCAATACCAGGTCAATGCGTGGAGTGGACAGAGCAAGCTCTTTTTCCATCTCCCTGTTCTAAAAATCCATTTAATATATGGTCCCCAGATAGGGGACGTATCAGATATTAAACTGATAAGAACAGATACTACACTTGATCTTAGCCAAAAGGCCGAGAAGCGATAACCAGAATTGGTTTCAAACTACGGAGCCACCCAAGGATCCTGAAAAGTCCATTTGTGGAGATGAGCTCCTGGACTCCCGTTAAGAAGACATGTTGTCAACCTCTAGATCCCTTACATGCCTGCACTTTTCGGCTTGCTGCTGCTGCAATCCACGCGTTTTAGATCTGCATAACTCCACCTCTTTAAACACAGCACCTTCACCCCCTGCTGTTCCCACCCGCCTCAACACCATTGGAAGGGAGGAGAACCAATTAAGGCGGGGGGTGGGGTGGAACGAGCAGCTGTCTACCCTTAGCAGGAGGGCTCCTGATTACATACCTCTCCTGCTGCTGCTGCTGCTGGCTGTCCAGCAGCAGACTGAAGGTGGCTGCTGCTGTGCACAGGTATATAAAGGCTCAGAGCCTATTATGACACGCGCAGCCAGCGTTCCATTGCCACATTCCATCTACTGCAGGCAGGATACCTGGCTGGCTGAATGTCGCTGAGAAGCTCACAGAGACCGCCATAAGCAACAGTTTAACAGAATGCCACAGACTAATCAACCAAACTTTTTGGGTTGGGTTCTCTTTTATAGTCTGCAGGCATTAAATGAAAGAAGTCAGTGTTCCAGCAGAAGGAGACAACGTTTCAGAAAAGGCATTGTAGCAAACCAAAAAAGAAATTTTAAGCGCAGCAGAGTAACCAGCGCACATACCTGTTAGCTCAGGTGAGTTTAAAAGGCTGCTGTTGATAACAAGGGCATTTGCTAAATAGATGGTGTGTGTGCAACAATATACTGAAAGGTCAATTATATTGTGCAGCTTATCTCACCACCTGTAGTTATTTAGGTGAAAGCTCCAAAATGCTTGCCTAATATGTCTGTTTATCCAAAAGGAAGTAAAAAGGGAGAGCTAGAAAGATAGCATTGCATCACATTACATGGCAATGCAATGCACAGTTGCTGAAGTTGAACCAAAATGAGCTTGTAATCTGGCTTCTGCAACTTTGAACATGAAAAATCCAATGAGGAGAAGAAAAGCAAAGCCAAAGAGTCCATCCCAAAATCCGACAAACAAGCAAAATGAACAAAAAACATTGAATTCAATTCTTTCTGATTTTAGAAACTGCATTAAAGAAGGGGTGCACCGGTCCTGGAGATACTGCAATACCAGGTCAATGCGTGGAGTGGACAGAGCAAGCTCTTTTTCCATCTCCCTGTTCTAAAAATCCATTTAATATATGGTCCCCAGATAGGGGACGTATCAGATATTAAACTGATAAGAACAGATACTACACTTGATCTTAGCCAAAAGGCCGAGAAGCGATAACCAGAATTGGTTTCAAACTACGGAGCCACCCAAGGATCCTGAAAAGTCCATTTGTGGAGATGAGCTCCTGGACTCCCGTTAAGAAGACATGTTGTCAACCTCTAGATCCCTTACATGCCTGCACTTTTCGGCTTGCTGCTGCTGCAATCCACGCGTTTTAGATCTGCATAACTCCACCTCTTTAAACACAGCACCTTCACCCCCTGCTGTTCCCACCCGCCTCAACACCGTTGGAAGGGAGGAGAACCAATTAAGGCGGGGGGTGGGGTGGAACGAGCAGCTGTCTACCCTTAGCAGGAGGGCTCCTGATTACATACCTCTCCTGCTGCTGCTGCTGCTGGCTGTCCAGCAGCAGACTGAAGGTGGCTGCTGCTGTGCACAGGTATATAAAGGCTCAGAGCCTATTATGACACGCGCAGCCAGCGTTCCATTGCCACATTCCATCTACTGCAGGCAGGATACCTGGCTGGCTGAATGTCGCTGAGAAGCTCACAGAGACCGCCATAAGCAACAGTTTAACAGAATGCCACAGACTAATCAACCAAACTTTTTGGGTTGGGTTCTCTTTTATAGTCTGCAGGCATTAAATGAAAGAAGTCAGTGTTCCAGCAGAAGGAGACAACGTTTCAGAAAAGGCATTGTAGCAAACCAAAAAAGAAATTTTAAGCGCAGCAGAGTAACCAGCGCACATACCTGTTAGCTCAGGTGAGTTTAAAAGGCTGCTGTTGATAACAAGGGCATTTGCTAAATAGATGGTGTGTGTGCAACAATATACTGAAAGGTCAATTATATTGTGCAGCTTATCTCACCACCTGTAGTTATTTAGGTGAAAGCTCCAAAATGCTTGCCTAATATGTCTGTTTATCCAAAAGGAAGTAAAAAGGGAGAGCTAGAAAGATAGCATTGCATCACATTACATGGCAATGCAATGCACAGTTGCTGAAGTTGAACCAAAATGAGCTTGTAATCTGGCTTCTGCAACTTTGAACATGAAAAATCCAATGAGGAGAAGAAAAGCAAAGCCAAAGAGTCCATCCCAAAATCCGACAAACAAGCAAAATGAACAAAAAACATTGAATTCAATTCTTTCTGATTTTAGAAACTGCATTAAAGAAGGGGTGCACCGGTCCTGGAGATACTGCAATACCAGGTCAATGCGTGGAGTGGACAGAGCAAGCTCTTTTTCCATCTCCCTGTTCTAAAAATCCATTTAATATATGGTCCCCAGATAGGGGACGTATCAGATATTAAACTGATAAGAACAGATACTACACTTGATCTTAGCCAAAAGGCCGAGAAGCGATAACCAGAATTGGTTTCAAACTACGGAGCCACCCAAGGATCCTGAAAAGTCCATTTGTGGAGATGAGCTCCTGGACTCCCGTTAAGAAGACATGTTGTCAACCTCTAGATCCCTTACATGCCTGCACTTTTCGGCTTGCTGCTGCTGCAATCCACGCGTTTTAGATCTGCATAACTCCACCTCTTTAAACACAGCACCTTCACCCCCTGCTGTTCCCACCCGCCTCAACACCGTTGGAAGGGAGGAGAACCAATTAAGGCGGGGGGTGGGGTGGAACGAGCAGCTGTCTACCCTTAGCAGGAGGGCTCCTGATTACATACCTCTCCTGCTGCTGCTGCTGCTGGCTGTCCAGCAGCAGACTGAAGGTGGCTGCTGCTGTGCACAGGTATATAAAGGCTCAGAGCCTATTATGACACGCGCAGCCAGCGTTCCATTGCCACATTCCATCTACTGCAGGCAGGATACCTGGCTGGCTGAATGTCGCTGAGAAGCTCACAGAGACCGCCATAAGCAACAGTTTAACAGAATGCCACAGACTAATCAACCAAACTTTTTGGGTTGGGTTCTCTTTTATAGTCTGCAGGCATTAAATGAAAGAAGTCAGTGTTCCAGCAGAAGGAGACAACGTTTCAGAAAAGGCATTGTAGCAAACCAAAAAAGAAATTTTAAGCGCAGCAGAGTAACCAGCGCACATACCTGTTAGCTCAGGTGAGTTTAAAAGGCTGCTGTTGATAACAAGGGCATTTGCTAAATAGATGGTGTGTGTGCAACAATATACTGAAAGGTCAATTATATTGTGCAGCTTATCTCACCACCTGTAGTTATTTAGGTGAAAGCTCCAAAATGCTTGCCTAATATGTCTGTTTATCCAAAAGGAAGTAAAAAGGGAGAGCTAGAAAGATAGCATTGCATCACATTACATGGCAATGCAATGCACAGTTGCTGAAGTTGAACCAAAATGAGCTTGTAATCTGGCTTCTGCAACTTTGAACATGAAAAATCCAATGAGGAGAAGAAAAGCAAAGCCAAAGAGTCCATCCCAAAATCCGACAAACAAGCAAAATGAACAAAAAACATTGAATTCAATTCTTTCTGATTTTAGAAACTGCATTAAAGAAGGGGTGCACCGGTCCTGGAGATAATGCAATACCAGGTCAATGCGTGGAGTGGACAGAGCAAGCTCTTTTTCCATCTCCCTGTTCTAAAAATCCATTTAATATATGGTCCCCAGATAGGGGACGTATCAGATATTAAACTGATAAGAACAGATTTTTTTTTTTTTTTTTATCGAAACCCCGAATTCGTGTACAAAACCCGAGTGCGCTTAAAAAAGTGACAAGTGCCACAAAAAAAAGTGCACTAGGATGCTGGTCTTCTTGAAACCCTCTCCAAAAGGAGAAGGGTCCCCCAAACCATTCCCCGTCCCTCCGAGCCAGAAGGCCACAGCGAGGAACAGGGACAAATAGCCACCTCCAGCCGGAGCCAGAGGCGACCCAATCTTACCCCCAATACCTGCCCGAGTTCTCACCCGAGCAAGGCACTGGGAGCCAAAGACTGTGCTCCCCTCCCGGAAGAGGGGAGCCAACAACGCTCTCCTCCCGAAAGAGGAGAGCCAGTGGGGTTCAGGGGGGAGCGGAACCTGATGGCCACACACTCCCCCCCTAGACCTGCCAAGAGAGGAACCCGTAAGGGAACCGCATCCCGACAAAATCCTAGTAAGGACGTGGACACACGTGAAAAAGTGGACACACAGTGACAAAAAAAAATTAAATAAATAGTGAAGGTTTCACAGTATAATACTGCCCGGACCTTCGACCGGGAATTGAAAAATTCCCCATCCTAAGGCCAGAAGGCCCGGAATAAGGGTGTGTGTGAAGAAAGAAATATTGAAGTGCTAGTGCAAATGTGCCATAAACTCAAGTGGGGTTCCCAATCCCAGTGAGTTAAGGCACCCCAGGGTCACCACTCCTGGGGCACTTCACACTTCGGGCTTTCGATCTTCCCCGGCCCAATGGCGTCGATCCTGGGGGGCCATGCTTTCCACCAGATGACTATATTAGCCACCTGGCGTACTAACAAGCGCCTAAACCCCAGTGTGCATAATGTATCAATCTACTAGGGCGGCCAACATCCAAAACCGCCTTTTCGAAAGATACTACACTTGATCTTAGCCAAAAGGCCGAGAAGCGATAACAAGAATTGGTTTCAAACTACGGAGCCACCCAAGGATCCTGAAAAGTCCATTTGTGGAGATGAGCTCCTGGACTCCCGTTAAGAAGACATGTTGTCAACCTCTAGATCCCTTACATGCCTGCACTTTTCGGCTTGCTGCTGCTGCAATCCACGCGTTTTAGATCTGCATAACTCCACCTCTTTAAACACAGCACCTTCACCCCCTGCTGTTCCCACCCGCCTCAACACCGTTGGAAGGGAGGAGAACCAATTAAGGCGGGGGGTGGGGTGGAACGAGCAGCTGTCTACCCTTAGCAGGAGGGCTCCTGATTACATACCTCTCCTGCTGCTGCTGCTGCTGGCTGTCCAGCAGCAGACTGAAGGTGGCTGCTGCTGTGCACAGGTATATAAAGGCTCAGAGCCTATTATGACACGCGCAGCCAGCGTTCCATTGCCACATTCCATCTACTGCAGGCAGGATACCTGGCTGGCTGAATGTCGCTGAGAAGCTCACAGAGACCGCCATAAGCAACAGTTTAACAGAATGCCACAGACTAATCAACCAAACTTTTTGGGTTGGGTTCTCTTTTATAGTCTGCAGGCATTAAATGAAAGAAGTCAGTGTTCCAGCAGAAGGAGACAACGTTTCAGAAAAGGCATTGTAGCAAACCAAAAAAGAAATTTTAAGCGCAGCAGAGTAACCAGCGCACATACCTGTTAGCTCAGGTGAGTTTAAAAGGCTGCTGTTGATAACAAGGGCATTTGCTAAATAGATGGTGTGTGAGCAACAATATACTGAAAGGTCAATTATATTGTGCAGCTTATCTCACCACCTGTAGTTATTTAGGTGAAAGCTCCAAAATGCTTGCCTAATATGTCTGTTTATCCAAAAGGAAGTAAAAAGGGAGAGCTAGAAAGATAGCATTGCATCACATTACATGGCAATGCAATGCACAGTTGCTGAAGTTGAACCAAAATGAGCTTGTAATCTGGCTTCTGCAACTTTGAACATGAAAAATCCAATGAGGAGAAGAAAAGCAAAGCCAAAGAGTCCATCCCAAAATCCGACAAACAAGCAAAATGAACAAAAAACATTGAATTCAATTCTTTCTGATTTTAGAAACTGCATTAAAGAAGGGGTGCACCGGTCCTGGAGATACTGCAATACCAGGTCAATGCGTGGAGTGGACAGAGCAAGCTCTTTTTCCATCTCCCTGTTCTAAAAATCCATTTAATATATGGTCCCCAGATAGGGGACGTATCAGATATTAAACTGATAAGAACAGATACTACACTTGATCTTAGCCAAAAGGCCGAGAAGCGATAACCAGAATTGGTTTCAAACTACGGAGCCACCCAAGGATCCTGAAAAGTCCATTTGTGGAGATGAGCTCCTGGACTCCCGTTAAGAAGACATGTTGTCAACCTCTAGATCCCTTACATGCCTGCACTTTTCGGCTTGCTGCTGCTGCAATCCACGCGTTTTAGATCTGCATAACTCCACCTCTTTAAACACAGCACCTTCACCCCCTGCTGTTCCCACCCGCCTCAACACCGTTGGAAGGGAGGAGAACCAATTAAGGCGGGGGGTGGGGTGGAACGAGCAGCTGTCTACCCTTAGCAGGAGGGCTCCTGATTACATACCTCTCCTGCTGCTGCTGCTGCTGGCTGTCCAGCAGCAGACTGAAGGTGGCTGCTGCTGTGCACAGGTATATAAAGGCTCAGAGCCTATTATGACACGCGCAGCCAGCGTTCCATTGCCACATTCCATCTACTGCAGGCAGGATACCTGGCTGGCTGAATGTCGCTGAGAAGCTCACAGAGACCGCCATAAGCAACAGTTTAACAGAATGCCACAGACTAATCAACCAAACTTTTTGGGTTGGGTTCTCTTTTATAGTCTGCAGGCATTAAATGAAAGAAGTCAGTGTTCCAGCAGAAGGAGACAACGTTTCAGAAAAGGCATTGTAGCAAACCAAAAAAGAAATTTTAAGCGCAGCAGAGTAACCAGCGCACATACCTGTTAGCTCAGGTGAGTTTAAAAGGCTGCTGTTGATAACAAGGGCATTTGCTAAATAGATGGTGTGTGTGCAACAATATACTGAAAGGTCAATTATATTGTGCAGCTTATCTCACCACCTGTAGTTATTTAGGTGAAAGCTCCAAAATGCTTGCCTAATATGTCTGTTTATCCAAAAGGAAGTAAAAAGGGAGAGCTAGAAAGATAGCATTGCATCACATTACATGGCAATGCAATGCACAGTTGCTGAAGTTGAACCAAAATGAGCTTGTAATCTGGCTTCTGCAACTTTGAACATGAAAAATCCAATGAGGAGAAGAAAAGCAAAGCCAAAGAGTCCATCCCAAAATCCGACAAACAAGCAAAATGAACAAAAAACATTGAATTCAATTCTTTCTGATTTTAGAAACTGCATTAAAGAAGGGGTGCACCGGTCCTGGAGATACTGCAATACCAGGTCAATGCGTGGAGTGGACAGAGCAAGCTCTTTTTCCATCTCCCTGTTCTAAAAATCCATTTAATATATGGTCCCCAGATAGGGGACGTATCAGATATTAAACTGATAAGAACAGATACTACACTTGATCTTAGCCAAAAGGCCGAGAAGCGATAACCAGAATTGGTTTCAAACTACGGAGCCACCCAAGGATCCTGAAAAGTCCATTTGTGGAGATGAGCTCCTGGACTCCCGTTAAGAAGACATGTTGTCAACCTCTAGATCCCTTACATGCCTGCACTTTTCGGCTTGCTGCTGCTGCAATCCACGCGTTTTAGATCTGCATAACTCCACCTCTTTAAACACAGCACCTTCACCCCCTGCTGTTCCCACCCGCCTCAACACCGTTGGAAGGGAGGAGAACCAATTAAGGCGGGGGGTGGGGTGGAACGAGCAGCTGTGTACCCTTAGCAGGAGGGCTCCTGATTACATACCTCTCCTGCTGCTGCTGCTGCTGGCTGTCCAGCAGCAGACTGAAGGTGGCTGCTGCTGTGCACAGGTATATAAAGGCTCAGAGCCTATTATGACACGCGCAGCCAGCGTTCCATTGCCACATTCCATCTACTGCAGGCAGGATACCTGGCTGGCTGAATGTCGCTGAGAAGCTCACAGAGACCGCCATAAGCAACAGTTTAACAGAATGCCACAGACTAATCAACCAAACTTTTTGGGTTGGGTTCTCTTTTATAGTCTGCAGGCATTAAATGAAAGAAGTCAGTGTTCCAGCAGAAGGAGACAACGTTTCAGAAAAGGCATTGTAGCAAACCAAAAAAGAAATTTTAAGCGCAGCAGAGTAAGCAGCGCACATACCTGTTAGCTCAGGTGAGTTTAAAAGGCTGCTGTTGATAACAAGGGCATTTGCTAAATAGATGGTGTGTGTGCAACAATATACTGAAAGGTCAATTATATTGTGCAGCTTATCTCACCACCTGTAGTTATTTAGGTGAAAGCTCCAAAATGCTTGCCTAATATGTCTGTTTATCCAAAAGGAAGTAAAAAGGGAGAGCTAGAAAGATAGCATTGCATCACATTACATGGCAATGCAATGCACAGTTGCTGAAGTTGAACCAAAATGAGCTTGTAATCTGGCTTCTGCAACTTTGAACATGAAAAATCCAATGAGGAGAAGAAAAGCAAAGCCAAAGAGTCCATCCCAAAATCCGACAAACAAGCAAAATGAACAAAAAACATTGAATTCAATTCTTTCTGATTTTAGAAACTGCATTAAAGAAGGGGTGCACCGGTCCTGGAGATACTGCAATACCAGGTCAATGCGTGGAGTGGACAGAGCAAGCTCTTTTTCCATCTCCCTGTTCTAAAAATCCATTTAATATATGGTCCCCAGATAGGGGACGTATCAGATATTAAACTGATAAGAACAGATACTACACTTGATCTTAGCCAAAAGGCCGAGAAGCGATAACCAGAATTGGTTTCAAACTACGGAGCCACCCAAGGATCCTGAAAAGTCCATTTGTGGAGATGAGCTCCTGGACTCCCGTTAAGAAGACATGTTGTCAACCTCTAGATCCCTTACATGCCTGCACTTTTCGGCTTGCTGCTGCTGCAATCCACGCGTTTTAGATCTGCATAACTCCACCTCTTTAAACACAGCACCTTCACCCCCTGCTGTTCCCACCCGCCTCAACACCGTTGGAAGGGAGGAGAACCAATTAAGGCGGGGGGTGGGGTGGAACGAGCAGCTGTCTACCCTTAGCAGGAGGGCTCCTGATTACATACCTCTCCTGCTGCTGCTGCTGCTGGCTGTCCAGCAGCAGACTGAAGGTGGCTGCTGCTGTGCACAGGTATATAAAGGCTCAGAGCCTATTATGACACGCGCAGCCAGCGTTCCATTGCCACATTCCATCTACTGCAGGCAGGATACCTGGCTGGCTGAATGTCGCTGAGAAGCTCACAGAGACGGCCATAAGCAACAGTTTAACAGAATGCCACAGACTAATCAACCAAACTTTTTGGGTTGGGTTCTCTTTTATAGTCTGCAGGCATTAAATGAAAGAAGTCAGTGTTCCAGCAGAAGGAGACAACGTTTCAGAAAAGGCATTGTAGCAAACCAAAAAAGAAATTTTAAGCGCAGCAGAGTAACCAGCGCACATACCTGTTAGCTCAGGTGAGTTTAAAAGTCTGCTGTTGATAACAAGGGCATTTGCTAAATAGATGGTGTGTGTGCAACAATATACTGAAAGGTCAATTATATTGTGCAGCTTATCTCACCACCTGTAGTTATTTAGGTGAAAGCTCCAAAATGCTTGCCTAATATGTCTGTTTATCCAAAAGGAAGTAAAAAGGGAGAGCTAGAAAGATAGCATTGCATCACATTACATGGCAATGCAATGCACAGTTGCTGAAGTTGAACCAAAATGAGCTTGTAATCTGGCTTCTGCAACTTTGAACATGAAAAATCCAATGAGGAGAAGAAAAGCAAAGCCAAAGAGTCCATCCCAAAATCCGACAAACAAGCAAAATGAACAAAAAACATTGAATTCAATTCTTTCTGATTTTAGAAACTGCATTAAAGAAGGGGTGCACCGGTCCTGGAGATACTGCAATACCAGGTCAATGCGTGGAGTGGACAGAGCAAGCTCTTTTTCCATCTCCCTGTTCTAAAAATCCATTTAATATATGGTCCCCAGATAGGGGACGTATCAGATATTAAACTGATAAGAACAGATACTACACTTGATCTTAGCCAAAAGGCCGAGAAGCGATAACCAGAATTGGTTTCAAACTACGGAGCCACCCAAGGATCCTGAAAAGTCCATTTGTGGAGATGAGCTCCTGGACTCCCGTTAAGAAGACATGTTGTCAACCTCTAGATCCCTTACATGCCTGCACTTTTCGGCTTGCTGCTGCTGCAATCCACGCGTTTTAGATCTGCATAACTCCACCTCTTTAAACACAGCACCTTCACCCCCTGCTGTTCCCACCCGCCTCAACACCGTTGGAAGGGAGGAGAACCAATTAAGGCGGGGGGTGGGGTGGAACGAGCAGCTGTGTACCCTTAGCAGGAGGGCTCCTGATTACATACCTCTCCTGCTGCTGCTGCTGCTGGCTGTCCAGCAGCAGACTGAAGGTGGCTGCTGCTGTGCACAGGTATATAAAGGCTCAGAGCCTATTATGACACGCGCAGCCAGCGTTCCATTGCCACATTCCATCTACTGCAGGCAGGATACCTGGCTGGCTGAATGTCGCTGAGAAGCTCACAGAGACCGCCATAAGCAACAGTTTAACAGAATGCCACAGACTAATCAACCAAACTTTTTGGGTTGGGTTCTCTTTTATAGTCTGCAGGCATTAAATGAAAGAAGTCAGTGTTCCAGCAGAAGGAGACAACGTTTCAGAAAAGGCATTGTAGCAAACCAAAAAAGAAATTTTAAGCGCAGCAGAGTAAGCAGCGCACATACCTGTTAGCTCAGGTGAGTTTAAAAGGCTGCTGTTGATAACAAGGGCATTTGCTAAATAGATGGTGTGTGTGCAACAATATACTGAAAGGTCAATTATATTGTGCAGCTTATCTCACCACCTGTAGTTATTTAGGTGAAAGCTCCAAAATGCTTGCCTAATATGTCTGTTTATCCAAAAGGAAGTAAAAAGGGAGAGCTAGAAAGATAGCATTGCATCACATTACATGGCAATGCAATGCACAGTTGCTGAAGTTGAACCAAAATGAGCTTGTAATCTGGCTTCTGCAACTTTGAACATGAAAAATCCAATGAGGAGAAGAAAAGCAAAGCCAAAGAGTCCATCCCAAAATCCGACAAACAAGCAAAATGAACAAAAAACATTGAATTCAATTCTTTCTGATTTTAGAAACTGCATTAAAGAAGGGGTGCACCGGTCCTGGAGATAATGCAATACCAGGTCAATGCGTGGAGTGGACAGAGCAAGCTCTTTTTCCATCTCCCTGTTCTAAAAATCCATTTAATATATGGTCCCCAGATAGGGGACGTATCAGATATTAAACTGATAAGAACAGATTTTTTTTTTTTTTTTTTATCGAAACCCCGAATTCGTGTACAAAACCCGAGTGCGCTTAAAAAAGTGACAAGTGCCACAAAAAAAAGTGCACTAGGATGCTGGTCTTCATGAAACCCTCTCCAAAAGGAGAAGGGTCCCCCAAACCATTCCCCGTCCCTCCGAGCCAGAAGGCCACAGCGAGGAACAGGGACAAATAGCCACCTCCAGCCGGAGCCAGAGGCGACCCAATCTTACCCCCAATACCTGCCCGAGTTCTCACCCGAGCAAGGCACTGGGAGCCAAAGACTGTGCTCCCCTCCCGGAAGAGGGGAGCCAACAACGCTCTCCTCCCGAAAGAGGAGAGCCAGTGGGGTTCAGGGGGGAGCGGAACCTGATGGCCACACACTCCCCCCCTAGACCTGCCAAGAGAGGAACCCGTAAGGGAACCGCATCCCGACAAAATCCTAGTAAGGACGTGGACACACGTGAAAAAGTGGACACACAGTGACAAAAAAAAATTAAATAAATAGTGAAGGTTTCACAGTATAATACTGCCCGGACCTTCGACCGGGAATTGAAAAATTCCCCATCCTAAGGCCAGAAGGCCCGGAATAAGGGTGTGTGTGAAGAAAGAAATATTGAAGTGCTAGTGCAAATGTGCCATAAACTCAAGTGGGGTTCCCAATCCCAGTGAGTTAAGGCACCCCAGGGTCACCACTCCTGGGGCACTTCACACTTCGGGCTTTCGATCTTCCCCGGCCCAATGGCGTCGATCCTGGGGGGCCATGCTTTCCACCAGATGACTATATTAGCCACCTGGCGTACTAACAAGCGCCTAAACCCCAGTGTGCATAATGTATCAATCTACTAGGGCGGCCAACATCCAAAACCGCCTTTTCGAAAGATACTACACTTGATCTTAGCCAAAAGGCCGAGAAGCGATAACCAGAATTGGTTTCAAACTACGGAGCCACCCAAGGATCCTGAAAAGTCCATTTGTGGAGATGAGCTCCTGGACTCCCGTTAAGAAGACATGTTGTCAACCTCTAGATCCCTTACATGCCTGCACTTTTCGGCTTGCTGCTGCTGCAATCAACGCGTTTTAGATCTGCATAACTCCACCTCTTTAAACACAGCACCTTCACCCCCTGCTGTTCCCACCCGCCTCAACACCGTTGGAAGGGAGGAGAACCAATTAAGGCGGGGGGTGGGGTGGAACGAGCAGCTGTCTACCCTTAGCAGGAGGGCTCCTGATTACATACCTCTCCTGCTGCTGCTGCTGCTGGCTGTCCAGCAGCAGACTGAAGGTGGCTGCTGCTGTGCACAGATATATAAAGGCTCAGAGCCTATTATGACACGCGCAGCCAGCGTTCCATTGCCACATTCCATCTACTGCAGGCAGGATACCTGGCTGGCTGAATGTCGCTGAGAAGCTCACAGAGACCGCCATAAGCAACAGTTTAACAGAATGCCACAGACTAATCAACCAAACTTTTTGGGTTGGGTTCTCTTTTATAGTCTGCAGGTATTAAATGAAAGAAGTCAGTGTTCCAGCAGAAGGAGACAACGTTTCAGAAAAGGCATTGTAGCACACCAAAAAAGAAATTTTAAGCGCAGCAGAGTAACCAGCGCACATACCTGTTAGCTCAGGTGAGTTTAAAAGGCTGCTGTTGATAACAAGGGCATTTGCTAAATAGATGGTGTGTGTGCAACAATATACTGAAAGGTCAATTATATTGTGCAGCTTATCTCACCACCTGTAGTTATTTAGGTGAAAGCTCCAAAATGCTTGCCTAATATGTCTGTTTATCCAAAAGGAAGTAAAAAGGGAGAGCTAGAAAGATAGCATTGCATCACATTACATGGCAATGCAATGCACAGTTGCTGAAGTTGAACCAAAATGAGCTTGTAATCTGGCTTCTGCAACTTTGAACATGAAAAATCCAATGAGGAGAAGAAAAGCAAAGCCAAAGAGTCCATCCCAAAATCCGACAAACAAGCAAAATGAACAAAAAACATTGAATTCAATTCTTTCTGATTTTAGAAACTGCATTAAAGAAGGGGTGCACCGGTCCTGGAGATACTGCAATACCAGGTCAATGCGTGGAGTGGACAGAGCAAGCTCTTTTTCCATCTCCCTGTTCTAAAAATCCATTTAATATATGGTCCCCAGATAGGGGACGTATCAGATATTAAACTGATAAGAACAGATACTACACTTGATCTTAGCCAAAAGGCCGAGAAGCGATAACCAGAATTGGTTTCAAACTACGGAGCCACCCAAGGATCCTGAAAAGTCCATTTGTGGAGATGAGCTCCTGGACTCCCGTTAAGAAGACATGTTGTCAACCTCTAGATCCCTTACATGCCTGCACTTTTCGGCTTGCTGCTGCTGCAATCCACGCGTTTTAGATCTGCATAACTCCACCTCTTTAAACACAGCACCTTCACCCCCTGCTGTTCCCACCCGCCTCAACACCGTTGGAAGGGAGGAGAACCAATTAAGGCGGGGGGTGGGGTGGAACGAGCAGCTGTGTACCCTTAGCAGGAGGGCTCCTGATTACATACCTCTCCTGCTGCTGCTGCTGCTGGCTGTCCAGCAGCAGACTGAAGGTGGCTGCTGCTGTGCACAGGTATATAAAGGCTCAGAGCCTATTATGACACGCGCAGCCAGCGTTCCATTGCCACATTCCATCTACTGCAGGCAGGATACCTGGCTGGCTGAATGTCGCTGAGAAGCTCACAGAGACCGCCATAAGCAACAGTTTAACAGAATGCCACAGACTAATCAACCAAACTTTTTGGGTTGGGTTCTCTTTTATAGTCTGCAGGCATTAAATGAAAGAAGTCAGTGTTCCAGCAGAAGGAGACAACGTTTCAGAAAAGGCATTGTAGCAAACCAAAAAAGAAATTTTAAGCGCAGCAGAGTAAGCAGCGCACATACCTGTTAGCTCAGGTGAGTTTAAAAGGCTGCTGTTGATAACAAGGGCATTTGCTAAATAGATGGTGTGTGTGCAACAATATACTGAAAGGTCAATTATATTGTGCAGCTTATCTCACCACCTGTAGTTATTTAGGTGAAAGCTCCAAAATGCTTGCCTAATATGTCTGTTTATCCAAAAGGAAGTAAAAAGGGAGAGCTAGAAAGATAGCATTGCATCACATTACATGGCAATGCAATGCACAGTTGCTGAAGTTGAACCAAAATGAGCTTGTAATCTGGCTTCTGCAACTTTGAACATGAAAAATCCAATGAGGAGAAGAAAAGCAAAGCCAAAGAGTCCATCCCAAAATCCGACAAACAAGCAAAATGAACAAAAAACATTGAATTCAATTCTTTCTGATTTTAGAAACTGCATTAAAGAAGGGGTGCACCGGTCCTGGAGATAATGCAATACCAGGTCAATGCGTGGAGTGGACAGAGCAAGCTCTTTTTCCATCTCCCTGTTCTAAAAATCCATTTAATATATGGTCCCCAGATAGGGGACGTATCAGATATTAAACTGATAAGAACAGATTTTTTTTTTTTTTTTTATCGAAACCCCGAATTCGTGTACAAATCCCGAGTGCGCTTAAAAAAGTGACAAGTGCCACAAAAAAAAGTGCACTAGGATGCTGGTCTTCTTGAAACCCTCTCCAAAAGGAGAAGGGTCCCCCAAACCATTCCCCGTCCCTCCGAGCCAGAAGGCCACAGCGAGGAACAGGGACAAATAGCCACCTCCAGCCGGCGCCAGAGGCGACCCAATCTTACCCCCAATACCTGCCCGAGTTCTCACCCGAGCAAGGCACTGGGAGCCAAAGACTGTGCTCCCCTCCCGGAAGAGGGGAGCCAACAACGCTCTCCTCCCGAAAGAGGAGAGCCAGTGGGGTTCAGGGGGGAGCGGAACCTGATGGCCACACACTCCCCCCCTAGACCTGCCAAGAGAGGAACCCGTAAGGGAACCGCATCCCGACAAAATCCTAGTAAGGACGTGGACACACGTGAAAAAGTGGACACACAGTGACAAAAAAAAATTAAATAAATAGTGAAGGTTTCACAGTATAATACTGCCCGGACCTTCGACCGGGAATTGAAAAATTCCCCATCCTAAGGCCAGAAGGCCCGGAATAAGGGTGTGTGTGAAGAAAGAAATATTGAAGTGCTAGTGCAAATGTGCCATAAACTCAAGTGGGGTTCCCAATCCCAGTGAGTTAAGGCACCCCAGGGTCACCACTCCTGGGGCACTTCACACTTCGGGCTTTCGATCTTCCCCGGCCCAATGGCGTCGATCCTGGGGGGCCATGCTTTCCACCAGATGACTATATTAGCCACCTGGCGTACTAACAAGCGCCTAAACCCCAGTGTGCATAATGTATCAATCTACTAGGGCGGCCAACATCCAAAACCGCCTTTTCGAAAGATACTACACTTGATCTTAGCCAAAAGGCCGAGAAGCGATAACCAGAATTGGTTTCAAACTACGGAGCCACCCAAGGATCCTGAAAAGTCCATTTGTGGAGATGAGCTCCTGGACTCCCGTTAAGAAGACATGTTGTCAACCTCTAGATCCCTTACATGCCTGCACTTTTCGGCTTGCTGCTGCTGCAATCCACGCGTTTTAGATCTGCATAACTCCACCTCTTTAAACACAGCACCTTCACCCCCTGCTGTTCCCACCCGCCTCAACACCGTTGGAAGGGAGGAGAACCAATTAAGGCGGGGGGTGGGGTGGAACGAGCAGCTGTCTACCCTTAGCAGGAGGGCTCCTGATTACATACCTCTCCTGCTGCTGCTGCTGCTGGCTGTCCAGCAGCAGACTGAAGGTGGCTGCTGCTGTGCACAGGTATATAAAGGCTCAGAGCCTATTATGACACGCGCAGCCAGCGTTCCATTGCCACATTCCATCTACTGCAGGCAGGATACCAGGCTGGCTGAATGTCGCTGAGAAGCTCACAGAGACCGCCATAAGCAACAGTTTAACAGAATGCCACAGACTAATCAACCAAACTTTTTGGGTTGGGTTCTCTTTTATAGTCTGCAGGCATTAAATGAAAGAAGTCAGTGTTCCAGCAGAAGGAGACAACGTTTCAGAAAAGGCATTGTAGCAAACCAAAAAAGAAATTTTAAGCGCAGCAGAGTAACCAGCGCACATACCTGTTAGCTCAGGTGAGTTTAAAAGGCTGCTGTTGATAACAAGGGCATTTGCTAAATAGATGGTGTGTGTGCAACAATATACTGAAAGGTCAATTATATTGTGCAGCTTATCTCACCACCTGTAGTTATTTAGGTGAAAGCTCCAAAATGCTTGCCTAATATGTCTGTTTATCCAAAAGGAAGTAAAAAGGGAGAGCTAGAAAGATAGCA
Source organism: Phyllobates terribilis (assembly GCF_046119375.1). Lineage (NCBI taxonomy): Eukaryota > Metazoa > Chordata > Amphibia > Anura > Dendrobatidae > Phyllobates > Phyllobates terribilis. The sequence goes on from NW_027363332.1 coordinate 305,812, forward strand.
TTGCATCACATTACATGGCAATGCAATGCACAGTTGCTGAAGTTGAACCAAAATGAGCTTGTAATCTGGCTTCTGCAACTTTGAACATGAAAAATCCAATGAGGAGAAGAAAAGCAAAGCCAAAGAGTCCATCCCAAAATCCGACAAACAAGCAAAATGAACAAAAAACATTGAATTCAATTCTTTCTGATTTTAGAAACTGCATTAAAGAAGGGGTGCACCGGTCCTGGAGATACTGCAATACCAGGTCAATGCGTGGAGTGGACAGAGCAAGCTCTTTTTCCATCTCCCTGTTCTAAAAATCCATTTAATATATGGTCCCCAGATAGGGGACGTATCAGATATTAAACTGATAAGAACAGATACTACACTTGATCTTAGCCAAAAGGCCGAGAAGCGATAACCAGAATTGGTTTCAAACTACGGAGCCACCCAAGGATCCTGAAAAGTCCATTTGTGGAGATGAGCTCCTGGACTCCCGTTAAGAAGACATGTTGTCAACCTCTAGATCCCTTACATGCCTGCACTTTTCGGCTTGCTGCTGCTGCAATCCACGCGTTTTAGATCTGCATAACTCCACCTCTTTAAACACAGCACCTTCACCCCCTGCTGTTCCCACCCGCCTCAACACCGTTGGAAGGGAGGAGAACCAATTAAGGCGGGGGGTGGGGTGGAACGAGCAGCTGTCTACCCTTAGCAGGAGGGCTCCTGATTACATACCTCTCCTGCTGCTGCTGCTGCTGGCTGTCCAGCAGCAGACTGAAGGTGGCTGCTGCTGTGCACAGGTATATAAAGGCTCAGAGCCTATTATGACACGCGCAGCCAGCGTTCCATTGCCACATTCCATCTACTGCAGGCAGGATACCTGGCTGGCTGAATGTCGCTGAGAAGCTCACAGAGACCGCCATAAGCAACAGTTTAACAGAATGCCACAGACTAATCAACCAAACTTTTTGGGTTGGGTTCTCTTTTATAGTCTGCAGGCATTAAATGAAAGAAGTCAGTGTTCCAGCAGAAGGAGACAACGTTTCAGAAAAGGCATTGTAGCAAACCAAAAAAGAAATTTTAAGCGCAGCAGAGTAACCAGCGCACATACCTGTTAGCTCAGGTGAGTTTAAAAGGCTGCTGTTGATAACAAGGGCATTTGCTAAATAGATGGTGTGTGTGCAACAATATACTGAAAGGTCAATTATATTGTGCAGCTTATCTCACCACCTGTAGTTATTTAGGTGAAAGCTCCAAAATGCTTGCCTAATATGTCTGTTTATCCAAAAGGAAGTAAAAAGGGAGAGCTAGAAAGATAGCATTGCATCACATTACATGGCAATGCAATGCACAGTTGCTGAAGTTGAACCAAAATGAGCTTGTAATCTGGCTTCTGCAACTTTGAACATGAAAAATCCAATGAGGAGAAGAAAAGCAAAGCCAAAGAGTCCATCCCAAAATCCGACAAACAAGCAAAATGAACAAAAAACATTGAATTCAATTCTTTCTGATTTTAGAAACTGCATTAAAGAAGGGGTGCACCGGTCCTGGAGATACTGCAATACCAGGTCAATGCGTGGAGTGGACAGAGCAAGCTCTTTTTCCATCTCCCTGTTCTAAAAATCCATTTAATATATGGTCCCCAGATAGGGGACGTATCAGATATTAAACTGATAAGAACAGATACTACACTTGATCTTAGCCAAAAGGCCGAGAAGCGATAACCAGAATTGGTTTCAAACTACGGAGCCACCCAAGGATCCTGAAAAGTCCATTTGTGGAGATGAGCTCCTGGACTCCCGTTAAGAAGACATGTTGTCAACCTCTAGATCCCTTACATGCCTGCACTTTTCGGCTTGCTGCTGCTGCAATCCACGCGTTTTAGATCTGCATAACTCCACCTCTTTAAACACAGCACCTTCACCCCCTGCTGTTCCCACCCGCCTCAACACCGTTGGAAGGGAGGAGAACCAATTAAGGCGGGGGGTGGGGTGGAACGAGCAGCTGTCTACCCTTAGCAGGAGGGCTCCTGATTACATACCTCTCCTGCTGCTGCTGCTGCTGGCTGTCCAGCAGCAGACTGAAGGTGGCTGCTGCTGTGCACAGGTATATAAAGGCTCAGAGCCTATTATGACACGCGCAGCCAGCGTTCCATTGCCACATTCCATCTACTGCAGGCAGGATACCTGGCTGGCTGAATGTCGCTGAGAAGCTCACAGAGACCGCCATAAGCAACAGTTTAACAGAATGCCACAGACTAATCAACCAAACTTTTTGGGTTGGGTTCTCTTTTATAGTCTGCAGGCATTAAATGAAAGAAGTCAGTGTTCCAGCAGAAGGAGACAACGTTTCAGAAAAGGCATTGTAGCAAACCAAAAAAGAAATTTTAAGCGCAGCAGAGTAACCAGCGCACATACCTGTTAGCTCAGGTGAGTTTAAAAGGCTGCTGTTGATAACAAGGGCATTTGCTAAATAGATGGTGTGTGTGCAACAATATACTGAAAGGTCAATTATATTGTGCAGCTTATCTCACCACCTGTAGTTATTTAGGTGAAAGCTCCAAAATGCTTGCCTAATATGTCTGTTTATCCAAAAGGAAGTAAAAAGGGAGAGCTAGAAAGATAGCATTGCATCACATTACATGGCAATGCAATGCACAGTTGCTGAAGTTGAACCAAAATGAGCTTGTAATCTGGCTTCTGCAACTTTGAACATGAAAAATCCAATGAGGAGAAGAAAAGCAAAGCCAAAGAGTCCATCCCAAAATCCGACAAACAAGCAAAATGAACAAAAAACATTGAATTCAATTCTTTCTGATTTTAGAAACTGCATTAAAGAAGGGATGCACCGGTCCTGGAGATACTGCAATACCAGGTCAATGCGTGGAGTGGACAGAGCAAGCTCTTTTTCCATCTCCCTGTTCTAAAAATCCATTTAATATATGGTCCCCAGATAGGGGACGTATCAGATATTAAACTGATAAGAACAGATTTTTTTTTTTTTTTTTCGAAAGCCCGAATTCGTGTACAAAACCCGAGTGCGCTTAAAAAAGTGACAAGTGCCACAAAAAAAGTGCACTAGGATGCTGGTCTTCTTGAAACCCTCTCCAAAAGGAGAAGGGTCCCCCAAACCATTCCCCGTCCCTCCGAGCCAAAAGGCCACAGCGAGGAACAGGGACAAAAAGCCACCTCCAGCCGAAGCCAGAGGCGACCCAATCTTACCCCCAGCACCTGCCCGAGTTCTCACCCGAGCAAGGCACTGGGAGCCAAAGACTGTGCTCCCCTCCCGGAAGAGGGGAGCCAACAACGCTCTCCTCCCGAAAGAGGAGAGCCAGGGGGGTTCAGGGGGGAGCGGAACCTGATGGCCACACACTCCCCCCCTAGACCTGCCAAGAGAGGAACCCGTAAGGGAACCGCATCCCGACAAAATCCTAGTAGGACGTGACACACGTGAATAAGTGGACACACAGTGACAAAGAAATTAAATAAATAGTGAAGGTTTCACAGTATAATACTGCCCGGACCTTCGACCGGGAATTGAAAAATTCCCCATCCTAAGGCCAGAAGGCCCGGAATAAGGGTGTGTGCGAAGAAAGAAAATTTGAAGTGCTTGTGCAAATGTGCCATAAACTCAAGTGGGGTTCCCAATCCCAGTGAGTTAAGGCACCCCAGGGTCACCACTCCTGGGGCACTTCACACTTCGGGCTTTCGATCTTCCCCGGCCCAATGGCGTCGATCCTGGGGGGCCATGCTTTCCACCAGATGACTATATTAGCCACCTGGCGTACTAACAAGCGCCTAAACCCCAGTGTGCATAATGTATCAATCTACTAGGGCGGCCAACATCCAAAACCGCCTTTTCGAAAGATACTACACTTGATCTTAGCCAAAAGGCCGAGAAGCGATAACCAGAATTGGTTTCAAACTACGGAGCCACCCAAGGATCCTGAAAAGTCCATTTGTGGAGATGAGCTCCTGGACTCCCGTTAAGAAGACATGTTGTCAACCTCTAGATCCCTTACATGCCTGCACTTTTCGGCTTGCTGCTGCTGCAATCCACGCGTTTTAGATCTGCATAACTCCACCTCTTTAAACACAGCACCTTCACCCCCTGCTGTTCCCACCCGCCTCAACACCGTTGGAAGGGAGGAGAACCAATTAAGGCGGGGGGTGGGGTGGAACGAGCAGCTGTCTACCCTTAGCAGGAGGGCTCCTGATTACATACCTCTCCTGCTGCTGCTGCTGCTGGCTGTCCAGCAGCAGACTGAAGGTGGCTGCTGCTGTGCACAGGTATATAAAGGCTCAGAGCCTATTATGACACGCGCAGCCAGCGTTCCATTGCCACATTCCATCTACTGCAGGCAGGATACCTGGCTGGCTGAATGTCGCTGAGAAGCTCACAGAGACCGCCATAAGCAACAGTTTAACAGAATGCCACAGACTAATCAACCAAACTTTTTGGGTTGGGTTCTCTTTTATAGTCTGCAGGCATTAAATGAAAGAAGTCAGTGTTCCAGCAGAAGGAGACAACGTTTCAGAAAAGGCATTGTAGCAAACCAAAAAAGAAATTTTAAGCGCAGCAGAGTAACCAGCGCACATACCTGTTAGCTCAGGTGAGTTTAAAAGGCTGCTGTTGATAACAAGGGCATTTGCTAAATAGATGGTGTGTGTGCAACAATATACTGAAAGGTCAATTATATTGTGCAGCTTATCTCACCACCTGTAGTTATTTAGGTGAAAGCTCCAAAATGCTTGCCTAATATGTCTGTTTATCCAAAAGGAAGTAAAAAGGGAGAGCTAGAAAGATAGCATTGCATCACATTACATGGCAATGCAATGCACAGTTGCTGAAGTTGAACCAAAATGAGCTTGTAATCTGGCTTCTGCAACTTTGAACATGAAAAATCCAATGAGGAGAAGAAAAGCAAAGCCAAAGAGTCTATCCCAAAATCCGACAAACAAGCAAAATGAACAAAAAACATTGAAATCAATTCTTTCTGATTTTAGAAACTGCATTAAAGAAGGGGTGCACCGGTCCTGGAGATACTGCAATACCAGGTCAATGCGTGGAGTGGACAGAGCAAGCTCTTTTTCCATCTCCCTGTTCTAAAAATCCATTTAATATATGGTCCCCAGATAGGGGACGTATCAGATATTAAACTGATAAGAACAGATTTTTTTTTTTTTTTATACCATTCAGTAAAATTTTTCAAGCATCAATCAATAGTATAAAAACTCATACTACGTTGCCCAGTCTTACATCATAATGGTACTTTCTTTATTTCATATTTATAACTTTATACTGAAACAGTTGTAATACCTTTTGAATGGACAAAAAACTATAAAACATACCATTATCATAAAAAAAGACAGATCACAACACTTAAACAAGGACTTACTGGTACTTTACCAGTGACCTCCATTTTTTTACTTTCCAAAAACCTTCTGAATCAGAGCCACCACCGCCACGACTGTCCCATAAATAAACTATGTATAACCTTGACAAAACCATCCTAACACAATTATTAACTGAGATTATTTTCCTTTTAAATAAACACAAATTCCTAACGTCCCACAGACTTTCTATTACACATGCCATTATCAACCACAACAATCTCTCTTTCACCCGGCTACTTGCACCCATCCCAAACATTACCACTCTCCAATTTATAAAATTCACGCCCGCTAGTTCCTTGCATAAACCACCCACTCCCTTCCAAACACTCTGAGCATAATCACAATTCCAAACCAAATGCATAACAGTTTCACTCGCCCCACATCCATCCCTCGGACATACCTCTGTTCTAATCAGATCCCTCCTCTTCTGTACCTCTCTCACAGGCAAAATCTCATGCAAACTCATCCATACGATATCACGCTGCCTATTCGATATTCCTTTTATACTCAGGTTCCTCCATACACACAACGCTTCACTCGATCTCAAGCCCCTAATGTTACATTCAAACTCTCTAACACGCATCCTTCTCCTTACATTCCTTATCACTTTGAAATCACCCATAGGAACATCCAACAAATCATGCTTGACAACAAATTTTTCAACAAACTCATACCACACTGGACATTTAAACGAAACAGGCACTCTTGCATCCCTTCTCATCCATTTCAACCCAAACAACATCCATCCAGCCATATATTTAATCATAAAAGCCGTCTTGTTATCCCTACCTAACAGAACAACCACCGTTTTAATATAATTTAAACCAAGACAAAATTCAAAATTTGGGAAATCCATTCCCCCATGTTCACGTAACTTACACAAATATTCCCTTTTAAGTTTTTCCATCTTACTTCCCCAATAAAACGTAAAAATTAGCTTCTCAATCCGCCTAAAACCCCTATAAGGGGCTGGAAAAACCACTGACACAAAAAGTAACATAGGAAGAATCACTGACTTAATAATAAGGACTTTGCCTGACAATGTCAAGTCCCGCAACCTCCAAAAATTTAACTTCTGTTCAATCCTCTTACCGCATTCATCCCAACTCTCATTCCCTTTCAGATCTTTGTTAAACCACACCCCCAAAACCTTAATAGCACCTTCTTCACATATCACACCATCCATCCTAACACTCGAATCCCCGAAACACTTATAGCTACACTTCCCCCAATTCACCCTAAAACCAGATGCACCACAAAAGAAATCTAAAAGCAACCTTGCTCGATTCATAGCAGCCATATTATCACTCACCACAACAACATCGTCCATATACCCCATTACCTTTACAGTCTTTCCACCACTCCCTGGGATCAGAAGACCATTCATCACTTTCTCTTTCCGAATCATGCACAACAGGGGCTCAATCACACTTATAAACAGGACAGGGGACAACGGACACCCCTGCCTGACCCCTGATTTTATGCACACCTTCTCACTCAAACATCCATTCACTAACACTTCACTCACCACACCATCATACAAACACCTTATGGCATTCACAAAAACACTAGGAAAACCCATCCTAACTAACACCTCAAACATAAACGCATGCGACACTCTATCAAAAGCTTTCTCAAAATCCACACAAAAAAACATACATTTCCCCTTCCTAAACATACAATCTCCAATTACGTCCCGCAACAACAAGAGGTTATCAGTCATACACCTACCTGGCACCGCGCACACTTGATCATCACCAACCACACTTCCAATCACCCCACGCATACGGTTAGCCAGAATTTAGCTAAAGACTTTATAATCTGCATTGAGTAATGTAATCAGCCTCCAATTACGCAAATTCTTTTTCTCACCCTTCTTATATAGTAAAACAACTACTCCTTCTTTCATGGAATTACAAAGTACACCATTCATCCACATATATTGACATACCTCCACAAAATCAACACCAATCACATCCCATGCTTTTACATAAAACTCCACAGGCAACCCATCTTTCCCAGGTGTTTTATTCTTTTTCGCACCATCCACCGCCTTTTTAACCTCATCAAAAACAATATCCTCACTCAAACACTCACGTTCCCCTGATTCAAGCTGACTCTCCAACATACCTAACACATGCTCTTTCAAACCCCCATCCACCCATTTAGACTCAAATAAACTACTATAGAAACTATGTACCTCATCCAACACTTCCCTTCCAACCACAGTCATACCATTATCATTTACAACCTCATCCAACTCATCTTTTTTACTGCACATTTTTTTAAAAAAGTACCTCGTACACTTCTCATCCATATCCAAATGCTCAACTCTCGTCCTAAAAATAATTTCCTTCCCACGCTTTTCCAAAACACGCTTCATCTCATCTCTCGCTCCTCTGAGTTGATCACTAACATCAATTCCTTTCATACTCATTTTATGTAACCACTCAATCCTCATATTTAAATCTTTAAATCTGCCTCTTTCAATTGCTGCTTTTTTATAACCCCACCTCCTAAAAAAATTCTTAATTTCCACTTTCACCCAATCCCACCATACAGTCACATCCACAAAATTATTTTTCCTAGACCTCCACCATTCATACTTACTTTCGAAGTCTCTCATAACCCTAACATCCTCTAACAACCTAACATTTAGCTTCCATACCCCAACACCATGCACCATTTTTTTATCACCTTCAAACATACCCCACAAACATTCATGGTCTGTGAAAGAAAAAACATGCTGTTTAAAAAATTTACACACCAAACCTCTATTTGTATACAGCATGCGGTCAATCCTGGACACTATTCCTCCCCTATCAGCTCTATATGTGGCCGGTGGTGGCTTACTCAAAAATTCCGCTGCATCTAAAAAAGAAAAATCAGATGTAATTTGATTAAGGACCTTACCCGTGACATCAATTTCCCCTTCAGAAACACAATTGAAATCACCAACTAATAATATTGGAATCCTTCCAGGCAAAAATAAACGTATTTTCTCTAATAGTGCTAACCTATCCCCTTTGTTAATTGGACAATACACGTTAACAATTTTCACCCTCCACCCTCTCCCCTTAACCACTGCCATTATACAACGACCTGGCTCCACCACCATATAATTTTCAAAACTTAAATCCCTATTCCCCAACAAAATCCCCACACCATCATTTTTGTTTGTCATTGAACCTGACCAAATACTATTCCCATATACCCAGTCCTTTTCAGGAGGTGACTCTTCAATTCCGCACTCTTGCAGACAGTAAATATTTGCTCCAAGATTTTTTAGTTCTTCCAGTATAGCCAATCTTCTAGGCTTAGATTTTATAAGCCTTACATTTATTGACAGTACACTACAGCCCACGTTGGAGCCCATTTTTTAACCATATTCGGTAAAAAAGAACATACCCCCCACCGAAGAGTCAACCTTTCTCGTCTTGAAACTCGATTCCTGATGTTAAGCAGAGAATGCTGGCCCCCTCCTCCAAAAAAGACCTCCTAGGAGAGGCACTGTAGCTCTCGGGATAGCTCCTATCACTTAAGGGGCTGATGCTCCCAATACTGGCAGGTGAAAAATCTGTCCGGAACTTCTTTGCAGAAGACACATCAGAGTCCTCATCAGGGGGCCTCACCACAGCCCCGGTGAAGTCACCCTGGCCACCACCACCTTCATGAATTGCCTCTGAGCTTTCCAAAGCCAACACCGGCGTTGTGGAGAGTGAACCGCTCACTTCTCCCTCACCACTCATATCAAGCAGAATTGACATATCTGCAGGCTCTATCTCAACAGCGCTTCCACCAGCAGGATCGGGTGCTTGCTCCATCTCTTCCATGAAGTCCCTTACTGCCTCGATCGCCTCACCAATAGTGGCGGCAGTAGTAGGACGTGGGGACACGGCCTCTGCATATGACCTGGAACGATGGGGACAGTCCTTGAAAGCGTGTCCCTCCTCGCCACATGCATTACAAACCATGGAGTTAGTACACTCCATTGCCAGATGACCCTCTTTATTGCATTTCCCACAAAACTTCTCCACCGTGCAGTCCTCTTGGTAGTGTCCAAAGGATTTACACTTCCTGCAAAAACGCGGAGCACCAGGAAAAAACATATACCCTCTATCCCTCCCGATGGCAAAACTGAGGGGAGGGTAGTGGATACCCCCAGGTCCCTGGGGGTCCTCCTGGAACCGAACAAAAAACTTGTGTTTGCCAGTCCACAAGCCCACCTCATTCCTCACCTTGTGTGAGTAGGACACATAGCTGCAATGAAGGTTCAGGAATCTAGTAATGTCCTCCACATCCACAAGGGGGTTGTGCATAAACACAACAACTGGCACTTCCCCCTTAGTATACAATACCGTGAATGTAAGCCCATCAAGAGCCGGATGATCCAAGGCTTGCTGATCCTTTAGAGTCTTGAAAAGATTCTGGCAAGCTGCCATACGATCAAGGACTAAAACGTACCGGCCATTCTTTGGGAACTCCTGTAGGCAAATGATGTCTCCACGACCAACATTCAAAATCTTGAAGATGACGACTTCCACCAAGAACCGCAGGTTAAAGAAATTCCTCTTCGACTCCTCAATATCAATGCGAAAAGCATTTTTGACCCGAATATCATCGGTCCCGGCATAGCGAATCTTGACGCCCATTATCACCTCTCGTTTCCTCTGGACCCCCCCCAATAGCAGCAGGCAGCTTAAGCCACCTAAGTGGCGATGCTGCAAGGCCGAGGGGGAGACACTATAGGATCCTTCTGACCAGATACAAGATCTAAGCCAAAAGGCCGAGAAGCGATAACCAGAATTGGTTTCAAACTACGGAGCCACCCAAGGATCCTGAAAAGTCCATTTGTGGAGATGAGCTCCTGGACTCCCGTTAAGAAGACATGTTGTCAACCTCTAGATCCCTTACATGCCTGCACTTTTCGGCTTGCTGCTGCTGCAATCCACGCGTTTTAGATCTGCATAACTCCACCTCTTTAAACACAGCACCTTCACCCCCTGCTGTTCCCACCCGCCTCAACACCGTTGGAAGGGAGGAGAACCAATTAAGGCGGGGGGTGGGGTGGAACGAGCAGCTGTCTACCCTTAGCAGGAGGGCTCCTGATTACATACCTCTCCTGCTGCTGCTGCTGCTGGCTGTCCAGCAGCAGACTGAAGGTGGCTGCTGCTGTGCACAGGTATATAAAGGCTCAGAGCCTATTATGACACGCGCAGCCAGCGTTCCATTGCCACATTCCATCTACTGCAGGCAGGATACCTGGCTGGCTGAATGTCGCTGAGAAGCTCACAGAGACCGCCATAAGCAACAGTTTAACAGAATGCCACAGACTAATCAACCAAACTTTTTGGGTTGGGTTCTCTTTTATAGTCTGCAGGCATTAAATGAAAGAAGTCAGTGTTCCAGCAGAAGGAGACAACGTTTCAGAAAAGGCATTGTAGCAAACCAAAAAAGAAATTTTAAGCGCAGCAGAGTAACCAGCGCACATACCTGTTAGCTCAGGTGAGTTTAAAAGGCTGCTGTTGATAACAAGGGCATTTGCTAAATAGATGGTGTGTGTGCAACAATATACTGAAAGGTCAATTATATTGTGCAGCTTATCTCACCACCTGTAGTTATTTAGGTGAAAGCTCCAAAATGCTTGCCTAATATGTCTGTTTATCCAAAAGGAAGTAAAAAGGGAGAGCTAGAAAGATAGCATTGCATCACATTACATGGCAATGCAATGCACAGTTGCTGAAGTTGAACCAAAATGAGCTTGTAATCTGGCTTCTGCAACTTTGAACATGAAAAATCCAATGAGGAGAAGAAAAGCAAAGCCAAAGAGTCCATCCCAAAATCCGACAAACAAGCAAAATGAACAAAAAACATTGAATTCAATTCTTTCTGATTTTAGAAACTGCATTAAAGAAGGGGTGCACCGGTCCTGGAGATACTGCAATACCAGGTCAATGCGTGGAGTGGACAGAGCAAGCTCTTTTTCCATCTCCCTGTTCTAAAAATCCATTTAATATATGGTCCCCAGATAGGGGACGTATCAGATATTAAACTGATAAGAACAGATACTACACTTGATCTTAGCCAAAAGGCCGAGAAGCGATAACCAGAATTGGTTTCAAACTACGGAGCCACCCAAGGATCCTGAAAAGTCCATTTGTGGAGATGAGCTCCTGGACTCCCGTTAAGAAGACATGTTGTCAACCTCTAGATCCCTTACATGCCTGCACTTTTCGGCTTGCTGCTGCTGCAATCCACGCGTTTTAGATCTGCATAACTCCAACTCTTTAAACACAGCACCTTCACCCCCTGCTGTTCCCACCCGCCTCAACACCGTTGGAAGGGAGGAGAACCAATTAAGGCGGGGGGTGGGGTGGAACGAGCAGCTGTCTACCCTTAGCAGGAGGGCTCCTGATTACATACCTCTCCTGCTGCTGCTGCTGCTGGCTGTCCAGCAGCAGACTGAAGGTGGCTGCTGCTGTGCACAGGTATATAAAGGCTCAGAGCCTATTATGACACGCGCAGCCAGCGTTCCATTGCCACATTCCATCTACTGCAGGCAGGATACCTGGCTGGCTGAATGTCGCTGAGAAGCTCACAGAGACCGCCATAAGCAACAGTTTAACAGAATGCCACAGACTAATCAACCAAACTTTTTGGGTTGGGTTCTCTTTTATAGTCTGCAGGCATTAAATGAAAGAAGTCAGTGTTCCAGCAGAAGGAGACAACGTTTCAGAAAAGGCATTGTAGCAAACCAAAAAAGAAATTTTAAGCGCAGCAGAGTAACCAGCGCACATACCTGTTAGCTCAGGTGAGTTTAAAAGGCTGCTGTTGATAACAAGGGCATTTGCTAAATAGATGGTGTGTGTGCAACAATATACTGAAAGGTCAATTATATTGTGCAGCTTATCTCACCACCTGTAGTTATTTAGGTGAAAGCTCCAAAATGCTTGCCTAATATGTCTGTTTATTAAAAAGGAAGTAAAAAGGGAGAGCTAGAAAGATAGCATTGCATCACATTACATGGCAATGCAATGCACAGTTGCTGAAGTTGAACCAAAATGAGCTTGTAATCTGGCTTCTGCAACTTTGAACATGAAAAATCCAATGAAGAGAAGAAAAGCAAAGCCAAAGAGTCCATCCCAAAATCCGACAAACAAGCAAAATGAACAAAAAACATTGAATTCAATTCTTTCTGATTTTAGAAACTGCATTAAAGAAGGGGTGCACCGGTCCTGGAGATACTGCAATACCAGGTCAATGCGTGGAGTGGACAGAGCAAGCTCTTTTTCCATCTCCCTGTTCTAAAAATCCATTTAATATATGGTCCCCAGATAGGGGACGTATCAGATATTAAACTGATAAGAACAGATACTACACTTGATCTTAGCCAAAAGGCCGAGAAGCGATAACCAGAATTGGTTTCAAACTACGGAGCCACCCAAGGATCCTGAAAAGTCCATTTGTGGAGATGAGCTCCTGGACTCCCGTTAAGAAGACATGTTGTCAACCTCTAGATCCCTTACATGCCTGCACTTTTCGGCTTGCTGCTGCTGCAATCCACGCGTTTTAGATCTGCATAACTCCACCTCTTTAAACACAGCACCTTCACCCCCTGCTGTTCCCACCCGCCTCAACACCGTTGGAAGGGAGGAGAACCAATTAAGGCGGGGGGTGGGGTGGAACGAGCAGCTGTCTACCCTTAGCAGGAGGGCTCCTGATTACATACCTCTCCTGCTGCTGCTGCTGCTGGCTGTCCAGCAGCAGACTGAAGGTGGCTGCTGCTGTGCACAGGTATATAAAGGCTCAGAGCCTATTATGACACGCGCAGCCAGCGTTCCATTGCCACATTCCATCTACTGCAGGCAGGATACCTGGCTGGCTGAATGTCGCTGAGAAGCTCACAGAGACCGCCATAAGCAACAGTTTAACAGAATGCCACAGACTAATCAACCAAACTTTTTGGGTTGGGTTCTCTTTTATAGTCTGCAGGCATTAAATGAAAGAAGTCAGTGTTCCAGCAGAAGGAGACAACGTTTCAGAAAAGGCATTGTAGCAAACCAAAAAAGAAATTTTAAGCGCAGCAGAGTAACCAGCGCACATACCTGTTAGCTCAGGTGAGTTTAAAAGGCTGCTGTTGATAACAAGGGCATTTGCTAAATAGATGGTGTGTGTGCAACAATATACTGAAAGGTCAATTATATTGTGCAGCTTATCTCACCACCTGTAGTTATTTAGGTGAAAGCTCCAAAATGCTTGCCTAATATGTCTGTTTATCCAAAAGGAAGTAAAAAGGGAGAGCTAGAAAGATAGCATTGCATCACATTACATGGCAATGCAATGCACAGTTGCTGAAGTTGAACCAAAATGAGCTTGTAATCTGGCTTCTGCAACTTTGAACATGAAAAATCCAATGAGGAGAAGAAAAGCAAAGCCAAAGAGTCCATCCCAAAATCCGACAAACAAGCAAAATGAACAAAAAACATTGAATTCAATTCTTTCTGATTTTAGAAACTGCATTAAAGAAGGGGTGCACCGGTCCTGGAGATACTGCAATACCAGGTCAATGCGTGGAGTGGACAGAGCAAGCTCTTTTTCCATCTCCCTGTTCTAAAAATCCATTTAATATATGGTCCCCAGATAGGGGACGTATCAGATATTAAACTGATAAGAACAGATACTACACTTGATCTTAGCCAAAAGGCCGAGAAGCGATAACCAGAATTGGTTTCAAACTACGGAGCCACCCAAGGATCCTGAAAAGTCCATTTGTGGAGATGAGCTCCTGGACTCCCGTTAAGAAGACATGTTGTCAACCTCTAGATCCCTTACATGCCTGCACTTTTCGGCTTGCTGCTGCTGCAATCCACGCGTTTTAGATCTGCATAACTCCAACTCTTTAAACACAGCACCTTCACCCCCTGCTGTTCCCACCCGCCTCAACACCGTTGGAAGGGAGGAGAACCAATTAAGGCGGGGGGTGGGGTGGAACGAGCAGCTGTCTACCCTTAGCAGGAGGGCTCCTGATTACATACCTCTCCTGCTGCTGCTGCTGCTGGCTGTCCAGCAGCAGACTGAAGGTGGCTGCTGCTGTGCACAGGTATATAAAGGCTCAGAGCCTATTATGACACGCGCAGCCAGCGTTCCATTGCCACATTCCATCTACTGCAGGCAGGATACCTGGCTGGCTGAATGTCGCTGAGAAGCTCACAGAGACCGCCATAAGCAACAGTTTAACAGAATGCCACAGACTAATCAACCAAACTTTTTGGGTTGGGTTCTCTTTTATAGTCTGCAGGCATTAAATGAAAGAAGTCAGTGTTCCAGCAGAAGGAGACAACGTTTCAGAAAAGGCATTGTAGCAAACCAAAAAAGAAATTTTAAGCGCAGCAGAGTAACCAGCGCACATACCTGTTAGCTCAGGTGAGTTTAAAAGGCTGCTGTTGATAACAAGGGCATTTGCTAAATAGATGGTGTGTGTGCAACAATATACTGAAAGGTCAATTATATTGTGCAGCTTATCTCACCACCTGTAGTTATTTAGGTGAAAGCTCCAAAATGCTTGCCTAATATGTCTGTTTATTAAAAAGGAAGTAAAAAGGGAGAGCTAGAAAGATAGCATTGCATCACATTACATGGCAATGCAATGCACAGTTGCTGAAGTTGAACCAAAATGAGCTTGTAATCTGGCTTCTGCAACTTTGAACATGAAAAATCCAATGAAGAGAAGAAAAGCAAAGCCAAAGAGTCCATCCCAAAATCCGACAAACAAGCAAAATGAACAAAAAACATTGAATTCAATTCTTTCTGATTTTAGAAACTGCATTAAAGAAGGGGTGCACCGGTCCTGGAGATACTGCAATACCAGGTCAATGCGTGGAGTGGACAGAGCAAGCTCTTTTTCCATCTCCCTGTTCTAAAAATCCATTTAATATATGGTCCCCAGATAGGGGACGTATCAGATATTAAACTGATAAGAACAGATACTACACTTGATCTTAGCCAAAAGGCCGAGAAGCGATAACCAGAATTGGTTTCAAACTACGGAGCCACCCAAGGATCCTGAAAAGTCCATTTGTGGAGATGAGCTCCTGGACTCCCGTTAAGAAGACATGTTGTCAACCTCTAGATCCCTTACATGCCTGCACTTTTCGGCTTGCTGCTGCTGCAATCCACGCGTTTTAGATCTGCATAACTCCACCTCTTTAAACACAGCACCTTCACCCCCTGCTGTTCCCACCCGCCTCAACACCGTTGGAAGGGAGGAGAACCAATTAAGGCGGGGGGTGGGGTGGAACGAGCAGCTGTCTACCCTTAGCAGGAGGGCTCCTGATTACATACCTCTCCTGCTGCTGCTGCTGCTGGCTGTCCAGCAGCAGACTGAAGGTGGCTGCTGCTGTGCACAGGTATATAAAGGCTCAGAGCCTATTATGACACGCGCAGCCAGCGTTCCATTGCCACATTCCATCTACTGCAGGCAGGATACCTGGCTGGCTGAATGTCGCTGAGAAGCTCACAGAGACCGCCATAAGCAACAGTTTAACAGAATGCCACAGACTAATCAACCAAACTTTTTGGGTTGGGTTCTCTTTTATAGTCTGCAGGCATTAAATGAAAGAAGTCAGTGTTCCAGCAGAAGGAGACAACGTTTCAGAAAAGGCATTGTAGCAAACCAAAAAAGAAATTTTAAGCGCAGCAGAGTAACCAGCGCACATACCTGTTAGCTCAGGTGAGTTTAAAAGGCTGCTGTTGATAACAAGGGCATTTGCTAAATAGATGGTGTGTGTGCAACAATATACTGAAAGGTCAATTATATTGTGCAGCTTATCTCACCACCTGTAGTTATTTAGGTGAAAGCTCCAAAATGCTTGCCTAATATGTCTGTTTATCCAAAAGGAAGTAAAAAGGGAGAGCTAGAAAGATAGCATTGCATCACATTACATGGCAATGCAATGCACAGTTGCTGAAGTTGAACCAAAATGAGCTTGTAATCTGGCTTCTGCAACTTTGAACATGAAAAATCCAATGAGGAGAAGAAAAGCAAAGCCAAAGAGTCCATCCCAAAATCCGACAAACAAGCAAAATGAACAAAAAACATTGAATTCAATTCTTTCTGATTTTAGAAACTGCATTAAAGAAGGGGTGCACCGGTCCTGGAGATACTGCAATACCAGGTCAATGCGTGGAGTGGACAGAGCAAGCTCTTTTTCCATCTCCCTGTTCTAAAAATCCATTTAATATATGGTCCCCAGATAGGGGACGTATCAGATATTAAACTGATAAGAACAGATTTTTTGATTGAAGCTGCATCCAAGGCACTGAAAAATGTGACCGAAGTCACACCAAAACAGCGCACGAGGTGAGGATTCATGTGGACCCTTCCCGGAGGAGAGGGTCCCCAATAAACCATCCCCATCCCTCCGAGCCAGAAGGCCACAGCGAGGGTCAGGGATCTCCGATGCTCTCCCTAGCCGAAGCCGGAGAAGAGCCGTTTTCGTGCTCCCAGCTTCCATCTAGGCTGCCACCCTAGTGGAGCTGGAGCCTGTGTTGGTTTCTCAGCCCAAAGCTGACCGGACCTCCGACCGGGTTTATAAAAATTCCCCTTCCTAGCCCGGAGGCCAGGAATAGGGGAGGTTGCTCAGAAAGTATGATTGGCAAAGGTGCGGCGTGCAACGAAGCCAAGTCTTTCTGGGGTTCCCAGTCCCAGTAAGCTTGGACTCCCACCAGGGCGCCTACTCCTGGGGCACATTGCTCCAAAGCCCTCACACTTACCCAGCCTAGTGACTTCGATCCTGGAGGGCCATGTTTTCCATCAGATAACTCTATGAGCCACCTGGCGTACTAACAAGTGCACCAAACCAGTGTGTAATATGCATCAATTTACTAGGGCAGCCCAAGGACAAAACTGCCTTTTCAAAAGATACTACACTTGATCTTAGCCAAAAGGCCGAGAAGCGATAACCAGAATTGGTTTCAAACTACGGAGCCACCCAAGGATCCTGAAAAGTCCATTTGTGGAGATGAGCTCCTGGACTCCCGTTAAGAAGACATGTTGTCAACCTCTAGATCCCTTACATGCCTGCACTTTTCGGCTTGCTGCTGCTGCAATCCACGCGTTTTAGATCTGCATAACTCCACCTCTTTAAACACAGCACCTTCACCCCCTGCTGTTCCCACCCGCCTCAACACCGTTGGAAGGGAGGAGAACCAATTAAGGCGGGGGGTGGGGTGGAACGAGCAGCTGTCTACCCTTAGCAGGAGGGCTCCTGATTACATACCTCTCCTGCTGCTGCTGCTGCTGGCTGTCCAGCAGCAGACTGAAGGTGGCTGCTGCTGTGCACAGGTATATAAAGGCTCAGAGCCTATTATGACACGCGCAGCCAGCGTTCCATTGCCACATTCCATCTACTGCAGGCAGGATACCTGGCTGGCTGAATGTCGCTGAGAAGCTCACAGAGACCGCCATAAGCAACAGTTTAACAGAATGCCACAGACTAATCAACCAAACTTTTTGGGTTGGGTTCTCTTTTATAGTCTGCAGGCATTAAATGAAAGAAGTCAGTGTTCCAGCAGAAGGAGACAACGTTTCAGAAAAGGCATTGTAGCAAACCAAAAAAGAAATTTTAAGCGCAGCAGAGTAACCAGCGCACATACCTGTTAGCTCAGGTGAGTTTAAAAGGCTGCTGTTGATAACAAGGGCATTTGCTAAATAGATGGTGTGTGTGCAACAATATACTGAAAGGTCAATTATATTGTGCAGCTTATCTCACCACCTGTAGTTATTTAGGTGAAAGCTCCAAAATGCTTGCCTAATATGTCTGTTTATCCAAAAGGAAGTAAAAAGGGAGAGCTAGAAAGATAGCATTGCATCACATTACATGGCAATGCAATGCACAGTTGCTGAAGTTGAACCAAAATGAGCTTGTAATCTGGCTTCTGCAACTTTGAACATGAAAAATCCAATGAGGAGAAGAAAAGCAAAGCCAAAGAGTCCATCCCAAAATCCGACAAACAAGCAAAATGAACAAAAAACATTGAATTCAATTCTTTCTGATTTTAGAAACTGCATTAAAGAAGGGGTGCACCGGTCCTGGAGATACTGCAATACCAGGTCAATGCGTGGAGTGGACAGAGCAAGCTCTTTTTCCATCTCCCTGTTCTAAAAATCCATTTAATATATGGTCCCCAGATAGGGGACGTATCAGATGTTAAACTGATAAGAACAGATTTTTTAATTTGGCTATCCCCTGCAGAGGGATAAAACCGTTTATTAAAACTTTAACAAATTACAAGCATAATTACACAAATACCAAACGTTAAAAGACAAATGAAATTTACAAAACAAAAAAATACAAAGATTTTAAATAATTAGGTTCCATTGGTCAACAAGCCATTTTTTGGAAATATGTACATTCTTCTTTTTGTCAATTAAATAATAAGTATACATTTCACATAAACATAAACTTAAAACATCATTCACTGATAAAACATCTTGTTTAAAAATAGCAATGTTGCGCGCTTTCCAGAGAGATGACTTGGCGCAGTTCACTGTCTTCCAAGCCATTGTGTACTGGTCCATTGTGGGGCATTCCATAAGTCCGTATAGCACAGTTTTATATGTAAAGTCCTTGAGGTCTGCCACCCTTTCCAGTAGGGGGAGCAGTCTTCTCCAGAAATCCTTTGCAAAATTACATGTCCATAATAGATGTTCCACCGTTTCTTCGTCTTGGCATCCGGTTCTTGGGCAGATGGCAGACCTCACAAATCCTCTTCTGTATTGGAATGCCCGGCAAGGAAGACAGCGGTGCATGCAACTCCAAGCCAGATCTCTCTGTTCATTAAAAAGATAAAAAACGTTAATCATTTTCCAGATAGACATAGATTTGTCATCATCATATCTGTCAACATTACATATTTCCTCACTTTTACGTATTTCTTTAATTAGTTTCTTACTATTTCTTAATTCCTCTATTTTCTTAGTCCCTAAATTAAAATCGGACACTATTTTCCTTAAAATCTCATAATGCGTCGACAAATTAAAAGCATGGGGCACAGATATATTAACTTCATACCATCCAAACTTTCTCATAAAAAATCCTGTATTAAAACGCATAAAAAAGGACCAATAGTGATTCTTAAAAAGGGCATTAAAACAGTAAACGAACAGATGGATTAAAAGAAACCTATTAAAATCTGGAAAATCTTTACCACCTTTTACTTTTGATTTCATCACGATTTCTCTTTTCAGCTTTTCCATTTTTGAGTTCCAAAAGAAGGTAAAACAGGTTTTGGTTATCTTTTTTAAAGCATTAACAGGCGGGGGGAAAACCAATGCTAAGATACAATAAAAGAGGTAAAATCACCATCTTTAAAACCAATACTTTACCCTCCATTGTAAGTCTCCTCATGTTCCACATACATATTTTCGTATTTACTTTCTGTATAACTGTTTCCCAACTATTATAACCATCATTATTTTCAGTGAATGATATACCTAAAATGGAAATGGATTCGGAGACATTAATTGGTACATCACGTAAAATCATCCCCCCAACACTTAAAATGTTACACTTATTAAAATTGATTTTAAAACCAGAAGCTAGACAAAAGGATTGCACTTGATGGAGAGTGGCCGTAAGTGATGGTGCATCTGTACACAAGACCGCCGCGTCATCCATGTAGCCTACAACCTTGGCCTCCAAACCACCGCTTCCAGGCAGAGGGACACCGCATATCTGTTTATTTTGGCGTATTGCACATAACATTGGTTCCAGTGCACAGATAAACAGTAGGGGGGACAGAGGGCATCCCTGTTTCACCCCTGACCGTAAAAATACCTCTTGTGTCTTAAAACCATTCACTAAAATCTTACTTGTACAATCCTTGTAAAATGCTTTAAGCGATAGTAAAAACCCTTCTGGTATGCCCATTTTCTCTAAAACTTTAAAAAGATAAAAGTGTGAGACACGGTCAAATGCTTTTTCAAAATCAATAGATAAAATCGCCATTTTCCCCTTTCTGTCTTTTACATCCTCAATACAGTCTTTCACTAAATTCAGATTGTCCCATATACTGCGCCCCGGCACCCCACACACTTGATTAGAATGAATAACTTTGCTGATGACTTCTTTTAGACGATTTGCACAAATTTTAGCCATTATTTTATAGTCACAATTTAAAAGTGTTATTGGTCTCCAGTTTTCTAATTTTGATTTATCGCCTTTTTTGTATAGGAGGGAGACTTCACCTTTCTTCCAGGAATTTAATAAAACCTTATTATTAAAAACCTCAGTAAACAAATAAAACAAATCATCTTTTAAAATATCATAAAAACATACATAAAATTCTATTGGGATGCCATCAGGACCAGGGACCTTTCCAGTTTTAAAACATTTAATAGTTTTTAACACTTCTTGTTCCGTTAAAACTTGGGATAAAAACTCTTGGGATGCGGGATCTAAAACAGCTGTTAGTCCTTGCAGCGAATCATCCATTAATTTATTATCTATATTTTTTCCATTAAAAAGATTAGAAAAAAAAAACTCAACTTTACCCAGCATATTTTTTATATTATTCTCACCATCTATATGGTCAATTATCACTTTTTCTTTTTTATTTTTCCTAAAAAAATATCTGGAACACTTTTCATTTTCTTCTATATGTTGTACTCTAGAACGAAAAATTATCTCTTTTCCTTTTTGTTCTAGCCATTTTGAAATCTCTTCTTTTAAGTTTGAAATATCAAGTTGTACATCTATCCCATTGTCTCTGAGCTTAAATAATGTTTGTAGGCGGGTATTTAAAATTCTATATTCTTCATATTTTTCTTTGGCTCTACATATACTCTTTTTAATAAAAAAGTCTTTTATTTTTACTTTCATTCTATCCCACCATACACTCATAGTCTCATTTGTTTTTTTCCCTTTTCTACATTTCCTATAAAACTCAATAAAATCTGATAAAATCTGCGGGTCGGTTAAAAGGGATACGTTCATTTTCCAGCTTTTCTTACCACATTTTTTGTTGTCATTTACTTTTATGGTAAAGGATAAAAGTTTATGGTCTGAAAATATATTAGTTAAAACTTCACATTTGGCAGGTATTGTTTTATCTGAACCAAAAATAAAATCAATCCTAGAGCTACAATTAGCATTGCTCCAAGTGAAACCGGCATCCTCTGGGCTGTCACTATGACACTCTTTATATATGTCTATCAATTTAGCATCTTTGACTATATCATGTAGCATACCTGAGGTTTTATCGTAGTTCCTGCTTACAGAGCTGGAGCGCCGGTTTTCACCTTTTAAAACACAATTAAAATCCCCTGCTAAGATAAAAGGTTCAGAGTTATTAATAAATAATGGTAAAAGATCAAGCATTTCGGCTCTTTCATTTTTCTCTGGGGATCCATAAAAATTTAAAAACTGCCATCTAATACCATCAATAAAAGCTTTCACTAATAAAATACGACCTGGTAAAATTTCCTGAATAAAATCAATTAAAACGTTCCCTTTAAAAAGTATGGCTACACCCGCTGATCCTGCAGCATTCGATCCGGACCAGACAGATGGCCCACACTTCCACTCATCTTTATATTTTTGATATGACATTTCATGTGGGATATTACATTCTTGCAGAAAAAATACAGATGCAGTAAAACACGTAAAAAAATTAAAAAGAGCAGTTCTTCTCGTGTTAGATTTTATGCCTCTCACGTTGAGGGAAATACCTTTGAGTTCAGCCATCATTAGAAAATGTAGAAATTTTACTTAGGTAACTAAGAGCAACGGATTTACCTGTCCGATGAACCTGATCAGACCACTGGGCTTGCGCCTCCCTCCTCATCTGATAGTATCGTCACGAGAGTCTCCGTGGAGGAGGAAAGATTACCACATTTATATAAACCCGACGCTACACTGGCATAGCTCGGAGGGCTGGCTGGCAGAACCCGCTGGGTCTCCATTGGCTGGCCATGCAGTTCCTCATCAGGTGGGTCCCCGAGGGGTTCCGCCGCCCCTGTTTGACCTGTAGAAGGTCGTCCTATAGGAGGAGGTTGCGCACAAGGCAGAGCCTCTGACTCTTCAGAGTCAGCAAGATCCCGGTCCCCACCTGTAGCAGCGGAGACCGAAACCCCTGAGGGTCCAGCGTCCACGTCCCCTTCTGGAGAAGTGTCCATCTGTTCACCTCCTGCTGCCTCCTCCGAACCACCCTTTTTCTTTTTCTTAGGACCCACCTTTATCCACTCAGCGCCCTCAGCACTAGGAGACCCAGACTGGGCATGGGCTTCTGTGTCGGCCTTTTGCCGGTCCCTTTTGACCTTACCAGTAGTGCCCTTCTGCTCCTTCTCAGCCCTCCTTTTGGACTCCCGCAGGTCCTGCAGCCAGGTTTTGGGATTTGGTATTTTACCTGTCATAGACTCTGGAGACACTTCACTATTTGGTACGCCCTTATTGTCTCCAGAGGCTCCAGGTTGTTGTTCCTCCTCCTGAAGGGTGGTCTGATCTTTTGGTCCTTGGTCGGACGTCTTGGACTTCCCCTTTTGCTCATCTTCCCGAAATCTGTGAGGGCAAGAAAAATAAAAGTGACCTGGAGTCTGGCAAAAACTGCATTTCTTTTCCTTAGGGCATTCTTTTGTCTCATGTTCTTCACTAGCACAATTTCTACATGATACATGACAGTTTTCTTTTGAATGACCATAGCGCCCACAATTTCTGCAATATACTGGCATCCCAGAAAAGAAGAAATCCCCATTTGTTTGCCCAATTTTGAAACGGGCAGGGGGGAGCCGTATACCACCTGGTGTATTTGGATCTCTTGTACACTTCACAAGGAATTTCCACTTAGATGTCCATATGTTATATTTGTTTAATATCTTCCCAATACATTTAACACTTTTAAAATAAATTGCTAGAAATGACATTACTTCTGGAGCAGAAACAAAGGGCGAAAATATTTTTACAATAACCAGTCTTACCTCATCCAGGACGTGCTCAACAATTTGTATCCCTTTCAAAACAGGACTATTTTCAACTTTTTTTAACTTTTCTAGTACATCTCTAAAAATACCTTCTCCGGTGAATGTGATGTCATAGTCACCTCTTCTGGGATAATCCTGGATGGAGAGAATTTCATTCCTTTGTACGCCAAGAAGGTTCCTGAGCACGTCCTGGACTACATACCCTAATTTCCTCATATCCGAGCCACCCGCCGTGAAGTGAACTCGGATAGAGTTTTTTAGCCTCGCATAAAGAGGCACGAGGTTAGGGTCAACCTCCATGGAAAAACGCAACAAGGTTGCAAATTGCAGCCGCTTGCAATCTGCGCTCCCAGTGTTCTTGCAGCGAAAAACACCTGGAAGCTGGGGGATCGCAACTCGTTACCCTGGGACTAAGCCCTCTCCCTAATAGCAGCAAGCAGGTTAAGTCCACCAAAGTGGACGATCCTGCCACACCAAGGAGAGGGGTACCCGAGTGCCCTTCAACTACAATCTCCTGCAATAAAGCACTTGATCGTAGCCAAAAGGCCGAGAAGCGATAACCAGAATTGGTTTCAAACTACGGAGCCACCCAAGGATCCTGAAAAGTCCATTTGTGGAGATGAGCTCCTGGACTCCCGTTAAGAAGACATGTTGTCAACCTCTAGATCCCTTACATGCCTGCACTTTTCGGCTTGCTGCTGCTGCAATCCACGCGTTTTAGATCTGCATAACTCCACCTCTTTAAACACAGCACCTTCACCCCCTGCTGTTCCCACCCGCCTCAACACCGTTGGAAGGGAGGAGAACCAATTAAGGCGGGGGGTGGGGTGGAACGAGCAGCTGTCTACCCTTAGCAGGAGGGCTCCTGATTACATACCTCTCCTGCTGCTGCTGCTGCTGGCTGTCCAGCAGCAGACTGAAGGTGGCTGCTGCTGTGCACAGGTATATAAAGGCTCAGAGCCTATTATGACACGCGCAGCCAGCGTTCCATTGCCACATTCCATCTACTGCAGGCAGGATACCTGGCTGGCTGAATGTCGCTGAGAAGCTCACAGAGACCGCCATAAGCAACAGTTTAACAGAATGCCACAGACTAATCAACCAAACTTTTTGGGTTGGGTTCTCTTTTATAGTCTGCAGGCATTAAATGAAAGAAGTCAGTGTTCCAGCAGAAGGAGACAACGTTTCAGAAAAGGCATTGTAGCAAACCAAAAAAGAAATTTTAAGCGCAGCAGAGTAACCAGCGCACATACCTGTTAGCTCAGGTGAGTTTAAAAGGCTGCTGTTGATAACAAGGGCATTTGCTAAATAGATGGTGTGTGTGCAACAATATACTGAAAGGTCAATTATATTGTGCAGCTTATCTCACCACCTGTAGTTATTTAGGTGAAAGCTCCAAAATGCTTGCCTAATATGTCTGTTTATCCAAAAGGAAGTAAAAAGGGAGAGCTAGAAAGATAGCATTGCATCACATTACATGGCAATGCAATGCACAGTTGCTGAAGTTGAACCAAAATGAGCTTGTAATCTGGCTTCTGCAACTTTGAACATGAAAAATCCAATGAGGAGAAGAAAAGCAAAGCCAAAGAGTCCATCCCAAAATCCGACAAACAAGCAAAATGAACAAAAAACATTGAATTCAATTCTTTCTGATTTTAGAAACTGCATTAAAGAAGGGGTGCACCGGTCCTGGAGATACTGCAATACCAGGTCAATGCGTGGAGTGGACAGAGCAAGCTCTTTTTCCATCTCCCTGTTCTAAAAATCCATTTAATATATGGTCCCCAGATAGGGGACGTATCAGATATTAAACTGATAAGAACAGATACTACACTTGATCTTAGCCAAAAGGCCGAGAAGCGATAACCAGAATTGGTTTCAAACTACGGAGCCACCCAAGGATCCTGAAAAGTCCATTTGTGGAGATGAGCTCCTGGACTCCCGTTAAGAAGACATGTTGTCAACCTCTAGATCCCTTACATGCCTGCACTTTTCGGCTTGCTGCTGCTGCAATCCACGCGTTTTAGATCTGCATAACTCCACCTCTTTAAACACAGCACCTTCACCCCCTGCTGTTCCCACCCGCCTCAACACCGTTGGAAGGGAGGAGAACCAATTAAGGCGGGGGGTGGGGTGGAACGAGCAGCTGTCTACCCTTAGCAGGAGGGCTCCTGATTACATACCTCTCCTGCTGCTGCTGCTGCTGGCTGTCCAGCAGCAGACTGAAGGTGGCTGCTGCTGTGCACAGGTATATAAAGGCTCAGAGCCTATTATGACACGCGCAGCCAGCGTTCCATTGCCACATTCCATCTACTGCAGGCAGGATACCTGGCTGGCTGAATGTCGCTGAGAAGCTCACAGAGACCGCCATAAGCAACAGTTTAACAGAATGCCACAGACTAATCAACCAAACTTTTTGGGTTGGGTTCTCTTTTATAGTCTGCAGGCATTAAATGAAAGAAGTCAGTGTTCCAGCAGAAGGAGACAACGTTTCAGAAAAGGCATTGTAGCAAACCAAAAAAGAAATTTTAAGCGCAGCAGAGTAACCAGCGCACATACCTGTTAGCTCAGGTGAGTTTAAAAGGCTGCTGTTGATAACAAGGGCATTTGCTAAATAGATGGTGTGTGTGCAACAATATACTGAAAGGTCAATTATATTGTGCAGCTTATCTCACCACCTGTAGTTATTTAGGTGAAAGCTCCAAAATGCTTGCCTAATATGTCTGTTTATCCAAAAGGAAGTAAAAAGGGAGAGCTAGAAAGATAGCATTGCATCACATTACATGGCAATGCAATGCACAGTTGCTGAAGTTGAACCAAAATGAGCTTGTAATCTGGCTTCTGCAACTTTGAACATGAAAAATCCAATGAGGAGAAGAAAAGCAAAGCCAAAGAGTCCATCCCAAAATCCGACAAACAAGCAAAATGAACAAAAAACATTGAATTCAATTCTTTCTGATTTTAGAAACTGCATTAAAGAAGGGGTGCACCGGTCCTGGAGATACTGCAATACCAGGTCAATGCGTGGAGTGGACAGAGCAAGCTCTTTTTCCATCTCCCTGTTCTAAAAATCCATTTAATATATGGTCCCCAGATAGGGGACGTATCAGATATTAAACTGATAAGAACAGATACTACACTTGATCTTAGCCAAAAGGCCGAGAAGCGATAACCAGAATTGGTTTCAAACTACGGAGCCACCCAAGGATCCTGAAAAGTCCATTTGTGGAGATGAGCTCCTGGACTCCCGTTAAGAAGACATGTTGTCAACCTCTAGATCCCTTACATGCCTGCACTTTTCGGCTTGCTGCTGCTGCAATCCACGCGTTTTAGATCTGCATAACTCCACCTCTTTAAACACAGCACCTTCACCCCCTGCTGTTCCCACCCGCCTCAACACCGTTGGAAGGGAGGAGAACCAATTAAGGCGGGGGGTGGGGTGGAACGAGCAGCTGTCTACCCTTAGCAGGAGGGCTCCTGATTACATACCTCTCCTGCTGCTGCTGCTGCTGGCTGTCCAGCAGCAGACTGAAGGTGGCTGCTGCTGTGCACAGGTATATAAAGGCTCAGAGCCTATTATGACACGCGCAGCCAGCGTTCCATTGCCACATTCCATCTACTGCAGGCAGGATACCTGGCTGGCTGAATGTCGCTGAGAAGCTCACAGAGACCGCCATAAGCAACAGTTTAACAGAATGCCACAGACTAATCAACCAAACTTTTTGGGTTGGGTTCTCTTTTATAGTCTGCAGGCATTAAATGAAAGAAGTCAGTGTTCCAGCAGAAGGAGACAACGTTTCAGAAAAGGCATTGTAGCAAACCAAAAAAGAAATTTTAAGCGCAGCAGAGTAACCAGCGCACATACCTGTTAGCTCAGGTGAGTTTAAAAGGCTGCTGTTGATAACAAGGGCATTTGCTAAATAGATGGTGTGTGTGCAACAATATACTGAAAGGTCAATTATATTGTGCAGCTTATCTCACCACCTGTAGTTATTTAGGTGAAAGCTCCAAAATGCTTGCCTAATATGTCTGTTTATCCAAAAGGAAGTAAAAAGGGAGAGCTAGAAAGATAGCATTGCATCACATTACATGGCAATGCAATGCACAGTTGCTGAAGTTGAAGGAAAATGAGCTTGTAATCTGGCTTCTGCAACTTTGAACATGAAAAATCCAATGAGGAGAAGAAAAGCAAAGCCAAAGAGTCCATCCCAAAATCCGACAAACAAGCAAAATGAACAAAAAACATTGAATTCAATTCTTTCTGATTTTAGAAACTTACATTAAAGAAGGGGTGCACCGGTCCTGGAGATACTGCAATACCAGGTCAATGCGTGGAGTGGACAGAGCAAGCTCTTTTTCCATCTCCCTGTTCTAAAAATCCATTTAATATATGGTCCCCAGATAGGGGACGTATCAGATATTAAACTGATAAGAACAGATACTACACTTGATCTTAGCCAAAAGGCCGAGAAGCGATAACCAGAATTGGTTTCAAACTACGGAGCCACCCAAGGATCCTGAAAAGTCCATTTGTGGAGATGAGCTCCTGGACTCCCGTTAAGAAGACATGTTGTCAACCTGTAGATCCCTTACATGCCTGCACTTTTCGGCTTGCTGCTGCTGCAATCCACGCGTTTTAGATCTGCATAACTCCACCTCTTTAAACACAGCACCTTCACCCCCTGCTGTTCCCACCCGCCTCAACACCGTTGGAAGGGAGGAGAACCAATTAAGGCGGGGGGTGGGGTGGAACGAGCAGCTGTCTACCCTTAGCAGGAGGGCTCCTGATTACATACCTCTCCTGCTGCTGCTGCTGCTGGCTGTCCAGCAGCAGACTGAAGGTGGCTGCTGCTGTGCACAGGTATATAAAGGCTCAGAGCCTATTATGACACGCGCAGCCAGCGTTCCATTGCCACATTCCATCTACTGCAGGCAGGATACCTGGCTGGCTGAATGTCGCTGAGAAGCTCACAGAGACCGCCATAAGCAACAGTTTAACAGAATGCCACAGACTAATCAACCAAACTTTTTGGGTTGGGTTCTCTTTTATAGTCTGCAGGCATTAAATGAAAGAAGTCAGTGTTCCAGCAGAAGGAGACAACGTTTCAGAAAAGGCATTGTAGCAAACCAAAAAAGAAATTTTAAGCGCAGCAGAGTAACCAGCGCACATACCTGTTAGCTCAGGTGAGTTTAAAAGGCTGCTGTTGATAACAAGGGCATTTGCTAAATAGATGGTGTGTGTGCAACAATATACTGAAAGGTCAATTATATTGTGCAGCTTATCTCACCACCTGTAGTTATTTAGGTGAAAGCTCCAAAATGCTTGCCTAATATGTCTGTTTATCCAAAAGGAAGTAAAAAGGGAGAGCTAGAAAGATAGCATTGCATCACATTACATGGCAATGCAATGCACAGTTGCTGAAGTTGAACCAAAATGAGCTTGTAATCTGGCTTCTGCAACTTTGAACATGAAAAATCCAATGAGGAGAAGAAAAGCAAAGCCAAAGAGTCCATCCCAAAATCCCACAAACAAGCAAAATGAACAAAAAACATTGAATTCAATTCTTTCTGATTTTAGAAACTGCATTAAAGAAGGGGTGCACCGGTCCTGGAGATACTGCAATACCAGGTCAATGCGTGGAGTGGACAGAGCAAGCTCTTTTTCCATCTCCCTGTTCTAAAAATCCATTTAATATATGGTCCCCAGATAGGGGACGTATCAGATATTAAACTGATAAGAACAGATACTACACTTGATCTTAGCCAAAAGGCCGAGAAGCGATAACCAGAATTGGTTTCAAACTACGGAGCCACCCAAGGATCCTGAAAAGTCCATTTGTGGAGATGAGCTCCTGGACTCCCGTTAAGAAGACATGTTGTCAACCTCTAGATCCCTTACATGCCTGCACTTTTCGGCTTGCTGCTGCTGCAATCCACACGTTTTAGATCTGCATAACTCCACCTCTTTAAACACAGCACCTTCACCCCCTGCTGTTCCCACCCGCCTCAACACCGTTGGAAGGGAGGAGAACCAATTAAGGCGGGGGGTGGGGTGGAACGAGCAGCTGTCTACCCTTAGCAGGAGGGCTCCTGATTACATACCTCTCCTGCTGCTGCTGCTGCTGGCTGTCCAGCAGCAGACTGAAGGTGGCTGCTGCTGTGCACAGGTATATAAAGGCTCAGAGCCTATTATGACACGCGCAGCCAGCGTTCCATTGCCACATTCCATCTACTGCAGGCAGGATACCTGGCTGGCTGAATGTCGCTGAGAAGCTCACAGAGACCGCCATAAGCAACAGTTTAACAGAATGCCACAGACTAATCAACCAAACTTTTTGGGTTGGGTTCTCTTTTATAGTCTGCAGGCATTAAATGAAAGAAGTCAGTGTTCCAGCAGAAGGAGACAACGTTTCAGAAAAGGCATTGTAGCAAACCAAAAAAGAAATTTTAAGCGCAGCAGAGTAACCAGCGCACATACCTGTTAGCTCAGGTGAGTTTAAAAGGCTGCTGTTGATAACAAGGGCATTTGCTAAATAGATGGTGTGTGTGCAACAATATACTGAAAGGTCAATTATATTGTGCAGCTTATCTCACCACCTGTAGTTATTTAGGTGAAAGCTCCAAAATGCTTGCCTAATATGTCTGTTTATCCAAAAGGAAGTAAAAAGGGAGAGCTAGAAAGATAGCATTGCATCACATTACATGGCAATGCAATGCACAGTTGCTGAAGTTGAACCAAAATGAGCTTGTAATCTGGCTTCTGCAACTTTGAACATGAAAAATCCAATGAGGAGAAGAAAAGCAAAGCCAAAGAGTCCATCCCAAAATCCGACAAACAAGCAAAATGAACAAAAAACATTGAATTCAATTCTTTCTGATTTTAGAAACTGCATTAAAGAAGGGGTGCACCGGTCCTGGAGATACTGCAATACCAGGTCAATGCGTGGAGTGGACAGAGCAAGCTCTTTTTCCATCTCCCTGTTCTAAAAATCCATTTAATATATGGTCCCCAGATAGGGGACGTATCAGATATTAAACTGATAAGAACAGATACTACACTTGATCTTAGCCAAAAGGCCGAGAAGCGATAACCAGAATTGGTTTCAAACTACGGAGCCACCCAAGGATCCTGAAAAGTCCATTTGTGGAGATGAGCTCCTGGACTCCCGTTAAGAAGACATGTTGTCAACCTGTAGATCCCTTACATGCCTGCACTTTTCGGCTTGCTGCTGCTGCAATCCACGCGTTTTAGATCTGCATAACTCCACCTCTTTAAACACAGCACCTTCACCCCCTGCTGTTCCCACCCGCCTCAACACCGTTGGAAGGGAGGAGAACCAATTAAGGCGGGGGGTGGGGTGGAACGAGCAGCTGTCTACCCTTAGCAGGAGGGCTCCTGATTACATACCTCTCCTGCTGCTGCTGCTGCTGGCTGTCCAGCAGCAGACTGAAGGTGGCTGCTGCTGTGCACAGGTATATAAAGGCTCAGAGCCTATTATGACACGCGCAGCCAGCGTTCCATTGCCACATTCCATCTACTGCAGGCAGGATACCTGGCTGGCTGAATGTCGCTGAGAAGCTCACAGAGACCGCCATAAGCAACAGTTTAACAGAATGCCACAGACTAATCAACCAAACTTTTTGGGTTGGGTTCTCTTTTATAGTCTGCAGGCATTAAATGAAAGAAGTCAGTGTTCCAGCAGAAGGAGACAACGTTTCAGAAAAGGCATTGTAGCAAACCAAAAAAAGAAATTTTAAGCGCAGCAGAGTAACCAGCGCACATACCTGTTAGCTCAGGTGAGTTTAAAAGGCTGCTGTTGATAACAAGGGCATTTGCTAAATAGATGGTGTGTGTGCAACAATATACTGAAAGGTCAATTATATTGTGCAGCTTATCTCACCACCTGTAGTTATTTAGGTGAAAGCTCCAAAATGCTTGCCTAATATGTCTGTTTATCCAAAAGGAAGTAAAAAGGGAGAGCTAGAAAGATAGCATTGCATCACATTACATGGCAATGCAATGCACAGTTGCTGAAGTTGAACCAAAATGAGCTTGTAATCTGGCTTCTGCAACTTTGAACATGAAAAATCCAATGAGGAGAAGAAAAGCAAAGCCAAAGAGTCCATCCCAAAATCCGACAAACAAGCAAAATGAACAAAAAACATTGAATTCAATTCTTTCTGATTTTAGAAACTGCATTAAAGAAGGGGTGCACCGGTCCTGGAGATACTGCAATACCAGGTCAATGCGTGGAGTGGACAGAGCAAGCTCTTTTTCCATCTCCCTGTTCTAAAAATCCATTTAATATATGGTCCCCAGATAGGGGACGTATCAGATATTAAACTGATAAGAACAGATACTACACTTGATCTTAGCCAAAAGGCCGAGAAGCGATAACCAGAATTGGTTTCAAACTACGGAGCCACCCAAGGATCCTGAAAAGTCCATTTGTGGAGATGAGCTCCTGGACTCCCGTTAAGAAGACATGTTGTCAACCTCTAGATCCCTTACATGCCTGCACTTTTCGGCTTGCTGCTGCTGCAATCCACGCGTTTTAGATCTGCATAACTCCACCTCTTTAAACACAGCACCTTCACCCCCTGCTGTTCCCACCCGCCTCAACACCGTTGGAAGGGAGGAGAACCAATTAAGGCGGGGGGTGGGGTGGAACGAGCAGCTGTCTACCCTTAGCAGGAGGGCTCCTGATTACATACCTCTCCTGCTGCTGCTGCTGCTGGCTGTCCAGCAGCAGACTGAAGGTGGCTGCTGCTGTGCACAGGTATATAAAGGCTCAGAGCCTATTATGACACGCGCAGCCAGCGTTCCATTGCCACATTCCATCTACTGCAGGCAGGATACCTGGCTGGCTGAATGTCGCTGAGAAGCTCACAGAGACCGCCATAAGCAACAGTTTAACAGAATGCCACAGACTAATCAACCAAACTTTTTGGGTTGGGTTCTCTTTTATAGTCTGCAGGCATTAAATGAAAGAAGTCAGTGTTCCAGCAGAAGGAGACAACGTTTCAGAAAAGGCATTGTAGCAAACCAAAAAAGAAATTTTAAGCGCAGCAGAGTAACCAGCGCACATACCTGTTAGCTCAGGTGAGTTTAAAAGGCTGCTGTTGATAACAAGGGCATTTGCTAAATAGATGGTGTGTGTGCAACAATATACTGAAAGGTCAATTATATTGTGCAGCTTATCTCACCACCTGTAGTTATTTAGGTGAAAGCTCCAAAATGCTTGCCTAATATGTCTGTTTATCCAAAAGGAAGTAAAAAGGGAGAGCTAGAAAGATAGCATTGCATCACATTACATGGCAATGCAATGCACAGTTGTTGAAGTTGAACCAAAATGAGCTTGTAATCTGGCTTCTGCAACTTTGAACATGAAAAATCCAATGAGGAGAAGAAAAGCAAAGCCAAAGAGTCCATCCCAAAATCCGACAAACAAGCAAAATGAACAAAAAACATTGAATTCAATTCTTTCTGATTTTAGAAACTGCATTAAAGAAGGGGTGCACCGGTCCTGGAGATACTGCAATACCAGGTCAATGCGTGGAGTGGACAGAGCAAGCTCTTTTTCCATCTCCCTGTTCTAAGAATCCATTTAATATATGGTCCCCAGATAGGGGACGTATCAGATATTAAACTGATAAGAACAGATACTACACTTGATCTTAGCCAAAAGGCCGAGAAGCGATAACCAGAATTGGTTTCAAACTACGGAGCCACCCAAGGATCCTGAAAAGTCCATTTGTGGAGATGAGCTCCTGGACTCCCGTTAAGAAGACATGTTGTCAACCTCTAGATCCCTTACATGCCTGCACTTTTCGGCTTGCTGCTGCTGCAATCCACGCGTTTTAGATCTGCATAACTCCACCTCTTTAAACACAGCACCTTCACCCCCTGCTGTTCCCACCCGCCTCAACACCGTTGGAAGGGAGGAGAACCAATTAAGGCGGGGGGTGGGGTGGAACGAGCAGCTGTCTACCCTTAGCAGGAGGGCTCCTGATTACATACCTCTCCTGCTGCTGCTGCTGCTGGCTGTCCAGCAGCAGACTGAAGGTGGCTGCTGCTGTGCACAGGTATATAAAGGCTCAGAGCCTATTATGACACGCGCAGCCAGCGTTCCATTGCCACATTCCATCTACTGCAGGCAGGATACCTGGCTGGCTGAATGTCGCTGAGAAGCTCACAGAGACCGCCATAAGCAACAGTTTAACAGAATGCCACAGACTAATCAACCAAACTTTTTGGGTTGGGTTCTCTTTTATAGTCTGCAGGCATTAAATGAAAGAAGTCAGTGTTCCAGCAGAAGGAGACAACGTTTCAGAAAAGGCATTGTAGCAAACCAAAAAAGAAATTTTAAGCGCAGCAGAGTAACCAGCGCACATACCTGTTAGCTCAGGTGAGTTTAAAAGGCTGCTGTTGATAACAAGGGCATTTGCTAAATAGATGGTGTGTGTGCAACAATATACTGAAAGGTCAATTATATTGTGCAGCTTATCTCACCACCTGTAGTTATTTAGGTGAAAGCTCCAAAATGCTTGCCTAATATGTCTGTTTATCCAAAAGGAAGTAAAAAGGGAGAGCTAGAAAGATAGCATTGCATCACATTACATGGCAATGCAATGCACAGTTGCTGAAGTTGAACCAAAATGAGCTTGTAATCTGGCTTCTGCAACTTTGAACATGAAAAATCCAATGAGGAGAAGAAAAGCAAAGCCAAAGAGTCCATCCCAAAATCCGACAAACAAGCAAAATGAACAAAAAACATTGAATTCAATTCTTTCTGATTTTAGAAACTGCATTAAAGAAGGGGTGCACCGGTCCTGGAGATACTGCAATACCAGGTCAATGCGTGGAGTGGACAGAGCAAGCTCTTTTTCCATCTCCCTGTTCTAAAAATCCATTTAATATATGGTCCCCAGATAGGGGACGTATCAGATATTAAACTGATAAGAACAGATACTACACTTGATCTTAGCCAAAAGGCCGAGAAGCGATAACCAGAATTGGTTTCAAACTACGGAGCCACCCAAGGATCCTGAAAAGTCCATTTGTGGAGATGAGCTCCTGGACTCCCGTTAAGAAGACATGTTGTCAACCTCTAGATCCCTTACATGCCTGCACTTTTCGGCTTGCTGCTGCTGCAATCCACGCGTTTTAGATCTGCATAACTCCACCTCTTTAAACACAGCACCTTCACCCCCTGCTGTTCCCACCCGCCTCAACACCGTTGGAAGGGAGGAGAACCAATTAAGGCGGGGGGTGGGGTGGAACGAGCAGCTGTCTACCCTTAGCAGGAGGGCTCCTGATTACATACCTCTCCTGCTGCTGCTGCTGCTGGCTGTCCAGCAGCAGACTGAAGGTGGCTGCTGCTGTGCACAGGTATATAAAGGCTCAGAGCCTATTATGACACGCGCAGCCAGCGTTCCATTGCCACATTCCATCTACTGCAGGCAGGATACCTGGCTGGCTGAATGTCGCTGAGAAGCTCACAGAGACCGCCATAAGCAACAGTTTAACAGAATGCCACAGACTAATCAACCAAACTTTTTGGGTTGGGTTCTCTTTTATAGTCTGCAGGCATTAAATGAAAGAAGTCAGTGTTCCAGCAGAAGGAGACAACGTTTCAGAAAAGGCATTGTAGCAAACCAAAAAAGAAATTTTAAGCGCAGCAGAGTAACCAGCGCACATACCTGTTAGCTCAGGTGAGTTTAAAAGGCTGCTGTTGATAACAAGGGCATTTGCTAAATAGATGGTGTGTGTGCAACAATATACTGAAAGGTCAATTATATTGTGCAGCTTATCTCACCACCTGTAGTTATTTAGGTGAAAGCTCCAAAATGCTTGCCTAATATGTCTGTTTATCCAAAAGGAAGTAAAAAGGGAGAGCTAGAAAGATAGCATTGCATCACATTACATGGCAATGCAATGCACAGTTGCTGAAGTTGAACCAAAATGAGCTTGTAATCTGGCTTCTGCAACTTTGAACATGAAAAATCCAATGAGGAGAAGAAAAGCAAAGCCAAAGAGTCCATCCCAAAATCCGACAAACAAGCAAAATGAACAAAAAACATTGAATTCAATTCTTTCTGATTTTAGAAACTGCATTAAAGAAGGGGTGCACCGGTCCTGGAGATACTGCAATACCAGGTCAATGCGTGGAGTGGACAGAGCAAGCTCTTTTTCCATCTCCCTGTTCTAAAAATCCATTTAATATATGGTCCCCAGATAGGGGACGTATCAGATATTAAACTGATAAGAACAGATACTACACTTGATCTTAGCCAAAAGGCCGAGAAGCGATAACCAGAATTGGTTTCAAACTACGGAGCCACCCAAGGATCCTGAAAAGTCCATTTGTGGAGATGAGCTCCTGGACTCCCGTTAAGAAGACATGTTGTCAACCTCTAGATCCCTTACATGCCTGCACTTTTCGGCTTGCTGCTGCTGCAATCCACGCGTTTTAGATCTGCATAACTCCACCTCTTTAAACACAGCACTTTCACCCCCTGCTGTTCCCACCCGCCTCAACACCGTTGGAAGGGAGGAGAACCAATTAAGGCGGGGGGTGGGGTGGAACGAGCAGCTGTCTACCCTTAGCAGGAGGGCTCCTGATTACATACCTCTCCTGCTGCTGCTGCTGCTGGCTGTCCAGCAGCAGACTGAAGGTGGCTGCTGCTGTGCACAGGTATATAAAGGCTCAGAGCCTATTATGACACGCGCAGCCAGCGTTCCATTGCCACATTCCATCTACTGCAGGCAGGATACCTGGCTGGCTGAATGTCGCTGAGAAGCTCACAGAGACCGCCATAAGCAACAGTTTAACAGAATGCCACAGACTAATCAACCAAACTTTTTGGGTTGGGTTCTCTTTTATAGTCTGCAGGCATTAAATGAAAGAAGTCAGTGTTCCAGCAGAAGGAGACAACGTTTCAGAAAAGGCATTGTAGCAAACCAAAAAAGAAATTTTAAGCGCAGCAGAGTAACCAGCGCACATACCTGTTAGCTCAGGTGAGTTTAAAAGGCTGCTGTTGATAACAAGGGCATTTGCTAAATAGATGGTGTGTGTGCAACAATATACTGAAAGGTCAATTATATTGTGCAGCTTATCTCACCACCTGTAGTTATTTAGGTGAAAGCTCCAAAATGCTTGCCTAATATGTCTGTTTATCCAAAAGGAAGTAAAAAGGGAGAGCTAGAAAGATAGCATTGCATCACATTACATGGCAATGCAATGCACAGTTGCTGAAGTTGAACCAAAATGAGCTTGTAATCTGGCTTCTGCAACTTTGAACATGAAAAATCCAATGAGGAGAAGAAAAGCAAAGCCAAAGAGTCCATCCCAAAATCCGACAAACAAGCAAAATGAACAAAAAACATTGAATTCAATTCTTTCTGATTTTAGAAACTGCATTAAAGAAGGGGTGCACCGGTCCTGGAGATACTGCAATACCAGGTCAATGCGTGGAGTGGACAGAGCAAGCTCTTTTTCCATCTCCCTGTTCTAAA
Source organism: Phyllobates terribilis (assembly GCF_046119375.1). NCBI lineage: Eukaryota > Metazoa > Chordata > Amphibia > Anura > Dendrobatidae > Phyllobates > Phyllobates terribilis. The sequence continues at coordinate 342,689 of NW_027363332.1, forward strand.
AATCCATTTAATATATGGTCCCCAGATAGGGGACGTATCAGATATTAAACTGATAAGAACAGATACTACACTTGATCTTAGCCAAAAGGCCGAGAAGCGATAACCAGAATTGGTTTCAAACTACGGAGCCACCCAAGGATCCTGAAAAGTCCATTTGTGGAGATGAGCTCCTGGACTCCCGTTAAGAAGACATGTTGTCAACCTCTAGATCCCTTACATGCCTGCACTTTTCGGCTTGCTGCTGCTGCAATCCACGCGTTTTAGATCTGCATAACTCCACCTCTTTAAACACAGCACCTTCACCCCCTGCTGTTCCCACCCGCCTCAACACCGTTGGAAGGGAGGAGAACCAATTAAGGCGGGGGGTGGGGTGGAACGAGCAGCTGTCTACCCTTAGCAGGAGGGCTCCTGATTACATACCTCTCCTGCTGCTGCTGCTGCTGCTGGCTGTCCAGCAGCAGACTGAAGGTGGCTGCTGCTGTGCACAGGTATATAAAGGCTCAGAGCCTATTATGACACGCGCAGCCAGCGTTCCATTGCCACATTCCATCTACTGCAGGCAGGATACCTGGCTGGCTGAATGTCGCTGAGAAGCTCACAGAGACCGCCATAAGCAACAGTTTAACAGAATGCCACAGACTAATCAACCAAACTTTTTGGGTTGGGTTCTCTTTTATAGTCTGCAGGCATTAAATGAAAGAAGTCAGTGTTCCAGCAGAAGGAGACAACGTTTCAGAAAAGGCATTGTAGCAAACCAAAAAAGAAATTTTAAGCGCAGCAGAGTAACCAGCGCACATACCTGTTAGCTCAGGTGAGTTTAAAAGGCTGCTGTTGATAACAAGGGCATTTGCTAAATAGATGGTGTGTGTGCAACAATATACTGAAAGGTCAATTATATTGTGCAGCTTATCTCACCACCTGTAGTTATTTAGGTGAAAGCTCCAAAATGCTTGCCTAATATGTCTGTTTATCCAAAAGGAAGTAAAAAGGGAGAGCTAGAAAGATAGCATTGCATCACATTACATGGCAATGCAATGCACAGTTGCTGAAGTTGAACCAAAATGAGCTTGTAATCTGGCTTCTGCAACTTTGAACATGAAAAATCCAATGAGGAGAAGAAAAGCAAAGCCAAAGAGTCCATCCCAAAATCCGACAAACAAGCAAAATGAACAAAAAACATTGAATTCAATTCTTTCTGATTTTAGAAACTGCATTAAAGAAGGGGTGCACCGGTCCTGGAGATACTGCAATACCAGGTCAATGCGTGGAGTGGACAGAGCAAGCTCTTTTTCCATCTCCCTGTTCTAAAAATCCATTTAATATATGGTCCCCAGATAGGGGACGTATCAGATATTAAACTGATAAGAACAGATACTACACTTGATCTTAGCCAAAAGGCCGAGAAGCGATAACCAGAATTGGTTTCAAACTACGGAGCCACCCAAGGATCCTGAAAAGTCCATTTGTGGAGATGAGCTCCTGGACTCCCGTTAAGAAGACATGTTGTCAACCTCTAGATCCCTTACATGCCTGCACTTTTCGGCTTGCTGCTGCTGCAATCCACGCGTTTTAGATCTGCATAACTCCACCTCTTTAAACACAGCACCTTCACCCCCTGCTGTTCCCACCCGCCTCAACACCGTTGGAAGGGAGGAGAACCAATTAAGGCGGGGGGTGGGGTGGAACGAGCAGCTGTCTACCCTTAGCAGGAGGGCTCCTGATTACATACCTCTCCTGCTGCTGCTGCTGCTGGCTGTCCAGCAGCAGACTGAAGGTGGCTGCTGCTGTGCACAGGTATATAAAGGCTCAGAGCCTATTATGACACGCGCAGCCAGCGTTCCATTGCCACATTCCATCTACTGCAGGCAGGATACCTGGCTGGCTGAATGTCGCTGAGAAGCTCACAGAGACCGCCATAAGCAACAGTTTAACAGAATGCCACAGACTAATCAACCAAACTTTTTGGGTTGGGTTCTCTTTTATAGTCTGCAGGCATTAAATGAAAGAAGTCAGTGTTCCAGCAGAAGGAGACAACGTTTCAGAAAAGGCATTGTAGCAAACCAAAAAAGAAATTTTAAGCGCAGCAGAGTAACCAGCGCACATACCTGTTAGCTCAGGTGAGTTTAAAAGGCTGCTGTTGATAACAAGGGCATTTGCTAAATAGATGGTGTGTGTGCAACAATATACTGAAAGGTCAATTATATTGTGCAGCTTATCTCACCACCTGTAGTTATTTAGGTGAAAGCTCCAAAATGCTTGCCTAATATGTCTGTTTATCCAAAAGGAAGTAAAAAGGGAGAGCTAGAAAGATAGCATTGCATCACATTACATGGCAATGCAATGCACAGTTGCTGAAGTTGAACCAAAATGAGCTTGTAATCTGGCTTCTGCAACTTTGAACATGAAAAATCCAATGAGGAGAAGAAAAGCAAAGCCAAAGAGTCCATCCCAAAATCCGACAAACAAGCAAAATGAACAAAAAACATTGAATTCAATTCTTTCTGATTTTAGAAACTGCATTAAAGAAGGGGTGCACCGGTCCGGGAGATACTGCAATACCAGGTCAATGCGTGGAGTGGACAGAGCAAGCTCTTTTTCCATCTCCCTGTTCTAAAAATCCATTTAATATATGGTCCCCAGATAGGGGACGTATCAGATATTAAACTGATAAGAACAGATACTACACTTGATCTTAGCCAAAAGGCCGAGAAGCGATAACCAGAATTGGTTTCAAACTACGGAGCCACCCAAGGATCCTGAAAAGTCCATTTGTGGAGATGAGCTCCTGGACTCCCGTTAAGAAGACATGTTGTCAACCTCTAGATCCCTTACATGCCTGCACTTTTCGGCTTGCTGCTGCTGCAATCCACGCGTTTTAGATCTGCATAACTCCACCTCTTTAAACACAGCACCTTCACCCCCTGCTGTTCCCACCCGCCTCAACACCGTTGGAAGGGAGGAGAACCAATTAAGGCGGGGGGTGGGGTGGAACGAGCAGCTGTCTACCCTTAGCAGGAGGGCTCCTGATTACATACCTCTCCTGCTGCTGCTGCTGCTGCTGGCTGTCCAGCAGCAGACTGAAGGTGGCTGCTGCTGTGCACAGGTATATAAAGGCTCAGAGCCTATTATGACACGCGCAGCCAGCGTTCCATTGCCACATTCCATCTACTGCAGGCAGGATACCTGGCTGGCTGAATGTCGCTGAGAAGCTCACAGAGACCGCCATAAGCAACAGTTTAACAGAATGCCACAGACTAATCAACCAAACTTTTTGGGTTGGGTTCTCTTTTATAGTCTGCAGGCATTAAATGAAAGAAGTCAGTGTTCCAGCAGAAGGAGACAACGTTTCAGAAAAGGCATTGTAGCAAACCAAAAAAGAAATTTTAAGCGCAGCAGAGTAACCAGCGCACATACCTGTTAGCTCAGGTGAGTTTAAAAGGCTGCTGTTGATAACAAGGGCATTTGCTAAATAGATGGTGTGTGTGCAACAATATACTGAAAGGTCAATTATATTGTGCAGCTTATCTCACCACCTGTAGTTATTTAGGTGAAAGCTCCAAAATGCTTGCCTAATATGTCTGTTTATCCAAAAGAAGTAAAAAGGGAGAGCTAGAAAGATAGCATTGCATCACATTACATGGCAATGCAATGCACAGTTGCTGAAGTTGAACCAAAATGAGCTTGTAATCTGGCTTCTGCAACTTTGAACATGAAAAATCCAATGAGGAGAAGAAAAGCAAAGCCAAAGAGTCCATCCCAAAATCCGACAAACAAGCAAAATGAACAAAAAACATTGAATTCAATTCTTTCTGATTTTAGAAACTGCATTAAAGAAGGGGTGCACCGGTCCTGGAGATACTGCAATACCAGGTCAATGCGTGGAGTGGACAGAGCAAGCTCTTTTTCCATCTCCCTGTTCTAAAAATCCATTTAATATATGGTCCCCAGATAGGGGACGTATCAGATATTAAACTGATAAGAACAGATACTACACTTGATCTTAGCCAAAAGGCCGAGAAGCGATAACCAGAATTGGTTTCAAACTACGGAGCCACCCAAGGATCCTGAAAAGTCCATTTGTGGAGATGAGCTCCTGGACTCCCGTTAAGAAGACATGTTGTCAACCTCTAGATCCCTTACATGCCTGCACTTTTCGGCTTGCTGCTGCTGCAATCCACGCGTTTTAGATCTGCATAACTCCACCTCTTTAAACACAGCACCTTCACCCCCTGCTGTTCCCACCCGCCTCAACACCGTTGGAAGGGAGGAGAACCAATTAAGGCGGGGGGTGGGGTGGAACGAGCAGCTGTCTACCCTTAGCAGGAGGGCTCCTGATTACATACCTCTCCTGCTGCTGCTGCTGCTGGCTGTCCAGCAGCAGACTGAAGGTGGCTGCTGCTGTGCACAGGTATATAAAGGCTCAGAGCCTATTATGACACGCGCAGCCAGCGTTCCATTGCCACATTCCATCTACTGCAGGCAGGATACCTGGCTGGCTGAATGTCGCTGAGAAGCTCACAGAGACCGCCATAAGCAACAGTTTAACAGAATGCCACAGACTAATCAACCAAACTTTTTGGGTTGGGTTCTCTTTTATAGTCTGCAGGCATTAAATGAAAGAAGTCAGTGTTCCAGCAGAAGGAGACAACGTTTCAGAAAAGGCATTGTAGCAAACCAAAAAAGAAATTTTAAGCGCAGCAGAGTAACCAGCGCACATACCTGTTAGCTCAGGTGAGTTTAAAAGGCTGCTGTTGATAACAAGGGCATTTGCTAAATAGATGGTGTGTGTGCAACAATATACTGAAAGGTCAATTATATTGTGCAGCTTATCTCACCACCTGTAGTTATTTAGGTGAAAGCTCCAAAATGCTTGCCTAATATGTCTGTTTATCCAAAAGGAAGTAAAAAGGGAGAGCTAGAAAGATAGCATTGCATCACATTACATGGCAATGCAATGCACAGTTGCTGAAGTTGAACCAAAATGAGCTTGTAATCTGGCTTCTGCAACTTTGAACATGAAAAATCCAATGAGGAGAAGAAAAGCAAAGCCAAAGAGTCCATCCCAAAATCCGACAAACAAGCAAAATGAACAAAAAACATTGAATTCAATTCTTTCTGATTTTAGAAACTGCATTAAAGAAGGGGTGCACCGGTCCTGGAGATACTGCAATACCAGGTCAATGCGTGGAGTGGACAGAGCAAGCTCTTTTTCCATCTCCCTGTTCTAAAAATCCATTTAATATATAGTCCCCAGATAGGGGACGTATCAGATATTAAACTGATAAGAACAGATACTACACTTGATCTTAGCCAAAAGGCCGAGAAGCGATAACCAGAATTGGTTTCAAACTACGGAGCCACCCAAGGATCCTGAAAAGTCCATTTGTGGAGATGAGCTCCTGGACTCCCGTTAAGAAGACATGTTGTCAACCTCTAGATCCCTTACATGCCTGCACTTTTCGGCTTGCTGCTGCTGCAATCCACGCGTTTTAGATCTGCATAACTCCACCTCTTTAAACACAGCACCTTCACCCCCTGCTGTTCCCACCCGCCTCAACACCGTTGGAAGAGAGGAGAACCAATTAAGGTGGGGGGTGGGGTGGAACGAGCAGCTGTCTACCCTTAGCAGGAGGGCTCCTGATTACATACCTCTCCTGCTGCTGCTGCTGCTGGCTGTCCAGCAGCAGACTGAAGGTGGCTGCTGCTGTGCACAGGTATATAAAGGCTCAGAGCCTATTATGACACGCGCAGCCAGCGTTCCATTGCCACATTCCATCTACTGCAGGCAGGATACCTGGCTGGCTGAATGTCGCTGAGAAGCTCACAGAGACCGCCATAAGCAACAGTTTAACAGAATGCCACAGACTAATCAACCAAACTTTTTGGGTTGGGTTCTCTTTTATAGTCTGCAGGCATTAAATGAAAGAAATCAGTGTTCCAGCAGAAGGAGACAACGTTTCAGAAAAGGCATTGTAGCAAACCAAAAAAGAAATTTTAAGCGCAGCAGAGTAACCAGCGCACATACCTGTTAGCTCAGGTGAGTTTAAAAGGCTGCTGTTGATAACAAGGGCATTTGCTAAATAGATGGTGTGTGTGCAACAATATACTGAAAGGTCAATTATATTGTGCAGCTTATCTCACCACCTGTAGTTATTTAGGTGAAAGCTCCAAAATGCTTGCCTAATATGTCTGTTTATCCAAAAGGAAGTAAAAAGGGAGAGCTAGAAAGATAGCATTGCATCACATTACATGGCAATGCAATGCACAGTTGCTGAAGTTGAACCAAAATGAGCTTGTAATCTGGCTTCTGCAACTTTGAACATGAAAAATCCAATGAGGAGAAGAAAAGCAAAGCCAAAGAGTCCATCCCAAAATCCGACAAACAAGCAAAATGAACAAAAAACATTGAATTCAATTCTTTCTGATTTTAGAAACTGCATTAAAGAAGGGGTGCACCGGTCCTGGAGATACTGCAATACCAGGTCAATGCGTGGAGTGGACAGAGCAAGCTCTTTTTCCATCTCCCTGTTCTAAAAATCCATTTAATATATGGTCCCCAGATAAGGGACGTATCAGATATTAAACTGATAAGAACAGATACTACACTTGATCTTAGCCAAAAGGCCGAGAAGCGATAACCAGAATTGGTTTCAAACTACGGAGCCACCCAAGGATCCTGAAAAGTCCATTTGTGGAGATGAGCTCCTGGACTCCCATTAAGAAGACATGTTGTCAACCTCTAGATCCCTTACATGCCTGCACTTTTCGGCTTGCTGCTGCTGCAATCCACGCGTTTTAGATCTGCATAACTCCACCTCTTTAAACACAGCACCTTCACCCCCTGCTGTTCCCACCCGCCTCAACACCGTTGGAAGGGAGGAGAACCAATTAAGGCGGGGGGTGGGGTGGAACGAGCAGCTGTCTACCCTTAGCAGGAGGGCTCCTGATTACATACCTCTCCTGCTGCTGCTGCTGCTGGCTGTCCAGCAGCAGACTGAAGGTGGCTGCTGCTGTGCACAGGTATATAAAGGCTCAGAGCCTATTATGACACGCGCAGCCAGCGTTCCATTGCCACATTCCATCTACTGCAGGCAGGATACCTGGCTGGCTGAATGTCGCTGAGAAGCTCACAGAGACCGCCATAAGCAACAGTTTAACAGAATGCCACAGACTAATCAACCAAACTTTTTGGGTTGGGTTCTCTTTTATAGTCTGCAGGCATTAAATGAAAGAAGTCAGTGTTCCAGCAGAAGGAGACAACGTTTCAGAAAAGGCATTGTAGCAAACCAAAAAAGAAATTTTAAGCGCAGCAGAGTAACCAGCGCACATACCTGTTAGCTCAGGTGAGTTTAAAAGGCTGCTGTTGATAACAAGGGCATTTGCTAAATAGATGGTGTGTGTGCAACAATATACTGAAAGGTCAATTATATTGTGCAGCTTATCTCACCACCTGTAGTTATTTAGGTGAAAGCTCCAAAATGCTTGCCTAATATGTCTGTTTATCCAAAAGGAAGTAAAAAGGGAGAGCTAGAAAGATAGCATTGCATCACATTACATGGCAATGCAATACACAGTTGCTGAAGTTGAACCAAAATGAGCTTGTAATCTGGCTTCTGCAACTTTGAACATGAAAAATCCAATGAGGAGAAGAAAAGCAAAGCCAAAGAGTCCATCCCAAAATCCGACAAACAAGCAAAATGAACAAAAAACATTGAATTCAATTCTTTCTGATTTTAGAAACTGCATTAAAGAAGGGGTGCACCGGTCCTGGAGATACTGCAATACCAGGTCAATGCGTGGAGTGGACAGAGCAAGCTCTTTTTCCATCTCCCTGTTCTAAAAATCCATTTAATATATGGTCCCCAGATAGGGGACGTATCAGATATTAAACTGATAAGAACAGATACTACACTTGATCTTAGCCAAAAGGCCGAGAAGCGATAACCAGAATTGGTTTCAAACTACGGAGCCACCCAAGGATCCTGAAAAGTCCATTTGTGGAGATGAGCTCCTGGACTCCCGTTAAGAAGACATGTTGTCAACCTCTAGATCCCTTACATGCCTGCACTTTTCGGCTTGCTGCTGCTGCAATCCACGCGTTTTAGATCTGCATAACTCCACCTCTTTAAACACAGCACCTTCACCCCCTGCTGTTCCCACCCGCCTCAACACCGTTGGAAGGGAGGAGAACCAATTAAGGCGGGGGGTGGGGTGGAACGAGCAGCTGTCTACCCTTAGCAGGAGGGCTCCTGATTACATACCTCTCCTGCTGCTGCTGCTGCTGGCTGTCCAGCAGCAGACTGAAGGTGGCTGCTGCTGTGCACAGGTATATAAAGGCTCAGAGCCTATTATGACACACGCAGCCAGCGTTCCATTGCCACATTCCATCTACTGCAGGCAGGATACCTGGCTGGCTGAATGTCGCTGAGAAGCTCACAGAGACCGCCATAAGCAACAGTTTAACAGAATGCCACAGACTAATCAACCAAACTTTTTGGGTTGGGTTCTCTTTTATAGTCTGCAGGCATTAAATGAAAGAAGTCAGTGTTCCAGCAGAAGGAGACAACGTTTCAGAAAAGGCATTGTAGCAAACCAAAAAAGAAATTTTAAGCGCAGCAGAGTAACCAGCGCACATACCTGTTAGCTCAGGTGAGTTTAAAAGGCTGCTGTTGATAACAAGGGCATTTGCTAAATAGATGGTGTGTGTGCAACAATATACTGAAAGGTCAATTATATTGTGCAGCTTATCTCACCACCTGTAGTTATTTAGGTGAAAGCTCCAAAATGCTTGCCTAATATGTCTGTTTATCCAAAAGGAAGTAAAAAGGGAGAGCTAGAAAGATAGCATTGCATCACATTACATGGCAATGCAATACACAGTTGCTGAAGTTGAACCAAAATGAGCTTGTAATCTGGCTTCTGCAACTTTGAACATGAAAAATCCAATGAGGAGAAGAAAAGCAAAGCCAAAGAGTCCATCCCAAAATCCGACAAACAAGCAAAATGAACAAAAAACATTGAATTCAATTCTTTCTGATTTTAGAAACTGCATTAAAGAAGGGGTGCACCGGTCCTGGAGATACTGCAATACCAGGTCAATGCGTGGAGTGGACAGAGCAAGCTCTTTTTCCATCTCCCTGTTCTAAAAATCCATTTAATATATGGTCCCCAGATAGGGGACGTATCAGATATTAAACTGATAAGAACAGATACTACACTTGATCTTAGCCAAAAGGCCGAGAAGCGATAACCAGAATTGGTTTCAAACTACGGAGCCACCCAAGGATCCTGAAAAGTCCATTTGTGGAGATGAGCTCCTGGACTCCCGTTAAGAAGACATGTTGTCAACCTCTAGATCCCTTACATGCCTGCACTTTTCGGCTTGCTGCTGCTGCAATCCACGCGTTTTAGATCTGCATAACTCCACCTCTTTAAACACAGCACCTTCACCCCCTGCTGTTCCCACCCGCCTCAACACCGTTGGAAGGGAGGAGAACCAATTAAGGCGGGGGGTGGGGTGGAACGAGCAGCTGTCTACCCTTAGCAGGAGGGCTCCTGATTACATACCTCTCCTGCTGCTGCTGCTGCTGGCTGTCCAGCAGCAGACTGAAGGTGGCTGCTGCTGTGCACAGGTATATAAAGGCTCAGAGCCTATTATGACACGCGCAGCCAGCGTTCCATTGCCACATTCCATCTACTGCAGGCAGGATACCTGGCTGGCTGAATGTCGCTGAGAAGCTCACAGAGACCGCCATAAGCAACAGTTTAACAGAATGCCACAGACTAATCAACCAAACTTTTTGGGTTGGGTTCTCTTTTATAGTCTGCAGGCATTAAATGAAAGAAGTCAGTGTTCCAGCAGAAGGAGACAACGTTTCAGAAAAGGCATTGTAGCAAACCAAAAAAGAAATTTTAAGCGCAGCAGAGTAACCAGCGCACATACCTGTTAGCTCAGGTGAGTTTAAAAGGCTGCTGTTGATAACAAGGGCATTTGCTAAATAGATGGTGTGTGTGCAACAATATACTGAAAGGTCAATTATATTGTGCAGCTTATCTCACCACCTGTAGTTATTTAGGTGAAAGCTCCAAAATGCTTGCCTAATATGTCTGTTTATCCAAAAGGAAGTAAAAAGGGAGAGCTAGAAAGATAGCATTGCATCACATTACATGGCAATGCAATACACAGTTGCTGAAGTTGAACCAAAATGAGCTTGTAATCTGGCTTCTGCAACTTTGAACATGAAAAATCCAATGAGGAGAAGAAAAGCAAAGCCAAAGAGTCCATCCCAAAATCCGACAAACAAGCAAAATGAACAAAAAACATTGAATTCAATTCTTTCTGATTTTAGAAACTGCATTAAAGAAGGGGTGCACCGGTCCTGGAGATACTGCAATACCAGGTCAATGCGTGGAGTGGACAGAGCAAGCTCTTTTTCCATCTCCCTGTTCTAAAAATCCATTTAATATATGGTCCCCAGATAGGGGACGTATCAGATATTAAACTGATAAGAACAGATACTACACTTGATCTTAGCCAAAAGGCCGAGAAGCGATAACCAGAATTGGTTTCAAACTACGGAGCCACCCAAGGATCCTGAAAAGTCCATTTGTGGAGATGAGCTCCTGGACTCCCGTTAAGAAGACATGTTGTCAACCTCTAGATCCCTTACATGCCTGCACTTTTCGGCTTGCTGCTGCTGCAATCCACGCGTTTTAGATCTGCATAACTCCACCTCTTTAAACACAGCACCTTCACCCCCTGCTGTTCCCACCCGCCTCAACACCGTTGGAAGGGAGGAGAACCAATTAAGGCGGGGGGTGGGGTGGAACGAGCAGCTGTCTACCCTTAGCAGGAGGGCTCCTGATTACATACCTCTCCTGCTGCTGCTGCTGCTGGCTGTCCAGCAGCAGACTGAAGGTGGCTGCTGCTGTGCACAGGTATATAAAGGCTCAGAGCCTATTATGACACGCGCAGCCAGCGTTCCATTGCCACATTCCATCTACTGCAGGCAGGATACCTGGCTGGCTGAATGTCGCTGAGAAGCTCACAGAGACCGCCATAAGCAACAGTTTAACAGAATGCCACAGACTAATCAACCAAACTTTTTGGGTTGGGTTCTCTTTTATAGTCTGCAGGCATTAAATGAAAGAAGTCAGTGTTCCAGCAGAAGGAGACAACGTTTCAGAAAAGGCATTGTAGCAAACCAAAAAAGAAATTTTAAGCGCAGCAGAGTAACCAGCGCACATACCTGTTAGCTCAGGTGAGTTTAAAAGGCTGCTGTTGATAACAAGGGCATTTGCTAAATAGATGGTGTGTGTGCAACAATATACTGAAAGGTCAATTATATTGTGCAGCTTATCTCACCACCTGTAGTTATTTAGGTGAAAGCTCCAAAATGCTTGCCTAATATGTCTGTTTATCCAAAAGGAAGTAAAAAGGGAGAGCTAGAAAGATAGCATTGCATCACATTACATGGCAATGCAATACACAGTTGCTGAAGTTGAACCAAAATGAGCTTGTAATCTGGCTTCTGCAACTTTGAACATGAAAAATCCAATGAGGAGAAGAAAAGCAAAGCCAAAGAGTCCATCCCAAAATCCGACAAACAAGCAAAATGAACAAAAAACATTGAATTCAATTCTTTCTGATTTTAGAAACTGCATTAAAGAAGGGGTGCACCGGTCCTGGAGATACTGCAATACCAGGTCAATGCGTGGAGTGGACAGAGCAAGCTCTTTTTCCATCTCCCTGTTCTAAAAATCCATTTAATATATGGTCCCCAGATAGGGGACGTATCAGATATTAAACTGATAAGAACAGATACTACACTTGATCTTAGCCAAAAGGCCGAGAAGCGATAACCAGAATTGGTTTCAAACTACGGAGCCACCCAAGGATCCTGAAAAGTCCATTTGTGGAGATGAGCTCCTGGACTCCCGTTAAGAAGACATGTTGTCAACCTCTAGATCCCTTACATGCCTGCACTTTTCGGCTTGCTGCTGCTGCAATCCACGCGTTTTAGATCTGCATAACTCCACCTCTTTAAACACAGCACCTTCACCCCCTGCTGTTCCCACCCGCCTCAACACCGTTGGAAGGGAGGAGAACCAATTAAGGCGGGGGGTGGGGTGGAACGAGCAGCTGTCTACCCTTAGCAGGAGGGCTCCTGATTACATACCTCTCCTGCTGCTGCTGCTGCTGGCTGTCCAGCAGCAGACTGAAGGTGGCTGCTGCTGTGCACAGGTATATAAAGGCTCAGAGCCTATTATGACACGCGCAGCCAGCGTTCCATTGCCACATTCCATCTACTGCAGGCAGGATACCTGGCTGGCTGAATGTCGCTGAGAAGCTCACAGAGACCGCCATAAGCAACAGTTTAACAGAATGCCACAGACTAATCAACCAAACTTTTTGGGTTGGGTTCTCTTTTATAGTCTGCAGGCATTAAATGAAAGAAGTCAGTGTTCCAGCAGAAGGAGACAACGTTTCAGAAAAGGCATTGTAGCAAACCAAAAAAGAAATTTTAAGCGCAGCAGAGTAACCAGCGCACATACCTGTTAGCTCAGGTGAGTTTAAAAGGCTGCTGTTGATAACAAGGGCATTTGCTAAATAGATGGTGTGTGTGCAACAATATACTGAAAGGTCAATTATATTGTGCAGCTTATCTCACCACCTGTAGTTATTTAGGTGAAAGCTCCAAAATGCTTGCCTAATATGTCTGTTTATCCAAAAGGAAGTAAAAAGGGAGAGCTAGAAAGATAGCATTGCATCACATTACATGGCAATGCAATACACAGTTGCTGAAGTTGAACCAAAATGAGCTTGTAATCTGGCTTCTGCAACTTTGAACATGAAAAATCCAATGAGGAGAAGAAAAGCAAAGCCAAAGAGTCCATCCCAAAATCCGACAAACAAGCAAAATGAACAAAAAACATTGAATTCAATTCTTTCTGATTTTAGAAACTGCATTAAAGAAGGGGTGCACCGGTCCTGGAGATACTGCAATACCAGGTCAATGCGTGGAGTGGACAGAGCAAGCTCTTTTTCCATCTCCCTGTTCTAAAAATCCATTTAATATATGGTCCCCAGATAGGGGACGTATCAGATATTAAACTGATAAGAACAGATTTTTTTTTTTATCGAAAGCCCGAATTCGTGTACAAAACCCGAGTGCGCTTAAAAAAGTGACAAGTGCCACAAAAAAAAAGTGCACTAGGATGCTGGTCTTCTTGAAACCCTCTCCAAAAGGAGAAGGGTCCCCCAAACCATTCCCCGTCCCTCCGAGCCAGAAGGCCACAGCGAGGAACAGGGACAAATAGCCACCTCCAGCCGGAGCCAGAGGCGACCCAATCTTACCCCCAATACCTGCCCGAGTTCTCACCCGAGCAAGGCACTGGGAGCCAAAGACTGTGCTCCCCTCCCGGAAGAGGGGAGCCAACAACGCTCTCCTCCCGAAAGAGGAGAGCCAGTGGGGTTCAGGGGGGAGCGGAACCTGATGGCCACACACTCCCCCCCTAGACCTGCCAAGAGAGGAACCCGTAAGGGAACCGCATCCCGACAAAATCCTAGTAAGGACGTGGACACACGTGAAAAAGTGGACACACAGTGACAAAAAAAAATTAAATAAATAGTGAAGGTTTCACAGTATAATACTGCCCGGACCTTCGACCGGGAATTGAAAAATTCCCCATCCTAAGGCCAGAAGGCCCGGAATAAGGGTGTGTGTGAAGAAAGAAATATTGAAGTGCTAGTGCAAATGTGCCATAAACTCAAGTGGGGTTCCCAATCCCAGTGAGTTAAGGCACCCCAGGGTCACCACTCCTGGGGCACTTCACACTTCGGGCTTTCGATCTTCCCCGGCCCAATGGCGTCGATCCTGGGGGGCCATGCTTTCCACCAGATGACTATATTAGCCACCTGGCGTACTAACAAGCGCCTAAACCCCAGTGTGCATAATGTATCAATCTACTAGGGCGGCCAACATCCAAAACCGCCTTTTCGAAAGATACTACACTTGATCTTAGCCAAAAGGCCGAGAAGCGATAACCAGAATTGGTTTCAAACTACGGAGCCACCCAAGGATCCTGAAAAGTCCATTTGTGGAGATGAGCTCCTGGACTCCCGTAAAGAAGACATGTTGTCAACCTCTAGATCCCTTACATGCCTGCACTTTTCGGCTTGCTGCTGCTGCAATCCACGCGTTTTAGATCTGCATAACTCCACCTCTTTAAACACAGCACCTTCACCCCCTGCTGTTCCCACCCGCCTCAACACCGTTGGAAGGGAGGAGAACCAATTAAGGCGGGGGGTGGGGTGGAACGAGCAGCTGTCTACCCTTAGCAGGAGGGCTCCTGATTACATACCTCTCCTGCTGCTGCTGCTGCTGGCTGTCCAGCAGCAGACTGAAGGTGGCTGCTGCTGTGCACAGGTATATAAAGGCTCAGAGCCTATTATGACACGCGCAGCCAGCGTTCCATTGCCACATTCCATCTACTGCAGGCAGGATACCTGGCTGGCTGAATGTCGCTGAGAAGCTCACAGAGACCGCCATAAGCAACAGTTTAACAGAATGCCACAGACTAATCAACCAAACTTTTTGGGTTGGGTTCTCTTTTATAGTCTGCAGGCATTAAATGAAAGAAGTCAGTGTTCCAGCAGAAGGAGACAACGTTTCAGAAAAGGCATTGTAGCAAACCAAAAAAGAAATTTTAAGCGCAGCAGAGTAACCAGCGCACATACCTGTTAGCTCAGGTGAGTTTAAAAGGCTGCTGTTGATAACAAGGGCATTTGCTAAATAGATGGTGTGTGTGCAACAATATACTGAAAGGTCAATTATATTGTGCAGCTTATCTCACCACCTGTAGTTATTTAGGTGAAAGCTCCAAAATGCTTGCCTAATATGTCTGTTTATCCAAAAGGAAGTAAAAAGGGAGAGCTAGAAAGATAGCATTGCATCACATTACATGGCAATGCAATGCACAGTTGCTGAAGTTGAACCAAAATGAGCTTGTAATCTGGCTTCTGCAACTTTGAACATGAAAAATCCAATGAGGAGAAGAAAAGCAAAGCCAAAGAGTCCATCCCAAAATCCGACAAACAAGCAAAATGAACAAAAAACATTGAATTCAATTCTTTCTGATTTTAGAAACTGCATTAAAGAAGGGGTGCACCGGTCCTGGAGATACTGCAATACCAGGTCAATGCGTGGAGTGGACAGAGCAAGCTCTTTTTCCATCTCCCTGTTCTAAAAATCCATTTAATATATGGTCCCCAGATAGGGGACGTATCAGATATTAAACTGATAAGAACAGATTTTTTGATTGAAGCTGCATCCAAGGCACTGAAAAATGTGACCGAAGTCACACCAAAACAGCGCACGAGGCGAGGATTCATGTGGACCCTTCCCGGAGGAGAGGGTCCCCAATAAACCATCCCCATCCCTCCGAGCCAGAAGGCCACAGCGAGGGTCAGGGATCTCCGATGCTCTCCCTAGCCGAAGCCGGAGAAGAGCCGTTTTCGTGCTCCCAGCTTCCATCTAGGCTGCCACCCTAGTGGAGCTGGAGCCTGTGTTGGTTTCTCAGCCCAAAGCTGACCGGACCTCCGACCGGGTTTATAAAAATTCCCCTTCCTAGCCCGGAGGCCAGG
Organism: Phyllobates terribilis; assembly: GCF_046119375.1. Lineage (NCBI taxonomy): Eukaryota > Metazoa > Chordata > Amphibia > Anura > Dendrobatidae > Phyllobates > Phyllobates terribilis. The sequence continues at coordinate 358,335 of NW_027363332.1, forward strand.
AATAGGGGGGGTTGCTCAGAAAGTATGATTGGCAAAGGTGCGGCGTGCAACGAAGCCAAGTCTTTCTGGGGTTCCCAGTCCCAGTAAGCTTGGACTCCCACCAGGGCGCCTACTCCTGGGGCACATTGCTCCAAAGCCCTCACACTTACCCAGCCTAGTGACTTCGATCCTGGAGGGCCATGTTTTCCATCAGATAACTCTATGAGCCACCTGGCGTACTAACAAGTGCACCAAACCAGTGTGTAATATGCATCAATTTACTAGGGCAGCCCAAGGACAAAACTGCCTTTTCAAAAGATACTACACTTGATCTTAGCCAAAAGGCCGAGAAGCGATAACCAGAATTGGTTTCAAACTATGGAGCCACCCAAGGATCCTGAAAAGTCCATTTGTGGAGATGAGCTCCTGGACTCCCGTTAAGAAGACATGTTGTCAACCTCTAGATCCCTTGCATGCCTGCACTTTTCGGCTTGCTGCTGCTGCAATCCACGCGTTTTAGATCTGCATAACTCCACCTCTTTAAACACAGCACCTTCACCCCCTGCTGTTCCCACCCGCCTCAACACCGTTGGAAGGGAGGAGAACCAATTAAGGCGGGGGGTGGGGTGGAACGAGCAGCTGTCTACCCTTAGCAGGAGGGCTCCTGATTACATACCTCTCCTGCTGCTGCTGCTGCTGGCTGTCCAGCAGCAGACTGAAGGTGGCTGCTGCTGTGCACAGGTATATAAAGGCTCAGAGCCTATTATGACACGCGCAGCCAGCGTTCCATTGCCACATTCCATCTACTGCAGGCAGGATACCTGGCTGGCTGAATGTCGCTGAGAAGCTCACAGAGACCGCCATAAGCAACAGTTTAACAGAATGCCACAGACTAATCAACCAAACTTTTTGGGTTGGGTTCTCTTTTATAGTCTGCAGGCATTAAATGAAAGAAGTCAGTGTTCCAGCAGAAGGAGACAACGTTTCAGAAAAGGCATTGTAGCAAACCAAAAAAGAAATTTTAAGCGCAGCAGAGTAACCAGCGCACATACCTGTTAGCTCAGGTGAGTTTAAAAGGCTGCTGTTGATAACAAGGGCATTTGCTAAATAGATGGTGTGTGTGCAACAATATACTGAAAGGTCAATTATATTGTGCAGCTTATCTCACCACCTGTAGTTATTTAGGTGAAAGCTCCAAAATGCTTGCGCAATATGTCTGTTTATCCAAAAGGAAGTAAAAAGGGAGAGCTAGAAAGATAGCATTGCATCACATTACATGGCAATGCAATGCACAGTTGCTGAAGTTGAACCAAAATGAGCTTGTAATCTGGCTTCTGCAACTTTGAACATGAAAAATCCAATGAGGAGAAGAAAAGCAAAGCCAAAGAGTCCATCCCAAAATCCGACAAACAAGCAAAATGAACAAAAAACATTGAATTCAATTCTTTCTGATTTTAGAAACTGCATTAAAGAAGGGGTGCACCGGTCCTGGAGATAATGCAATACCAGGTCAATGCGTGGAGTGGACAGAGCAAGCTCTTTTTCCATCTCCCTGTTCTAAAAATCCATTTAATATATGGTCCCCAGATAGGGGACGTATCAGATATTAAACTGATAAGAACAGATACTACACTTGATCTTAGCCAAAAGGCCGAGAAGCGATAACCAGAATTGGTTTCAAACTACGGAGCCACCCAAGGATCCTGAAAAGTCCATTTGTGGAGATGAGCTCCTGGACTCCCGTTAAGAAGACATGTTGTCAACCTCTAGATCCCTTACATGCCTGCACTTTTCGGCTTGCTGCTGCTGCAATCCACGCGTTTTAGATCTGCATAACTCCACCTCTTTAAACACAGCACCTTCACCCCCTGCTGTTCCCACCCGCCTCAACACCGTTGGAAGGGAGGAGAACCAATTAAGGCGGGGGGTGGGGTGGAACGAGCAGCTGTCTACCCTTAGCAGGAGGGCTCCTGATTACATACCTCTCCTGCTGCTGCTGCTGCTGGCTGTCCAGCAGCAGACTGAAGGTGGCTGCTGCTGTGCACAGGTATATAAAGGCTCAGAGCCTATTATGACACGCGCAGCCAGCGTTCCATTGCCACATTCCATCTACTGCAGGCAGGATACCTGGCTGGCTGAATGTCGCTGAGAAGCTCACAGAGACCGCCATAAGCAACAGTTTAACAGAATGCCACAGACTAATCAACCAAACTTTTTGGGTTGGGTTCTCTTTTATAGTCTGCAGGCATTAAATGAAAGAAGTCAGTGTTCCAGCAGAAGGAGACAACGTTTCAGAAAAGGCATTGTAGCAAACCAAAAAAGAAATTTTAAGCGCAGCAGAGTAACCAGCGCACATACCTGTTAGCTCAGGTGAGTTTAAAAGGCTGCTGTTGATAACAAGGGCATTTGCTAAATAGATGGTGTGTGTGCAACAATATACTGAAAGGTCAATTATATTGTGCAGCTTATCTCACCACCTGTAGTTATTTAGGTGAAAGCTCCAAAATGCTTGCCTAATATGTCTGTTTATCCAAAAGGAAGTAAAAAGGGAGAGCTAGAAAGATAGCATTGCATCACATTACATGGCAATGCAATGCACAGTTGCTGAAGTTGAACCAAAATGAGCTTGTAATCTGGCTTCTGCAACTTTGAACATGAAAAATCCAATGAGGAGAAGAAAAGCAAAGCCAAAGAGTCCATCCCAAAATCCGACAAACAAGCAAAATGAACAAAAAACATTGAATTCAATTCTTTCTGATTTTAGAAACTGCATTAAAGAAGGGGTGCACCGGTCCTGGAGATACTGCAATACCAGGTCAATGCGTGGAGTGGACAGAGCAAGCTCTTTTTCCATCTCCCTGTTCTAAAAATCCATTTAATATATGGTCCCCAGATAGGGGACGTATCAGATATTAAACTGATAAGAACAGATACTACACTTGATCTTAGCCAAAAGGCCGAGAAGCGATAACCAGAATTGGTTTCAAACTACGGAGCCACCCAAGGATCCTGAAAAGTCCATTTGTGGAGATGAGCTCCTGGACTCCCGTTAAGAAGACATGTTGTCAACCTCTAGATCCCTTACATGCCTGCACTTTTCGGCTTGCTGCTGCTGCAATCCACACGTTTTAGATCTGCATAACTCCACCTCTTTAAACACAGCACCTTCACCCCCTGCTGTTCCCACCCGCCTCAACACCGTTGGAAGGGAGGAGAACCAATTAAGGCGGGGGGTGGGGTGGAACGAGCAGCTGTCTACCCTTAGCAGGAGGGCTCCTGATTACATACCTCTCCTGCTGCTGCTGCTGCTGGCTGTCCAGCAGCAGACTGAAGGTGGCTGCTGCTGTGCACAGGTATATAAAGGCTCAGAGCCTATTATGACACGCGCAGCCAGCGTTCCATTGCCACATTCCATCTACTGCAGGCAGGATACCTGGCTGGCTGAATGTCGCTGAGAAGCTCACAGAGACCGCCATAAGCAACAGTTTAACAGAATGCCACAGACTAATCAACCAAACTTTTTGGGTTGGGTTCTCTTTTATAGTCTGCAGGCATTAAATGAAAGAAGTCAGTGTTCCAGCAGAAGGAGACAACGTTTCAGAAAAGGCATTGTAGCAAACCAAAAAAGAAATTTTAAGCGCAGCAGAGTAACCAGCGCACATACCTGTTAGCTCAGGTGAGTTTAAAAGGCTGCTGTTGATAACAAGGGCATTTGCTAAATAGATGGTGTGTGTGCAACAATATACTGAAAGGTCAATTATATTGTGCAGCTTATCTCACCACCTGTAGTTATTTAGGTGAAAGCTCCAAAATGCTTGCCTAATATGTCTGTTTATCCAAAAGGAAGTAAAAAGGGAGAGCTAGAAAGATAGCATTGCATCACATTACATGGCAATGCAATGCACAGTTGCTGAAGTTGAACCAAAATGAGCTTGTAATCTGGCTTCTGCAACTTTGAACATGAAAAATCCAATGAGGAGAAGAAAAGCAAAGCCAAAGAGTCCATCCCAAAATCCGACAAACAAGCAAAATGAACAAAAAACATTGAATTCAATTCTTTCTGATTTTAGAAACTGCATTAAAGAAGGGGTGCACCGGTCCTGGAGATACTGCAATACCAGGTCAATGCGTGGAGTGGACAGAGCAAGCTCTTTTTCCATCTCCCTGTTCTAAAAATCCATTTAATATATGGTCCCCAGATAGGGGACGTATCAGATATTAAACTGATAAGAACAGATACTACACTTGATCTTAGCCAAAAGGCCGAGAAGCGATAACCAGAATTGGTTTCAAACTACGGAGCCACCCAAGGATCCTGAAAAGTCCATTTGTGGAGATGAGCTCCTGGACTCCCGTTAAGAAGACATGTTGTCAACCTCTAGATCCCTTACATGCCTGCACTTTTCGGCTTGCTGCTGCTGCAATCCACGCGTTTTAGATCTGCATAACTCCACCTCTTTAAACACAGCACCTTCACCCCCTGCTGTTCCCACCCGCCTCAACACCGTTGGAAGGGAGGAGAACCAATTAAGGCGGGGGGTGGGGTGGAACGAGCAGCTGTCTACCCTTAGCAGGAGGGCTCCTGATTACATACCTCTCCTGCTGCTGCTGCTGCTGGCTGTCCAGCAGCAGACTGAAGGTGGCTGCTGCTGTGCACAGGTATATAAAGGCTCAGAGCCTATTATGACACGCGCAGCCAGCGTTCCATTGCCACATTCCATCTACTGCAGGCAGGATACCTGGCTGGCTGAATGTCGCTGAGAAGCTCACAGAGACCGCCATAAGCAACAGTTTAACAGAATGCCACAGACTAATCAACCAAACTTTTTGGGTTGGGTTCTCTTTTATAGTCTGCAGGCATTAAATGAAAGAAGTCAGTGTTCCAGCAGAAGGAGACAACGTTTCAGAAAAGGCATTGTAGCAAACCAAAAAAGAAATTTTAAGCGCAGCAGAGTAACCAGCGCACATACCTGTTAGCTCAGGTGAGTTTAAAAGGCTGCTGTTGATAACAAGGGCATTTGCTAAATAGATGGTGTGTGTGCAACAATATACTGAAAGGTCAATTATATTGTGCAGCTTATCTCACCACCTGTAGTTATTTAGGTGAAAGCTCCAAAATGCTTGCCTAATATGTCTGTTTATCCAAAAGGAAGTAAAAAGGGAGAGCTAGAAAGATAGCATTGCATCACATTACATGGCAATGCAATGCACAGTTGCTGAAGTTGAACCAAAATGAGCTTGTAATCTGGCTTCTGCAACTTTGAACATGAAAAATCCAATGAGGAGAAGAAAAGCAAAGCCAAAGAGTCCATCCCAAAATCCGACAAACAAGCAAAATGAACAAAAAACATTGAATTCAATTCTTTCTGATTTTAGAAACTGCATTAAAGAAGGGGTGCACCGGTCCTGGAGATACTGCAATACCAGGTCAATGCGTGGAGTGGACAGAGCAAGCTCTTTTTCCATCTCCCTGTTCTAAAAATCCATTTAATATATGGTCCCCAGATAGGGGACGTATCAGATATTAAACTGATAAGAACAGATTTTTTTTTTTTTTTCCCTCAGATGGGGAAATCCACGGTCTATAGTCACGACCAAAGGAACTTCCTTCCAAACAGCTGCATCATCTCAACGACACAAATGCTGCTCCCATCATCACCGGAAAATTTTTATTTCTTCTTTTTAAACCTTACACAGAAAACAAGATCAAGAAGTATTTACAAAATATCTCCACTTTTTAACTTTCCATATTCCCTCCGCATCCACTTCCCCTCTCCTCTTTTTGTCCCATAGGAAACACACATACATCTTCCCCATAATCACCTTCACACTATCCTTTACAGCAATTTCCTTCCTTTTAAACACATACACATTCCTCACATCCCATAACACTTCCTTTATACACGCAAGCATCAACCACAAGACTCTTTCCTTCGTCCCATCACATATTCCCAAACCAAACATAAACAACTCAAAGGACAACAAATTCACACCACACAATTCTTTACACAAAGGCCCCATTCTCCCAATCACATCTCTAGCATACTGGCAATTCCAAAAAACATGCAACACACTTTCCCTTCCACCACAGCCATTTCTTGGACACGTTTCACTCCTCACTAAACCTCTATTCCTCTGAAACTCTCTTACTGGCAACACTCCATGCAAAGACTGCCACACAACCTCACTCTGCTTATTTGTCATACCACCCATCCGCACCTTCTTCCATACTTTTTGCACATCACACCTTCTCACCAAATTTATTCCACTCTCCATTTCTCTACACTCAATCATCCTGTACACAGCCTTCTTATTTCCCAACAACCTCACATCCACATCACACAACTCATACTTCACCAAAAACTTATAAACCCACACATACCACACGGGCACCTCAAAAGCAACCGGACACCGCAAATCCCTCTCTCTCCACTTCAAACGAAAAGAATAAGCCCCAAATAAATATCCACACATACATGAAAACTTTCCATCGCCCATAATCACTTTCAGCACAAACACCACAATATTCACACCCAAAAAAACTTCTAAATTTGGAAAACCCAAACCACCTTTCTCCATACGCTTCACCAACACTTCCCTCCGCGCCCTCTCCATTTTAGAATTCCACAAAAAAACAAACAAAATCCTATTCAATCCTCTCAAAACCATATAACCTGGTGGAAACACAACTGCAACATATAAAAAAATAGGCAACACCACGCTTTTAATGACTAAGATTTTTCCAAAGAAAGTAAGGCTTCTCAACTTCCAAAAACATAACTTCTTTTCAACCTTCTCTTTCGCGTCATCCCAACTTTCTTTCCCATCCAATCTTTCTGAAAACTTCACTCCCAAAACCTTAATGGGCCCATTCACTACGTTCACACCTACATCTCTACTCAAAATACCACTTCCAAAAACCTTACACTCACTCTTTTCCCAATTCACTTTAAATGCAGACGCACCACAAAAGATAGACACTAACAACTTCACCCGCCTCACCGAACATTCAGAATCACATAATACACACACGTCATCCATATAACCACTCACCTTCCACTCTCTTCCTCCACCTCCCGGCACTTGCACACCTCGAACCACTTTATCCTTCCTCAACATACACAACAAAGGTTCAATTGCACAAATAAAAGCCACAGGGGATAACGGACACCCCTGCCTCACGCCCGAATGCACATTCACTCTCCTACCGACATAACCGTTCATTAAAACACAACTATAAATATCTGTATATAGACTTCTCACTCTCCCAACAAAATCAGCAGGAAAACCCATTCTCAGCAACACTCTAAACAAAAAACCATGCGACAACCTATCATACGCCTTTTCAAAATCCAGGCTCAACAAAAACACACTCTTCTTCCGGCTCATACAATCCCATAGACAATCTCTCAATATACACACACACTCGTGAATCCGTCTCCCAGGTACTGCACAACACTGCTCATCCCCAATCACACTCTCTATCACATCACGCATCCTATTTGCCATTAATTTTGCGTAGATCTTATAATCACAGTTCAATAATGTTATTGGCCTCCAGTTTTTCAGACTCTTCAAATCACCCTTTTTCGGAATCAATACAACCATACCTGCACGCATACTACCTGCCACCTCCATATTTTCCCACATATACTTACAAAAATCCACAAAATCACTCCCAATCACATCCCACATCATGCGGTAAAATTCTACTGGAAGACCATCCCCCCCCGGCGTCTTATTCAAAGCCATACTACACATAACCTTCCATACTTCATCACTTGTCACAGCATCCATCACCCTCTCTCTTTCCGCCTCATTCAATTTACTCTCTAACGTACTCAAAACATCATTCTCCAAACACTCATCCCTCCACTTTACAGCATACAAATCCTCATAAAACTTTGCCACTTCCTCACACATATCCTCTCCACTCACCTCGCTTCCATCTGCTCCATTCAACACACACATATTTTGCTTTTTCCCAAAAACCTTCTTGAAAAAAAAACGTGAACATTTTTCATCATACTCCAAATTATCAACTTTTGCTCTAAAGACAATACTCCTCCCTTTTTCCAACAAGAACTCATGAACCTCCTTTTTCACTTGTAAAATATCCTCCTCCACCTCCATCCCTCCCTCCCTCAATTTATACAAGAAACTTAAACGTGCATTTAAACTCACAAAATGTCTCCTCTTGACTGCTGCCATCTTATAACCCAAATTTTTGAAAAAATTTTTGTCTGTTTTTTAACCCAATCCCACCACCCACAAACATTCCCAAAACCATTTTTACACTCACACCACTCCTCATACCGTCTTGCATATTCCTTTCTTACTTCCTCATACTCCAATAACTTAACATTCAACTTCCACAAACCTTTCCCAAACACCCCATTCACATTCACATCCAACTCACACGACATGCACACATGATCTGAAAACAAAACATTCTCCTGCTTATAGTCAACAGGAATCATATTTTTTGAAATAAAACAGTAATCCAATCTAGATTGTATTCTTCCACTTTCGGAAAAGAAGGTATTTAACAAAGGCCTCACTTTACATACACTTTGCATATCATGCAAATCAAAATCACTAACCAACTCTAACAAAGTTTTCCCAGACACATCCACATTCACTCTCCCCACATCATAATTCATATCACCCACAATCACCACAGGCATTCTTCCCGGAACAAAAAGTTTAATTTTTTCAAATAACTTTTTCCGGTCATTTTTCTCCACCGGCGCATAAACATTAATAACACAAAATTTAACATTTTTATACTCAAAATTTGCTAAAATGCACCTCCCCACATCAATCACCACATAATCACTCAAAACCACCTCCCTCCCTTTAACTAAAATCCCCACACCATCATTTTTATTACATGCACTCCCCGACCACACAGATGCTCCATGAGACCATTCATCTCCTCTCACCCCATCCACCACTCCACACTCTTGCAAACAAAAAATCGATGCATTCTTCATAGCCAAAAAATCAAAAATTGCAGCCCTCCTGGCCTTATTTTTAAACACTCTCACATTTTGTGAAATTATAGTAAAACCCATTTTTTCCTTTTTTAAACCTCCTAAAAAAAACGAAAACAGAAAAGTTACAAAAACACTACAAAAACTCCACTCACAAGAAAAAGCCTTTGACTTAAGTCAAAGCTTATAATAGGCATTATCACGCATATTGCAAGGCAACCTTAACCAGCACCCCCACTATCTTCTTCCACCATCTGAACCGAGCAACTCGTTTCCGAGCCGCTAGCAGCATCACCATCACCCCACCTTGCTTTCTTGGCACCCACTTTTCGCTGCGGTGCCTTGATATCTTCTTCATCATTTGCCCCACCACCCTCCCTGTGACACTTTCTACTCCCCCCACCCTCATCGGAGAAGTACTCCTCAATATTCTCAGGATCTGAAGGGTGTGATGACCCTTCCCCAGTTTCCATACAATCTGCAGCATCTACAGCGTCCTGAAAGTCCAACGTATCCGGACACCTTCCTTCTCCCGCTGCATTCATCTGCCCCTCCATTCTCCTCAATTCTTTCACAAGCTCCTTCTCCATTTTAGGTGCCTTTTTCTCCTTCTGGTAAGCAGGCCTCAGACTCACAGTTTCAGGGGCAGACCTTTCACTCCGCCTCCTCTGCTCTCTCTCCATTCTAGCAGTTTCTCTTTCTATCTGCTGCAAAACCCTCCTCTCCTCCTCCTCCTTCTTCCTCTCCTTATCAGTTTTCCTGGGCACACCCTGCGGGCAATCTTTAAACATGTGCTCACCACTTCCACACATGTCACAAGCCTTGGGCTTCGGGCACGCACTTGCCACATGCCCCTCCTCTTTGCAGTTACGGCAACATTGCCCTTTCTTACATGCATCCTGCACATGTCCAAAGCAGTAACATTTCCTGCAATACATAGGCTGCCCTACATAGTAAAGGAAGCCCCTATGTCCCGCCACAGAAAAATTCGCAGGAGGATGTCTAAAGCCTCCCACACTTCCAGGATCCTTCTTCAGTTTCAACCGAAACTTGTATTTGCAGTTGAAAATACCTAAAGAATTAAACTGCTTTTCCCCTTTACGCACATAATCACAGTACCGTGCAAGGAAGCCTTCAAGCAATGCTGGCTCAGTAAAAGGGTTATAAACTGTTACCCACACAATCTTTTCTTGAAGTCCAAACAAGGGTTCAAACCACACCCCTTCCAAAAAAGGATCATCAGTGTGACTCCGAAGCCACTCAAACACATCAAGACAGGTATTTTCTTCTACAAAAGTCACGTCATATGTACCTGATTTAGGAAACTCGTTGACGCTGTAGAAGTCGCCTCGTTTTGCTCCAGCTTTTCCTTCCAAAAGTTTCTCCACGATGAAGGACACATTATTCCTCTCGGAAACTGATGGATCCACTCCAATTCGGATAGTATTCTTCACGAAGTTCATCTTCAAAACCTGTCGGTATATTACCACAGAAAATCGCCAAATCCTTTCGCAAAAAGGCCTGGATTCCTCCAGAGAACTCGCACCTATCAGGCTGCAACCAAATGGTCTTAGCCAAAAGGCCGAGAAGCGATAACCAGAATTGGTTTCAAACTACGGAGCCACCCAAGGATCCTGAAAAGTCCATTTGTGGAGATGAGCTCCTGGACTCCCGTTAAGAAGACATGTTGTCAACCTCTAGATCCCTTACATGCCTGCACTTTTCGGCTTGCTGCTGCTGCAATCCACGCGTTTTAGATCTGCATAACTCCACCTCTTTAAACACAGCACCTTCACCCCCTGCTGTTCCCACCCGCCTCAACACCGTTGGAAGGGAGGAGAACCAATTAAGGCGGGGGGTGGGGTGGAACGAGCAGCTGTCTACCCTTAGCAGGAGGGCTCCTGATTACATACCTCTCCTGCTGCTGCTGCTGCTGCTGGCTGTCCAGCAGCAGACTGAAGGTGGCTGCTGCTGTGCACAGGTATATAAAGGCTCAGAGCCTATTATGACACGCGCAGCCAGCGTTCCATTGCCACATTCCATCTACTGCAGGCAGGATACCTGGCTGGCTGAATGTCGCTGAGAAGCTCACAGAGACCGCCATAAGCAACAGTTTAACAGAATGCCACAGACTAATCAACCAAACTTTTTGGGTTGGGTTCTCTTTTATAGTCTGCAGGCATTAAATGAAAGAAGTCAGTGTTCCAGCAGAAGGAGACAACGTTTCAGAAAAGGCATTGTAGCAAACCAAAAAAGAAATTTTAAGCGCAGCAGAGTAACCAGCGCACATACCTGTTAGCTCAGGTGAGTTTAAAAGGCTGCTGTTGATAACAAGGGCATTTGCTAAATAGATGGTGTGTGTGCAACAATATACTGAAAGGTCAATTATATTGTGCAGCTTATCTCACCACCTGTAGTTATTTAGGTGAAAGCTCCAAAATGCTTGCCTAATATGTCTGTTTATCCAAAAGGAAGTAAAAAGGGAGAGCTAGAAAGATAGCATTGCATCACATTACATGGCAATGCAATGCACAGTTGCTGAAGTTGAACCAAAATGAGCTTGTAATCTGGCTTCTGCAACTTTGAACATGAAAAATCCAATGAGGAGAAGAAAAGCAAAGCCAAAGAGTCCATCCCAAAATCCGACAAACAAGCAAAATGAACAAAAAACATTGAATTCAATTCTTTCTGATTTTAGAAACTGCATTAAAGAAGGGGTGCACCGGTCCTGGAGATACTGCAATACCAGGTCAATGCGTGGAGTGGACAGAGCAAGCTCTTTTTCCATCTCCCTGTTCTAAAAATCCATTTAATATATGGTCCCCAGATAGGGGACGTATCAGATATTAAACTGATAAGAACAGATACTACACTTGATCTTAGCCAAAAGGCCGAGAAGCGATAACCAGAATTGGTTTCAAACTACGGAGCCACCCAAGGATCCTGAAAAGTCCATTTGTGGAGATGAGCTCCTGGACTCCCGTTAAGAAGACATGTTGTCAACCTCTAGATCCCTTACATGCCTGCACTTTTCGGCTTGCTGCTGCTGCAATCCACGCGTTTTAGATCTGCATAACTCCACCTCTTTAAACACAGCACCTTCACCCCCTGCTGTTCCCACCCGCCTCAACACCGTTGGAAGGGAGGAGAACCAATTAAGGCGGGGGGTGGGGTGGAACGAGCAGCTGTCTACCCTTAGCAGGAGGGCTCCTGATTACATACCTCTCCTGCTGCTGCTGCTGCTGGCTGTCCAGCAGCAGACTGAAGGTGGCTGCTGCTGTGCACAGGTATATAAAGGCTCAGAGCCTATTATGACACGCGCAGCCAGCGTTCCATTGCCACATTCCATCTACTGCAGGCAGGATACCTGGCTGGCTGAATGTCGCTGAGAAGCTCACAGAGACCGCCATAAGCAACAGTTTAACAGAATGCCACAGACTAATCAACCAAACTTTTTGGGTTGGGTTCTCTTTTATAGTCTGCAGGCATTAAATGAAAGAAGTCAGTGTTCCAGCAGAAGGAGACAGCGTTTCAGAAAAGGCATTGTAGCAAACCAAAAAAGAAATTTTAAGCGCAGCAGAGTAACCAGCGCACATACCTGTTAGCTCAGGTGAGTTTAAAAGGCTGCTGTTGATAACAAGGGCATTTGCTAAATAGATGGTGTGTGTGCAACAATATACTGAAAGGTCAATTATATTGTGCAGCTTATCTCACCACCTGTAGTTATTTAGGTGAAAGCTCCAAAATGCTTGCCTAATATGTCTGTTTATCCAAAAGGAAGTAAAAAGGGAGAGCTAGAAAGATAGCATTGCATCACATTACATGGCAATGCAATGCACAGTTGCTGAAGTTGAACCAAAATGAGCTTGTAATCTGGCTTCTGCAACTTTGAACATGAAAAATCCAATGAGGAGAAGAAAAGCAAAGCCAAAGAGTCCATCCCAAAATCCGACAAACAAGCAAAATGAACAAAAAACATTGAATTCAATTCTTTCTGATTTTAGAAACTGCATTAAAGAAGGGGTGCACCGGTCCTGGAGATACTGCAATACCAGGTCAATGCGTGGAGTGGACAGAGCAAGCTCTTTTTCCATCTCCCTGTTCTAAAAATCCATTTAATATATGGTCCCCAGATAGGGGACGTATCAGATATTAAACTGATAAGAACAGATCAGGTTTCAACATATTTTATTATGTGCGTAAAAGATGGTTTACAATCAAAAACAGCAACACAAACAATACATTAATAAAACACAGAATTCCACCCATAAAAACCCCATATACGATTAGCATCCCTCCTCCCAATACATTTGACATCCCTCAAGTAATAAATATACATCTGACTAAAAGCAATTTTAAGACAATCGTTCACAGAAATAGCATCACGTTTAAAAAGTAAAATATTGCGTGCCTTCCAAAGGGCGTCTTTAAAACAGTTAATCATACACCAACATATACAATACTGTTGAGGGGTCGGACATTTAAAAAGGCCATATAAAACATATTCATGGTTAAAATCTCTTAAACCGCAAGTCCATTTTAAAAGAATCCCAACTTTGTGCCAAAGTTCCTGTGCAAATGGGCAATTCCACATAAGGTGCAAGGTGGTTTCGTCATTAACACATGAGTCTCTGGGGCATTTTGCTCTGGCCACCAGGCCTCTCCTGTGTTGAAACTCTCTGGTGGGGAGGCACTGGTGGACCACCATCCATGCGATGTCCTTATGTCCATTTGCTAAGAATTTCCCGAAGACATTCTTCCAAACTTGCTTTGATCTCTCTTCTGAGAAATTTACTATGGGGGTCACATCTTCATTCCTCCTCAGAAAAGATAAAAGCTTCTTGCGGTCTTTAAAAATGTCCATATTAAAATCACCAAGGCTATAAAATCGAACAGTCTTTTCTAAGATTGCTTGGTGTTTGGGGGGGCATAGTAAAACAGGGGAATTCAACGACAACTTAAACCATCTTTTAAAAATCATCCCACAAGTATATTTTAAAAAATAACTTAGCGCACTATTACCATTAAAATGTTTGAAACAAAAGCAGAAATAATTTAAATACAAATAAATATGTAAGTCGGGGACATCCCTTCCGCCGTTCATTTTATTCTTCCTCATTATTTCTCTCCTTAATTTTTCCATTTTGGAGTTCCATAAAAACATAAAGATCATCCTAGTCATTTTTTTAATTAAAACATCAGAGGGGGGGTACACCATAGCTATATACAGTATGAGGGGTAACAACACTGATTTTATAATTAAAATTTTCCCCTCCATTGTTAGGGACCTCAAACCCCAAAATGATATTTTCTTTGACATTTTTTCTATGACATTCTCCCAGCTTTGAGTTCCCACATTCTCCTCGTTAAAAACAACTCCAAGAATTTTTACATTGTCTCGTTTTATAGTGAGCTGCGGGAGTTGGGCGGTGTCCCAGGATCCCAAAGTCAGACATTCAGATTTATTTAAATTAAGTTTAAAACCGGATGCCTGGGAAAAAAAATCAATGCGCAACACCGCCCTCCGGAGGGAAGCAGGGTCCACGCACACAACCGTCACGTCATCCATGTAGCCAAAGACTCTCACATCACTGCCACCTCCGCCAGGAACAGGAACCCCTCTAATCACTTTGTCTTTCCTTATTGCGCTCAGCAGGGGCTCCATGGCGCAGATGAACAGGATGGGCGACAAGGGGCATCCCTGCTTCACTCCGGACTCAAGGGGAACTCCATCTGTTAAAAAGCCATTAAGAGAAATTTGACTAAAACAATTTTTATATAAAATCTTAATACAATTTAAAAGCATATTAGGGATACCCATTCTTTTTAAAACTCTAAAAAGAAATCTATGAGAGACTCTATCGAAAGCTTTTTCAAAATCTAGGGCTAAAAGAGCTACATTTTGACCCCGGTCTCTGGAATACCAAATTACATCCCTTAATACGTTTAAAACCTCTGAAATACTTCTGCCTGGTACACTACACACCTGCTCAGGCCGGATCAGTTTGGCAATGACACTCCTGAGCCGGTCAGCAACCACCTTAGCAAGTACCTTGTAATCAACATTTAGGAGAGTTATGGGTCTCCAATTCGCTAGAGTACTGCGGTCACCTTTTTTATATATCAAAGACACCACTCCTCTCCTCCACGAAAATGGCAACTGTTCACAAATAAAAACTTCTTTAAAAAGCATAAAAAGGTCCTCTTTTAAAATGTCCCAAAAAGTAAGGTAAAATTCTACAGGTAGTCCGTCACACCCAGGTGCTTTACCCTTAGAGAAACTTTTAAAAACATAAAATAATTCCTCTAAAACAATATCGCGTTCTAAAAACTCCTGGTCTGTAAAATTTAACTTAAAATCGAGATCATTAAGAGCATCAGATAAAAAGGACTCATCTATACACTTTTTACTAAAAAGATGCTTATAAAAGTTAAAAGTAGCATTCAACATTCCCTGCATAGATGTTTCACCCTCTAGATTTGTGATCACTTCTCTTTTATCCATGACTTTTTTGAAGAAGAAGCGAGAGCACTTCTCCCCCTCCTCCAAGTGCTGCACTCTAGAGTTAAAAATAATCTCTTTCCCCTTTGTGTCTATGCAGTTCTGGATTTCAGTTTTTAGGCTAGCAATATCATCTCCCACCTCCACCCCTAGCTCTTTGAATTTAAAAAGTGTTTGCAGTTTGGTGTTAAGATCACTAAAACATCTTTTTTTCTCTCTGGCTTTACGTCTCCCTGCTTTTATAAAAAACATTCTGACTTTTTTTTTCAAATTTTCCCACCAGGTTACCATAGGGGCATCAGAAGGTTTTTGTCGCCGCCAGGCTTGATATGCTTTAACAAAGTCTTGTCGAATCAGAGGGTCCTCCAGCAGGTAAGTACTTAGACGCCAGAGGCCCCTGTTGACCCTCTGTTCATCCCGGTATTCTAGGTGCACCTCCAAGCCCTTATGGTCAGAAAATATATTTGATGTTAAAACACATTTTACAGGGTTAAAATCATCTGATAGGAAAATAAAATCGATCCTGGAAGACACCCCTCTTCCGGACCACGTATAACCAGGGTCCGTCGGCAGGAGTGACCTCCACGCATCGCATAATTTAAAATCAGTTATAAAATCTTTCAATAGATGACATGACTTATCCAATTTGCGTAAAGGGTCACCCCCCGCTCGTTGTTCACTAGCACAAAGACAATTAAAATCACCCCCTACGATCAGGGGAGGTGACCCAGTACAGTACAATGGCAATATCCCAAATAAATTAATTCTCTCTTGCTTATCAGGGGGAGCATAAACATTCATTACACGTAGGATAAAACCATTAAATTTAAAATGCACTAAAACCACTCTGCCTGGTACTATTTCTGTGACAGTATTTATAGTAATATTTCTCCCATAACAGAGGAAGCCCACCCCCGCTGACTTGTTGTCGTTGGAGCCAGACCAGATGGAGGGCCCCAGTCTCCAATCTGTCTTGATATCATTATAATTTAGTGCATGTTGTATCCCGCATTCCTGTAATAAACATATGTCAAAGTCAGTGGTTTCTAAGTACTTAAATAGAGCAGCCCTACGAACTGGGCTCTTTAATGACCTCACATTCAGTGAGACAAGTCTTAATGTGGGCATTCATAGGTCAGGGTGGTGGATCTTCCATGAGGACACCTGACTCAAAGCCCTGTATATCAAATTGCTCCAGGACATCTGGGCTAGAGGAACCAAACGACTCGATATTCTGTGAGCCGGCGGTTGCCCCCTCGTAGGTCACGGTTCCCAGCCACATTCCAGGAGACGCTGGGGCTTCGACATTCCGTCTCTTTTTCGGGGCAGAATCCACTAGGTCACTGGTGCAGTCCTCCTCTTCCTCCACCTCCTCCAGGGGGGGAGACTGGTCCATCAGGACAAGATCAGCAACACAGATTTCCTGATGTTCGCCACCTAGAAGCAAAGCCCCCTCATCTGGCTGGCTAATCGCCCTGGAAGATCCTGAGGCCATCGCTGCGTGGTCCCCTATAGCCAACCGCACAGGGGCACCACCCTCCAGCCCAACAGGATCGGTATCGGGAACCATCGATACGGAGGATACCCTCCCAGAAGGAGGACCCCCCCGCTCCGGTCCATGCGAGGTCCGCCCATCGTTAAGGGACTTCGATGCAGGGGCCGCCCCAGAGGGGCCTCCGGCTCCCTGCTCCATCCCAGCCTTCTCGCCCTTCGAACCACCCTCCGACGCCGGCCTGCCAGTGAAGACCGGTGGGCGCATCGGCTCAGCTTCAGAAGATGCAGCTTCTGCGTAGGTCCTGGTCCTGTTGGGGCATCCTCGGAACATGTGCCCCGCCTCACCGCAGAGATTACATTTCCTCCCAGCGGGACAGTCCTTCATTAAATGTCCATAACAGCTGCAATTATTGCAGCGGTCTACTTTCCTGCCCGTGCAGGACGTTTGGGTATGACCCATTTGTCCACAGTTCCTGCAACATACTGGCATTCCAGGATAAAATAAGTAGCCTCTGCTCTTACCGATTACGAAGGTTGAGGGAGGGTGTAGCATTCCTCCCACTCCACTAAGGTCCCTCTTTAGACGGGCCATATACCTTCTCTTGCCGCACCAGAAGCCTACCGCGTTCTTCACAGTACCCAGGTATCTCAGATCATCACAATAGCGGGTAAGGTAGGTCGAGATGTCTGCAGCTTCCACAAAGGGGTTTGGGAAATGCACCACGATGGGGATCTCGTCATAAGCATACAAGAGACAAAAGGTTAGTCCATCCAATTCATCTAAGTAGTTTTTCTCGTTTACCTTTTGTACGAGTTGCTGACAGCATCCCTGGCTCTTGAAGGTGATGGTGTAAGTCCCCTTGTACTCGTTGTCCTGGAAGCAGAATATATCTTCCTGCCGAAACTCCAGAACTCCAAGAAGAATCCTATGGCAGATGTAGTCCAAATTCTTCTCCATCCTCGATGCTGCTCCAACTTCAATCCTCACGGTGTTCCGCATCCGGGCATCACCCGATGAATATGTGAGCGTTGCCGGCATCCTTCACTCAGGAACGTACCGACTCTTCTCTCTGAAAGGCGCAAGCCTTCATGGGATCCCTTCCCGTTGCTCCCGGACTAATCCTTCCTCCCAATAGCAGCAGGGGGGTTAAGTCCCTCCGAAGAGGAACGATCCCCCCAGGCCGAGAGAAAGGGTACCAAGAGCACCTCACAGGCAAGACCACACAGGTAAACCTGATAGATCGTGCCAAAAGGCCGAGAAGCGATAACCAGAATTGGTTTCGGCCTACGGTGCCACCCTCGGATCCTGAAAAGTCCATTTGTGGAGATGGCCACCTGGACTCCCGTTAAGAAGACATGTTGTCAACCTCTAGATCCCTTACATGCCTGCACTTTTCGGCTTGCTGCTGCAGCAATCCACGCGTTTTAGATCTGCATGACTCCAACTATTTTAGCACAGCACCCTCACCCCCTGCTGTTCCCACCCGCCTCAACACCGGTGGAAGGGAAGAGAACCAATTAAGGGGGGGATAAGCAGCTGTCTACCCTTAGCAGGAGTGTTGCTGATTACTTACCTTTCCTGCTGCTGCTGGCTGTCCAGCAGCAGACTGAAGGTGTCTGCTGCTGTGCACAGGTATATAAAGGCTCAGAGCCTATTATGACACGCGCAGCCAGTGTTCCATTGCCACATTCCATCTACTGCAGGCAGGATACCTGGCTGGTTGAACGGCACTGAGAAGCTCACAGAGACCGCCATAAGCAACAGTTTAAAAGAATGCCACAGACTAATCAACCAAACTTTTTGGGTTGGGTTATTTTTTATAGTCTGCAGGCGTTAAATGAAAGAAGTCAGTGTTCCACCAGAGGGAGACAACGTTTCAGAAAAGGCATTGGAGCAAGCCAAAAAAGACATTTTAAGTGCAGCAGAGTAACCAGCGCACATACCTGTTAGCTCAGGTGAGTTTAAATGGCTGCTGTTGATAATAACGGCATTTGCTAAATAGATGGTGTGTGTGCAACAATATACTGAAAGGTCAATTATATTGTGCAGCTTATCTCACCACCTGTAGTTATTTAGGTGAAAGCTCCAAAATGCTTGCCTAATATGGCTGTTTATCCAAAAGGAAGTAAAGAGGGAGAGCTAGATAGATAGCATTGCATTACAGTACATGGCTATGCAATGCAGAGTTGCTGAAGTTGAACCAAAATGAGTTTGTCATCTGGCTTCTGCAACTTTTAACATGAAAAATACAATGAGGAGAAGAAAAGCAAAGCCAAAAAGTCCATCCAAAAATCCGACAAACAAGCAAAAGCAGCAAAAAGCATTGAATTCAATTCTTTCTGATTTTAGAAACTGCATTAAAGAATGAGTGCACTGGTCCTGGAAATGCTGCAATACCAGGTCAATAATGCGTGGAGTGGACAGAGCAAGCTTTTTTACCATCTCCCTGTTCTAAAAATCCATTTAATATATGGTCCCCAGATAGGGGACGTATCAGATATTAAACTGATAAGAACAGATACTACACTTGATCTTAGCCAAAAGGCCGAGAAGCGATAACCAGAATTGGTTTTAGCCTACGGTGCCACCCTCGGATCCTGAAAAGTCCATTTGTGGAGATGGCCACCTGGACTACCGTTAAGAAGACATGTTGTCAACCTCTAGATCCCTTACATGCCTGCACTTTTCGGCTTGCTGCTAAAGCAATCCACGCGTTTTAGATCTGCATGACTCCAACTATTTTAGCACAGCACCCTCACCCCCTGCTGTTCCCACCCGCCTCAACACCGGTGGAAGGGAGGAGAACCAATTAAGGGGGGGACGAGCAGCTGTCTACCCTTAGCAGGAGTGTTGCTGATTACTTACCTTTCCTGCTGCTGCTGGCTGTCCAGCAGCAGACTGAAGGTGGCTGCTGCCGTGCGCTGGTATATAAAGGCTCAGAGCCTATTATGACACGCGCAGCCAGTGTTCCATTGCCACATTCCATCTACTGCAGGCAGGATACCTGGCTGGTTGAACGGCACTGAGAAGCTCACAGAGACCGCCATAAGCAACAGTTTAAAAGAATGCCACAGACTAATCAACCAAACTTTTTGGGTTGGGTTATTTTTTATAGTCTGCAGGCGTTAAATGAAAGAAGTCAGTGTTCCACCAGAGGGAGACAACGTTTCAGAAAAGGCATTGGAGCAAGCCAAAAAAGACATTTTAAGTGCAGCAGAGTAACCAGCGCACATACAGTGGTGGCCAAAAGTATTGGCACCCCTGCAATTCTGTCAGGTAATACTCAGTTTCTTCCTGAAAATGATTGCAATCACAAATCTTTGGTATTATTATCTTCATTTAATTTGCTTGCAAGGAAAAAACACAAAAGAGAATGAAGCAAAAATCAAATCATTGATCATTTCACACAAAACTCCAAAAATGGGCCAGACAAAAGTATTGGCACCCTCAGCCTAATACTTGGTTGCACAACCTTTAGCCAAAATAGCTGCGAACAACCGCTTCCGTTAACCATCAATGAGTTTCTTACAATGCTCTGCTGGAATTGTAGACCATTCTTCTTTGGCAAACTGCTCCAGGTTCCTGATATTTGAAGGATGCCTTCTCCAAACTGCCATTTTGAGATCTCTCCACAGGTGTTCTATGGGATTCAGGTCTGGACTCATTGCTGGCCACCTTAGAAGTCTCCAGTGCTTTCTCTGAAACCATTTTATAGTGCTTTTGGAAGTGTGTTTTGGGTCATTGTCCTGCTGGAAGACCCATGACCTCTGAGGGAGACCCAGCTTTCTCACACTGGGCCCTACATTATGCTGCAAAATTTGTTGGTAGTCTTCAGACTTCATAATGCCATGCACACGGTCAAGCAATCCAGTGCCAGAGGCAGCAAATCAACCCCAAAACATCAGGGAACCTCCGCCATGTTTGACTGTAGGGACCGTGTTTTTTTCTTTGAATGCCTCTTTTTTTTTCCTGTACACTCTATGTTGATGCTTTTTCCCAAAAAGCTCTACTTTTGTCTCATCTTACCAGAGAACATTCTTCCAAAACGTTTTAGGCTTTCTCAGGTAAGTTTTGGCAAACTCCAGCCTGGCTTTTTTATGTCTCGGGGTAAGAAGTGGGGTCTTCCTGGGTATCCTACCATACAGTCCCTTTTCAT
Source organism: Phyllobates terribilis (assembly GCF_046119375.1). Taxonomy (NCBI): domain Eukaryota; kingdom Metazoa; phylum Chordata; class Amphibia; order Anura; family Dendrobatidae; genus Phyllobates; species Phyllobates terribilis. Next base: position 379,463 of record NW_027363332.1, read on the forward strand.
TCAGACGCCGACGGATAGTACGGGTTGACATTGTTGTACCCTCGGACTGCAGGGTTGCTTGAACTTGTTTGGATGTTAGTCGAGGTTCTTTATCCACCATCCGCACAATCTTGCATTGAAATCTCTCGTCAATTTTTCTTTTCCGTCCACATCTAGGGAGGTTAGCCACAGTGCCATGGGCTTTAAACTTCTTGATGACACTGCGCACGGAAGACACAGGAACATTCAGGTCTTTGGAGATGGACTTGTAGCCTTGAGATTGCTCATGCTTCCTCACAATTTGGTTTCTCAAGTCCTCAGACAGTTCTTTGGTCTTCTTTCTTTTCTCCATGCTCAATGTGGTACACACAAGGACACAGGACAGAGGTTGAGTCAACTTTAATCCATGTTAACTGGCTGCAAGTGTGATTTAGTTATTGCCAACACCTGTTAGGTGCCACAGGTAAGTTACAGGTGCTGTTAATTACACGAATTAGAGAAGCATCACATGATTTTTCAAACAGTGTCAATACTTTTGTCCACCCCCTTTTTTAGGTTTGGTGTGGAATTATATCCAATTTGGCTTTAGGGCTATTGTTTTTCTGTTTTTTCATTGAAGACAAATTAAATGAAGATAATAATACCAAAGAATTTGTGATTGCAATCATTTTCAGGAAGAAACTGAGTATTATCTGACAGAATTGCAGGGGTGCCAATACTTTTGGCCACCACTGTACCTGTTAGCTCAGGTGAGGTTAAATGGCTGCTGTTGATAACAAGGGCATTTGCTAAATAGATGGTGTGTGTGCAACAATATACTGAAAGAACAATTATATTGTGCAGCTTATCTCACCACCTGTAATTAGTTAGGTGAAAGATCCAAAATGCTTGCCTAATATGGCTGTTTATCCAAAAGGAAGTAAAGAGGGAGAGCTAGATAGATAGCATTGCATTATAGTACATGGCTATGCAATGCAGAGTTGCTGAAGTTGAACCAAAATGAGTTTGTCATCTGGCTTCTGCAACTTTTAACATGAAAAATACAATGAGGAGAAGAAAAGCAAAGCCAAAAAGTCCATCCAAAAATCCGACAAACAAGCAAAAGCAACAAAAACCATTGAATTCAATTCTTTCTGATTTTAGAAACTGCATTAAAGAATGAGTGCACTGGTCCTGGAAATGCTGCAATACCAGGTCAATGAGTGGAGTGGACAGAGCAAGCTCTTTTACCATCTCCCTGTTCTAAAAATCCATTTAATATATGGTCCCCAGATAGGGGACGTATCAGATATTAAACTGATAAGAACAGATACTACACTTGATCTTAGCCAAAAGGCCGAGAAGCGATAACCAGAATTGGTTTCGGCCTACGGTGCCACCCTCGGATCCTGAAAAGTCCATTTGTGGAGATGGCCACCTGGACTCCCGTTAAGAAGACATGTTGTCAACCTCTAGATCCCTTACATGCCTGCACTTTTCGGCTTGCTGCTGCAGCAATCCACGCGTTTTAGATCTGCATGACTCCAACTATTTTAGCACAGCACCCTCACCCCCTGCTGTTCCCATCCGCCTCACCGCCTCAACACCGGTGGAAGGGAGGAGAACCAATTAAGGGGGGGACGAGCAGCTGTCTACCCTTAGCAGGAGTGTTGCTGATTACTTACCTTTCCTGCTGCTGCTGGCTGTCCAGCAGCAGACTGAAGGTGGCTGCTGCCGTGCGCTGGTATATAAAGGCTCAGAGCCTATTATGACACGCGCAGCCAGTGTTCCATTGCCACATTCCATCTACTGCAGGCAGGATACCTGGCTGGTTGAACGGCACTGAGAAGCTCACAGAGACCGCCATAAGCAACAGTTTAAAAGAATGCCACAGACTAATCAACCAAACTTTTTGGGTTGGGTTATTTTTTATAGTCTGCAGGCGTTAAATGAAAGAAGTCAGTGTTCCACCAGAGGGAGACAACGTTTCAGAAAAGGCATTGGAGCAAGCCAAAAAAGACATTTTAAGTGCAGCAGAGTAACCAACGCACATACAGTGGTGGCCAAAAGTATTGGCACCCCTGCAATTCTGTCAGGTAATACTCAGTTTCTTCCTGAAAATGATTGCAATCACAAATCTTTGGTATTATTATCTTCATTTAATTTGCTTGCAAGGAAAAAACACAAAAGAGAATGAAGCAAAAATCAAATCATTGATCATTTCACACAAAACTCCAAAAATGGGCCAGACAAAAGTATTGGCACCCTCAGCCTAATACTTGGTTGCACAACCTTTAGCCAAAATAGCTGCGAACAACCGCTTCCGTTAACCATCAATGAGTTTCTTACAATGCTCTGCTGGAATTGCAGACCATTCTTCTTTGGCAAACTGCTCCAGGTTCCTGATATTTGAAGGGTGCCTTCTTCAAACTGCCATTTTGAGATCTCTCCACAGGTGTTCTATGGGATTCAGGTCTGGACTCATTGCTGGCCACCTTAGAAGTCTCCAGTGCTTTCTCTCAAACCATTTTATAGTGCTTTTGGAAGTGTGTTTTGGGTCATTGTCCTGCTGGAAGACCCATGACCTCTGAGGGAGACCCAGCTTTCTCACACTGGGCCCTACATTATGCTGCAAAATTTGTTGGTAGTCTTCAGACTTCATAATGCCATGCACACGGTCAAGCAATCCAGTGCCAGAGGCAGCAAATCAACCCCAAAACATCAGGGAACCTCCGCCATGTTTGACTGTAGGGACCGTGTTTTTTTCTTTGAATGCCTCTTTTTTTTTCCTGTACACTCTATGTTGATGCTTTTTCCCAAAAAGCTCTACTTTTGTCTCATCTTACCAGAGAACATTCTTCCAAAACGTTTTAGGCTTTCTCAGGTAAGTTTTGGCAAACTCCAGCCTGGCTTTTTTATGTCTCGGGGTAAGAAGTGGGGTCTTCCTGGGTATCCTACCATACAGTCCCTTTTCATTCAGATGCCGACGGATAGTACGGGTTGACACTGTTGTACCCTCGGACTGCAGGGTTGCTTGAACTTGTTTGGATGTTAGTCGAGGTTCTTTATCCACCATCCGCACAATCTTGCATTGAAATCTCTCGTCAATTTTTCTTTTCCGTCCACATCTAGGGAGGTTAGCCACAGTGCCATGGGCTTTAAACTTCTTGATGACACTGCGCACGGAAGACACAGGAACATTCAGGTCTTTGGAGATGGACTTGTAGCCTTGAGATTGCTCATGCTTCCTCACAATTTGGTTTCTCAAGTCCTCAGACAGTTCTTTGGTCTTCTTTCTTTTCTCCATGCTCAATGTGGTACACACAAGGACACAGGACAGAGGTTGAGTCAACTTTAATCCATGTTAACTGGCTGCAAGTGTGATTTAGTTATTGCCAACACCTGTTAGGTGCCACAGATAAGTTACAGGTGCTGTTAATTACACGAATTAGAGAAGCATCACATGATTTTTCAAACAGTGCCAATACTTTTGTCCACCCCCTTTTTTAGGTTTGGTGTGGAATTATATCCAATTTGGCTTTAGGGCAATTCTTTTTGTGTTTTTTTCATTGAAGACAAATTAAATGAAGATAATAATACCAAAGAATTTCTGATTGCAAACATTTTCAGGAAGAAACTGAGTATTATCTGACAGAATTGCAGGGGTGCCAATACTTTTGGCCACCACTGTACCTGTTAGCTCAGGTGAGGTTAAATGGCTGCTGTTGCTAACAAGGGCATTTGCTAAATAGATGGTGTGTGTGCAACAATATACTGAAAGAACAATTATATTGTGCAGCTTATCTCACCACCAGTAATTAGTTAGGTGAAATCTCCAAAATGCTTGCCTAATATGGCTGTTTATCCAAAAGGAAGTAAAGAGGGAGAGCTAGATAGATAGCATTGCATTACAGTACATGGCTATGCAATGCAGAGTTGCTGAAGTTGAACCAAAATGAGTTTGTCATCTGGCTTCTGCAACTTTTAACATGAAAAATACAATGAGGAGAAGAAAAGCAAAGCCAAAAAGTCCATCCAAAAATCCGACAAACAAGCAAAAGCAACAAAAACCATTGAATTCAATTCTTTCTGATTTTAGAAACTGCATTAAAGAATGAGTGCACTGGTCCTGGAAATGCTGCAATACCAGGTCAATGCGTGGAGTGGACAGAGCAAGCTCTTTTACCATCTCCCTGTTCTAAAAATCCATTTAATATATGGTCCCCAGATAGGGGACGTATCAGATATTAAACTGATAAGAACAGATACTACACTTGATCTTAGCCAAAAGGCCGAGAAGCGATAACCAGAATTGGTTTCGGCCTACGGTGCCACCCTCGGATCCTGAAAAGTCCATTTGTGGAGATGGCCATGACGCGCCCCCTGGGACATATTCCTTTTTGAGGGGAATACCCGGCACCGGATCAGATGGGGGGTTGTAGTCTCCGAGCGGCTGTGACCCGGTCCCGTGCCCAGGGCGTCAAGCTCAGTGTTATGTGGCAGTCTTTACTGATGTTATTAAAGTTCGTTTTGTCGACTACGCCACCCGTTGTGATGCGGTCACTGTGGCCGCCGCTGCTGCTGGGTCCGCTGAGGCTGATGGTGGGTGCGCAGCTTGGTGGGATAACCCCCAACGGGAAGGGTATAGCCTCAGAGGGGACAGGCGCAGAGGATGGGGGTTGTGGTGGTGCGGTGCAGCCGGTAATGATGACAGACTCGGGTTGTGCAGTTAAGGGTCTTTACTTACTGCAGTTGTTATACGGGTCACTCTAGCTCCAAGTGACCACCCGAGCCGTGCTGCGACCACCAGGTCCTGGATCCGGCCAACCCCCAAACAAGTCCGGAGCGTGGCCCTGAGCTCTCTCTCTCTGTCCTCTCTTCAGCCGTCCCCACCAGTGATTCACCTAAATCCAGCTCCCTCGGGCCTTCTGTTGGGCAACCTTTGGCCTCAGGTTCCCTGACCCTCCGTGTGGTGTGCCTTCAGGGTGAATGTAGTGGGTGACCGTGACAGACACTGCCCACGGTCTCCGGTCTCTGGCTGGGGAATGTCTTTACCCCCACCAGCTTGGGTTCCGGTACCCTTCTGCTGACTCCTCACCCGGTGATCTGATTTGGGTTCTTGGGTCCCTTCTTTGTCCCCCTCTGGGTCTTTCTGTACTCCACTCTCTCACTCTTCAGGCTCAGGTCTGCTCTGCTCCCTTGCTGCAGGCTGACTTCCTCTGCAGAAGACTTGTTCTCTCCTTCTGACTCTCTGCATCTGACTTGTCCTCTGCGTCTGACCCTGATCTAAGTTGGTGCCCTCCTTATATATCCCTCTATGTGTGAGCTCAGGTGACCAGCACCCAATGAGCTCCTATCACTACCCAGACTGCTCCCCCTATCTGCCCCTACACTACATGGGATGTTCCTCCCCCCTCCCACTCCAGCCAGGAACAGGCTCGGTCGCACCTGCACATTTCTAAGTGGGAGTGCCGTCGGCCTGCTCCTCTGGAATGGGATGTATGTAGTGCATGCAGTCTATCTGAGCTCAGTTCCACACTCCTTCCTTACCCGGGAGTGGAATATCACACCTCTGGGTTGAGGTGCAATACTCCTGTAGCAGCCGAATCCTCAGGGTGCTACATTCCCCCCTGGTAAATCACAGCACGTCCTCGGGCTGCAAAGACAAAAAACACCAAAACATACAACATTTTTATAAACATGTAAAACATATTAAATATTATACGAAATACTATATAAATATATATATAAACTTTTTCAGGTAAACAACATTCTCGTCGTCTCTTTCTCTCTTCTGTTTCTCTGGTCACCGTGCAACTCGTGACCAGGTAGAGTGCGACAGTCTTTTGTAAAACAGTTTCCCAAATAAAACCGGTAGGGGGCGCTTTAGCAAGCGCAACTATGTACAGGGAAATTTTGGCCGTTCTCAGTCCCCGGCCAGGTAAAGGGAAAGGGATGGCTGCTCACAGTCCTCAGCCTGGTATGGAAAGGGTTACAGGTAACAGTTCGCTGGTCCCAACGGGGACTATTTTAGCAGCAACAACAGTTCCAGTTTCAGTTTCAGTTCCGATTCACTGTGCCCCGACAGGCAACTATATACAGTCTCCTGCTCTGCCGCACTCAACGGCGTCTGCCTCCTGCTCTTATCTTACGGCTGGTGGTTTCTTCAGACCCGTCCGGGTCCTCTTGCTCCTCCTCCTCGCACCGCAACTCCTCCTCCGTCAAGCGATGCACGTGGAGGGCGTAAGGTCCCTTGGCACACTTGTGCCGGGTGAACGTTACCTCGTCACCGACGTAGAGGTCACGGCCTTTGTGACCCTCTGGCAGGTGGGACTCGACGTCCCGTCGTGTAACGAAGACGTCACCCATGGTGTTCCGGTCCCTTATGAAGCCCCACCCATGCTGCGCATTAAACTTTATTACCGTCCCGATGGTACGGGGACGATCTGCTGCACGGGGGTCCCTTCTGGTCCGACTCTTTTGCTCCGCGCTGCGGGTCTGGGCCCATTGCTCTTTGGCCTGCCTCTCCTCCCGCTCTCTCTTGAACTCTGCCAGCTGTTGACGGCAACACTCTGTGCGCGCTGCTGCAGCTGCCCGAGTCTCTCCGGTGAACCCCATCAAATCTTCTCCCGTGGGGTCCCACACGAACTGGGCTTCCTCGAGTGGAGGCGAGACCCGAGTCACGGGCTTCGGAGCCGGGATTAGGGGCTCACACAGGGGACCTAGTTGCTTCTGCCGCTCCAGCTCCAAGAATCCTTCGGGCCAGATGAAAGGCCGACCGTCCGGCCACGTTAGCTGGCTGAAGGGGTCCTCTCCCAGATGTGGCACCCTAGGTATTACGGGCGCGGGCGCGGTGGTGGTGGCGCCCGGGTTGCCCAGGCCTTGCGGCCAGGCCTGGGGCACCTGGAAGGTGAAGGGCACCGTTAGGACGGCGGCGCCCTGGGTTACCTGGCCTTGCGACCAGGCCGGAGGCTCCGCGGAGGTAGATGGCTCTGCTTTGGATGCGGCGCCCGGAAATGCTAGGCCCTGTGACCAGGCCGGAGGCTCCTCTTCCGGCGCCACGCTCCGGGTCACGATGCGTGACGTCATCGGGGTCGCGACGGCGGCTTCCGGTCGGGGCCTAGTCGGTGGCGGTGTCATGGCGGTCTCGGGTACGGCCGGGGGACCTTCGGGCTCTGCGACGGGGAGCTGGGGCAGGTAAGCGGTCTTCCGGTATGGGGTATAGGCATCCCCCTTACCTGCTGCCATGCGTCTCGCTCCCTCTTCTGCGCCGTCTCCGGCCTTGGGTCCTCCCGCGTCATCCGCAGAGGCAGTCGATGTCTTCTTCCAAGGGAGCGGGTTAGGTGGACAGGTTCCAGCTTGCTGGGCCATCTCCCGGCCCCACTCCGCCAGGATCTCCCTCTGCACTCGGGCCATCCTTCCCGCGAGGCCCTCCAGGGCACTCCGCGCGCACTCCCGATCTCGGGGAAGCTGCGCCAGGATCTCCGCTAAGCCTAGCGGGGTTGTTGACTCCAGCAGGCTCCTGACCATCGGGTCGGTGCTGCTCTGCTCTGCTTCCGGCAGGCTCCTGGCCAGCGGGCCGGTGCTGCTCTGCTCTCCTCCTTCTTCCTCCAGCAGGCTCCTGGCCAGCGGGCCGGTGCTGCTCTGCTGCCGCTCCATTCCCGGGTCCACTCTTTCTCTCCTCAACTCCGGGTGAGCTTCTCCGCTACTCCTCATTAGACCTCTTGCCTCCGGGTGCGCTCGTTCTACACTGCTCCAAGCGACACCCATCTTCTCTCCTTTCTTTCGTCTCCTCCCACTTCGAGGGCGGTCCCGGGGCAACTCGGTGACTGTCAGCTCCAGGGGTAGTTCTTTCACGCTGACAGACACCTCCAGCATCACAGTCTCTGTTGGTGGGGGCGGTTTCCACTTTTGGCGCCATTTTCTGTCCTGGCCCACGATGGGATGTGGCCTCTTGCCCTCCTTTGGCACGCCCATAATGGCGTCCGCTGCTCTTCCAAGGCGGGAAATCTGCGGTTTTGGCGGGAATCGCTTCCCAGTGGCGGGAAACTCGGCAGATGGCGGGAACAAGCTGGAAATGGCGGACAATCGGCGGGAAACGACTGGTGATGGAGTCCGATGGCGTGGACCCTCCGGAACCGGCGGGAGACTTCTTTCTGAGGTAAACTTGCACTTTTCTTCAGGCACGCAGTACCCGGGTGTTGCGGGCACGTAATCCTGCCGACTACGCCAAAGTTGACGCGCCCCCTGGGACATATTCCTTTTTGAGGGGAATACCCGGCACCGGATCAGATGGGGGGTTGTAGTCTCCGAGCGGCTGTGACCCGGTCCCGTGCCCAGGGCGTCAAGCTCAGTGTTATGTGGCAGTCTTTACTGATGTTATTAAAGTTCGTTTTGTCGACTACGCCACCCGTTGTGATGCGGTCACTGTGGCCGCCGCTGCTGCTGGGTCCGCTGAGGCTGATGGTGGGTGCGCAGCTTGGTGGGATAACCCCCAACGGGAAGGGTATAGCCTCAGAGGGGACAGGCGCAGAGGATGGGGGTTGTGGTGGTGCGGTGCAGCCGGTAATGATGACAGACTCGGGTTGTGCAGTTAAGGGTCTTTACTTACTGCAGTTGTTATACGGGTCACTCTAGCTCCAAGTGACCACCCGAGCCGTGCTGCGACCACCAGGTCCTGGATCCGGCCAACCCCCAAACAAGTCCGGAGCGTGGCCCTGAGCTCTCTCTCTCTGTCCTCTCTTCAGCCGTCCCCACCAGTGATTCACCTAAATCCAGCTCCCTCGGGCCTTCTGTTGGGCAACCTTTGGCCTCAGGTTCCCTGACCCTCCGTGTGGTGTGCCTTCAGGGTGAATGTAGTGGGTGACCGTGACAGACACTGCCCACGGTCTCCGGTCTCTGGCTGGGGAATGTCTTTACCCCCACCAGCTTGGGTTCCGGTACCCTTCTGCTGACTCCTCACCCGGTGATCTGATTTGGGTTCTTGGGTCCCTTCTTTGTCCCCCTCTGGGTCTTTCTGTACTCCACTCTCTCACTCTTCAGGCTCAGGTCTGCTCTGCTCCCTTGCTGCAGGCTGACTTCCTCTGCAGAAGACTTGTTCTCTCCTTCTGACTCTCTGCATCTGACTTGTCCTCTGCGTCTGACCCTGATCTAAGTTGGTGCCCTCCTTATATATCCCTCTATGTGTGAGCTCAGGTGACCAGCACCCAATGAGCTCCTATCACTACCCAGACTGCTCCCCCTATCTGCCCCTACACTACATGGGATGTTCCTCCCCCCTCCCACTCCAGCCAGGAACAGGCTCGGTCGCACCTGCACATTTCTAAGTGGGAGTGCCGTCGGCCTGCTCCTCTGGAATGGGATGTATGTAGTGCATGCAGTCTATCTGAGCTCAGTTCCACACTCCTTCCTTACCCGGGAGTGGAATATCACACCTCTGGGTTGAGGTGCAATACTCCTGTAGCAGCCGAATCCTCAGGGTGCTACAGCCACCTGGACTCCCGTTAAGAAGACATGTTGTCAACCTCTAGATCCCTTACATGCCTGCACTTTTCGGCTTGCTGCTGCAGCAATCCACGCGTTTTAGATCTGCATGACTCCAACTATTTTAGCACAGCACCCTCACCCCCTGCTGTTCCCATCCGCCTCACCGCCTCAACACCGGTGGAAGGGAGGAGAACCAATTAAGGGGGGGACGAGCAGCTGTCTACCCTTAGCAGGAGTGTTGCTGATTACTTACCTTTCCTGTTGCTGCTGGCTGTCCAGCAGCAGACTGAAGGTGGCTGCTGCCGTGCGCTGGTATATAAAGGCTCAGAGCCTATTATGACACGCGCAGCCAGTGTTCCATTGCCACATTCCATCTACTGCAGGCAGGATACCTGGCTGGTTGAACGGCACTGAGAAGCTCACAGAGACCGCCATAAGCAACAGTTTAAAAGAATGCCACAGACTAATCAACCAAACTTTTTGGGTTGGGTTATTTTTTATAGTCTGCAGGCGTTAAATGAAAGAAGTCAGTGTTCCACCAGAGGGAGACAACTAGAGATGAGCGTTGTTCTACTCGAACTGTTCGCCAATCTCAAATTCGAGCTGTTTTGGGCGGTGTTCGAGCCGTTCGGCGAACACGAACGATTTGAGAAAAATTCGGCTGTTCGAGGTTATGTTCGATAACTGTTCGTGCACCAAAATCATAACTGGATTTTTTCTCAGTAATGATGAAAATAAATGTTTATACGCAGTTTGAGTGTACAGCGGGGTGGGGGGAGGGGCAGGGGATGGATCTCTGCAGGAATAATGAAGATCTCCATTTTTTTTTCTCTTTCCCGCATTTACAGTGGGAGGTGCAATCTGTCAGCCTATCAGCAGCGCACACACGGAGCGAAGTGATTTTTTTCACACAAGCAAGGGCATGTGTCATTGGCAGTGTATGTCACATGTCCTTCATGTCCCTACATCCATCATGGTGGGTATATGCCCCCCCTCCATCCATCCTGGTGGGTATATACCCCCCCTCCATACTGGTGGGTATATACCCCCTCCATCCATCCTGGTGGGTATATGCCCCCCCTCCATCCATCCTGGTGTGTATATGCCCCCTACATCCTGGTGGGTTTATGCCTCCTCCTCCATCCTGGTGGGTTTATGACTCCTCCTCCTCCATCCTTGTGGTTTTATGCCCCCATATATTCAATGCAAAGGAAAAAAAAATCAAAACAATAAACGCTTCTACTCACCTTCCACGTTTCCATGCAGCGCTGTGTCTGTGTTGCCTGAAGATGTCGGCGGTGATAACAGCAGAGAAGCTGAGATCACCGCACGGCGCCGCCACAGATACTCACTCGAGGCCTCCACTCCCAGGCATTTCCTCCCCGGCAGCTCCTGTCATGGCACGCTCTGACTGAGCAGTGCGTGCGACGACAGGGGGAATGTACAGCTTACACTGCAGGCTCCACAAAGATGGCTGCAATCTCCTCCCACGGCTGCGGCCTGAACAGCCAAGGGGGCGTGCCCAGGTCACAGCTAGAGGCAGGAGGAGCGGCCTCTAATGTTAGAGATAGGGTCGGTGACAGACTACTGTCTCTTATGGCCAGGGCTGCCGTAAATGAGGTGTGTAAGAGCGCTTCTTACACCCCCCCCAAATAAAAATGGCAGCCCCTAGTGGCCAATGTAAAAATAAATAAATAAAAAACTAATAAAGTGGTACATTTAATTTTGTATTAAAAATAATTGATTACATAATTATTAATACAAAACATAAAATCGTGGCCCCTTCCCTGTAAGAATAGCACATGGCTCTTTTCACGTCTGGTTATTTCTCTAACAGGTAGAATATGCTCCGTTATAGACCAGGGACAGGTTTACAGCTCTATTTTTTGTGGACGATTGATCTGTAAATCAGAACTGAGACCGGTCCGATTTTCATCCGATTTGTAGATAAAGATCATCTATTGAAGTCAATGAGTCTGTCAGAAAAATGGCCAGAACCAACCATGTTGCCTGTACTGCCTGTTTTCCAGTGTCTATAGGCCGGGCAAGCGAGGCTAGGAAACCTTTAGCTTTTTACTTTACATATAAAAAAATATGCCCCACTGAGGAGAAAAACTGCCACACTGACCAAAATCAGATGAAAATGAGAAAAAAACACTGATTAAAACCTGACATGTGAACGGGGCCTTAGGCCTTAATCAGATGTCAGTGACTTATCGTATATGCAAAAAATGTCTGAAAGTGGTCAGTTTTTATCTTCAGCGTTTCATCAGCTTTTCTTGTATGCAAAATAAATCCATAAATTGAGAAGCTTCTCCTATGGTAACAGTGTTATCACAGACAGCACATGGATGGCAATGCCAGCTGTCAGCGATGTCATGGACCCATAGATCTGACTGGAGAATTTTCATCAACCACTAGGATAAAAAACGGACACTACGCGGTTTTCAAAAAAAAAATGACATGTGGACGACTCCACAGATTATATTGTGTATGTGATCTATCCGTAACAAATATGGAGAGGACACAAACATGAAAAACAGACGTCTGAATGAGGCCAAAGATATATGTGTACACCCTGATAAGGGAGCGAGAAATATCTATTTCAGATTTGCCAATGAGTCCATGGCAGAAAATTCCAGTTAACCCCTTTATCACCTCAGGTTTTTCCGTTTTTGCGCTTTCATTTTTTGCTCCCCTTCTTCCCAGAGCCATAACTTTTTTATTTTCCCGTCAATATGGCCATGTGAGGGCTTGTTTTATTGTGGGATGAGTTATTCTTTTGAACACCACCATTGATTTTACCATATTGTGCACTGGAAAATGGGAAAAATATCCAAGTGCAGTGAAATGGCAAAAAAAGTGCAATTCCACAAAAGTTTTTTTTTTTACCATGTTCAGTAAATGCTAACACTGACCGGCCATTATGATTCTCCAGGTCATTACGAGTTCGTAGTTACCAAACATGTGGAGCTTCTATTTTATTTAAGTGGTGAAATCAAAATTCAAAGCTTGTAAAAAAAAATAATCATTTTTCCGAGTCCCGTAGCGTCTCCATTTTTCGTGATCTAGAGCCGGGTCAGGGGTTATTTTTTGCGCACTGAGCTGACATTTTTATTGATACCGTTTTGGTGTAGATATGATGCTATCATCGCCTGTTATTACATTTTAATGCAATGTTGCGGCGACCAAAACAACTTAATTCTGGAGTTTTCTTTTTTTTCTCGTTATACGGTTTACTGATGGAAGTCATTCTTTTTATATATTGATAGATCGGGCGATTCTAAATGCGGCGATACCAAACGTGGATTTTTGATTGTTTTATTTTGAATGGGGTAAAAGGGGGGTGATTTGAACTTTTAAATATTTTTTTTTACTTTTTACATGCTTCAATAGTCTCCTTAGCAGACTAGAAGCTGTGATCTTCCGATCGCTTGTGTTACACAAATGGCCGCCTGAGGCAGCAGATGCGCAATTGAGACCTCAGTAGCCGAGATCTCAGGAGACATTTGCTTGGTTTGGCTTTCTACTTCTTTATCTAACTGTATTGCCCTCTATATCATCCATTCTGTATGGACTGCTCTGTACTCATATTGGACATTTATGCATTTAGTAGGGCTTAAGGGGATTATTGTGCTTGTTATCCATCAAATCTGTAGATGCGCTCACTAATTAGACTTTGTTTAAGGGAATTTTAAAGTATAATATTGATAACGGTCCTGCATAGTGACAAGATTATGTTACAGGATTCTGGACAAATGTACAGTGCCAGTTATTCAAGGGTTAATTCTTTGGAACACTGAGAGAGACTTTCTAGCCAGTGAAACACCAGTAATGAACACCTGTGGTAACTACGGAAACTGTGCTGATGTCATAAACACTTACATCTATGATATAGAAGATGATTCCGGAACCACAGGTCATTCAGCCGTATGAAGCGCCGTACTTGATGTGTCTGGAGACCTGGAGCTTCATCACTCCACAACATGTAAGGGAGGAAGGGGATACGGCCTAGCCAGCCAGATCAGCCATACCGCCTAGCCAGCCAGATCAGCCATACCGCCTAGCCAGCCAGATCAGCCATACCGCCTAGCCAGCCAGATCAGCCATATCGCCTAGCCAGCCAGATCAAACTAACCCTAGCGATCAATGGGGTGACAGATGTTGCAGCCAGATCTCCCTCACGTCCGGTACTAGTTGCCTTCACCTTTATGTGTACGGCCTGGAGATGTCGCATTAGACTTCTCCATATGGTGCTCGCACAGAGCACCTACTTTGACCTTTTCCATTACTGTCTGTTTTCTCATGATGTAATGTGTAACTTGTGTGACTATGTGATGTCACTGCTATCATATCTATAGTGGATGTATATCATGTCTCACTGTGCTGTTACTTGTTGGCACTATCCTTCTAAGCCCGAGGGATGGGCAAGTCCTCCAGCCATGGTTCCCTAGAGGTTTCCTCCACAGGGGGTTTTCCTCTCCTGAGTGCTGACGGATGATTCTTCGTGAGTCGGAGGTTTGCCATTTTCAGTGTCTTTTTCATAGCAATTGGCTGATTCTAAATTTCAGACACTGAATGAAATAATATGATTTGTAATAAAATTTGGTCTATTTAACATTCACTAAAAGTGTTTTGTGCATTTCTTTCACAATCTTGGGTTGGTGGGATTTTCTTGGGAATCAGGATCCAGCATCTATGATCAAGCCATGAAGCCGGATATGGAGTCAGAGCATTGTTAACCCTGTGCTTGAAGACAGAATGGAGCAGAAATGACAAAGTGTTACTGCGCAAGTAGCACAAGTTCACAATCTTCCTTGCATTCAGATAATGGAGGTGACTGCTGCAGAAAAACATACCCACAGCATGATACTGCAACCACCATGTTTCACTGTGGGGATGGTGTTCTTGGAGTGATGAGCTGTTGGTTTGGTGCCAGACATAGCATTTACCTTGGTGGCCAAAAGTTAAATTTTGGTCTCATCTGACCACAGCACATTCCTCCATATATTTTGGGAGTCTCCCACATGTTTTTTGGCAAACTCAAATCGAGACTTACAATTTTTAAGTAAAAGCTTTTTTCTGCCCACTGAACGAGACAACTGTAGACTGGACAAGGGGATCAGAGGATGCCCGCAAGCTCGTGACACTGAGTTTTCAGCTCCTGCAGTGTCAGTGTGTGCAGGGATGAGGATTCAATATAGGCAGTGCTGTCAATCATCGTAAGGGGAGGGGCAGAGGATGGTAATTAAGCGTGGGGTGTAAATGCTGTTTTTGCATAAAAATATCATCTGTACCTAAAGTATATTTTTTTTTATAGGGGCCAAGATTCTTATACAAATCCATAAATGATTTGAGTATTGGGGTGACAGACTCCCTTTAAGAAACTGAGACCCCCCCATTAACTGGTTGTACAAAAAAACATGAAAAGTATGAATTAACCAGACAGGTAAATTACAAAAAAGGAGATGAACACCAATGGAAATTCTTTGAAAATGTTATCAGTTTATTTCTATTAAGCATAAAACACGCTTTCCTGGAATATCCCTGTGTTTCCAAATAAATACCAGTAGCGCAGTGAAGGATGGACATGGTGGAACAGGTTTCTATTAAAGTGCTTGAGCATATATTATGGATGCACCAAAATTCTGTAGTATAATAAAGCCTGCATCTTGGAGGGTTTCGTCCATATCTGGAGTAATATTAATAAAAATGTGGAGTTGGTGCATCCCTAGTATACTGCTATATCACTAGTAACACAATGGGACACACACAAAGCACCGTGTGCTGCCACCTAGACAGGGTAGCTGCTCAGCAGTGAGGGGTGCGGATTCGGTACAGATTGTCTATGATGACAGATATGTTGAGCTGTCCTCCACATTTATCTGATCGAAACTAGAGGGCTCCACAGCAAACAGTCTTAGCATATCCAGTTCTAGGGGATGCATGCAGCCGCTGACCACCAGGGAATGAAGAGGACCTCCAAAGTCAACAGTGCTGAGTTGCTGCAGAGTGCCCACCGCTATATGTTGGCCAGATGCCCCCCACTCGACCCAGTCCCACGCAGATTGTGTTCTCAGGTAGAGCTGAGGATCGCAACAGAAACATTTGTATCTCAATGATATCGCAATACGGTCTTCTGTTTAAAACATTATAAGAAAACTCACATGGAAAAATACTTATTTTATATATATATATATATATATATATATATATATATATATATATATAAACCTTTAGGCACAATGGATATTGATGCAAATCAAGGTATTTATTCAGACAATAAATTGTTCATGAGACAGATGTATGACCAACACTTCAGCCTCAGCCTTTATCAAGGTTTATCTAAAACAATACAAAAATGGGAAGAACTGTATAAAAAACGAAAATCCATCGTCTCAAGATAAATCAAATTACAATCATATCTGAGAAAAAGAGCGGGGGTAACAAATAAGCCGACACTCAGCACATGAAAATATCTCATATAAATGAATACAAAGCGGTGCTTCATTCCAGAGTTAACCACTAAAGAGGAAAAATAAAAAATACACACGATTTAGTTATGGATTGTAACACATATATGCTTCAAGTGTAAAACAGCCTCCTTCAAAAGAGTAAAAAGGGGGGACATACTATGAGGTCAGACGTATCACAGGTATCAAAAGAGCCAAAGCGTAATGACACCATATACGCCCTACAGTATATGCCCCTCATCCTTCTATATGCCCCATCCTGGTATATGGAATATGGTCCCCATCCTGGGTAGGTGTAGATGCCCCTCCATCCATCCATCCATCCAGGGTAGGTGTATATGCCCCTCCATCCATCCTGGGCAGGTGTATATGCCCCTCCATCCATCCATCCTGGGTAGGTGTATATCCCCTTCCATACATCCATCCTGGGTAGGTGTATATCCCCCTCCATCCATCCATCCAGGGTAGGTGTATATCCCCCTCCATCCATCCATCCTGGGTAGGTGTATATCCCCCTCCATCCATCCATCCTGGGTAGGTGTATATCCCCCTCCATCCATCCATCCTGGGTAGGTGTATATCCCCCTCCATCCATCCATCCTGGGTAGGTGTATATGCCCCTCCATCCATCCATCCTGGGTAGGTGTATATCCCCCTCCATCCATCCATCCTGGGTAGGTGTATATGCCCCTCCATCCATCCATCCTGGGTAGGTGTATATCCCCCTCCATCCATCCATCCTGGGTAGGTGTATATCCCCCTCCATCCATCCATCCTGGGTAGGTGTATATCCCCCTCCATCCATCCATCCTAGGTAGGTGTATATCCCCCTCCATCCATCCATCCTAGGTAGGTGTATATCCCCCTCCATCCATCCATCCTAGGTAGGTGTATATGCCCCTCCATCCATCCATCCATCCTGGGTAGGTGTATATGCCCCTTCATCCATCCATCCTGGGTAGGTGTAGATGCCCCTCCATCCATCCATCCATCCTAGGTAGTCTATTCTGGTAGGTGTATATGCCCCTCCATCCATCCTGGTTAGGTGAAAATGCCCCTCCATCCATCCACCCTGGTTAGGTATAGATGCCCTTCCATCCATCCACCCTGGGTAGGTGTAGATGCCCCTCCATCCATCCATCCTGGGTAGGTGTATATTCCCCTCCACCCATCCATCCTAGGTAGGTGTATATTCCCCTCCACCCATCCTAGGTAGGTGTATATTCCCCTCCATCCATCCATCCTGGGTAGGTGTATATGCCCCTCCATCCATCCATCCTGGGTAGGTGTATATGCTTCTCCATCCATCCATCCTGGGTAGGTGTATATGCCCCTTCATCCATCCATTCTGGGTAGGCGTAGATGCCCCTCCATCCATCCTGGGTAGTCTATTCTGGTAGGTGTATATGCCCCTCCATCCATCCTGGTTAGGTATAGATGCCCCTCCATCCATCCACCCTCGGTAGGTGTAGATGCCCCTCCATCCATCCATCCTGGGTAGGTGTATATTCCCCTCCATCCATCCATCCATCCTGGGTAGGTGTATATTCCCCTCCAACCATCCTGGGTAGGTGTATATGCCCCTCCATCCATCCATCCTGGGTAGGTGTATATGCCCCTCCATCCATCCATCCTGGGTAGGTGTATATGCCCCTCCATCCATCCATCCATCCTGGGTAGGTGTATATGCTTCCCCATCCATCCATCCTGGGTAGGTGTAGATGCTTCTCCATCCATCCATCCTGGGTAGGTGTAGATGCCCCTCCATCCATAACTCCATCCTGGGTAGGTGTATCGGCCCCTCCATCTATCCTGGGTAGGTGTATATGCCCCTCCATCCATCCTGGGTAGGTGTATATGTCCCTCCATCCATCCTGGGTAGGTGTATATGCTCCTCCATCCATCCTGGGTAGGTGTATATGCCCCTCCATCCATCCTGGATAAGTATATATGCTCCATCATCTATCCATCCTGGTTAGGTGTAGATGCCCCTTTATCAATCCATCCATCCTGGGTAGGAGTATATGCCCCTCCATCCATCCTTGGTAGAAGAATATGCCCCTCCATCCATCCTAGGTAGGAGAATATGCCCCTCCATCCATCCATCCTGGGTAGGTGTATGTGCCCCTCCATCTATCCATCCTGAGTAGGTGTATATGCCCCTCCATCCATCGATCCTGGGTAGGTGTATGTGCCCCTCCATCCATCGATCCTGGGTAGGTGTATGTGCCCCTCCATCCATCCATCCTGGGTAGGTGTATATGCCCCTCCATCCATCCATCCTGGGTAGGTGTATATGCCCCTCCATCCATCCATCCTGGGTAGGTGTATATGCCCCTCCATCCATCCATCCTGGGTAGGTGTATATGCCCCTCCATCCATCCATCCTGGGTAGGTGTATATGCCCCTCCATCCATCCATCCTGGGAAGGTGTATATGCCCCTCCATCCATCCATCCTGGGAAGGTGTATATGCCCCTCCATTCATCCAGCCTGGGAAGGTGTATATGCCCCCTCCCTCTATTCTGGTGAGTATATGCCACCTCTCCATTCTGGTGGGTATATGCCACCTCTCCATCCTGGTGGGTATATGCCACCTCTCCATCCTGGTGGGTATATGCCACCTCTCCATCCTGGTGGGTATATGCCCCCCCTCCATCCATCCTGGTGGGTATATGCCCCCCCTCCATCCATCCTGGTGGGTATATGCCCCCCCTCCATCCTTCCTGGTGGGTATATGCCCCCCTCCATCCATCCTGGTGGGTATATGCCCCCCTCCATCCTTGTCGGTATATGCCCCACCTTCATCCTTGTGGGTATACACCCCCCCTCCATCCTTGTGGGTGTATGCCCCCCCTCCATCCATCCTGGTGGATATATGCCCCCTTCATCCATCCTGGTGGGTAAATGCCCCCCTTCATCCATCCTGGTGGGTAAATGCCCCCCTTCATTGGTGGGTATATGCACACTCCCTACATCCTGGTGGGTATATGCCTCTTCCATCCATCCTGGTGGGTATATGCCTCCCCCTCCACCCTGGTGGGTATATGCCTCCAACTCCACCCTTGTGTGTATATGCCCCCATATATTCACTGCAAAGGAAAAAAAAACAAAAAACAATAAACGCTTCTACTCACCTTCCACGTTCCCACGCAGCGCTGTGTCTGTGTTGCCTGAAGATGTCGGCAGTGATAACAGCAGAGAAGCTGAGATCACCGCACGGCGCCGCCGCAGATACTCACTCGGGACGTCCACTCCCAGGCATTTCCTCCCCGGCAGCTCCTGTCATGGCACGCTCTGACTGAGCAGTGCGTGCGACAACAGGGGGAATGTACAGCTTACACTGCAGGCTCCACAAAGATGGCTGCAATCTCCTCCCACGGCTGCGACCTGAACAGCCAAGGGGGCGTGCCCAGGTCACAGCTAGAGGCAGGAGGAGCGGCCTGTAATGTTAGAGATAGGGTCGGTGACAGACTACTGTCTCTTATGGCCAGGGCTGCCGTAAATGAGGTGTGTAAGAGCGCTTCTTACACACCCCCCAAATAACAATGGCAGCCCCCAGTGGCCAATGTCAACATAAATAAATAAAAAACTAATAAAGTGGAACATTTAATTTTGTATTAAAAATAATTGATTACATAATTATTAATACAAAACATAAAATGGTGGCCCCTTCCCTGTAAGAATAGCACACGGCTCTTTTCACGTCTGGTTATTTGTCTAACAGGTAGAATATGCTCCGTTATAGACCGGGGACAGGTTTACAGCTCTATTTTTTGTGGACGATTGATCTGTAAATCAGAACTGAGACCGGTCCGATTTCCATCCGATTTGTAGATAGAGATCATCTATTGAAGTCAATGAGTCGGTCAGAAAAATGGCCAGAACCAACCATGTTGCCTGTACTGCTTGTTTTCCAGTGTCTATAGGCCGGGCAAGCGAGGCTAGGAAACCTTTAGCTTTTTACTTTACATATAAAAAAATATGCCCCACTGAGGAGAGAAACTGACACACTGACCAAAATCAGATGAAAATGAGAAAAAAACACTGATTAAAACCTGACATGTGAACGGGGCCTTAGGCCTTAATCAGATGTCAGCAGGGTTGGACTGGGGTGTCTGGGGCCCACAGGGGACAGTGACTCTAGGGGCCACCTACAGCAATATGCAGATCTCTTTTCTCTGCTCTCCCTGTTATAGTGGAGCAGTGACCGGCGGCTCCTCACATCTACTGTGCACATTCGTTCTCTTGGGGGCTTCCAAAAAAGAGCAGCGCTCGCAGCCTCTGAGGGAATGAATGGATCAGTGGTCGAGTCGCACATGAGCTCCAGTCTAATGGGGAGAAAAGCTCCACATTCTGCCGATCGGTGCAGGTCCCAGTAGTCAGACCCCCGCCAACCAATAAGTTATCACTGATCCTGTGGAGAGGTGATTACTTGTTTTCACCAGAGAACCCCTGTAAGTGCATCTCTGACGCTCTGCTCCAAGTATTTCATCTCTAAGGCCACAGCCCCACTATCAGTATTCACTCAGGATTATTCTCAGGAGTGGGAGCCAAAACCAGGTGAGGAACAATCAGAGAAAGAGAATAATAGAAACAAGTCACCAATTCTGGATTTATCACCCACTCCTGCTTTTGCCTCTCACTACTGAGAAAAAATACTGACCAAATACTGATAGTGAAGCCGTGGCCTCATGGAAAAAAATCTTTTCCTAGTTAATCTCAGCGAGAACAAATGACCGCCATACACAACATAATCCACTATAATAACACCAATAATACCACATACAAAAGGGACAAATATCGCCACACCATGACCAGACCACATATTACCACCACATAGTGACCAAATACTACAATACTGATCAGGAATACAAACCACAATACTAACAACACTGTCACTATACATATGAGCTCTGTATAAAGTGTCAGTGTACAGGTAATACAGTGATCACCGGTGACATTATACACAGGAGCTCTGTATATAGTGTACAGGTAATACAGTGATTACCGATGACATTATACACAGGAGCTCTGTATATAGTGTATAGGTAATACACTGGTCACCAGTGACATACACAGGAGCTCTGAATATACTATATAGTGTAAGTGTACAGTAATACACTGACTCACCAGTGATGTCTCTAGGTGAAGTTCTTCATCTTCGCTTTTCTTCATCTGGCACAGTCCGCCATCACTTCTTCCAGCGAGGAATCATCTCTGCAGAAAATAACACACAGTTATCAATAACTGATCTCTTTTAGAGCACATTCCCACTTTTCCCCAGGCTTCTACACTACACCAGTTGAAGAAATAAAGCGACATAGTGGCGCCCTGCACAGTAACAGGACCCCCCTTTTGTCCCCTCTTATGGAAAACAGTTTCCTAAAAAGTAAATTATATTACAGAAGTAATAATGTTCCTAATTAGACTTTAAAGTAATAATGTTCCAGCGAGGCCACCCATCTATCCATCCTGACCCCCCCCACCCATATATCCATTCTGGTCTCCATGTGTCCAGCCTGCCCCTCCCATATATCCATCCGGGCCTCCATGTGTCCAGCCCGCCCCCTTCATATATCCATCCTGTCCCCCCCATATATGCATCCCACCCCACCCCATATATCTATCCAGGTCCCCATGTGTCCAGCTTGCCGCCCTTCACCTCCATGTGTCCATCCAGGTCCCCAACTTGGCCACCTTCACCTCCATGTGTCTCCCCATGCGTCCAGCCAGCCCCCTCTTCAGCCCCGAGCCTCCATCCATAAGTCCCCCCATGCGTCCAGCCAGCCCCCCCCTTCAGCCCCATGCCTCAATCCATGTCTCCCCATGCGTCCAGCCAGCCCCCCTTCAGCCCCATGTCTCCTTCCATGTCCCCACAGGTCCAGCCAGCCCCCCCTTCAGCCCCATGTCTCCATCCATGACCCCATGGGTCCAGCCAGCCCCCCCTTCAGCCCCATGTCTCCATCCATGACCCCATGGGTCCAGCCAGCCCCCCCTTCAGCCCCATGTCTCCATCCATGTCCCCATGGGTCCAGCCAGCCCCCCCCTTCAGCCCCATGTCTCCATCCATGTCCCCATGGGTCCAGCCAGCCCCCCCCTTCAGCCCCATGTCTCCATCCATGTCCCCATGGGTCCAGCCAGCCCCCCCCCTTCAGCCCCATGTCTCCATCCATGTCCCCATGGGTCCATCCAGCCCCCCCCTTCAGCCCCATGTCTCCATCCATGTCCCCATGGGTCCAGCCAGCCCCCCCTTCAGCCCCATGTCCCCATGGGTAAAGCCAGCCCCCCCTTCAGCCCCATGTCCCCATGGGTAAAGCCAGCCCCCCCTTCAGCCCCATGTCCCCATGGGTCCAGCCAGCCCCCCCTTCAGCCCCATGTCCCCATGGGTCCAGCCAGCCCCCCCTTCAGCCCCATGTCCCCATCCATGTCCCCATGGGTCCAGCCAGCCCCCCCCTTCAGCCCCATGGGTCCAGCCAGCCCCCCCCTTCAGCCCCAAGTCCCCATCCATGTCTCCATGGGTCCAGCCAGCCCCCCCCCTTCAGCCCCATCCATGTCCCCATGGGTCCAGCCAGCCCCCCCTTCAGCCCCATCCATGTCCCCATGGGTCCAGCCAGCCCCCCCTTCAGCCCCATGTCCCCATGGGTCCAGCCAGCCCCCCCTTCAGCCCCATGTCCCCATCCATGTCACCATGGGTCCATCCAGCCCCCCCCTTCAGCCCCATGGGTCCAGCCAGCCCCCCCTTCAGCCCCAAGTCCCCATCCATGTCTCCATGGGTCCAGCCAGCCCCCCCCTTCAGCCCCATCCATGTCCCCATGGGTCCAGCCAGCCCCCCCTTCAGCCCCATCCATGTCCCCATGGGTCCAGCCAGCCCCCCCTTCAGCCCCATCCATGTCCCCATGGGTCCAGCCAGCCCCCCCTTCAGCCCCATGGGTCCAGCCAGCCCCCCCTTCAGCCCCATGTCCCCATCCATGTCACCATGGGTCCATCCAGCCCCCCCCCTTCAGCCCCATGGGTCCATCCAGCCCCCCCTTCAGCCCCAAGTCCCCATCCATGTCCCCATGTGTCCAGCCAGCCCCCCCCTTCAGCCCCATCCATGTCCCCATGGGTCCAGCCAGCCCCCCCTTCAGCCCCATCCATGTCCCCATGGGTCCAGCCAGCCCCCCCTTCAGCCCCATCCATGTCCCCATGGGTCCAGCCAGCCCCCCCTTCAGCCCCATCCATGTCCCCATGGGTCCAGCCAGCCCCCCCTTCAGCCCCATCCATGTCCCCATGGGTCCAGCCAGCCCCCCCTTCAGCCCCATCCATGTCCCCATGGGTCCAGCCAGCCCCCCCTTCAGCCCCATCCATGTCCCCATGGGTCCAGCCAGCCCCCCCTTCAGCCCCATCCATGTCCCCATGGGTCCAGCCAGCCCCCCTTTCAGCCCCATCCATGTCCCCATGGGTCCAGCCAGCCCCCCCTTCAGCCCCATCCATGTCCCCATGGGTCCAGCCAGCCCCCCCTTCAGCCCCATCCATGTCCCCATGGGTCCAGCCAGCCCCCCCTTCAGCCCCATCCATGTCCCCATGGGTCCAGCCAGCCCCCCCTTCAGCCCCATGTCCCCATGGGTCCAGCCAGCCCCCCCTTCAGCCCCATGTCCCCATGGGTCCAGCCAGCCCCCCCCCTTCAGCCCCATGTCCCCATGGGTCCATCCAGCCCCCCCCCTTCAGCCCCATGTCCCCATGGGTCCAGCCAGCCCCCCCCTTCAGCCCCATGTCCCCATCCCTGTCCCCATTGGTCCAGCCAGCCCCCCCTTCAGCCCCATGTCTCCATCCATATCCCCACGGGTGCAACCAGCCCCCCCTTCAGCCCCATGTCTCCATCCATGTCCCCACGGGTGCAACCAGCCCCCCCTTCAGCCCCATGTCTCCATCCATGTCCCCACGGGTCCAACCAGCCCCCCCTTCAGCCCCATGTCTCCATCCATGTCCCCACGGGTCCAACCAGCCCCCCCTTCAGCCCCATGTCTCCATCCATGTCCCCACGGGTCCAACCAGCCCCCCCTTCAGCCCCATGTCTCCATCCATGTCGCCACGGGTCCAGCCAGCCCCCCCTTCAGCCCCATGTCTCCATCCATGGCCCCTTGGGTCCAGCCAGCCCCCCCTTCAGCCCCATGTCTCCATCCATGGCCCCTTGGGTCCAGCCAGCCCCCCCTTCAGCCCCATGTCTCCATCCATGTCTCCATGGGTCCAGCCAGCCCCCCCTTCAGCCCCATGTCCCCATGGGTAAAGCCATCCCCCCCTTCAGCCCCATGTCCCCATGGGTCCATCCAGCCCCCCCTTCAGCCCCATGGGTCCAGCCAGCCCCCCCTTCAGCCCCATGTCCCCATCCCTGTCCCCATGGGTCCAGCCAGCCCCCCCTTCAGCCCCATGTCTCCATCCATGTCCCCACGGGTGCAACCAGCCCCCCCTTCAGCCCCATGTCTCCATCCATGTCCCCATGGGTCCAACCAGCCCCCCCTTCAGCCCCATGTCTCCATCCATGTCGCCACGGGTCCATCCAGCCCCCCCCTTCAGCCCCATGTCTCCATACATGTCCCGACGGGTCCATCCAGCACCGCCCTTCAGCCCCATGTCTCCATACATGTCCCCATGTGACCAGCCTGCGACCCCTCCATATATGGATGATGACCAATGCTGGTAACACTCACCCAGAAAAATGTGGATATTGCACTTGACTTGAAGTTGAAGCAGGGAGAGCTGTAGCCGGGGCCGGCAGCCTTGTTTCCAGGGTGATGGTGAGAGAGCAGAGTGCAGGTCACCGCATACTCAGCCCAGGAGCCGGCTTAAAAGGCCAAGAGAGCAGGAGAGAAGAGGGCGGTGCGCGGTGCTGGTGCGGTGTTACATACCCGGACGGGAGCCGGTGTTACAAGGCCAATTCCAAGGGAGCAGGAGCCGGGACTGGAGAGCAGAGCGCGGCGTCGGCGTATCAAAAACCGGCAGGGGAGCAGGGAGAGGAGAGCGTGACGTCAGCGTGTCACCTGACACCACACAACTGCCAGCCACCAGCGGGAAAGCAGAGCGCGGTGCGTGTCACCGCCCACCAAGATCACGTCCTCCTGTCATGTGACTATGCGCGTCACCCGCTGTCACCACTGAATAGTATGAGAGCCGCACGCGACGCTACATTTCCTTCGGCTGCGCTTTTAAAGGGCCCGCACTTTTTAAGAGCCCCCGCTACCAATTCTCTCACTCTCTCATCGGGGCCCACCGGGAATTTATCACACCAGGCCAGTCCGACCCTGCATGGGCCCATCAGGTAAAGTGGTGGAATGAAGTTTTCTCTCCTCATGTTGAAAAATGACATTTTCTGCCACCTATTGATGAGAGAAAAAAAGTGATGAAGATTTACAAACTTCTAACATTAGTCAGTGAAAAACATACAGAACAAGGATGCAAATGGATCTTTTTTTGGCAATCCAATCATTTGAATGGGCCAGTTTTATCTGCAAATCAGATTATAATCAAACATGTCTCAAATTTCTTTTGTGAACCATCAGCATCAGAAAAGGTCCATAGACTATAATTATTATGTTTTTATAAGCAAAGAAAAGGAACACAATGCAAACTCTAAAATCAGACATTTAAATGGATGAGTTTGGTGGGCAAACAGGGTCTGACTGGAGCACCGGGACACTGGACGATTATCCGGTGGGCCAGGGTCCTTGGCAGGACCCTGAGCAGGACGTAGAGGGGGCCCACTGGTTTCAACTGAATGTGCGTCCGAGGACATTTCATTAATGATCAGTATTGTAATATTCGGTCACTATGTTGTAATATCTGGTCCGGTCATGGTGTGGTATTTATCCCTGTATGTGTTATTATTTGGTCACTATGTGGTGTGGACATGGTGTGGTGGTATTTCTCCCTTGTATTTGGAATTATTTGGTCGCTATATGCTGCTAAAATCTGGTCTGGTCATGGTGTGGCACTATTTGTCCCTTTTACAGTATGAGGTATTGTTCGGTCACTATGTGGTGGTCATATGTGGTCTGCTCACGGTGTGACGGTAGTTCTCCCTTCTATGTGGAATAATTTGCTCGCTATATGCTGCTAAAATCTGGTCTGGTCATGGTGTGGCGATATTTGTCCCTTATACAATATGTGGTATTGTTCGGTCACTATGTGGTGGTCATATGTGGTCTGCTCACGGTGTGACGGTAGTTCTCCCTTCTATGTGGAATAATTTGGTCGCTATATGCTGCTAAAATCTGGTCTGATCATGGTGTGGCAATATTTGTCCCTTATACAATATGTGGTATTATTCGGTCACTATGTGGTGGTAATATGTGGTCTGGTCACGGTGTGGCTGTATTTCTCCCTTCTACGTGGGATTATTCGGTCGCTTTATGCTGGTAATATGTGGTCTGGTCACAGTGTCACGTTAGTTCTCCCTTGAATGTGGTATTATTGGTCTTGAAAAAGTGGAGTGTGTTGTGTACAGCAGTCAATTGTTCTCTCTGATATTAGGAGAATAATCTTTATTTAGATTTGTGATTAAATACTTGGAACAAGATGCACTTACAGGAATTCTACTGTGAAAACAAGTAATCACCTTTCCAAAGGATAAGTGATAAGGTATTGATTGGTGGGGGTCTGACTGCTGGGACCTGCACCGATTGGTAGAATGTGGAGCTTTTATCCCCACTAGACTGGAGCAGCATGTGCGACTTCACCACTGATCCATTGATTTCCTCAATGGCTGCGAGCGCTGCTCTTGTTTTTTTCTGGAAGCCCCAAAGAGAATGAATGGATCTGCGGTCAGACATCCCACCTGCCGCTGCATTTTAAAATGGGGATAAAAGTGTCCTGTCAGGGATAAAACTTCCCAATTCTGATCAGTGCAGTTTCCAATGGTCGGACCCAAACGATCATTAAGTTATCACCAATCCTGAGGAGCCCATGGATCGGTGATAACTTGTTTTCACCAAAGAAGCCCTTTAATGCAAACTACCGTAATTGTCCATCCCAGTTGTGCTGTGCGCACAGTAGATGTGCAGGAGCCGCCTGTGTTTTACAGTCGAGGTCCCACTATAACGGGGATAACGGCTATCAGGTATCTGCATCTAGCTGTAGGGTGGGCCCCAGTCTCCCCAGTCCGACGCTGTGGGCAAATATAACCTGTCTGGGCAATTGTAGCCAATTTTGCTGCAAAAAAAGAAAAGTCTTTTTACCTTTTTAACCATAACTTTCAATGTCTTGGATAAATGTGTAACCCTTTATTAAATTCTGCCTTTATTATGGGGATCTCATGGTAGTAGAGCATACCAGAGGTTGACTATATTTTATTTTTTATTTATTTATTTTTTACAGAAAGATCCACGTAAAGAAAAAAAAGAAGAAAAGTAAAAAAAAATGGAAACCAAAAGAAAATAAACAGAACACACCTTTTTGGTAAATTTTTATACTCTGAGCAGCCCCATGATATAAGCTGGTGCAGGTCACTAATCAGACAAATCCACATGAATGAGTGTAAGAAGTGAATGCAGCACTCACCGCTATAATAAAACATTGTATTCCATCATTAATAACCATCAGCTTCTCACAGAGGGAGGTCAGCGAGTGGTAGATACAGCGCATTGTGAAAGGATTTGGCCCCCTTGAACTTTTCCACCTTTTGCCACATTTCTGGCTTCAAACATAAAGATATAAAATTCAAATTTTTTGGGGAAGAATCAACAAGTGGGAATGAAATTTATTGGATATTTTAAACTTAAAAATAAAAAATGAAAAGTGGGGCGTGCAATATTATTCGGCCCCTTTACTTTCAGTGCAGCAAACTCACTCCAGAAGTTCAGTGAGGATCTCTGAATGATCCAATGTTGTCCTAAATGACTGGTAACGATAACTAGAATCCACTGATCCAATGTTGTCCTAAATGACTGGTAACGATAACTAGAATCCACCTGTGTGTAATCAAGTCTCTGTATAAATGCACCTGCTCTGTGATAGTCTCAGGGTTCTGTTTCAAGTGCAGAGAGCACCATGAAGACCAAGGAACACACCAGGCAGGTCCGAGATACTGTTGTGGCGAAGTTCAAAGCCGGATTTGGATACAAAAAGATTTCCCAAGTTTTAAACATCTCAAGGAGCACTGTGCAAGCGATCATATTGAAATGGAAGGAGTATCAGACTAATGCAAATCTACCAAGACCCGGCCGTACCTCTAAACCAGTGTTTCCCAAACTCCAGTCCTCACGGACCACCACAGGTCATGTTTTCAGGATTTCCTTAGTATTGCATAGGTGATGGAAGTATCATCAAGGCATCAGGAATTTTCTCACCTGTGCAATACCATGGAAATCCTGAAAACATGACCTGTGGGGTCTGTGAGGACTGGAGTATGGGAAACACTGCTCTAAACTTTCATCTCGAACAAGGAGAAGACTGATCAGAGATGCAGCCAAAAGGCCCATGATCACTCTGGATGAACTGCAGAGATCTAGAGCTGAGGTGGGTTAGTCTGTCCATAGGACAACAATCAGTTGTACACTGCACAAATCTGGGCTTTATGGAAGAACGGCAAGAAGAAAGCCATTTCTCAAAGATATCCATAAAAAGTCTCGTTTGAAGTTTGCCACAAGCCATCTGGGAGACACACCAAACATGTGGAATAAGGTGCTCTGGTCAGATGAAACCAAAATCAAACTTTTTGGCCACAATGCAAAACGATATGTTTGGCGTAAAAGCAACACAGCTCATCACCCTCAAAACACCATCCCCACTGTCGAACATGGTGGTGGCAGCATCATGGTTTGGGCCTGCTTTTCTTCAGCAGGGACAGAGAAGATGGTTAAAATTGATGGGAAGATGGATGGAGCCAAATACAGGACCATTCTGGAAGAAAACCTGTTGGAGTCTGCAAAAGACCTGAGACTGGGACGGAAATTTATCTTCCAACAAGACAATGATCCCAAACATAAAGCAAAATCTACAATGGAATGGTTCAAAAATAAACATATCCAGGTGTTAGAATGGCCAAGTCAAAGTCCAGACCTGAATCCAATCGAGAATCTGTGGAAAGAGCTGAAAACTGCTGTTCACAAACGCCCTCCATCCAACCTCAATGAGCTCGAGCTGTTTTGCAAGGAAGTATGGGCAAGAATTTCAGCCACTCGATGTGCAAAACTGATAGAGGCATACCCCAAGCGACTTGCAGCTGTAATCGCAGCAAAAGGTGGCGCTACAAAGTATTAACTCAAGGGGGCCGAATAATATTGCACCCCCCACTTTTCAGTTTTTAATTTGTTAAAAAAGTTTAAAATAGCAAATAAATTTCATTCCACTTCACGATTGTGTCCCACTTGTTGTTGATTCTTCCCCCAAAAAATAGAATTTTATATCTTTATGTTTAAAGCCAGAAATGTGGCAAAAGGTAGAAAAGTTCAAGGGGGCCAAATCCTTTCACAATGCAGTGTATAGGCGACGGCAGTGCTGTGTATCTGCAGGATTCCAGGCCAGTATCTGCCACCCGCTGTATCTCCCATGGGAGAAGCTCTGGGATTTTATTACAGGGAAACTGTCATCAGGTTTTTGCTATGTAATCTAAAAGCAACAAGTCGGGGCAGAGGACCTTATGCCAGCGATGTGTCACTTGCTGGTCTGCATGATGGCATTTTGATATAATCCCTCTTTTATCTGCTGCAGATCTAGCAGTTCCCTGAATTCACAGATTATGTAGAGACCAATGCGGGAAAGTTACCCCAAATGTTCTAGAAGTCGGCATTGGATTTTCTGCTTTCAGATCACCTCACAGACCAATGTAAGTTAAGGGACAAGTTCAGATGACGGTTTATCCCACTGTTTTTTTAAAGAAATTCGCCATTAAAACTCATGCATCCAGTACAAAAAGAAATAGATGCCACAACCAGGGCCGCTCCAGGATTTCATGGGCCCCGGGCAAAAGTCTCAGTGGGCCCCTTTCACACCTACCACGATTCATGATGCACAGAAATATAGGTATAGTACAATGCTAAAGATTTCACTTACTTCTCACATTACATGAGTGATATCTATTGTAAAGTCTACAACAGCTCAGAAACCGGCCAATCCTCCCAGCGCACAGTTCAGACCAGACAATATAGTCCTCTATACAGTATTATGGGCCCCACGTAGTCCTCCATATACAGTATTATGGGCCCCACGTGGTCCTCCATATACAGTATTATGGGCACAACGTGGTCCTCCATACAGTATTATGGGCACCACGTGGTCCTCCATATACAGTATTATGGGCACCACATGGTCCTGCATCCAGTACTATGGGCACCATATATTGCTCCATACAGAATAACGGACCATATATAATGCTCCATACAGTATGATCCCCATATATTGCTCCATTCAGTATAATGGATCCCATATATTGCTCCATAAAGTAAAATGAGCCCCATATATTGCTCCATACATAATGGGTACCATATAATGCTCCATACAGAATAATGGAGCCCAAATATTGCTCCATACAGTATGGGCCCCATATATTGCTCCATACAGTATGGGCCCTATATATTGCTCCATAAATAGTGGGACCAATATATTGCTCCATAAAGAATAGGCCCCATATAATGCTCCATAGATAATGGGCCCTATATAATACTCCATACATAATGGGCCCCATATATTGTTCAATAGATAATGAGCCCCATATAATACTACATACATAATGAGCCCCATATATTGTTCAATAGATAATAAGCCCTATATAATACTCCATACATAATGGGCCCCATATATTGTTCAATAGATAATGAGCCCCATATAATACTCATAACATAAAAAAAAAAATCAAACACTCACCGCTCCTTGCTGGAAGCAGGCCTGTCTCATCAGCGTCTTCCGACTCTCTGCACTGGGACTGCTCAGCAGAGGGCGCTCTGTAGTGACGTCATTGCGCCCTCTGCCCTGAGATGTCACAGAGTAAGAAGACGCAGAAGACAGAGGAGCAGCAGAGGAACAGGGAGAGGTAAGTATTGCAAACAGTTTAAAGCACTGGGGAAGGCCCAGTGCAAGTGCCCATTCGCTGGCATCAGGCCCCGCTGACTCATGGGCCCCATAGCGCGCTGGTGTCCCAGAGGGTGAGTGGGCCCCCTGCTCGCTCAGGGCCCAGGCACTTGCCCGGGTGGTGATGCCGGCCCTGGGTACAACACATACGGCACCCGTTTTTAACTGATCCGCTGCAATGATTATGTAGGAAACTGTATTCATTTACAATCATCCACAGCGTGAGAGAAAACAGCTACAACATTACTGAATAAACAGAAACCCTGCAAGTATAAGAAAATGATTTTATTAAAAATATTTTGCATATCAATCCAGTTTGAAAAAAAATAACTCATTAAGCATTTTTTGCAACGTAGCAGTCCACATCTGACAGACTCCTGTAAGGCTGTATGCCCACGTAGCATTTTTCAAGCGTATATGCTGCGGAATTTCCGCAGCGTAAACGCTTGAAAAACGCATGTATATCCGCACCCCATGGTCCCCAATGGGATTCCGCAAGTTCTATGCACATGCTGCGGATTTTTCCACAGCGTTTATGCCGCGTTCAAAAATCCGCAGCATGTCATTTAATTTTGCGTTTCCGCAAGCGGAATTGCCTTTGTCC
Source organism: Phyllobates terribilis (assembly GCF_046119375.1). Taxonomy (NCBI): domain Eukaryota; kingdom Metazoa; phylum Chordata; class Amphibia; order Anura; family Dendrobatidae; genus Phyllobates; species Phyllobates terribilis. The sequence goes on from NW_027363332.1 coordinate 411,025, forward strand.
GATGCATAAAAAACGCAAGGCAATTCCGCATGTGGAAAACGCGTGATAAACGCGCGAAAAATGCGCGATAAACGCGTGCGGAATTCCGCATGCGTTTTTCCGGGAGAGGACTTGCATTTATGCAGCAGAAATTTTCTGCTTCATAAATGCAACGTGGGCACATAGCCTAACTCTGGACACAGTATAATAGTGTGGCCGCTGTTCTCTAGCAGGACCCTCTAATGATAGAAGCAGGACGGCATACTGGATCTCGCACAACGCTACCTGCATGCCATCTGATTGGCTACTGTAAGTGCTCCAGCCGTATAAAGATCACTATGTATACAATATACTCCGAAAAGATGTCAGTGATTACTGTGAAGTCAAAATATTGTGGCCCCCATTGAGCAGGAATGATTAGAGATGGACAAGCTCCAGTTGGCAGACAGTCAGTGATGGCGGAGAGCTGATCATCTTTACTCGCTGCTCATTAGGAAAGTGGTCGCTTTCTAAAACCATTTGACTCTGAACTCGGCGTCAGACGGCATTATGTAAGAGGCCAATGTCTGAGTGGTTTTTGTGTCCATTTGTCCTTCCTCTGTTCTTTCTGCCAAAAGATCCTCACCCATAACCTAAGGATTAAAATAAAGTTGAATTGTTACTAATATTTTTTTACATTTAGCACATGAATTGAATTTCATAAATTAAAAGAAAACTTTCCCTCCGATGTCCACAAAACTGAGCGCCACTACATAAGCCACAAATAGTCTCCCCTCTCTCTCCCAGTCTGTGCAGCGGACGGGAACCATTTAAATGGGTGCAGGGCCGATTTTAGATAAAGTGGGGCCCTGGGGAAAAGTTTAAAGTGGGGTCCCAAATGCTGACATACAGCACCACACAAACATTTAGCTTGTATTTACATGCGCTGAGATCAGGCCGCTAAACGAGCGCAATCCACAATACTGAAGCCGTTCGACGCTTGTTTCCCGACCTCTTTACACCAGCTGAGGAGGAATGATGGATACAGAACAATCACTAATAGATCAATCTGTCCCCATACAGCATCATGTTATCCACCGGGCGATGTGCTGCTGTGAACAAGGATTTTTGTTCTGCCATAAACAATCCAATTACTCGATGAATAGGCAGCATTTTGCTTGTTTAGTATAATACATGCCATAGTCCTCCATATTTTATAATGTGCCCCACAGCCCCCCATATTGTATAATGAGGCCCATAGTCCTCCATATAGTATAATACACTCCCGATAGCCCTCCATATAGTATAATGCACTCCCCATAACCCTCTATATAGTATAATATACTCCCCATAGCCCTCCATATTGTATAATGTGCCCCACAGCCCTCCATATTGTATAATGTGGCCCATATTCCTCCAAATAGTATAATGCACCTCATAGCCCTCCATATAGTATAATGCACCTCATAGCCCTCCATATAGTATAATATACTCCCCATAGTCCTTCATATAGTATAATGCACTCCCCATAGTCTTTCATATTGCATAATGTGCCCCACAGCCCTCCATATTGTATAATGTGGCCCATATTCCTCAATATAGTAAATTCATTCCCCATAGCCCTCCATATAGTATAATGTACCCCATAGTCCTCCATATAGTATAATGCTCCTCATAGTCCTCCATATAGTATAATGCACCCCATAGCCCTCCATATAGTATAATATACTCCCCATAGTCTTTCATATTGTATAATGTACCCCACAGCTCTCCATATTGTATAATGTGGCCCATATTCCTCAATATAGTAAATACATTCCCCATAGCCCTCCATATAGTATAATGCACCTCATAGTCCTCCATATAGTATAGTACACTCCCCATAGCCCTCCATATAGTATAATACACTGCCCCATAGCCCTCCATATAGTATAATACACTGCCCCATAACCCTCTATATAGTATAATATACTCCTCATAGTCCTCCATATTGTATAATGTACCCCACAGCCCTCCATATTGTATAATGTGGCCCATATTCCTCCAAATAGTATAATACACTCCCCATAGCTCCCTATATAGTATAATGCACCTCATAGTTCTCCATATAGCATAATGCACCTCATAGTCCTCCATATAGTATAATGCACCTTATAGTCCTCCATATAGTATAATGCACTCCCCATAGTCCTTCATATAGTATAATGCACTCCCCATAGTCTTTCATATTGTATAATGTGCCCCACAGCCCTCCATATTGTATAATGTGGCCCATATTCCTCAATATAGTAAATACATTTCCCATAGCCCTCCATATAGTATAATGCACCTCATAATCCTCCATATAGTATAGTACACTCCCCATAGCCCTCCATATAGTATAATACACTGCCCCATAGCCCTCCATATAGTATAATACACTGCCCCATAGCCCTCCATATAGTATAATACACTGCCCCCATAGCCCTCTATATAGTATAATATACTGCTCCATAGCCCTCCATATAGTATAATACACTCCCTATAGTATAATGCACTCCCCAAAGTCTTCAATATTGTATAATGTGCCCCACAGAGCTCCATATTGTATAATGTGACCCATATTCCTCTAAATAGTATAATACACTCCCCGTAGCCCTCCACATAGTATAATGCACCTCATAGTCCTCCATATAGTATAATGAACCTCATAGTCCGCCATATAGTATAATACACTCCCCATAGCCCTCTATATAGTATAATGCACTTCATAGTCCTCCATATAGTATAATACACTCCCTATAGCCCTCTAAATAGTATAATGCACTCCCCAAAGTCCTCCATATAGTATAATATACTCCCCATAGTCCTCCATATAGTATAATGCACTCCCAATAGTCCTCCATATACAGTTATATGAAAAAGTTTGGGCACCCCTATTAATCTTAAGCTTAATGTTTTATAAAAATTGGTGTTTTTTCAACAGCTATTTCAGTTTGATATATGTAATAACTGTTTGACACAGTAATGTTTCTGCCTTGAAATGAGGTTTATTGTACTAACAGAAAATGTGCAATCTGTATTCAAACAAATTTGACAGGTGCATAAGTATGGGCACCCTTATCATTTTCTTGTTTTAAATACTCCTACCTACTTTTTACTGACTTACTAAAGCACCTTTTTTGGTTTTGTAACCTCATTGAGCTTTGAACTTCATAGCCAGGTGTATGCAATCATGAGAAAAGCTACTTAAAGTGGCCACTTGCAAGTTGTTCTCCTGTTTGAATCTCCTCTGAAGAGCGGCATCATGGGCTCCTCAAAACAACTGTCAAATGATCTGAAAACAAAGATTATTCGACATAGTTGTTCAGGGGAAGGATACAAAAAGCTGTCTCAGAGATTTAACCTGTCAGTTTCCACTGTGAGGAACATAGTAAGGAAATGGAAGAACATAGGTACAGTTCTTGTTAAGGCCAGAAGTGGCAGGCCAAGAAAAACATCAGAAAGGCAGAGAAGAAGAATGGTGAGATCAGTCAAGGACAATCCTCAGACCACCTTCAGAGAGCTGCTGCATCAACTTGCTGCAGATGGTGTCACTGTGCATCGGTCAACTATACAATGCACTTTGCACAAGGAGAAGCTGTATGGGAGAGTGATGCGAAAGAAGCCGTTTCTGCAAGCACGCCACAAACAGAGTCGGCTGAGGTATGCAAAAGCCAATTTCTTTTTGGAAGAAGGTCCTGTGGACTGATGAAACCAAGATTGAGTTCTTTGGTCATACAAAAAGGCATTATGCATGGCGGCAAAAAAACACAGCATTCCAAGAAAAACACTTGCTACCCACAGTAAAATTTGGTGGAGGTTACATCATGCTTTGGGGCTGTGTGGCCAATGCCGGCACCGGGAATCTTGTTAAAGTTGAGGGACGCATTGATTCCACTCAGCATCAGCAGATTCTTGACAATAATGTTCAAGAATCAGTGATAAAGTTGAAGTTACGCAGGGGATGGATCTTTCAGCAAGACAATGATCCAAAACACAGCTCCAAATCTACTCAGGCATTCATGCAGAGGAACAATTACAATGTTCTGGAATGGCCATCCCAGTGCCCAGACCTGAATATCATTGAATATCTGTGGGATCATTTGAAGAGGGCTGTCCATGCTCGGCGACCATCAAACTTAACTGAACTGGAATTGTTTTGTAAAGAGGAATGGTCAAAAATACCTTCATCCAGGATCCAGGAAATCATTAAAAGCTACAGGAAGCGACTAGAGGCTGTTATTTTTGCAAAACGAAGATCTACTAAATATTAATGTCACTTTTCTGGTGAGGTGCCCATACTTATGCACCTGTCAAATTTTGTTTGAATGCAGATTGCACATTTTCTGTTAGTACAATAAACCTCATTTCAAGACAGAAACATTACTGTGTCCAACAGTTATTACATATATCAAACTGAAATAGCTGTTGCAAAAACACCAATTTTTATAAAACAATAAGCTTAAGATAAATAGGGGTGCCCAAACTTTTTCATATAACTGTAGTATAATGTGCCCCACAGCCCTCCATATTGTATAATGTGGCCCATATTCCTCAATATAGTATAATACATTCCCCATAGTCCTCCATATAGTATAATACACTTCCCATAGCCCTCCATATAGTATAATACACTCCCCATAGCCCTCCATATAGTATAATGCACCTCATTGTCCTCCATATAGTATAATACACTCCCCATAGCCCTCCATATAGTATAATTTACTCCCCATAGTCCTCCATATAATGGAATGCACCTCATAGTCCTCCATATAGTATAATGCATTCCCCATAGCAATCCATATAGTATAATACACTCCCCATAGCCCTCCATATAGTATAATACACTCCCCATAGCCCCCCCATATAGTATAATGCACCTCATAGTCCTCCATATAGTATAATACACTCCCCATAGCCCTCCATATAGTATAATACACTCCCCATAGCCCTCCATATAGTATAATGAACCTCATAGTCCTACATATAGTATAATACACTCCCCATAGCCCTCCATATAGTATAATGCACCTCATAGTCCTCCATATAGTATAATACACTCCCCATAGCCCTCCATATAGTATAATATACTCCCCATAGTCCTCCATATAATGGAATGCACCTCATAGTCCTCCATATAGTATAATGCACTCCCTATAGCCCTCCATATAGTATAATGCACTCCCTATAGCTCTCCATATAGTATAATACACTCCCCATAGCCCTCCATATAGTATAATATACTCCCCATAGTCCTCCATATAATGGAATGCACCTCATAGTCCTCCATATAGTATAATGCACTCCCTATAGCCCTCCATATAGTATAATGCACTCCCTATAGCCCTCCCTATAGTATAATGCACTCCCCATAACCCTCCCTATAGTATTATGCACTCTCCATAGTCCTTCATAGTGTATAATGCACTGCCCATAGTCCTTCATATAGTATAATGCATTCTCCTCAGTCCTTAATAGAGTATAATGCAGCCTCCCTATAGTATAATGCAGCCAAACATATAGTACATATAATATAATGCAACCCATAGTCCTCGTAAAGTATAATTCGGCCCCAACCATAGAGTATAATTCAGCCACTCCATACAGTATAATGCAGCCCCCCAGTTCTGCAGTATTATGGTCACCACGTATAAAAAACAAATGCATACAATACTCACCTCTCCTCGTTCTCCAGCTGCTCCATGCTCTGCAGAGCGTCTCAGCAGCTCCACTCTGCAGGCACAGTCATTCCCCCGCTACCGATACAGTTCAATGCGCGATGCGGGGGGACGAACTCACGGGCCCTATAGCGGCACGCCACGGGCTGGAGGCCCTAGGCAGATGCCTTGTCTGCTTGCCCTTACGCCGGACCCTGAATGGGTGTCTCATGCTGGGGACGTGTTTTTCTGCTTTTTTTCTTGCCATAGTACAAATTCTATTCAGTAGGACTATCAGCTGTGTATCCACCAGACTTCTGCACAACACAACTGATGGTCCCAACCCCATTTATAAGGCAAGAAATCCCACTTATTAAACCTGACAGGGCACACCTGTGAAGTGAAAACCATTTCCGGTGACTACCTCTTGAAGCTCATCAAGAGAATGCCAAGAGTGTGCAAAGCAGTCATCAAAGCAAAAGGTGGCTACTTTGAAGAACCTAGAATGTAAGACATATTTTCAGTTGTTTCACACTTTTTTGTTAAGTATATAATTCCACATGTGTTAATTCACAGTTTTGATGCCTTCAGTGTGAATGTACAATTTTCATAGTCATTGAAAATACAGAAAAATCTTTAAATGAGAAGGTGTGTCCAAACTTTTGGTCTGTTACTGTATGTATCCAGGATGTGTGATCACGGGGTGCCATACATACCAGAATGGGAGATCAAGGGGTGTCATGCATACCAGAATGGGGGATCAAGGGATGCCATGCATACCAGGATGGGGGATCAAAGGGGTGCCATTCATACCAGGATGGGGGATCAAGGGGTGCCATGCATTCCAGGATGGGGATGAGGGCCACATATACCAAGATGGGATGGGGGCCACATATACCAGGAAGGAGGGACCATACATACCAGGATGGAGGATATTAACAGAATTGGGGGACATTACCCCAATACCAATGTCAGCAGCAGACTCCTATTAGACAAAGATAGCACAAGTATACACAAAATGCAGTTTTTAAAAGGAAGGTTTTTATGATTAAGGGAAAAGGAAATACAAACCTACAGGGCCCTGTGTGAAAAAGTGATGCCCCTCCCTCCTTAAAACATAAATTAACTGTGATTTGTCACATCTTTGGGAAGCTGAGTTCAATTTCCGTAGCCCCACACAGCCCTGTTTACTGCCACACGTGTTCTCAATCAAGAAATCACTTAAATAGGACATGCCTGACAAAGTGAAGTAGAACAAAAGATCCTCTAAAGCTAGACATCATGCTGCGATCCAAAGAAATTCAGGACCAAATGAGAAACAAAGTAATTGAGATCTATCAGTCTGGAAAAAGTTCTAAAGCCATTTCTAAAGATTTGGGACTCCAGCGAACCACAGTGGGAGTCATTATCCACAATAGGCAAAATATGGAACAATGGTGAACTTTCCTAGGTGTGGCCGGCTGATCAAAATTACCCCAAGAGCGCAGCAACGACTCATCCAAGAGGTCACAAAAGACCCCACAACAACATCCAGAGAACTGAGGGTCTCACTTGCCTCAGTTAAGGACAGTGTTCATGACTACACCATAAGAAAGACACTGGGCAAAAATGACACGCATAGCAGAGTTCCAAGACAAAAACAACTGCTGAGCAATAAGAACAAAGACTCATCTCAGTTTTGGCAGAAAACATCTTGATGATCGCCAAGACTTTTAGGAAAATACTCTGTGGACTGACAAGACAAAAGTTGAACTTTTTGGAAGGTGTATGTCCCATTACATCTGGCGTAGAAGTAACACTGCATTTCAAAAAAGGAACATCATACCAACAGTAAAATATGGTGGCGGTAGCGTGATGGTCTGGGACTGTTATGCTGCTTCAGGACCTGGAAGACTTGCTGTGGTAAATGGAACCATGAATTCTGCTGGTTAACCAAAAAATCCTGAAAGAGAATGTTCGGCCATCTGTTCATGACCTCAAGCTGAAGTGCACTTGGGTTATGCAGCAGGACAATGATCCAAAACACACTATTAAGTCCACCTCTGAATGGCTTAAGGAAAACTAAATTAAGACTTTGCAGTGGCTTAGTCAAAGTCCTAACCTTAAGAAAGCGGTTCATCCTCGGAAACCCTCCAATGTGGCTAAATTACAACAATTTTGCAAAGATGAGTGGGCAAAAATTCCTCCAGAGTGTTGTAAAAGACTCATTGCCAATTATCCCAAACACTTGATTGTAGTTGTTGTTGCTGAGGGTGCTTCAACCAGTTATTAGGTTTAGAGGGCAATCACTTTTTCACACAGGGCCCTGTAGGTTTGGATTTCTTTTTCCCTTAATAATTAGGATCTTCATTTAAAAACTGCATTTTGTGGTTACTTGTGTTATCTTTGTCTAATATTAAAATTTGTTTTGAGATCTGAAATATTTAAGTATGACAAACATGCAAAAGAATGAGAAATCAGGAAGGGGCAAACAACTTTTCACACATACACATATACATATATATATATTCATCCCACAATGTCACATTCATGGTAGAAGAGAGGGATTGGTAAGATGGGACAACCATTACAAACCAGCCACCTGATCAGACGTTATTGAACACCTTTCCAGAAGCTTTAATCAATCTTATCTACTGTTATTTTCTGAAGAGAGGAAACAAATGTCCTAAAAATAAAAAAATATAAAAATGAAAGTTAAAAAAAGATTAAAAAAAATAATCGGCTCACCTCCACTATGAGCATTTTTTGCTCTTCTAATAATCCAAGCTTTCCTAATTGTTCTTCTATTTGCTCCTGTGTCTTCATATTCCTCTCCAGCACAAATGATGCATGCTGGGGCTGTAAGAGCTGTAATAGAAGCCTAGAAGAACCATCAGAGGTCAGGCCCATCTGGTTACAGAAAGAACACAGATACACGCTGTATAAGACAATGGGATGGAAACAAGATTTTAAAAGGAGTTATCAAACACTTTTATACTCCACTGGATAGGTCATTAATATAAGACAGGTGGGGGTCCAACCATCGGCCCCCCGATGATCAGCTGTCATCACCTCTGGCAAGATGCAGGCAATGTTCAAAGTGGAACAAAACCGCTCCGTACACTGCGGCCGCTGCCGGGTGCAGACCAGCTATTGAGGAGTACCGGAGGTGATCTGCAGCACCAGGCAGTGGCCACTGGGGTGCGCTCTGTTCACAAGTTACATCCGGCCATTGCCAGAGCTATAAACAGTTTATTGGTGGGGAGCCAAGAGTCGGACCTACAACGATCTGATATAGACCACCTATTTTATGCATAAATCATCTGCATTAAAGTATTAGAGAACGTCTTTAAGAGCCCTGCATTTTCAGAGCCAAACTTCAGTCAACATCTAATAACCAATTACAATGTCTTTCTTAGGACTCGTTCACACGAATGTATTTTCAGTAGGAAAGTTGTCTGTGGAACAAATGGACGGCACTCAGACCAATGGGATTCAATGGGAAAGTGCAGAGGAGTCATTTTTCTTTTTTGTCACTGATCGAATCTGTGTGTGAGCAAAAAATAAAGAAAGAAAATGGCAGCATGTCCTCGTTTCATCCGTCAGACAAGATTCACCCATTCAAGTCTATGGGTACAGAAAAAAATCTGCTTTTTACAGATACATTGCAATCCTGTAGCCCTGGAAACTGTAAATGGTTAAAAAGCCAGATTAGATCTGGACTGCACATGGACGACAAGTGAGAAAAGAATTCTCCCACTTTTCTGGATGAAACTCTGAATGATATTTTATCTGCTTGTGTGAACAGGCCCTTAGAGGTCTCGACAAGACGGAGGAGCTGATCCAGAGTGTCCAGGTAAAGCTAGCAGTCCAGGTAATGGCGGATATGGAGGCAACCATCCACATCGTGCTCCATGCCCTTCTAATCTGACCTCCGTGACAGTGATGCTCAGTGTAAAGCCTGAGCTCAGGAGATGTGGGCTCGGACCCTGTTCAGACACACTGGAACTGATCAATCTCCATTCAACATTATGAACGTAAACCTGGAGAACTGGCCCCACTCAAATATATTGTATTATGGTCAAATCATTCCCTTTAGGAGCTGAGTGCTGTGTAATAGAGGAGGATAAGGCCCCCGTATACAGTAATCTATTCTCTGATAGGCGAGAGGGCAGAGACGTCATCTCCTCCTTTCTGATAATGTCCCCTGTATCCTGCTGACAGTGATTGTGCCATCCCAGCCGGTGACACTAGAGCCGCTCCCCGCTCTTAGGCTATGTGCCCATGTAAAACCGTCTGCCATGCAAAGCAATGTGAATTGGGATGTGCTGTGCACATGATGCGCTAATTAGCGCGCCGAATTCACATTGCATTGCAAAACGCAGCATGACCATTTCTACCGCGATTACGCGGCCATTGAAAAGCAGCAAACCCGCAGGTATATGTGGATTTGCTGCGTTTCAATTAAATTCAATGGCCGAGAATTTGCAGCGTAATCGGGGTGCGTGTGGTACCCAGGATGAAGAAGAGACTACAACTCCTCTTCATCCCGGCTACCAAGCGGTGAAAAAAAGAAATAAATAAGTTAAAAATAAAAAAACCTGTATACTCCCCTCTCCGGTCTGCTCCCGGCGGCGTCCTCTCTCCTCGGCGTCCAGCGGTGTACTGGCAGGACCTGCGGTGACGTCATCTAGTCAGCTGATGGTCACGCGACCGCTGACGTCAGAGGTCAGGTGATGGTCGCGTGACCATCAGCTGACTAGATGACGTCACCGCAGGTCCTGCCAGTATACCGCGGGACGCTGAAGAGAGAGAACGCCGCCGGGAGGAGACTGGAGAGGTGAGTATACAGGGTATTTTTTATTTCTAACTTTTTAATTCTTTTTTTTTTTTACTATAGATGCAGCATTTAAAGCATCTAAGTTGGTCACACAATATAAATCCATGCCGGTTGCATTGATTTATATTGTGCAACCAACTTGTCAAGCACTTTTCCAAGTGATGCTCAAAATCACTTGGAAAAGTGCTTGAAAAAACGCTGAAAAAATGCTGAAAAAACACTTCTCTCTGGCAGAAAAAATGCATGTAAATCTGCTACGTGGGCACATAGCCTTAGCGTGTATGTGCTGTACTTATCATTCAGGACTGTGCAAAGACCTGCCTGTGACCAAAAGAACAACAAGGCTGTGTGCACACGCTGCAGATTTGGTGCGTTTTTCAATGGAACAGGCTGCCACGAGAGGTGGTGAATTCTCCTTCAATGGAAGTCTTCAAACAGAGGCTGGACAGACATTTGTCTGAGATGCTTTAGTGAATCCTGCATTGAGCAGGGGTTGGACACTAGGACCCTGGAGGTTCCTCCAATTCTAATGTTCTAGGATTCTATGTATAAACACCAGCTGCAATCTTCCATGGAGAAGTAACTGTGGTTTCAGGAGAACTTGCAGCAGAAGGTCTGTGCCTTCCGCTAGCTCCTCCCCCTTCCGCTAGCTCCTCCCCTTCCTTCTGTAAAGAGTATTAATAGCACTAAGGGTATGTGCACACGATGCAGAAATGAAGCAGAAAATTTCTGCATCATTTCTGCATCTCCCTGGCAGAAAAAACGCATGCAGATTGTGCATGCGTTTTTCCTGCAGAATACATGCGGATCCACATGCAGATTCACATGCGTTTCCGCATGCAGATTGACAAGCGCTTTCCAGGCGATTTTAGCATCACCTGGAAAGTGCTTGACAACTAGGTCACACTATATAATCCATGCAAACAGCATGGATTTATATAGTGTGACCCGAGAGAGTGTATATACTTACCTCCGATGGCCCGCGCTGTCCTGCTTTACAAAGTTCCCGGCTGCCGGCAACTTTGAATTGAAAGACCTACCGACGTCAGCGTCACGTGACCCGTCACATGACTCTGACGTCACCGCAGGTCCTACAACTCACTGCAAGTGCCGGGAACCAAGCGGGAGCGCTGCGCGGGCCGACAGAAGGTAAGAATACATTTATTTTTTATTTTATTCTTTTTTTACAGCTTTTTTAATGGTACCTGGGTGTGGATGAGACTCTCCTCTCCTCCACACCCGGGTACCATCCGCATATTAGAACGCGCCAATAACGCAAGTACAAATGCTGTCTTGCGGAATTGGCGCGTTCTAATGCAAGTCAATGGCGGCGAAATCGCCGCGTTTCCGCAAAATTAATTGACATGCTGCGGATTTTTGACCGCAGCGTTAACGCTGCGGAAAAATCCGCATCATGGGCACAGCACATGCGGATTTCCATTGGGGAACATTGCTGCCCTTCTACCATGCGTTTTTCATGCGTTTCCGCGGTGTTTACGCAACTGCAAAAACGCCGCGGAAACGCATGAAATACGCATCGTGTGAACTCAGCCTAACTGTCATCGATCTCACTAATAGGAAAGTTTGTCTTCACTGAATACAGATTTTACAGATGTTACCGCGAATTGAGACTGAAAGATCAATCCAGCAGGAAAAAGGAGACTTCTCTGATAAGATTATACAATTACTTATTTTCATGTGTAATATTAATTTACAAAACTAAAATTAGAACAACGGTTATTCTTTAACTAATAAAGCATTAGGACACGGATTCATTAAGACTGGCCATATTCAAGCTGCTCTTGATGAGGGAGCGTGCTGGAGTCAGACGGTCCAGATTCATTAAGTGGCGCATGAATTATGTGCTTCTGACAAGTGGTGTGTGCACCTTGCCACAAATCTTACTCCAGTCACGGACTGGAGTAAGATTTCTGGTGTAAGGGAAGCCACAGTTCGCTATGAATTAGACAAGCTGTGGTGCCACACTTCCATCCTGCCCCAACTCTGCCCATTTTGGTGAAGCTGCGCAAAACTGACGTGAAAACACAAAACGTCACAACATTTTTGATCAACTCAACAATGCACAAAAATTGTGACTTTTCAAAGTGATTTACACCAGAATTCTGGCATAATTGCATTGATCAATCAGGACTATAGTGTCCTAAGTTTTTATACTTCATTAAAACATCCTCCTCCTCCCAAGAGGTGGTCCTAGGTCCTGACCCTCGCAGTGTTCGGTCACTTCTGCTGCAGGACTGCTTGTCCGGCTTCTCGGTACAGATGAGATCCTCTATATACCTTGCCCTAATGAAGCCGGCACAGGACCACGTCCACAGCTGCCCCCTGTGTGTGGGGGCCGTCCACTTCTATTCCAGGGTCCTAGTACGGAGTGATCAGCTCTGGATACAGTGGGGTGGTCTGTTCTGGCAATGTCATGTATACATTGCTGGGGGGCTCCCAGTGATGTCTGAGCACATAAGCTGAATCTATGGCAGTTCTGTGATGGATCCTCGCAGTCAGTGATGGAGGAAAAGCCTCATGGAAGATTCAGCCGGACAAATCCACAACTGTGGACTGAATGGAGGCAGAGAAATCAGTGGCTGCAAACAAGACATTTCTTCTTGTAGATTCCCCAGATGATTGGGAATAGTTGCTTGAAGATGTAAGACCCCGGTCAGGTGATCGCTGTTATTAACTCCTTTTGCCTAAAAAGATACAAATAAAATCTGCAGTCACTTTTGATCATTGTTGGTCACAGCTTCGAGCCTTAGTCTTTCTTCTCTAATTCTATCCAGTAATGGAGATTACAATGATCGCAGACACGGTACCATCTAGAGCCACAATACATTTATATGGAAAGGAGTTCTAGAATAGCAGAAAATGGCTGTTTTGTCACAGAAACAATCACATTAAATAGGATCTGTCACTTGTCATAAATCTAGAACATTTATTTGGTGTAAATGCCGCTGTTCTTCTGGATCTGGGATTGGTTTTATTCCCTTTTCCATCGGCCACTCCACTCCTCTTACTTATATATTCATCTTGTCCCTTTAGCTAAGTGGTAGTGATACAAAACTCTTCTACATGGGGGTCTTTTTAACCCCTTAATGACCGGAGCATTTTCCATTTTTGCATTTTCATTTTTTGCTCCCCTTCTTCCCAGACCCATAGCCTTTTTATTTTTAGGTCAATATTGCCATGTGAGGGCTTATTTTTTGCGGGACAAGTTGTACTTTTAAACGCCATCACTGGTTTTACCATATCATGTACTGGAGAACGGGGAAAAAAATTCCAAGCGCGGTGAAATTGCAAATGAAATGCAATTCCACGGTTGTTTTTTTTTTACCACGTTCACTGAATGCTATAACTGACCTGCAATTATGACTCTCCAGGTCATTACGAGTTTGTAGACACCAAACATGTACAGGTTCTTTTTTATTTAAGCGGTGAAAAAAAAATCCAAAGTTTGCTAAAAATGGCGCCATTTTCCGAGACCCGTAGAGTCTCCATTTTTCGGGATCTGGGGCCAAGTGAGGGCTTATTTTTTGCGTGTCGAGCTGATCGCCCGTTATTTCATTTTATTTCAATGTTCTGACGACCAAAAAACATAATTCTGGCGTTTAGAATTTTCTCGTTACACCGTTTACTGATCGGATTAATTCTTTTTTTTTTATTGATAGAATGGGCGATTCTGAACGCAGCAATACCAAATATGTGTATGTGTTTTTTCTTTATTATTATTATTTTGAATGGGGTGAAAGGGGGCGATTTAAACTTTTATATATTGTTTTACCTTTTTCATATTTTTAAAAACATTTTTTCCCACTTTCTGCATGCTTCAATAGTCTCCGCAGGAGACCAGAAGCTGCAGTTACCTGATCGGCTCGGCTTCAGAAAGGCGATGAGCAGATTGCCTCTATGTAGCAGAAATGCTCATGTGCTATGAGCGCCAACCACTAGGTGGCGCTCATAGCAAGCAAGACATGACAACCACAGGGGTCTGCTGCAGACCCCGGGTTGCCATGCCCACGCATCGGTAACCCGCGATCACGTGACAGGTCACAGATGGGCGGGGCTAATGCCGCTGTCGGAGATTGACTGCGGCATTTAAGTGGTTAACAGCTGCGGGTGGATCGCAATTCCACCAACGGCTGTTGCAGCCACATGTCAGCTGTAAGAATCAGCTGACATGTGCCTGGTTCAGTGCGGGCTCAGCGCCGGAGCCAGTGCTGAACCGGGGGTGATGGCCTGGGGCGTACTAATACGCCCCTGGCCAGTAAGGGGTTAAAGACCACTCCGAGTTGGCTAAAAAGACTACTTTACACAAGGCGTAAAGTGCCATATCTTAGAAACGAAGGGGCACAGGAAAGAAAAACAAAATGACGCAGATTCATGAGAACGGAAAAAATTACACATTTATGTCAAGTGACAGCTTCTCTACAAAGGAAGTTGTTCAACAGAAAAAGTTGTCTTAATGTCCTTAAAATAAAAACTGCTGAAACTTCCTGTAACACGGCTGGGTGTGGACCCACTGCTCCTGGGGCCGGGCTTACCCTGGAGTGGCGTGACTAAGCAACTAACTGGTTTTCTCTAGAGCCTCTGGTGGCGAGGATAGTCTCGGCCGCAGGTAGTCGCCAGGTACCACTCCTGATCTCTGCAGGACAAAGCAGGGTTAAATTCCTGCAGAGACCGGCCATGCCCCCTAAGGCCAAATGGAAAACACCATGCTGTTGCAGCTGTGCAGAGGAGAGCGGCAAGAGGCAAACCTCAGCGAGCCGACCTGATGGGAGGAGACGCCGAACGCTGACGATGGAGAGTAGGACGACGCTGAGGAGGCACGTGAGTTACCGCTGTGACAGCACCCCCCTTACGCCCCACTGTTCTTTAGGCCAACCCGACGGAGAAACTGCTCAAAAATCGCAGGGGGGAGAACGATGCTGTCGGCAGGCTCCCAAAACCTTTCCTCAGGACCGAAACCCCTCCAATCAACTAGAGAGGCAGGTGTGGAAAAATGCTGCATAGTGAAAATGGTTTAAAAAGTAGAAGTGGGGAGCGTGGCCTGGGCTTGGCTGATGTAGGTTGCAGAAGAGCTGAGCTCCGTACAGGCAACCATATCAAAGCTATCTCAAAGCAATTTAAATGAGGAAATCCCAAATGCTCCTACAAAATCCGTCTGGGGAACGTCTCAGGAGTATTTTGAGACCTTCCCTGAAGAAATCGCACCAAAATTGAAGTTGTTCCAGCTACTTGAAGCCGGCGGCTGCACTTTCCCACCATCAGAAGCACAGCTCAAGTTCCCAAGGGAGAAGAGGGAAGGCGACAGCACCTCAGGCACCATTAATAAGCTGTGCCTCATCACAAACCCACATCCTTCCTGACACCCTTGGATCACGAAAAGGCCGACCGAGGTCCCACACAGGAAGGCACGGAGGAGAAGATCCAGCACCACGGTGAGGAGGACAGCGCGGACTGCACGGAGGGAGCGAAGAGGACACCGGATCAGCGGAGACATAGTACAGGCTAGTACATACTCCCCCGTCCCGTCCCCCCCTACTACCCGGCGAACGAAGGAATCATGGCGTCCTTCTCAGCTCCCACAGTGTGAATACAGACTGCTGACTGCTCTGCATTTAAATATTAACTGGCCCTTGTGGCACATTGCATCTATACATTGCAGTTCTGTCTCTTTTGGAACTCAGAGTGTGAATACAGATTGCCATCTGCATATCACAGCTACAACTCCCCTAACACCTACAGTGTTACACCTGACAGTCAACTGCCTCAACAGCAGAATCTAAGTGCATCTGGCAGCACTAATTGGAATTGCAAAACGTAACACTGTTCCCTACTTGAATCTACAGAATTACTTCTGCCAACTGCCAATCTTGAGCATAGATCACATCTGAATGCAAAATCTATGACACATATAACACGACAAAGTTGTGACTTCCTCAATTTTGGCACAATAAATCAGTGCTACTGACCTCTTAAGGTTCAATTCTCGTATCATTTACTTGGATCCCCTACAAAACTCTCCTATGTTCAGGCAATAAGTCTCAACCTGTCACTGGAAAAGAAGGAAAATCATATTAAACGTTAGGATTACAGAGTCCCACGGACTTATTTCCAACCGTCTAACTTGTATTTTTCTCACTTAGTAATACAGGTTAATTATATCTCTGACAGATTACCTCTGCTTGGTTGTTATCATTTAATATCCAATAACATTTTTTTTTCTTTACAAAAACCTATAAACTACAGAGGTGTCGGATAAACTCATTTCAAAATCAAATCCTGTCTAAAAATTTCAAATTTTGCTCTAACTGACACAGTCAAACATGAGCTCTACCAAAAAAAGTGATACTGCAAGTAGCAAATCCTCTAATTCTACAAATAAATCTAAAAATCCTGCTGAGAAAAATCCTCATTACCACACATACTGTAATACCCTGGAGGACTCTCCAAATACAGCCAGCCCTCTCAAGTCCAGATCTCCCCTCAAAAGGGAAGAAACATCAACCTCCAGAAAAAATTCCCAAAAAGAAGTGTCACAAACTTCTTTCCAAAATCCCTCTTCCTCTATCCTATCCCCTCCAACAGTCATAAACAAGGACCATCCTCCTTCAATCGCACCTAACAATCTGAACTTTGAGGGAATGGACACCTCAATATCTCATAAAAGATCAAAACCTGAAAGCTGGGGTCACAAGGGCACAGTGTGCCAGGATCACGCTGAGTCTGACTCAGACTCTGACTTCACAGACTCATCCCCAAATCATAGCCCGGAAAAAATAAGCAGAAAACAGATCACGGGCCCAAGACCCCCGATAAAGCTTCTTACAATTCAGGCAGTTTCAAGGAATTTCCACCTCCCTCAAATAACACTGAATCTTACATGTTAGAATTGGCCAGAGTGATCAACGATAATATGAAAATTACTCTGGACAAACAAACAGAAACAATAAATTCCACTTTCCAAGTTTTCAATAAAAGACTGGAGGATTATGAAAAAAGACTTACTCTTGTAGAAGTCAAAACCGAAAAAGCAACAAACGACCAGTATAATACCCACGCAGAGATCAACAAGCTCAGAGCAAAACTTGCGGATTTGGAGGACCGTAACCGCAGGAACAACCTCAAAATACGAGGTATCCCGGAGACAGTCCCACCACAAGATCTATCTGAATACGCTAAATCAGTGTTCAAAAAATCTCTGCCCTTATTATCCAATCAAGAACTCACTATAGACAGGATCCACAGACTACCCCGTCCCAACTCAGTTGCAGCCGACACCCCAAGAGATACAATCTTACGAATTCACTTCTACCAAACAAAAGAAAAAATTCAAAACTTTATCAAGGTAGAAAAAACCTTTCCTGAACCATTTAAAGATCTAAAAATCTACACAGACCTGTCTAAGGAAACAATAGATGCCAGAAAATCCTTCAGAGACACCACGACATATTTGAGAGAATCGGGAGTGCCCTACAGATGGGGCTTCCCGCTAAAACTATTAGTTTTTCACAAAGGAAAAACCATCGTTCTTTTCTCCCCCGAGGAAGGGCGTAAATTTATTGCCTCGCTGAAGGACGATTCCTCATTTAAAGTCCCTCCTCTCTCCCAAAGGGACAATCGTTGAACTTCCGGCTAACCATTACCTTTTCTAAAAATTTGTTTACTGCTTAAAGCTGCAGTTTCCCTCCACGTTGTTGAAGGATTTAATGTTATGTTATAATTATATAACCTTTTCATCATACAGGTATTATGCGTTTCGTAGTGTGTTATATACCAACTGTATGCAATCCTAACTGGACCTCTTTCACACTGGGATTTTCTCTTCTAACAACTTGGTTGTTCTACATTGGACAATTTCACAAACTTTTTTCCCCCAGAAAAAAACCCTACGGACTAGTAGGTATCCCCTGAAGGTTTGTCTAGAAGTCGTGATTTTATTACACAAATATTCACTTCGCTTATCACGTACAATCCTAAAGTTGTGTTATTGTTCTCATTTGTTTGTTGTTTGCATTGTGAATTGTTCACACATTTTATGACACATTTATAATAACTCACCTGTGTAGTCATCTAAAAAGCTTTAACATACTACCTGATTCCAACTCCTAAATCTCTCCACCTTTCCCAATTGAATATAAGCATTCTCCAACTTGAGTATTAAAATATCATCATATAATGTTAAGGGATTAAATAGCCCGAATAAAAGAATCTTCCTCTGGAAAGAAATTAACTCCCAAAAAGCAGATATTATCTGTCTACAAGAGACAAAATTCTCTGAATCCAATCATCCCAAATTCGGCCACAAAAACTTTACGAACATTTTTGAGTCTACAAACAAGAATAAAAAAAAAGCGGGGGTCGCCACTATAATCAAAAATACCGTCCCCTTTAAACTTGAAGAAGAGGTTTCTGACCCTAATGGCAGATATCACATTCTTGTTTGTGGGGTCAATAACAAGATTTGTACAATTGTAAACATTTATGCTCCCAACAAAAGACAAATCAGCTTTCTTAACAAGGTGATGAAAAAGATTTCCAAAATCAAGAAGGGAGAACTGTTTATACTGGGTGATTTCAATATGGTTCCTGATGATCATATGGACTCCTCATCCCCCAGAAGATATCCATCTGCTTCCCTAAACCCGTGGCTAATAAAAAACGAGCTGTTTGACGCATTTAGGTGTATCAACACTACCTCAAAAGAGTACACGTTTTTTTCAGACGTCCACCAGACTGCGTCCAGAATAGTCCTTATTCTAACTGATGTCTTTTCCATCTTAAAAATTGAAAAAATTGAAATTCTCCCAAAAACTATCTCTGACCACTCCCCTTAGCTGGGAGAAATTAGGTTAGGCCCACCCCTCACTAATAGCTTTCTTTGGAAATGCAACCCGTCCCTCCTTTATTCACCAGAGTACAGATCTATAATTGAGGAAAATTTAAAACAATACTTCAATGAAAATGAAGATGAAACCATTAGTCCATTTACTCTCTGGAATGCTCATAAGGCAGTCCTCAGAGGGACATTGCTGAAACTGTCATCCTCCATCAAAAAGAAGAATAGGGCTAAAATTATAGAACTCCAAGCCTTAATTAGATCTAAGGAGGAGATCCAAACCAACACTTACCCACCCTCTCGAAAAATTGGCCAAGAAATTCATAATTTAAGAGTAGAACTCAAAAAAGAATTATTTGCCCCCTTCGAATCTCTAGTCAAGAACTCACAATTTAAAGTATATGCATCCTTGAACAAACCGACTAAATTTATGATGAACCGTATTAAGAAAAAGAGGATACAAAACAGGATTAATAAAGTTCTATCGGAGGATGGCACACTTAGACATCACCCAAAAGAGATAGTATTTCTCAAAAGTGGAGACTATCATAGACTATATAATATTAACACAAATGATTCCATACCAAAGCCTAACAAAGAACTCATCAACAAATTCCTTTCCTCAATTAATCTACCAAAAGCCAGTAAACATGACTTAGAAATGTTATCATCCCCCTTTACAGAAAAAGAGGTCGTCGAGGCATTAACACAACTAAAACCCTATAAATCCCCAGGCCCCGACGGATTCACCAACCAATATTTCAAAACGTTCAAATCTATTCTTACCCCTCACCTCACCCAAGTATTTAATAAGGCAGCGTCTCAGGGCTCATTCCCAGACGAAATGCTGGAAGCCATAATCATACTTATACCCAAACCCAAAGGAAATCCGGAGGATGTCAAAAACTTCAGGCCCATCTCCCTTATAAACACCGATGCCAAACTATACTCCAAAGTGTTGGCAAATAGATTAAAATCTATATTACCTACCTTAATAAACAACGATCAAATTGGCTTTGTCGAAAAAAGACAATCTACAGACGGAACGAGACGCCTCATTAATATTATCAAATTATTGAATTTATCCAAAACCCCATCAATCCTCCTGACTCTTGACGCTGAAAAAGCGTTCGATCGTCTCAACTTGCTATATTTAAAACTTGCACTAATGAAATTTGGTTTTGACGAAAAAATGTTGTCTTCCATCCTCGCGTTATACTCTAACCCCTCTGCCAAAATATACGCCAACAATCACTTATCTAGCCCAATAAAAATAAATAACGGAACCAGGCAAGGTTGCCCCCTATCACCTCTTTTGTTTGCTTTGGCAATTGAACCCCTCGCACAAAAAATCAGGGAAAATGAAAATATCAAAGGGATACAGGCAGGCTCCCGACAATTTACAATTAGTTTGTTTGCAGACGATATTCTCCTTACACTAGCTGACCCCCTCAATTCGGTCAAAGAGGTAACAAACACCCTGGAAAAATTCTCGGAAATATCGTATTTCAAAATAAACAACAAAAAATCAAAAATAATCCAAATCAACCTAAGCAACTGCATAATAAATACAATAAAAAAAGACTTTAACTACGATTGGGAAGAGGAAGAATTCACATACCTAGGAATCATCATCACAAAAAATATAAACTCAATTATCACCAAAAATATGGTTTCAATTACAGAAACAATAAAGACTTACAATACTTTAACGACAAAGACCTATCGTGGCTAGGCAAGTCGCTAATCCTGAAAGCATTTGTACTTCCTAAAATCTTATACGTACTAAGAAACCTTCCCTTAATTATTCCCGCCCCATACATAACCAAGATGCAATGCCTTATCAATACATTCATTTGGAGCGGTAAAAAAGCGAGGACCCCGACAGCTTTGCTATATAAAAGCAAAGTTAACGGTGACATTGGTCTCATCAATGTGAACGCTTACTATTTAGCAAATTTAATTAAACAAAGCCAATACTGGTTACATTCAAAACACCCTCCAGCATGGATTGAATTGGAGACATTGCTCAATGGTAACCGTCTTCCCCAAAATCTACTCCTTAATAATCTTTTCAAAAAATCCCGGTATACTCCATCCCACCCTATCTTCCAAGCTGCTTTATTTGCTCGGGGAAAGTTCATTACTCTCAATAGAAGCAAAAACAATTCAAATAACTCACTGAATTTTCCTCTTTCATATATCGCAGCAATCTACAATCACCCATTCCCCTCTCATTGGCCCATCATAGGCATAAGCAAAATCAAAGACATTTTTAACAGTAGCAATTTTATTCCCTTCGCAGAACTAAAATCCAAATTTAAATTGACATCCGACGAGTTCTTCTACTACTCAATGACTAAGGACATGATTGGAATATTTCTATCCAGCAGGAAATCAATGTCTGAGGCCTCTATAAACTTACTTCGTAATACAAACCATAACATCTTCTGGAGTCTGAAATATATTTACTCAAGTTTTAACAAAGACGCATTTTTAAAAAAAACTACATTCATGAAAAAATGGGAAGTAGACTTAAATACATCCTACACAATGGAGATGTGGGAAAACGCCCTCTGCTCATCATATTCCTCCAACATTTGCATGGCGTTACATGAGGGATACTATAAAACGTTATCACGTTGGTACTATACCCCTTTAAGACCCTCGCATATAGACCCCAACAATTCCCCTCTCTGTTGGAGAAATTGCGGGCAATACGGAGATCTGATCCACATTTTCTGGAACTGCCCCAAAATTAAAAAAATCTGGGCTCAGACGTCTAAACTAATTAATAACCTAACCAACCAAGAAATCGCCCTTACACCTCAGAAGGCTCTCTTGTCCTTAGAGTTGGAATCACTGACCTCACACACTAGATACCTTATCATCCACATATGTTTGGTAATAAAAAATTCAATCGCATATAACTTGAAGAAACCAGATCCCCCTCGTTTCTTCGAACTTCTAGGCAGAATCTCACTCCATAAATCGTATGAGTTCAGATAAGCTTCCAGCATAAATGGCTCAACAAGAAACTTAAAAAAATGGTCATTATGGTCAAAAAAATTCCCCGATTAAAGAGAAACCATAGACAGACAATCGTCATTCCCAAACCTTTCACACAGGTTTAACATGTTGTTCCAATGTGTCATTGCTAAGCGTATTCGCTTTTACTTGTTCTGTTTTGTTTTGATTTATATTATCTTGGATAAACAATGCTAATGTACCTGATTACCCTCCTTCCCCTTTCACAAATTCTCCCCCCCTCTTTCCCTCCCTCCCCACCCCCCCCCCATACGAACCATGTTTGAGTTCGTGTTTAAATGTTGATAAAATTCAATAAAAATATTGTGAAACAAAATTAGAAAAATTTTGTCTCTGTCCAAATATATATGGACCTAACTGTAAGTTTACTACTAAAAGTACAATGTGTCAAAAACAAACAACCCAATCTCAATCATTGGGATTTGAAGCGTTCAGAGTTACTACAATATAAAGTGGCAGTGGTCTAAATTGTACAAGTTGGCCTAGTCATGAAGGTGAAACAAGGGTGAAGGGGTTAAAGAACTGATTAGCTCTTCACATGACATGGCTATCATTATCAGAAGGGATATTTTTACCACTTTTAAAATTACATTCATTGGGCAAGAAAAAAGCGAAAAGGACATCTACAGAATGGGAAGAATAGAACCAAGCAACAGCACATGTGAAAAAGACTTGGGTATAATAATAGATCACAGATTGCACATAAGTCAACCGTGTGATGCAGCAGAAATAAAGGCAAACAGTTCTGGGATGTATTAAGAGAAGCATAGAATCTAGATAAAGGGAAGTAATTATCCCCCTCTACTCCTCCATGGTCAGACCTCATCTGAAATACTGTGTCCACTTCTGGGCACCACATTTGAAAAAGACATCGAAAAACTGGAACAAGTTCAGAGAAGATCCACGAGGATATTGAGCGGACTGCAAACTATGTCCAATGAGGAACGGTTAAAGGATCTGAGAATGTTTAGCTTGCAAAAAGAAGGCCAAGAGGAGACTTAATAGCTGTCTACAAATATCTGAAGGGATGGGACAGTGTAGAGGGATCATCTTTATTCTAATTTGCACATGGAAACACGAGAAGCAATGGAATAAAACTGAAAAGGGAGCAGATACAGATTAGATATTAGAAAAAACATTTTGACAGGGTGATCAATGAGTGGAACAGGCTGCCACGAGAGGTGGCGAGTTCGCCTTCAATAGAAGTCTTCAAACAGAGGCTGGACAGACATCTGTCCGGAGATGGTTTATTGAATCTTGCATTGAGCAGGGGGTTGAACACGATGAACCTGGAGGTCACTTACAGCTACGAATCTATGATTCTATTCAATGGCCCCAATTTTGATAGGTTGGGGTATCCTCATTATGAAAAAGCTAAATCTGTATAGTAATATTATGGACCAGGTTATCAATGAGACTTCTGATGCTCTGGCAGAAATCTCTTTAGAATTAGAACAGACATGTAGAGTAGCAGATTTCTTACTGGCAGCTCAAGGTTGTGTGTTCATTCGTGGAGGATTAATGTTGTATCTTTGATAGCTCTGAAGTTGTGATTGAGCATCTCAAGAATGTAAAAGAGCTCCAAGTGATAGCATCCAAAATAGGTTCCCTAGGAGCTCAGTTGATTGAGTTCTTTGTTTCATTCCTCAAAACCTATTGTTGCAATTTGTGTTATTATAATTCTAGACATTGCAAATACACATGAAGATTCAAAATAGAAACTGTACTTTTAAGCTTGAAAAAGTAGCTATTGCTTTTCATTTTGTGATTCATAGAGTTGTTTACGTGCAAAACAAAGGTGGGAACTGATGAAAATAATCCGTATAGCTATTATAACAAGTAATATAACATATTGGCAAATGATGGATTATATGTCAGCTTTATAAAGTGATGTTTTGTTTCAGCTAAAAGAAACCAATTCTAATCAGGGGCGTATCTAAGGGGGTGCAGGTGTGGCATTAAACTTCAGTGCAGCCGGCCAGGGGGCGCCATCGGGCCACCTAAAGTCGCGGTCAGACGTGTCTCTGCCGCCCCCATAGTGGGATTCAGCTATTAGCTTGATGGACGGCTCAGAGAAGGTGCAACAACGGCTCCCAGCAATCAACTTTACTCACGTCTTTCATGCACAAGAACAATTCAAGCACTGACTTCCCGCACTTCTGGGTCAGGGCGACGTCAGCAGCGTCATCAGGTCATCTGATTATACTGCTGATGACACTCTTCAGCGACACATAGGCGTGAAGAATGTCTGTTGGTGTGGCAAGCGCTCCAATTAAGCTGAAGGAACCAAAGAATTATTGTAATGCTGGGTGAATTTGAGGAGACAGTATGGAGAGAATGTGTGAAGAAACAGTACGGAGAGCGAGGGGAGAATGTGTGAGGAAACAGAATAGTGAGCGGGGGTGAGGAATGGGTGTGGAAACACTGCGGGGAAGGAATGTGCGAGGAGCAAGCGTGAATGGGTGTGTGGAAATAATGAGGAACGGGGGGGGGATGTGTGCAGAAATAGTATAAGGAATGGTGGGGGGGGTGTCAGGAGACAGTATAGGAGGAGAAAAGCTTGTGCGGGCACATAATAGAGACTGGGTAATGTGGGGAAAGGGGTAACATGAAGAGACAGTGTGAGGACATACCAAGGAGGAGACAGTACATGTACTGATGGTGGTTCTGGTGTTTACTGTACTGATGAGGGTTGTGATGCTGTATTTTTGCATACTGCTGGTAGTTATGTTGATGTATTTTTGTGCAGTTATTGGTTCTGATCCTGTACACATTGAACAGTCCATAAGTTATAAAATTACATGATACATGGCCATATTAATAAAGTGTTGTGCTGTCTGACAAGAGTTACTCTGTTTTTATTTGTTTTAGGAAAATTAAAAGGGTTGTTCAAATTTGTGATGAAAGTCTGCAATCACTGACAGCAGACCTCTGAATTTTCACCGTGCGCATGTGCACTGCATGCGGTCAGGATTCTCTGGCGCTAGTGGTGAGAGCAGGAAATCTTGAAACCACAATTATGCGATTTGCATACACTTGGTCACATGCCAACTAGACATGCATGGCCTCATTCTATACAAATGACTTGAGTGAGGCTGGTCATGTTTAGTTGGAATGTGGCCAGAAGTATGAAAATCTCATACTTGCACTCACATGACCTTTCAGGATTCTCCTGTGCTGGAGGAAAGGTGAAAGTGTGCAGTGCATGCGCTGCGAGTATTCAGAAGTCTGCAGCCACCTAGAGTTACTGCCGACTTTAATCACAAACCTGGACAACCCTTTTAATTATAAAATTAAGTACTGTAGCATGCCCAACCTTAACAGCGTGCAATATACTCAATGTCAGGATTCAACTCTGCTAGCTGGGTCCAGCAGACACCACATGACCACTCGTATGTGATTTTCATACTTACGGTTATGTGACAACTAGCCTTTAATCCTGCTTCTCTTCATGAAATAGGGGCTGTCGTTTTTCACTGAAATTGAGAGAATTAGGAAGAGCAGCTAGTCACGTGACTGTCAAAAAGCAAATCGTATATGAGCGGTCACATGATTACTATTCAAACTGCATGAGCGGTGTGTGTGGGGGGCGCCAAACTGAATTCTTGCTCCGGGTGCCGGAAAACAGATCTGCCTCTGCGCTAAGCTTCCGATATGGTCAGAAGGTTCTGTAAGACATTGCACTATAGATCAGATATTCTTTCAGAAACAAACCGCCTGGAAGCCTCCTTGTCAGATTTATGCTTAAGTACTAATTATATTTTACTTTAAATATTTCTAATAAAGAAAATAATCAATACAGTAATTATAATCCATAATTTTCCAATATGTTATATTACTTGTGATATGTCTGATATAGTCTAGCTTTATTAAATCATGTTTTGTTTCTGTAAGGGAAATCAAGGCTGAGCCTGCAGATATTGTTAGAAAGTTCTGTACCATGTTATTCCATAGATAAAATGTACTCACAGAAACCAGGCGTCTGGAGGTCTCCTGCAACAGACTTATCCTTGAGAACTAAGAATTGTAATGTTTAATCTGAACATGCATGGAAACTTTGTTACTGTGAGCCAGAACTTTGGTTTAGATCCTGCACTCTTCTGTAACAGAGTAGGTCCCTCTCTCATTCATAGGGGTCCTGTATACGCATTTTATGTCTCATCTCCATCTCTGAACTGTAACGATTATTCAAAATACATTTTTCTCTCATTCAAATCACCTGTGAATATGGATGTTTTGCTTGGAATACAGATTTCCATGTCATTTCATTATATTGTCTGGGCGTGCGTGGAAACTCCATGCATGAGAGAAATTTACATTTAAATACTGCACCCTTTTGCAAGAAGGCAGACCCACTTCTCATTCATAGAGGTTTCTGTATACGTTTTTTATATCTTATCCTTATCTATACCTTTACTTGTAACTTTATTCTAAATAAACCTCCATTTTATTCAATGACCTATGAAGACCTGGTTTGGCCATTCCAGCAGTGTCAGCACTGGCTCTCCCGGGGCCCGCGATCCCTGCGGCCAATCAGAGGTGTCGTCACTCTCTCGTACTTTGGAGGAATTGACCGCTGCAGCTGCTCTCCCACCTCCTCCAGATGTCAATGATGTCTGTAGGAGAGGAAAGTGAAGCCAGCGCTGAATGTCACGCCAAATATGGCTGCCCTCCTATTATATAAATCTCACTAGAACTCCACCACCAGCCTATCACATTCCTAGTTCCACATCCAACCTCCATATCAAACCCTGTAATAAACCCTTCATTACCTGGTCTTGTCAGGACCTCAATAAACCCAGCCTTTTTGAGGCCTAGTTCTGTACGGCCATTAATAATGCACTGGTGTAAATAATGTGTGTGAGGTAAATTGTGTGGAAAACCGGATTGTAATCAAGCAATGATTTCTTCAATTGGACTGCAATGTCCTGAACCATACGACTGGTACCAGTCATGTGACTTATGCTGCCCCAGGACTACAGCCATATTGGCCAAAGCTGTGATATCACAGAGGTACATACCAGCATGTGGAAGCATGGCGACATAGCGATGACATCACAATGGCAGGTGCCGGAATGTGGAATCTATGACATAGCGATGACATCACAATGGCAGGTGCCTGCATACACAGGAGCGCAGGTGAGAGGAGACACACGGGAGCTCACAAACCACAAGGAAGGCAAGAAGAATCGATTGGAGAATAGGGACAGGAGAAAGCCAAGAAGAACAGAATAACCCGCTTCTTAGCCTTCACTGAGCCATGACAAGACTGACCGGATGGAAGCGGAGGAGGAGACCCAGGACCCCGTCACATCCACCTGAATGATGAGAAAGGGGAGAAATTATGTAGCAGAATTACAACTATTCTCGTTACCCATAGCAACCAGTCAGACCTCAGCTTTTATTACAGGGGTATTCCCATCTCCAAAATCCTCTCCCAATATGGAGTAGGTTGTAGTGGACAGAAGATTTCCCTTTTTCGGCGCTTCCAGAGGATAAGGATCGTTACAGATGAATTCTTTTTCTCAAAATCAGATTTATTCGGACACTATATTAAGAACAAACAACGCGTTTCTGCCAGCAACGGCCTTCATCAGGTATAATATGCACTTGTAAGGACTTTAAGGGAAGACAATCTTTATAGACTAGTTACTCTTAAGATGTCGTGGTTTTTTTTTTTTTTCTTTCCTTGACTTGGTTGAATTGATTAGGATTGACACCACACCCCAATTAAGTTAGGAGAGTGGGTAGTTGTTCAGCATTACATTCTAACACCATTCTGTATACTAGAATGGTATATTTTTTGATATTAGAATGAACATATATATAATAAAATTCCTTTCTCTTATCATTTCCTTCACTTTCCCCTCCTTATATATATAGAAAGAGAAAGTGATATATAATAGTAATTTTAGAATACATAGTTGTGATTAAAATATACCTGGTGATGGTTATATTTATATATATAAAAAAATAAATAAATAAATTACATAGTACTGATCATAAAAATACATAATTGTTAGTCTAGTATATAAAAAAAAATCATAAAATATAACAGTTATTTTTACAGGAATGAAATCTTACAATAAAACAAATATTATTTTCAGTATTGGTAAATAGGGCTGTGCATTATTAAATATATTTTTTTTTTCTTCTTTTTCCCCCTCACACATTTTCCACTATATCATTAAGACCATCTGGATATAGGGTTTTCAATCTAAAGATCCAATAAGACTCTTTTCTGTTTAGTTTCTGGAGTTACCTTTATGTCAAATTGTTTGTGGTGTTTAACTAAAAGGTGTCTGGACAAACTGTGTTTTAAAAAACCTTTTTTGGTGTTGTGTCTGTGGCCATTCATACGCGACCGCAGTGTCTGTGTAGTGCGGCCCACGTATTGAAGACCACAGGCACAATTGATCACGTAGATAATGTGATCACTCTCACAAGTAAGGTGCTGGTTTATATTTATTGTCTCTCCTGTGCTTCTTGATGTGATACATTTTTGTTTGTGACTAATGATATTGCAGCAATGACATTTTTTTGATCCACATCTAAAAACTCCAAGGGGATTTTGTATAGGAGTCTTTTTTGGTCTTAAAGGAGAGAGGGGTTTCCCTAAGACACTAGGCGCAATAATGTTCCCAATAGTAACCCCCCTCCGGAATGTGATACCAGGATTCTCCGGTAGCCACTTTTTGAGAAAGGAATCCCTTCTTAGAATGTACCAATACTTTTTTAAAATCTGTCTTACTTTCACACTTCCCTGATTAAAAGCAGTAATAAAATTATATTGCCATCTTGTATTATTTTCTTTATCTCTCTTTTTGTACGTATTTGTTTGTTCATTGTCTATAACAGAGCACTGTTTTTTTTCTGTGAGTTTTTCATACAGACATTCATTTTGAGTTTTTTTCAGGTTGGTTTCATAGGCTTCTGCTATCAATTTTTTGGGGTGTTTTTTATCCAAGAATTTTTTAGTCCGAATTTTGGATTGTTCCACATAATCTTTGTCTTTCGTATTGTTCTTTCGGATGCGCAGCTATTGGCTGAACAGTATGTTCTGCTTCCATTTTGGATAATGTGCGCTCCGAAAGTCCAAAAATCCATTAGAATCCGTTTTTTTTAAAAAAGGTTTTACTTATAATTTTATTATTAGAGTGACTGATTTCCAGCTCCAGATAATGGATTTTTTCTTTATCCATGTTATATGTGAATGAAATACCCCAACTATTTTTGTTAAGTTCCTCTATAAGAGAAATAGCTTGTTTTTCTGTGCCCTTCCAGAAGATGATTAAATCATCTATATAGCGTCTATATAGCAATATGTGTTCCTTAAATGGTGTTTGGCTGATGGGAGAGGAGGACTCGAATCGCCCCATAAAAAGATTAGCGAAACTTGGCGCGACCCGAGTCCCCATCGCGGTGCCAAACTGCTGCAGGAACAATTCACCCTGGAATTCAAAAACATTATGCTCCAATATAAACTTTAAGCCTGATAGAAGGAAATCTCTCTGGGCCGACGGCATATTTGGAATCTCAGATAAATAGTGTGATACTGCTTCAACTCCCATATTATGTTCTATATTGGAGTACAGAGCATTCACATCCAGTGTAATGAAAAGATAATCATTTTCCCAGTTTAAAGAACTATATTCCTTTATAAGTTGGTAAGAATCATGGAGGAAAGACGGTAGCTTTTTTACAAGGTCCTGAAGATGTAAGTCTATATAGTGAGATAACTGACTAGTTAGAGATCCAATACCGGAAATAATCGGTCTACCTGGTGGTACTACAGGGTTTTTGTGGACCTTTGGTAAATGATAAAAAATTGCTGTGTTTGGGTTTTTGTTTGTCAGGAAACGTTTTTTTTTTTTATTGATAATATTTTGTGAATATGCTACATTTATGAACATGTGGTATTCTGATTTAAATGTTTTTGCAGGATCTGTATCTAATTTGTTATAGTATTTTTTATCTGCTAGGATATTGTGAGCTTCCTGCAGATATGTTTCCCTGTCCTGAATGACCACTCCACCTCCTTTATCAGCTTGTCTGATGACTATTTTTTTTATTATTTTTCAATTGCTTGAGAGCTAACTTCTCTGATTTTGAAATATTGTCTTTGGTACTGAATGATATTTTTTCAGTATTTTTGTATTTATTATTTTTAAAAAAAGTATTGGTACATTCTAAGAAGGGATTCCTTTCTCAAAAAGTGGCTACCGGAGAATCCTGGTATCACATTCCGGAGGGCGGTTACTATTGGGAACATTATTGCGCCTAGTGTCTTAGGGAAACCCCTCTCTCCTTTAAGACCAAAAAAGACTCCTATACAAAATCCCCTTGGAGTGTTTAGATGTGGATCAAAAAAATGTCATTGCTGCAATATCATTAGTCACAAACAAAAATGTATCACATCAAGAAGCACAGGAGAGACAATAAATATAAGCCAGCACCTTACTTGTGAGAGTGATCACGTTATCTACGTGATCAATTGTGCCTGTGGTCTTCAATACGTGGGCCGCACTACACAGACACTGCGGTCGCGTATGAATGGCCACAGACACAACACCAAAAAAGGTTTTTTAAAACACAGTTTGTCCAGACACCTTTTAGTTAAACACCACAAACAATTTGACATAAAGGTAACTCCAGAAACTAAACAGAAAAGAGTCTTTTTGGATCTTTAGATTGAAAACCCTATATCCAGATGGTCTTAATGATATAGTGGAAAATGTGTGAGGGGGAAAAAGAAGAAAAAAAATGTATATTTAATAATGCACAGCCCTATTTACCAATACTGAAAATAATATTTGTTTTATTGTAAGATCTCATTCCTGTAAAAATAACTGTTATATTTTATGAATTTTTTTATATACTAGACTAACAATTATGTATTTTTATGATCAGTACTATGTAATTTATTTATTATTTTTTTTTATATATAAATATAACCATCACCAGGTATATTTTAATCACAACTATGTATTCTAAAATTACTATTATATATCACTTTCTCTTTCTATATATATAAGGAGGGGAAAGTGAAGGAAATGATAAGAGAAAGGAATTTTATTATATATATGTTCATTCTAATATAAAAAAATCTACCATTCTAGTACACAGAATGGTGCTAGAATGTAATGCTGAACAACTACCCACTCTCCTAACTTAATTGGGGTGTGGTGTCAATCCTAATCAATTCAACCAAGTCAAGGAAAGAAAAAAAAACACGACATCTTAAGAGTAACTAGTCTATAAAGATTGTCTTCCCTTAAAGTCCTTACAAGTGCATTTTATACCTGATGAAGGCCGTTGCTGGCAGAAACACGTTGTTTGTTCTTAATATAGTGTCCGAATAAATCTGATTTTGAGAAAAAGAATTCATCTGTAACGATCCTTATCCTCTGGAAGCGCCGAAAAAGGGAAATCTTCTCTCCACTACAATATCCAACATGCAAGCCTTATACCAGGGCTGACATAGTTCCCGCATTTGTGCTGCAGACCAGAGGATTGCAAAGAGCTGATCCACTATACAGATCATTTGAGTGAAAATACAAGACATCTAAAGGGTGAGTGCAAAAAACAAATATTGTTGTGGCAAATGCACATATTCATCTACACTTAGACTCTGCGCCCCTTGTCTCCCCTTTTTATTCTTTTTTTATATCACTGTGGAATATGGAGTAGGTGTAATAATAATAATGTTAGCAAATGTAGAATAGTTTTTCTGATTCGCCATGTCTCTTCCCTCATGTGCAGGCATTGCAGGACCTTAGCTATCCATGCTTACAAACCACTTATAGCGATAGTTATCTAGTTGCTAGTGGTCGTAACCATAGATACCTAAGGTCCTGCAATGCCTGCACATGAGGAAAGAAACATAGCGAATCAGAAAAAGTATTCTACATTTCTTATTGGAGGTATTTGCTAATATTATTATTATTACACCTACTATATATTGCGATAGGATCTTGGAGATGGGAATACCCTTTTAATTTCTGATTGCTATGGGTAACTAGGAGAGTTTTTTGTTGCTCAGCTTTGATAAGGGATGATAGATTTTACTAGGCTAAGTGGATATCATTGGTGCAACCAGTGCAGCTGCACAGGGGACTAATAGGTTAGGGGCTACCCTCTGGTGACTGTGGGGCGGTCATAAAACTACCCTCTGGTGACTGTGGGGCGGTCATAAAACTACCCTCTGGTGACTGTGGGGCGGTCATAAAACTACCCCCTCGGCTGACTGTGGGGCGGTCAAAAAACTACCCCCTCGGCTGACTGTGGGGCGGTCAGAAAACTACCCCCTCGGCTGACTGTGGGGCGGTCAGAAAACTACCCCCTCGGCTGACTGTGGGGCGGTCAGAAAACTACCCCCTCGGCTGACTGTGGGGCGGTCAGAAAACTACCCCCTCGGCTGACTGTGGGGCGGTCAATAAACTACCCCCTCGGCTGACTGTGGGGCGGTCAATAAACTACCCCCTCGGCTGACTGTGGGGCGGTCAAAAAGCTACCCCCTCGGCTGACTGTGGGGCGGTCAAAAAGCTACCCCCTCGGCTGACTGTGGGGCGGTCAAAAAGCTACCCCCTCGGCTGACTGTGGGGCGGTCAAAAAACTACCCCCTCTGCTGACTGTGGGGCGGTCAAAAAACTACCCTCTGCTGACTGTGGGGCGGTCAAAAAACTACCCTCTGCTGACTGTGGGGCGGTCAAAAAGCTACCCCCTCAGCTGACTGTGGGGCGGTTCTCAAACTACTCCTAGTGCTGGCGGGCGGGTTCTAGTACTGCTCCTGGCGGGGCGGTTCTAGTACTGCTCCTGGCGGGGCGGCTCTAGTACTGCTCCTGGCGGGGCGGCTCTAGTACTGCTCCTGGCGGGGCGGCTCTAGTACTGCTCCTGGCGGGGCGGCTCTAGTACTGCTCCTGGCGGGGCGGCTCTAGTACTGCTCCTGGCGGGGCGGCTCTAGTACTGCTCCTGGCGGGGCGGCTCTAGTACTGCTCCTGGCGGGGCGGCTCTAGTACTGCTCCTGGCGGGGTGGCTCTAGTACTGCTCCTGGCGGGGCGGCTCTAGTACTGCTCCTGGCGGGGCGGCTCTAGTACTGCTCCTGGCGGGGCGGTTCTAGTACTGCTCCTGGCGGTTCTAGTACTGCTCCTGGTGCTGGCGGTTCTAGTACTGCTCCTGGTGCTGGCGGTTCTAGTCCTGCTCCTGCTGCTGGTGGGCGGGTCTAGTACTGCTCCTGGCGGGGCGGGTCTAGTACTGCTCCTGGCGGGGCGGGTCTAGTACTGCTCCTGGTGGGGCGGGTCTAGTACTGCTCCTGGCGGGGCGGGTCTAGTACTGCTCCTGGCGGGGCGGGTCTAGTACTGCTCCTGGCGGGGCGGGTCTAGTACTGCACCTGATGCTGGCGGTTCTAGTCCTGCTCCTGGTGCTGGCGGTTCTAGTCCTGCTCCTGGTGCTGGCGGTTCTAGTCCTGCTCCTGGTGCTGGCGGTTCTAGTACTGCTCCTGGTGCTGGCGGTTCTAGTACTGCTCCTGGTGCTGGCGGGGCGGGTCTAGTACTGCTCCTGGCGGGGCGGGTCTACTACTGCTCCTGGCGGGGCAGGTCTTGTACTGCTCCTGGCGGGGCGGGTCTAGTACTGCTCCTGGCGGGGCGGGTCTAGTACTGCTCCTGGTGGGGCGGGTCTAGTACTGCTCCTGGCGGGGCGGGTCTAGTACTGCTCCTGGTGATGGCGGGTCTAGTACTGCTCCTGGCGGGGCGGGTCTAGTACTGGTGCTGGCGGTTCTAGTACTGCTCCTGGCGGGGCGGTTCTAGTACTGCTCCTGGTGATGGCGGTTCTAGTACTGCTCCTGGTGCTGCCGGTTCTACTGTAGTACTGCTCCTGGTGCTGGCAGTTCTAGTACTGCTCCTGGTGTTGGCAGTTCTAGTACTGCTCCTGGTGCTGGTGGTTCTAGAACAACCCCTGGCGGATGGTTCTGGAACAACCCCTGGTGCTGATGGGCGGTTTTAGAAGTACTCCTAGTGTGCAGTGCTAGTACTGCTCCTGGTGGGCGGTTATATAACTACTCCTAGTTTTGGTGGGCGGTTCTAGAACTACCCTGGTGGGCGGTTCCAGAACAACCCCTGGTGATGGTGGGTGGTTCTAGAATTACTCCTGGTGCTGGAGGGCGGTTCTAGATCTACCCCCGGCGGGTGGTTCCTGAACAACCCCTGGTGATGGTGGGCGGTTCTAGAATTACCCCTGGTGGTTGGTTCTAGAACTACCCCTAGTTTTGGTGGGCGGTTCTAGAACTACCCCTGGTGGGCGGTTCCAGAACAACCCCTGGTGATGGTGGGCGGTTCTAGAATTACTCCTGGTGCTGGAGGGCGGTTCTAGATCTACCCCTGGCGGGCGGTTCCTGAACAACCCCTGGTGCCGGTGGGCGGTTCTAGAATTACTCCTAGCGTGCAAGTCCTCGTGGGCGGTTCTAGTACTGTTCCTGGTATGCTCCTGGTGGGCGGTTCAAGAACTACCCCTGGCGCCAGTGGGCGGTTCCAGTACGACCCCTGGCGCCAGTGGGCGGTTCCAGTACGACCCCTGGCGCCAGTGGGCGGTTCCAGTACGACCCCTGGCGCCAGTGGGCGGTTCCAGTACGACCCCTGGCGCCAGTGGGCGGTTCCAGTACGACCCCTGGCGCCAGTGGGCGGTTCCAGTACGACCCCTGGCGCCAGTGGGCGGTTCCAGTACGACCCCTGGCGCCAGTGGGCGGTTCCAGTACTACCCCTGGCGCCAGTGGGCGGTTCCAGTACTACCCTTGGCGCCAGTGGGCGGTTCCAGTACTACCCTTGGCGCCAGTGGGCGGTCCCAGTACTACCCTTGGCGCCAGTGGGCGGTCCCAGTACTACCCTTGGCGCCAGTGGGCGGTTCCAGTACGACCCCTGGCGCCAGTGGGCGGTTCCAGTACGACCCCTGGCGCCAGTGGGCGGTTCCAGTACGACCCCTGGCGCCAGTGGGCGGTTCCAGTATGACCCCTGGCGCCAGTGGGCGGTTCCAGTATGACCCCTGGCGCCAGTGGGCGGTTCCAGTACTACCCCTGGCGCCAGTGGGCGGTTCCAGTACTACCCCTGGCGCCAGTGGGCGGTCCCAGTACTACCCTTGGCGCCAGTGGGCGGTCCCAGTACTACCCTTGGCGCCAGTGGGCGGTTCCAGTACTACCCCTGGCGCCAGTGGGCGGTTCCAGTACTACCCCTGGCGCCAGTGGGCGGTTCCAGTACTACCCCTGGCGCCAGTGGGCGGTTCCAGTACTAACCCTGGCGGGCGGTTCTAGAACTACTCCTGGTAGTATACATCTATTCTATATTTTTCTATTTTAACTATTGTATGTACATTGGTGTGAGTGCCTGTCTCTACGGTGTCACTTACTTAACCGTGTATTCATTATAGGTTTTTTAAATTTCCTATTTTTGCAGAATTTGACTATTTTGTTCGGTTGTTCTTGATTGGTTCTTTGGCATTCCTAGTTTGTCTATGGGCTCAATGCAACAAAATGAGTCATCTAGCGTCAATGAACTTTAACCACCTTCACTGCACACGTCAGTGTTGTGCCCTCCTCTTCCCACCCCCAAATAGCTGCAAAGTCCCACCTGTATAGTGGAGCCCAAGACCACACTCTGGATCTCTGGCACTCCTGATGTCACGTGCAGGGGCCCCAGGAGCCTCCGAACACCACACTGACATCTGTCTGCTCTCCTCCACAACTGAGCAGCAGCAGAAGCCCAGCTAACAGACATTGCTGTCACTGCAAACACTCATTGGATTAACTGACACGATGTCAGCGAGTTTCTGAAGATCCGGATACTGCAGCCATGAGATCTGTGGCTGCATTAGGCAGATGGGACATTGCAGCTAATAGAGAGTAAGAGTGTAACAGAGATGGCCCTAAACTGCATTTAAAGGGAATCTGTCACCAGGTTTATTGCCACCTGATCTGAGAACAGCACAACGTGGGGACAAAGATCCCCAATTCCAGTGACGTGCTGCTTTCTGGGCTGATTGCTGTAGTTTTGATAAGAGATCCTCCACAAGCAGGAGACTGCCACCAGATGACTAGTAAAGCTTCTGCCATGTAGTCCAACCCTGTCCCCACAATGGATGGATAGTTCTGTACACTGTGCATAGGCAGAAAGCTACCAATCAGTGATGTGGGTGGGGTTATACAGAGCCCAGCATTCAGAGCATTTGTAGATCTGCAGCAGACACAGTTACTCTGAACTGCACCAAGTGATCCATCACTGTAATCAGGGTCTCTGCCCCTAAGTCATGCTGCTCTCAGATGGGGCAGCAAAATCCTGGTGACAAATTCACTAACCCCATCCAGATTCAGGTGCAAGTATTAGAATTGATTCTCATGCTCAAAATTAAATGTAAAGGCAAGTGGCTAATGGCAGGCAATAGGTACAGCAAGGTGTGGAAGAGTTACCTGCAGGATTGTAGGGAACAAACTTCTCAATGTCGGGGTACTGCTGCTCGTCTGTCTTATCAGAAGTGCCAGAAACCTAGAGGGGAACAGGAACCAGGTCACAAGCTTCATTTATCCAGTGTTTGCCATTAGGTTCTCCATATATGATCTGAAAAGGAGTCAGCCAAGCCCCTGTGGCATAGCTGTGGCCTGGCCATACACTGTTTGGCTAGCAGCCATCTCTCCCAACATACAGATGAGCTCTCATGTGTTCTGTGGGGAGGAGGGTAATCTGCTGCCTCTAAGCAATTTGTGCCTAGAGAACAAGGAGCGGGTATTTGAACTGAACATTTGTTAGGGCAGCCAGGAGACCCCCATACACATTACACAGCTAGATTAGCCAGATATTAGCCCACTTTAATCCAACAGATAATAATGGGACTTGTAATAGTAGAACATGCCATGTGATCTTCTTGCAGATGTTCCTGTGGCATTTTAGGATTATGTAGATACAAGTCTGTACATCAGTACAGGGCAGAACACAAGAGCGGTGTATGATCAGAGCTGCGGTAATACATTATACCTGTATAACAGCTGGCGCAGGCTTTGGCACTTTCCGGTCTCCTTTCAGAGGCTGCCCGTTCTTCTGGGTCATTACTTGCTTGTTGACATTTCCCAGAGCTTTTCTTGATGTTTTCCCACTTGATGCAGAACTGCGCACTTTGCCCTGGTGGCTTTTGACAAGCGACTTTCCTATAGGGAAAAAGTCAAGTTACTTACCGGTAACAGGATCTTTCGGAGACCATGACAGCACCATGGGGGGGGGGGGGGGTCAGCCCACCAAGGACAGCAAACCTACAGGCTTAACAAGGGGTGCCACTTCTCGCCTCAGTTTGGATTACAGAGTATTGAGAGGACTGCCAGGATAAACATAGCAAACAATCACAAAATTACTCATACACCACCCATTAAGTGTGAAATTCTAACAAACAGAGTGCTCCCACAAACATGAAGGGAGGAAATATAAGGGTGCTGTCATGGTCTCAGAAAAATCCCGTTACCGGTAAGTAACTTATGACCATCGGTCGACCATGACAGCACCACGAGAGAATTGTAGAGATTAAGAAGTCTAGGGAGGGTCCACAGCTTGGAGCACCCATCTCCCAAAGGTGAGGTCAGATGAAACACCCATATCCAGTCTATAGTGCCTATAGAATGTAGAGGGAGAAGACCAGGTAGCAGCCTTACATATGTCTATCGAGACACCCGTCTTCTCTGCCCAGGAGATAGACAGCCCGGGTGGAGTGAGCGTTCAACCCTTGTGATACTTCTTCGTCACTAAACGCATAAGCTAGAGAAATAGCCTCCCTCATCCATCTAGCTACGGGGACCTTGACTTTAAACCCTTTCCTAACCCCTTGGTAGGATATAAACAATGAGCTCTCTTTCCTAAAGTCTTTGGTAACCGAGAGGTACCTAACCACACAACTCCTTACGTCTAATGTATGCAACTCTGCTTCCTTCTGGTTACTCGGATTAGGACAGAAGGAGGGTAGTACTACTTCCTGAAGTCAGTGGAAATGAGTAGCTACCTTAGGGAGATAGAGTCATTCTTAAACCTGATCCTGCCTATCATCCAGGATTTGAGTAAATGGTAAGGCCGTAGACAGAGCCTGAATGTGACCAATCCTCCTAGCAGAGGTTAAAGCTATTAGTAGTGCTGTTTTAAGGGAGAGGGATTTAAGGGTTGCTAATTCTACCACTGGGCGTGCCACCTGCTGGCCGTAGAGGTTATTGCAGCACTCCCTTTGGAGTCGGCACACATGTGGCCGGAACTTCCTGGTCCGGTCACGTGACCACCGGGGCGCACAGCAGCATCATGCCACGCCTCCGGCTACATAGAGAGACCGGAAGCGTGTGGCCCCGCCGTATCATGCGGCACTGAAGCTGCAACTTCCCACAGGGACACCACTGCCTGGCGCCAGAACGACACTGGGGCGGCCCACCCCAGACAGGGGCGCAGCTCCCCCTTACCATCTGGCACCAGCATGATGTTGGGGCTGCCAACCCCAGACAGGGGCACAGCCCCTGCTGCCATCCAGCGCCCATTTGATGCTGGGGCTGCCAACTCCAGACATAGGCGCCGCTCCACAGCCACTGACGCAGAGCGATGCTGGAGCTGCCGACCCCAGGCTGTGGGCGCTGCTCGACAGCTCGATTCTTCAGAATCCGTACATCTTCAACAGGTAAGCCTGCCACAGGTTCCCTTCATCAAGGATAGGAAACCAAACTGAGGCGAGAGGTGCCGCCCCTTTTAAGCCTGTAGGTTTCTTGTACTTGGTGGGCGGATTCCCTCTCTCGTGGTGCAGTCATGGTCGACCGATAAATAGATACTTTGAGGACTGTTCCCGAGCATCAATGGGCAAGAAACTGAAAGATTGCCAACACCAAAGCAGCAGTGGCAGAGTCTTCCAATACGCAAGGAACAGAATTATGCCCACCTGGATGTCAGGTGTACTAGTAATCCCAGCACCCATGCCCAATCTGAGCACATACTTGAAAATCATTTCTGCACTAAAAGTGAAAGAAAAAAAACCCACTGGAGTGGCACTTTAACCCCTTACCAACATGATTTGCAGTTACATCATATGCCAGCTGTGATATTTAGCCATCATCAACCTCTAATAGCCACATGTAGGGCAGAGCTCCACCTGTTAGAGACGGACAGCGGCATTAACAGCGAACTGAGAAGGGAGTCATGCCATGTGCCCATCTGTGCTCCTGTAACACGATCGTGGGATGCCATCACTGCCAGAAAGGAGTCTGCTGAAAAGACCCATGCCTGTCATGACAGATCTGTGAATGCTGGCTATATACTGCAGTATTGCTGTACGTAACAAGAAATCAGATGATTGCATGTTCAAGTCCCCTAAGGCTATGTGCCCACGATGCAGAAATACTCCGGATTTTTCCTGAGCGTTTCTGCATCTCCCCTGGCAGAAAAAACGCATGTGGATTGTACATGTGGATTGTACATGCGGATTGTACATGCGGATTGTACATGCATTTTCCTGCCAGGGACATGCGGAAATGAAGAGTTCTTAACATGCATTTCCGCATGCGGGTTGTCAAGCGCTTTCCAAGCGATTTTAGCATCACTTGGAAAGTGCTTGTCAACTTGGTCACACTATATAAATCCATGCAAACGGCATGGATTTATATAGTGTGACCCGAGAGAATGTCAAAAAATAAAAAATAAATCTATACTTACCTTCCGATGGACCCCAGAGTCTTGCTTCACTCGGTGCTGACTGCAGGCAGATCGCGGTACACTGCACTGAAGGACCTGCCGACGTCAGCGTCACGTGACCCATCACATGACTATGACATCAGCGCAGGTCCTTCAGTCCATCGCGATTTGCCGGCATGAGAGGAGGGGCGCAGCGGGGGCCGCCAGAAGGTAAGTATCATATTTAGTTTTTATTTTATTCTTTTTTTCACAGTTTCTATAGTACCCGGGTCCGGAGGAGAGTCTCCTCTTCTCTATACCTGGGAACGATCCGCACATTGGAACGCGTGGATTGCGCATCTACATATACAGTGATGCGTAATCCATGCGTTCTAATGCAAGTAAGTGGCGGCGAAAAAGCAGCACTTCCGCAAAATAATTGGTAGTGCTGCGTTTTTTTTCCGCAATGATAATCCGCAGCAGAAATTTCCGCAGCATGTGCACAGCACATTATCATTGGGGAACATGGCAGGCCTTCTACCATGTGTTTTTTAAGCGTTTCTGCAACATTTTTGCCGCTGCGGAAACGCTTAAAAAATGCATCGTGGGCACACAGCCTAAGGGGACAAAAAGGAAAAAGTATAATCTGAACATTCAAATCACCCCTGCCCCTCTATGACCCATTTTAAAATAAAACATATGGGCGTTACTTCTGTAAAAGTCCAATCAAAATATAAAAATAATTTACCTGATCAGTGAACGGCATAAAAACAAAAACCCTCATATGGCTGTATTGACAGAAAGATAAAGTTACTGCTCTTAGAAGAATAAGAAAAATGCAGAGATGGGAAATAACACGGTCAGGAAGGGGTTAAATTCTGCCACTTCTATAGAAAATTGAACCCATTTCGCTGACTGCCTTCAATGGCAGCCAAATAAGGCAGAGGGTTAGAGGAATACTGACCTTATATTGTAGACTTCTAGGATGCTTAAGAAGTGGACATTCCCTTTAAGCTACATTGTGCAGACAAAGCTATGGCAGTGTAGAAGGCCGACAAGATCTCAGTGGAAAGGCTGCAGGTTTGCGTCTGCATTAGGCAAGTTATAGAGGTAGAAGTGTTGGGACCTTGTTGCTGTGCAGGTAGAATCTGGAGCCTCGGCACCGTCCTGCGTAGCCCATACTACAGGGAGGAGCAGCGCCATGTGTAGTAATCTGAGCAGGATAGTCAGTGTTCAGCCAGCACTGATGGAGACTGACACCCCAACTCATTACCCAATACATGACAGGCTTAAAGAACCTCTCCCATCAGAGCTTATCCTCTTAATATATCGTAATTATATAGAACTGTGTACTAACAATTGCTCACTTTACCTTTCTACCCAGTAAATTCTTTTCTATGTAGAAACAGGAAGCCTCTTCCCTGCAAAAATCATTCTCCTCTTCACCTCCTGACCCAGCTGCTCCCTCCTCCTCTGCAGGGACTTATGACTCATGCAGGAAAAGTTCACCTTGTGGTAACATAGAGATTAGAAGGATTCAGCTAGTCAGTTTTTAATCACATCTCTTTTCCATTAGGTAAATGACAATAAGCTGGGTAGAAAGGCAAAATGAGCAATTGTAAGTACACAGTGCTATATAATATGATGACTGCAATATATAGAGAATAAAAACTGATGGGAGAGATTCTTTAAAGATGGGTGGGCAAAAGTAAAAGCAAAGTTTATTATGAGGTGGACTCCACTTAACACTTCTGGTGAGGCGCACCATAGTGATGGGGTGCACTTAATTTATGGAAAGTTGTGACTCAGGTGGCTTCACCATGCTCCGTCCACTTGGCAGAGCTGGAGT
This sequence comes from Phyllobates terribilis, assembly GCF_046119375.1. Classification (NCBI taxonomy): domain Eukaryota; kingdom Metazoa; phylum Chordata; class Amphibia; order Anura; family Dendrobatidae; genus Phyllobates; species Phyllobates terribilis. The sequence continues at coordinate 452,885 of NW_027363332.1, forward strand.
GAAAGTGCTTAAATAAATAAATATATATATATTGAGTGCAAGGGATAATTTTATTTAATCGAACACGATGACAAAATCCCAAACCGACCCAAATTCATCTTCAAAAAGGCACGTAACCTAGGATCAATTATAGCCCCCACAGTAAGGATACACACCAGTTCTCAAAAACCTCAAACCCCATTCCATCAAAAACTAAAAGGCTTCTTTCCATGCAAAAAATGTAAGACATGCAAAACCCTAAACACACCAAAACAACACACCGTCAGCCACCAAAAAGAAATATACCCCATCACAGATTTTATAACATGCAACACCACAGGGGTCATATACGGGCTATATTGCCCATGTGGCAAATTATATATAGGCAGAACAAAAAGACCTATGAACATCAGGATCAACGAACATTTAAGGAACATCAAAAATAAATACATGGGCCACCCTCTCTCAAAACACTTTATAAAAAAACACAATGGGTCAATAAAAGGAATTAAAATAGTAGGTATACAAATCGTCCACAAGAACTGGAGACAAGGAGATTTTATTAAGAGCATGTCCAGGAAAGAAAGTGAGTGGATTTTAAAACTGAACACCTTAAGACCAAGAGGATTGAACAGCGAAATAGAGCTCTTTGCATTTAATGACTAACAAATTGACCTATGACGTCACCAGCCCTGCATATATAAGGACACCATTTGACTGGGTTAAGCCATCCCTGAGGAAGACAGCCGCAGTTGTTGAAACGCGTCGGACTGACCCTTAACACAGCTAAAGAGGCGCCCACAGGCCTCCGTACCTTGTGCACGCTGCACACCACGTGACCCCACGTCACGCTGCCCCCCTCTCGCGCGCTCTCCACATACTCTCTCTCTCCTCCTCCTACCCGGAAGTAGCGAGCACGCGGCAGTCACCGGCCAGGACTCCGCTCTCGCTCCGGACCTCGACCACCCCCAGATGGTGAAGCCCTCTACAGACCGTAAGTAACAACGGGCCCCTGCCCCACCAAGTCCATACTGTACGCAGCTGACCCTTTAACGGTTTTTCCCTTTTCCCCGCAGTACTTGCTATCAACCCCTTCAGTTGGGCTCTGCACCAGCCACCCTCCCTATTGCTGAATCTGGCACCCACTGTTTCCAGCCAGAGCCTCCTGGTGCACCCAACATAGGAAAACATAAGCCTCCTACTGTATCCTATCTCTGGTTACCTCTGACATAACTATAGCCTCCTACTACAGCACCCTGCTGTATCTACATTATGGAGACCTGAACCAGCATCTACTATTGACACCCTAATCCCTACGAAGCAGGTAAATCACGATCTCTGGGTAAAAACTGGAGGCTACAGCCACAATCCAGTGATACCTTAACAGATACACCCCCTCCCCCTCCCTACAGATCTCTATACAGCGAACAGAGGCATTACATGCTAGTACAAGCCTCTTGCTGCATCCTACTTCTGACCTCCTCGTGCTACCTCCACTCAACAAGGGACCAGGACTACTACCTCCAGCTCATTCTAAGACGTCCCTGGATGCCCCTTGTACCTACCAACAGGTAACCCCAAAACTCTTGTCTCCAAGGCTTGTACCACAGCTACATCAGTTAATTTATGATCTATCCCTATTCCTTCCCCCTGCAGATCTAACTCAGATCATCAACCCACAGCCGTGTGTGACATATCCTCTACCTCTCTCCAAGAAGGACCAGGACCGATACCTCCTAGTCATCCAAAATAATCAGGACACCCCCCGCTACCCTCTAGAAGGTAACTAATCCAAAACTACCCTCTTTGAACCCTGTACCTTAACCCTTGAGCCCTGCACCCTATTCTTAATACTTGTCTCCTCTCACTCCCTATAGTACTGCTCCGGTGAATCCAGTATTATCCACACAGCCTGCTGACTGTCACACCAGTAGCAGTGCTACTGTGGATCAACAGCTAACTACTACCACAGTCTATTGAGTACCATACCAAGAACAGGTAACTCACGACCCAACTCAGAGTCCAGCAGAGACATCTCTGTCGAGTTCCACCCCCACTTATCCATACATTTTTTTGTGTACCCCACTCTAGGTACCCCTCGTCCTCCCTCCCAGGCACCAACACGTGCCACCAGTGAACCTCCATACCCCATACGAGGCACCAGTATCAGGTAACCACAGACAAACAGATACCTACCCCTTCCCCCATCGCTTATTAGTATACCATATTTATACATTCCTATTCTATCCCACCAGGTCTACAAGCCTTTGCCTCCTTATACATCTACTGCAACCGAACATCCTCAGACTACGAGGGAAAAAGGCCTATTTTTATCAATCAGTGATTACCTTGTATCAGTGGACACCGATCTATTTATCGATTTTATAACTTTTAATACTTTTAATAACTATTCTTATATCCGACCCAGTGACCTCACTGAGTCTGAATCATTTTAACTAGCTATTTTTAAGCACATGTTCGATTAAATAAAATTATCCCTTGCACTCAAAATCTCTCGTGCCGTCCTTCTGTTCACTACCACTAGCGCAAATTTACTTCTTCTCGGCTATATCAACACTTATTTGGACAACCCTGGTTCCCTGTCCACAAATTTGCTGCCACTAGTAGTGACGAGCCCACAGCGCCTCCTGTACCCATATACTAACCAATTATATATATATATTATATAAAAAAATTAACATCTAGTTGCATAAAAGTTTTGACCTGTCAGAGTTCTGCTAGAAATCTATTAAACCCCTTGATGAATTGGGGCCAGATCGGCCGTTACCTTTAGAAACCACTTACCGGCACCTGATAGTTGTGCACGATCTCTGGACAACAGCGCAGCATTAACATCACCGTTCTCCTGGTCACTGTAGATCACGGTCGCCATTATAGTCAGATTCTGCAGGCAAAATATAAGAATGAGCCACGTTTCATTTTAGAACACACCAACAAGTAGTGTCCTCCTCACCAACCCCTGGACAATCTCCTGACACCACAACTCAGGAATATTAGAGGAGCCCTTCATAATGCTGGTCCTTGTCAGGAGGAGTATAGCGTGAGCTCAGGAGAGGAAGCCATTCCTGGTAAGCAGGTGCCCAGTGTTATAGCGATGATCCTCCTACAGATGCCAGGACCAGAGAATAGAGGACTGTGCCTCCAACCACAGCAACAACCCATTACAGGAACCGGACAGATCCATAGAGCCATGAGCAGCACTGATCAGTAGCCATGTCTACACTGCAGCAATTACCCATTACCGGAACCGGACAGATCCATAGAGCCATGAGCAGCACTGATCAGCAGCCATGTCTACACTGCAGCAATTACCCATTACAGGGACCTGACAGATCCATAGTGCTATGAGCAGCACTGATCAGCCGCCATGTCTACACTGCAGCAATTACCCATTACAGGGTCCTGACAGATCCATAGGGCTATGAGCAGCACTGATCAGCAGCCATGTCTACACTGCAGCAATTACCCATTACAGGGTCCTGACAGATCCATAGTGCTATGAGCAGCACTGATCAGCCGCCATGTCTACACTGCAGCAATTACCCATTACAGGGTCCTGACAGATCCATAGGGCTATGAGCTGCACTGATCAGGAGCCATGTGTACACTGCAGCAATTGCCCATTACAGGGACCTGACAGATCCATAGTGCTATGAGCAGCACTGATCAGCTGCCATGTCTACACTGCAGCAATTACCCATTACAGGGACCTGACAGATCCATAGTGCTATGAGCTGCACTGATCAGGAGCCATGTGTACACTGCAGCAATTGCCCATTACAGGGACCTGACAGATCCATAGTGCTATGAGCAGCACTGATCAGCAGCCATGTCTACACTGCAGCAATTACCCATTACAGGGACCTGACAGATCCATAGTGTTATGAGCAGCACTGATCAGCAGCCATGTCTACACTGCAGCAATTACCCATTACAGGGTCCTGACAGATCCATACTGCTATGAGCAGCACTGATCAGCAGCCATGTCTACACTGCAGCAATTACCCATTACAGGGACCTGACAGATCCATAGTGCTATGAGCAGCACTGATCAGTAGCCATGTCTACACTGCAGCAATTACCCATTACAGGGTCCTGACAGATCCATTCTGCTATGAGCAGCACTGAGCAGCAGCCATGTCTACACTGCAGCAACTACCCATTACAGGGACCTGACAGATCCATAGTGTTATGAGCAGCACTGATCAGCCGCCATGTCTACACTGCAGCAATTACCCATTACAGAGTCTTGATCGATCCATAGTGCTATGAGCTGCACTGATCAGCAGCCATATCTACACTGCAGCAATTACCCATTACAGGGTCCTGACAGATCCATAGTGCTATGAGCAGCACTGATCAGCAGCCATGTCTACACTGCAACAATTACCCATTACAGGGACCTGACAGATCCACAGTGCTATGAGCAGCACTGATCAGCAGCTATGCCTACACTGCAGCAATTACCCATTACAGGGACCTGACAGATCCATAGTGCTATGAGCAGCACTGATCAGTAGCCATGTCTACACTGCAGCAATTACCCATTACAGGGTCCTGACAGATCCATTCTGCTATGAGCAGCACTGAGCAGCAGCCATGTCTACACTGCAGCAATTACCCATTACAGGGACCTGACAGATCCATAGTGTTATGAGCAGCACTGATCAGCCGCCATGTCTACACTGCAGCAATTACCCATTACAGGGTCTTGATCGATCCATAGTGCTATGAGCAGCACTGATCAGCAGCCATGTCTACACTGCAGCAATTACCCATTACAGGGACCTGACAGATCCATAGTGCTATGAGCAGCACTGATCAGCAGCCATGTCTACACTGCAGCAATTACCCATTACAGGGTCCTGACAGATCCATATTGCTATGAGCAGCACTGATCAGCAGCCGTGTCTACACTGCAGCAATTACGCATTACAGGGTCCTGACAGATCCATAGTGCTATGAGCAGCACTGATCAGCAGCCATGTCTACACTGCAGCAATTACCCATTACAGGGTCCTGACCGATCCATAGTGCTATGAGCAGCACTGATCAGCAGCCATGTCTACACTGCAGCAATTACCCATTACAGGGACCTGACAGATCCATAGTGCTATGAGCAGCACTGATCAGCAGCCATGTCTACACTGCAGCAATTACCCATTACAGGGTCCTGACAGATCCATAGTGCTATGAGCAGCACTGATCAGCAGCCATGTCTACACTGCAGCAATTACCCATTACAGGGTCCTGACAGATCCATAGTGCTATGGGCAGCACTGATCAGCAGCCATGTCTACACTGCAGCAATTACCCATTACAGGGACCTGACAGATCCATAGTGCTATGAGCAGCACTGATCAGCAGCCATGTCTACACTGCAGCAATTACCCATTACAGGGTCCTGACAGATCCATATTGCTATGAGCAGCACTGATCAGCAGCCATGTCTACACTGCAGCAATTACGCATTACAGGGTCCTGACAGATCCATAGTGCTATGAGCAGCACTGATCAGCAGCCATGTCTACACTGCAGCAATTACCCATTACAGGGTCCTGACCGATCCATAGTGCTATGAGCAGCACTGATCAGCAGCCATGTCTACACTGCAGCAATTACCCATTACAGGGTCCTGACAGATCCATAGTGCTATGAGCAGCACTGATCAGCAGCCATGTCTACACTGCAGCAATTACCCATTACAGGGACCTGACAGATCCATAGTGCTATGAGCAGCACTGATCAGCAGCCATGTCTACACTGCAGCAATTACCCATTACAGGGTCCTGACAGATCCATAGTGCTATGAGCAGCACTGATCAGCAGCCATGTCTACACTGCAGCAATTACCCATTACAGGGTCCTGACAGATCCATAGTGCTATGGGCAGCACTGATCAGCAGCCATGTCTACACTGCAGCAATTACCCATTACAGGGACCTGACAGATCCATAGTGTTATGAGCAGCACTGATCAGCCGCCATGTCTGCACTGCAGCAATTACCCATTACAGGGTCCTGACCAATCCATAGTGCTATGAGCAGCACTGATCAGCAGCCATGTCTACACTGTAGCAATTGCCCATTACAGGGTCCTCACAGATCCATAGTGCTATGAGCAGCACTGATCAGCAGCCATGTCTACACTGCAGCAATTACCCATTACAGGGTCCTGACAGATCCATAGTGCTATGAGCAGCACTGATCAGCAGCCATGTCTACACTGCAGCAATTACCCATTACAGGGTCCTGACCGATCCATAGTGCTATAAGCAGCACTGATCAGCAGCCATGTCTACACTGCAGCAATTACCCATTACAGGGTCCTCACAGATCCATAGTGCTATGAGCAGCACTGATCAGCAGCCGTGTCTACACTGCAGCAATTACCCATTACAGGGTCCTGACAGATCCATAGTGCTATGAGCAGCACTGATCAGCAGCCATGTCTACACTGCAGCAATTACCCATTACAGGGTCCTGACAGATCCATAGTGCTATGAGCAGCACTGATCAGCCGCCATGTCTACACTGCAGCAATTACCCATTACTGGGTCCTGACAGATCCATAGTGCTATGAGCAGCACTGATCAGCAGCCATGTCTACACTGCAGCAATTACCCATTACAGGGTCCTGACAGATCCATAGTGCTATGAGCAGCACTGATCAGCAGCCATGTCTACACTGAAGCAATTACCCATTACAGGGTCCTGACAGATCCATAGTGCTATGAGCAGCACTGATCAGCAGCCATGTCTACACTGCAGCAATTACCTATTACAGGGTCCTGACAGATCCATAGTGCAATGAGCAGCACTTATCAGTCACCATGTCTACACTGCAGCAATTACCCATTACAGGGTCCTGACAGATCCATAGTGCTATGAGCAGCACTGATCAGCAGCCATGTCTACACTGCAGCAATTACCCATTACAGGGTCCTGACAGATCCATAGTGCTATGAGCAGCACTGATCAGCAGCCATGTCTACACTGCAGCAATTACCCATTACAGAGTCCTTCCAGATCCATAGTGCTATGAGCAGCAATGATCAGCAGCCATGTCTACACTGCAGCAATTACCTATTACAGGGTCCTGACAGATCCATAGTGCAATGAGCAGCACTTATCAGCCGCCATGTCTACACTGCAGCAATTACCCATTACAGGGTCCTGACAGATCCATAGTGCTATGAGCAGCACTGATCAGCAGCCATGTCTACACTGCAGCAATTACCTATTACAGGGTCCTGACAGATCCATAGTGCAATGAGCAGCACTTATCAGCCGCCATGTCTACACTGCAGCAATTACCCATTACAGGGTCCTGACAGATCCATAGTGCTATGAGCAGCACTGCTCAGCAGCCATGTCTACACTGCAGCAATTACCCATTACAGGGTCCTGACAGATCCATAGTGTTATGAGCAGCACTGATCAGCAGCCATGTCTACACTGCAGCAATTACCCATTACAGGGTCCTGACAGATCCATAGTGCTATGGGCAGCACTGATCAGCAGCCATGTCTACACTGCAGCAATTACCCATTACAGGGACCTGACAGATCCATAGTGCTATGAGCAGCACTGATCAGCAGCCATGTCTACACTGCAGCAATTACCCATTACAGGGTCCTGACAGATCCATTCTGCTGCGAGCAGCACTGATCAGCAGCCATGTCTACACTGCAGCAATTACCCATTACAGGGTCCTGACAGATCCATTCTGCTATGAGCAGCACTGATCAGTAGCCATGTCTACACTGCAGCAATTACCCATTACAGGGTCCTGACAGATCCATAGTGCTATGAGCAGCACTGATCAGCAGCCATGTCTACACTGCAGCAATTACCCATTACAGGGACCTGAAAGATCCATAGTGCTATGAGCAGCACTGATCAGCCGCCATGTCTACACTGCAGCAATTACCCATTACAGGGTCCTGACAGATAACATACAACATAAAAAAAATTTTTTATGGGCATCATAAACACCCTTTAAAAAAATTTGTGGGTGTTGCATCACGGACCACGGTCACCCTGGTGATATGGTGGTGGATGATGAGGAGAAGGAGGAGGACAAGAGCAAATAGCCACCAAAATCAGGAAGCGTATACCCATGTGTGGGTGTGAAAAGGTGCATGTGAATACACCTCCCAAAAAAAGACACTGGTTTGAGTTTATGTTACGCTGCTTTCATACTGTGGTGTTGAGAAGTCTGGCCCAATCCAGCCCTTGTTCATTTTTATAAGAGACAGCCTGTCAGCATTTTCAGTTGACAGGCGGATGTGCTTATCAGTTATAATTCCACCAACGTCACTAAAAACCCGCTCTGATAAAACACTGGCGGCAGGGCAGGCCGGGACCTCCAAGGCGTAGAGAGCCAGTTCATTCCACGTATCCAGCTTGGATACCAAACAATTATAAGGCACAGAGGAATTACAGAGGACGTTGGTACGGTCGGCAAGGTACTCCCTCAGCATCTTCCCAAACTTTGCTCTCCTTGTGAGAGTACCCCGAGCCTCAGGGCCTGGGAGGGGCAGAGAAAATTCTCCCAGAACTTGGACAGTGTTCCACTGCCTCTGCTGGATTGGAGTTGTGTCTCTCGCCTCTGCTGCTTGGTTGTCCAACGAACTGTGACCTCTGCCACCAGCGTTTTCAGATTTTTAATAGTTCCGCAACAAGGGCCTTCTGGTACTGCCCCATTTTTGTAGACCTGTCCGCCTCAGGAATAAGAGATAGAAATTTCTACTTGTAGAGTGGGTCTAGAAGTGTCACCAACCAGTAATGACGGTCACCCAAAATTTTGAGAACGCGAGGGTCATGGGAAAGGCAGCGTAACAAACTCAGCCATGCGTGCCAGACTGCTAACAGGCAATACTTCTGTGTCCTCACCAATAGGACCACTGACCATGCTCTCCTCCTCTCTGTCCTCAGACCATCCACGCTGAACAGACGGTATGACAGTAGTGCAGATAGTACCATCTATAGCGCAGGAAACTAGCTCCTGTTCTTACTCCTCCTCTTCCTCATTGTCACCCAATCCACATTGGGATGAGATGAGGCTGGGCTGTGTGTAATCACCCTGTATGGTTCCTTGCTCCATCTCATCGTGCTCCGCCAGCAGTGCATACTCTTTTATTGTGAGCAGAGAGCATTTCAGAAGACAGAAGCAGGATGGTGACGCTAAGGCTAAGTGCCCACATAGCGTTTTTCAAGCGTATATGCTGTGGAATTTCCGCAGCATAAATGCTTGTTAAACGCTAGGTAATCCGCCCCCCATGGTCCCCAAGGGGATTCCGCAAGTTCTATGCCCATGCTGCGGATGTTTCCGCAGCGTTTATGCTGCGCTCAAAAATCCGCAGCATGTCCATTAATTTTGCGGAAGCGCAGCGTAATCGCCGCCATTGACTTGCATTGAGACGCACATAATTCGTGTCAGTACATTTGTACTCACGGATTATATGCGTTTCAATGTGCGGATGGTACCCAGTTCTGGAGGAGAGGAGACTCTCATCCAGACCTGGGTACCATTGTACCTGTAAAAAAAAGAATAAAATAAAAAATAAAGTTTATATTCACCTTTTGATGGCCCCCGGTCTCCTTCCCTTTGCTTGCGGGCAGGACTGAAGGACCTGCGGTGACGTCACAGTCATGTGACCGCAGGCCCTTCAGTGCAGTGTCCTGCGATCAGCTAGCAGACAGAAGCGAGCGCAGCTACACACGCCGGGCCATCGGAGGGTAAGTATAGGTTTATTTTTTTATTTTTAAACATTCTTACGGTCACACTATATAAATCCATGCCGGTTGCATGGATTTATATAGTGTGACCTAGTTGTCAAGCACTTTCCAAGTGATGCTAAAATCGCCTGGAAAGCGCTTGTCAATCCGCATGCGGAAACGCATGTGAAAACGCTTCAAATCCGCATGTATTTGGCAGGAAAAACGCATGCATAATCTGCCAGGGAGATGCAGAAATGATGCAGAAATTTTCTGCTTCATTTCTGCATCGTGGGCACATAGCCTAATTATGGCGTCATCGCCACTCACCATCTTGGTGGAGTCCTCAAAGTTTTGGAGGATATGTCTGACATCCATGTCCACTCCTGAGGTGTTACGTGGAGTCTGAACTGAATACCGACGGCCTTGTTGATGCTGGTAGTCAACAACTGCCCTCTTCTGCTCACAAATCCTTCCCAACATCTGCAGTGTAGAGTTCCAACGCGTAGGGACATCACACACCAGTCTATGGGCCGGAAGCTGCAAACGCTGCGGAAACACGGCAAGGGTGGCGGAAGCTGGAGGTGATTTTCTAAAATGGGCACACAGGCGGCGTACTTTAACAAGCAGATCCGGCAGCTCCAGGTAGGATTTGAGACAGCGCTGAACCACGAGGTTAAGCACATGGGCCAGGCATGGTACGTGTGTGAGCTCGCCTCAGAGCTGCCACCAGGGTCCGGCCATTGTCACACACGACCATGCCTGGTTTTAGGCTCGGCGGTGTGAGCCACAGATCTACCTGCTCTCCCTCCACTGTCTGATTCCGGAGTGACTGACGAGCACAGCGGCCCCAGGTCTGATATAGACCTGATGACTCTGTGCGGCCAGCCAATCACTGTAATGCCACAACCAACATGGCTGCAGCATTACAATGAGTGACAGGCAATCCCTGCATGTTCATTAGCTCGGTAAAGAGCAACAAACATGCAGGGAGGGGACTCGAGCTCCCGCCGAGCAACCCCGGAAATACTCGGCGAGCGTGGAGCATCTCCAGCAGTGAGATGCTGGGGCGAGCACCGAGCAGTAGAGAGCATGCTCGCTCATCACTAGTCTTCATGCATCAGGTCCATGTATTTAGCAGTACATGATTCATCTGCACTACCACAGACTGTAGAGACAAGAAGAGGAAACCCCAGAGAATTAGTAGGGAGGTTTCTCTCTAACTACAGAAGCCGGGCGAAGAGCAGCTCATCATTCAGCCCCATGCTATACCTGCATCCACCACCAGGGGGAGCCCGGGGAACAGACTTGTGTTATAGAGCCCATATATGAAATCCTATGCGCAGGGCTCCCCCTACTGGTGTCTAGCGGCAGCGCAAGACTAGAGTAAGCCACAGGAGAGCCAACATGGCGACATTACAGCTCCCGGCACACCAGCACCATCAGGACATAGGCGGGCATGCTGGGAGTTGTAGTCTCACGGCAGCTGACAAGCCAGCGCTTGTCATGTAACGGAGGTAATAAGACGCCATAACACAAACCGCCCTCCACCAGCAGCGTAACAGGCAGGGAAGCCGGGAACGTATTCACAGACGGTTACTAGACACCGCCTGACAGCCGCTCCTGAGAGCGGAGCGGGCACCGATAAAGAGCACGGACGGGAAGCCGGGACCGCCGATCCAGAACTGTCATCAGCGCGTCCTGATTGGTCGCTGCCCCGGCACCTCTGTAATCTGATTGGATAATGGACGGGCCGCTCTTATTAGCTGGAGACACGTCACCTACTCGCCTGTAATAGCGCTATAATAGTCCTGATATCACTGTACAGGGGAGGAGCTTGGCTGCGCTTTATAGGGGGGGTTATAGGATTTCATCCCTGGGGGGGTCTCATCTGTTTTATCTTATGTAACGTAAATCTGTAGGCTCCAAGATACATAAAAGCACGGGGTTTCCTGTGTCCCTGCTGGGCTCTTGTGGTTATTCTCAGCGGGGGATACCCGTGTTACATTGTGGGGTCCAGCACAGAGTCTCGCAGTGTCTGCCAGTGAGGCTGTGTTCACACTGCGCCTCTCACAGGCGGATTCCGCCACAGAAAGCCCCTGAGGAAGCCGGAGGCCGCTGCCAGGAATAGACGGCGTCTCTGTACTCCCTCGCGGGGCCCATGGTGGCTCAGACACGTCTCTTATCAAGCCGCAGAGAAGTGTCCCCTCCGGCCTCCCCTCCGACCTCCCCTCTGTCCTCCGCTCCGCCCTCCCCTCCGCCCTCCACTCCGTCCTCCCCTCCGCTCCGTCCTCCCCTCCGTCCTCCCCTCCGTCCTCCGCCCTCCCCTCCGTCCTCCCCTCCGTCCTCCCCTTCGTCCTCCGCTCCGCCCTCCCCTCCGTCCTCCGCTCCGTCCTCCGCTCCGTCCTCCCCTCCGTCCTCCCCTCCGTCCTCCCCTCCGTCCTCCGCTCCGCCCTCCCCTCCGTCTTCCGCTCCGTCTTCCGCTCCGTCCTCCGCTCCGTCCTCCCCTCCGCCCTCCCCTCCGTCCTCCCCTCCGTCCTCCCCTCCGTCCTCCGCTCCGCCCTCCCCTCCGTCCTCCGCTCTGTCCTCCGCTCCGTCCTCCCCTCCGTCCTCCGCTCCTCCATCCTCCGCTGCAGAATATTATAAAATCCAGCTCATCTTCTGCAGAATATTATAATATACAGCTCATCTACTGCAGAATATTATAATATACAGCTCATCTACTGCAGAATATTATAATATACAGCTCATCTACTGCAGAATATTATAATATACAGCTCATCTACTGCAGAATATTATAATATACAGCTCATCTGCTGAAGAATATTATATATACAGCTCATCTGCTGCAGAATATTATAATATACAGCTCATCTACTGCAGAATATTATAATATACAGCTCACCTGCTGCAGAATATTATATATACAGCTCATCTTCTGCAGAATATTATAATATACAGCTCATCTACTGCAGAATATTATAATATACAGCTCATCTACTGCAGAATATTATAATATACAACTCATCTTGTGCAGAATATTATAATATACAACTCATCTACTGCAGAATATTATAATATACAGCTCATCTTCTGCAGAATATTATATATACAGCTCATCTTCTGCAGAATATTATAATATACAGCTCATCTACTACAGAATATTATAATATACAGCTCATCTGCTGCAGAATATTATATATACAGCTCATCTTCTGCAGAATATTATAATATACAGCTCACCTGCTGCAGAATATTATAATATACAGCTCATCTACTGCAGAATATTATATATACAGCTCATCTACTGCAGAATATTATAATATACAGCTCATCTGCAGAATATTATAATATACATCTCATCTACTGCAGAATATTATAATATACAACTAATCTACTGCAGAATATTATAATATACAGCTCATCTTCTGCCGAATATTATAATATTCAACTAATCTACTGCAGAATATTATAATATACAGCTCATCTTCTGCAGAATATTATAATATACAGGTCATCTTCTGCCGAATATTATAATATACAACTAATCTACTGCAGAATATTATAATATACAGCTCATCTTCTGCCGAATATTATAATATTCAACTAATCTACTGCAGAATATTATAATATACAGCTCATCTTCTGCAGAATATTATAATATACAGCTCATCTTCTGCAGAATATTATAATATACAACTCATCTACTGCAGAATAATATAATAAACAGCTCATCTTCTGCAGAATATTATAATATACAACTCATCTACTGCAGAATATTATAATATACAACTCATCTGCAGAATATTATAATATACAACTCATCTACTGCAGAATATTATAATATACAGCTCATCTGCTGCAGAATATTATATATACAACTCATCTACTGCAGAATATTATAATATACAGCTCATCTTCTGCAGAATATTATATATACAGCTCATCCACTGCAGAATATTATAATATACTGCTCATCTTCTGCAGAATATTATAATATACAGCTCATCTTCTGCAGAATATTATAATATACAGCTCATCTACTGCAGAATATTATAATATACAACTCATCTTGTGCAGAATATTATAATATACAACTCATCTACTGCAGAATATTATAATATACAGCTCATCTACTGCAGAATATTATAATATACAACTCATCTGCTGCAGAATATTATAATATACAACTCATCTACTGCAGAATATTATAATATACAGCTCATCTACTGCAGAATATTATAATATACAACTCATCTACTGCAGAATATTATATATACAACTCATCTACTGCAGAATATTATAATATACAGCTCATCTACTGCAGAATATTATAATATACAGCTCATCTGCTGCAGAATATTATAATATACAACTCATCTACTGCAGAATATTATAATATACAGCTCATCTACTGCAGAATATTATAATATACAGCTCATCTGCTGCAGAATATTATATATACAACTCATCTACTGCAGAATATTATAATATACAGCTCATCTTCTGCAGAATATTATAATATACAACTCATCTACTGCAGAATATTATATATACAGCTCATCTACTGCAGAATATTATAATATACTGCTCATCTACTGCAGAATATTATAATATACAGCTCATCTTCTGCAGAATATTATAATATACAGCTCACCTGCTGCAGAATATTATAATATACTGCTCATCTTCTGCAGAATATTATAATATACAGCTCATCTTCTGCAGAATATTATATATACAGCTCATCTACTGCAGAATATTATAATATACAGCTCATCTTCTGCAGAATATTATAATATACAACTCATCTACTGCAGAATATTATAATATACAGCTCATCTTCTGCAGAATATTATATATACAGCTCATCTACTGCAGAATATTATAATATACAGCTCAATGCTACAGAATATTATAATATACAACTCATCTACTGCAGAATATTATAATATACAGCTCATCTTCTGCAGAATATTATAATGTACAGCTCATCTTCTGCAGAATATTATAATATACTGCTCATCTTCTGCAGAATATTATAATATACAGCTTATCTTCTGCAGAATATTATATATACAGCTCATCTACTGCAGAATATTATAATATACAGCTCATCTACTGCAGAATATTATATATACAGCTCATCTACTGCAGAATATTATATATACAGATCATCTACTGCAGAATATTATAATATACAGCTCATCTTCTGCAGAATATTATAATATACAGCTCATCTTCTGCAGAATATTATATATACAGCTCATCTACTGCAGAATATTATAATATACAGCTCATCTACTGCAGAATATTATATATACAGCTCATCTTCTGCAGAATATTATAATATACAGCTCACCTGCTGCAGAATATTATAATATACAGCTCATCTACTGCAGAATATTATAATATACAGCTCATCTACTGCAGAATATTATAATATACAGCTCATCTGCTGCAGAATATTATAATATACAGCTCATCTACTGCAGAATATTATAATATACAGCTCACCTGCTGCAGAATATTATAATATACAGCTCATCTACTGCAGAATATTATAATATACAGCTCATCTTCTGCAGAATATTATAATATACAGCTCATCTGCAGAATATTATAATATACAGCTCATCTACTGCAGAATATTATATATACAGCTCATCTACTGCAGAATATTATAATATACAGCTCATCTACTGCATAATATTATAATATACAGCTCATCTGCAGAATATTATAATATACAGCTCATCTACTGCAGAATATTATAATATACAGCTCATCTTCTGCAGAATATTATAATATACAGCTCATCTACTGCAGAATTTTATAATATACAGCTCACCTGCTGCAGAATATTATAATATACAGCGCATCTACTGCAGAATATTATATATACAGCTCATCTACTACAGAATATTATAATATACAGCTCATCTGCTGCAGAATATTATAATATACAGCTCATCTACTGCAGAATATTATAATATACAGCGCATCTACTGCAGAATATTATAATATACAGCTCATCTACTACAGAATATTATATATACAACTCATCTACTGCAGAATATTATAATATACAGCTCATCTGCTGCAGAATATTATATATACAACTCATCTACTGCAGAATATTATAATATACAGCTCATCTTCTGCAGAATATTATATATACAGCTCATCTACTGCAGAATATTATAATATACTGCTCATCTTCTGCAGAATATTATAATATACAGCTCATCTTCTGCAGAATATTATAATATACAGCTCATCTACTGCAGAATATTATAATATACAACTCATCTTGTGCAGAATATTATAATATACAACTCATCTACTGCAGAATATTATAATATACAGCTCATCTACTGCAGAATATTATAATATACAGCTCATCTGCTGCAGAATATTATAATATACAACTCATCTACTGCAGAATATTATAATATACAGATCATCTGCTGCAGAATATTATATATACAGCTCATCTACTGCAGAATATTATAATATACAACTCATCTACTGCAGAATATTATATATACAGCTCATCTACTGCAGAATATTATAATATACTGCTCATCTACTGCAGAATATTATAATATACAGCTCATCTTCTGCAGAATATTATAATATACAGCTCACCTGCTGCAGAATATTATAATATACTGCTCATCTTCTGCAGAATATTATAATATACAGCTCATCTTCTGCAGAATATTATATATACAGCTCATCTACTGCAGAATATTATAATATACAGCTCATCTACTGCAGAATATTATATATACAGCTCATCTTCTGCAGAATATTATAATATACAACTCATCTACTGCAGAATATTATAATATACAGCTCATCTTCTGCAGAATATTATAATATACAGCTCATCTTCTGCAGAATATTATATATACAGCTCATCTGCTGCAGAATATTATATATACAGCTCATCTACTGCAGAATATTATAATATACAGCTCATCTACTGCATAATATTATAATATACAGCTCATCTGCAGAATATTATAATATACAGCTCATCTACTGCAGAATATTATAATATACAGCTCATCTTCTGCAGAATATTATAATATACAGCTCATCTACTGCAGAATTTTATAATATACAGCTCACCTGCTGCAGAATATTATAATATACAGCGCATCTACTGCAGAATATTATATATACAGCTCATCTACTACAGAATATTATAATATACAGCTCATCTGCTGCAGAATATTATAATATACAGCTCATCTACTGCAGAATATTATAATATACAGCGCATCTACTGCAGAATATTATAATATACAGCTCATCTACTACAGAATATTATATATACAACTCATCTACTGCAGAATATTATAATATACAGCTCATCTGCTGCAGAATATTATATATACAACTCATCTACTGCAGAATATTATAATATACAGCTCATCTTCTGCAGAATATTATATATACAGCTCATCTACTGCAGAATATTATAATATACTGCTCATCTTCTGCAGAATATTATAATATACAGCTCATCTTCTGCAGAATATTATAATATACAGCTCACCTGCTGCAGAATATTATAATATACTGCTCATCTTCTGCAGAATATTATAATATACAGCTCATCTTCTGCAGAATATTATATATACAGCTCATCTACTGCAGAATATTATAATATACAGCTCATCTACTGCAGAATATTATATATACAGCTCATCTTCTGCAGAATATTATAATATACAACTCATCTACTGCAGAATATTATAATATACAGCTCATCTTCTGCAGAATATTATAATATACAGCTCATCTTCTGCAGAATATTATATATACAGCTCATCTGCTGCAGAATATTATATATACAGCTCATCTACTGCAGAATATTATAATATACAGCTCATCTACTGCATAATATTATAATATACAGCTCATCTGCAGAATATTATAATATACAGCTCATCTACTGCAGAATATTATAATATACAGCTCATCTTCTGCAGAATATTATAATATACAGCTCATCTACTGCAGAATTTTATAATATACAGCTCACCTGCTGCAGAATATTATAATATACAGCTCATCTACTGCAGAATATTATATATACAGCTCATCTACTACAGAATATTATAATATACAGCTCATCTACTGCAGAATATTATAATATACAGCTCATCTACTGCAGAATATTATATATACAGCTCACCTGCTGCAGAATATTATATATACAGCTCATCTACTGCAGAATATTATATATACAGCTCATCTGCTGCAGAATATTATAATATACAGCTCATCTACTACAGAATATTATAATATACAGCTCACTTGCTGCAGAATATTATAATATACAGCTCATCTACTGCAGAATATTATATATACAGCTCATCTACTGCAGAATATTATATATACAGCTCATCTACTGCAGAATATTATAATATACAGCTCATCTTCTGCAGAATATTATAATATACAGCTCATCTTCTGCAGAATATTATAATATACAGCTCATCTACTACAGAATATTATAATATACAGCTCAATGCTACATAATATTATAATATAAAACTCAGCTACTGCAGAATATTATAATATACAGCTCATCTTCTGCAGAATATTATAATATACAACTCATCTACTGCAGAATATTATAATATACAGCTCATCTGCAGAATATTATAATATACAGCTCATCTTCTGCAGAATATTATAATATACAGCTCACCTGCAGAATATTATAATATACAGCTCATCTACTGCAGAATATTATAATATACAGCTCATCTTCTGCAGAATATTATAATATACAGCTCATCTACTGCAGAATATTATATTATACAACTCATCTGCTGCAGAATATTATAATATACAGCTCATCTACTGCAAAATATTATAATATAAAGCTCATCTTCTGCAGAATATTATAATATAACGCTCATCTTCTGCAGAATATTATAATATACAGCTCATCTACTGCAGAATATTATAATATACAGCTCATCTACTGCAGAATATTATAATATACAACTCATCTGCTGCAGAATATTATAATATACAGCTCATGTACTGCAGAATATTATAATATACAGCTCATCTGCTGCAGAATATTATATATACAGCTCATCTACTGCAGAATATTATAATATACAGCTCATCTACTGCAGAATATTATAATATACAGCTCACCTGCTGCAGAATATTATAATATACAGCTCATCTACTGCAGAATATTATAATATACAGCTCACCTGCTGCAGAATATTATAATATACAGCTCATCTACTACAGAATATTACAATATACAGCTCATCTTCTGCAGAATATTATAATATACAGCTCATCTACTGCAGAATATTATAATATACAACTCATCTACTGCAGAATATTATAATATACAACTCATCTGCTGCAGAATATTACAATATACAGCTCATCTTCTGCAGAGTATTATAATATACAGCTCATCTACTGCCGAATATTATAGTATACAGCTCATCTTCTGCAGAATATTATATATACAGCTCTTCTACTGCAGAATATTATAATAAACAGCTCATCTTCTGCAGAATATTATATATACAGCTCATCTACTGAAGAATATTATAATATACAGCTCATATACTGCAGAATATTATAATATACAGCTCACCTGCTGCAGAATATTATAATATACAGCTCATCTACTGCAGAATATTATAATATACAGCTCACCTGCTGCAGAATATTATAATATACAGCTCATCTACTGCAGAATATTATAATATACAGCTCATCTTCTGCAGAATATTATAATATACAGCTCATCTGCAGAATATTATAATATACAGCTCATCTACTGCAGAATATTATATATACAGCTCATCTACTGCAGAATATTATAATATACAGCTCATCTACTGCATAATATTATAATATACAGCTCATCTGCAGAATATTATAATATACAGCTCATCTACTGCAGAATATTATAATATACAGCTAATCTTCTGCAGAATATTATAATATACAGCTCATCTACTGCAGAATTTTATAATATACAGCTCACCTGCTGCAGAATATTATAATATACAGCGCATCTACTGCAGAATATTATATATACAGCTCATCTACTGCAGAATATTATATTATACAGCTCATCTACTGCAGAATATTATATATACAGCTCATCTACAGCAGAATATTATATATACAGCTCATCTACTGCAGAATAATATATATACAGCTCATCTTCTGCAGAATATTATATATACAGCTCATCTACAGCAGAATATTATATATACAGCTCATCTACTGCAGAATAATATATATACAGCTCATCTTCTGCAGAATATTATATATACAGCTCATCTACAGCAGAATATTATATATACAGCTCATCTACTGCAGAATATTATATATACAGCTCACCTGCTGCAGAATATTATAATATACAGCGCATCTACTGCAGAATATTATATATACAGCTCATCTACTGCAGAATATTATAATATACAGCTCATCTACTGCAGAATATTATAATATACAGCTCATCTACTGCAGAATATTATAATATACAGCTCATCTACTGCAGAATATTATAATATACAGCTCATCTACTGCAGAATATTATAATATACAGCGCATCTACTGCAGAATATTATAATATACAGCTCATCTACTACAGAATATTATATATACAGCTCATCTACTGCAGAATATTATAATATACATCTCATCTACTGCAGAATATTATATATACAGCTCATCTTCTGCAGAATATTATAATATACAGCTCACCTGCTACAGAATATTATAATATACAGCTCACCTGCTGCAGAATATTATAATATACAGCGCATCTACTGCAGAATATTATAATATACAGCTCATCTACTACAGAATATTATAATATACAGCTCATCTACTGCAGAATATTATAATATACAGCTCATCTACTGCATAATATTATAATATACAGCTCATCTGCAGAATATTATAATATACAGCTCATCTACTACAGAATATTATAATATACAGCTCATCTACTACAGAATATTATAATATACAGCTCATCTACTGCAGAATATTATATATACAGCTCATCTACTACAGAATATTATAATATACAGCTCATCTACTGCAGAATATTATAATATACAGCTCATCTTCTGCAGAATATTATAATATACAGCTCACCTGCTACAGAATATTATATATACAGCTCATCTGCTGCAGAATATTATAATATACAGCTCACCTGCTGCAGAATATTATAATATACAGCTCATCTACTGCAGAATATTATAATATACAGCTCATCTACTACAGAATATTATAATATACAGCTCACCTGCTGCAGAATATTATAATATACAGCTCATCTGCTTCAGAATATTATAATATGCAGCTCATCTACTGCAGAATATTATAATATACAGCTCACCTGCTTCAGAATATTATAATATGCAGCTCATCTACTGCAGAATATTATAATATACAGCTCATCTGCTGAAGAATATTATAATATACAGCTTATCTGCTGAAGAATATTATATATACAGCTCATCTACTGCAGAATATTATAATATACAGCTCATCTGCTGCAGAATATTATAATATACAGCTCATCTGTTGTAGAATATTATAATATACAGCTCACCTGCTGTAGAATATTATATATACAGCTTATCTACTGCAGAATATTATATACAGTATACAGCTCATCTACTGCAGAATATTATAATATACAGCTAATCTACGGCAGAATATTATAATATACAGTACGGACCAAAAGTTTGGACACACCTTCTCATTTAAGATTTTTCTGTATTTTCATGACTTTAAAAATTGTACATTCACACTGAAGGCATCAGAACTATGAATTAACACATGTGGAATTATATACTTAACAAAAAAGTGTGAAACAACTGAAAATATGTCTTATATTCTAGGTTCTTCAAAGTAGCCACCTTTTGCTTTGGTGACCGCTTTGCACACTCTTGGCATTCTCTTGATGACCTTCAAGAGGTAGTCACCGGAAATGGTTTACACTTCACAGGTGTGCCCTGTCAGGTTTAATAAGTGGTTTTTTTTGCCTTATAAATGGGGTTGGGACCATCAGTTGTGTTGTGCAGAAGTCAGGTGGATACACAGCTGATAGTCCTACTGAATAGACTGTTAGAATTTGTATTATGGCAAGAGAAAAGCAGCTAAGTAAAGAAAAACTTGTACTTCAAGAAATGAAGGTCAGTCAGTCCGAAAAATTGGGCAAACTTTGAAAGTGTCCCCAAGTGCAGTTGCACAAACCATCAATCGCTACAAAGAAACTGGCCCACATGAGGCCCGCCCCAGGAAAGGAAGACCAAGAGTCACCTCTGCTTCTGAGAATAAGTTTATCTGAGTCGCCAGCCTCAGAAATCGCAGGTTAACAGCAGCTCAGATTAGAGACCAGGTCAATGCCACACAGAGTTCTAGCAGCAGACACATCTCTTCAACAACTGTTAAGAGGAGACTTTGTGCAGCAGGCCTTCATGGTAAAATAGCTGCTAGGAAACCACTGCTAAGGACAGGCAACAAGCAGAAGAGACTTGTTTGGGCTAAAGAACACAAGGAATGGACATTAGACCAGTGGAAATCTGTGCTTTGGTCTGATGAGTCCAAATTTGAGATCTTTGGTTCCAACCACCGAGTCTTTGTGCGACGCAGAAAAGGTGAACAGATGGACTCTACATGCCTGGTTCCCACCGTGAAGCATGGAGGAGGAGGTGTGGGGGTGCTTTGCTGGTGACACTGTTGGGGATTTATTCAAAATTGAAGGCATACTGAATCAGCATGGCTACCACAGCATCTTGCAGCGGCATGCTATTCCATCCGGTTTTCGTTTAGTTGGACCATCATTTATTTTTCAACAGGACAATGACCCCAAACACACCTCCAGGCTGTGTAAGGGCTATTTGACCAAGAAGGAGAGTGATGGGGTGCTACGCCAGATGACCTGGCCTCCACAGTCACCAGACCTGAACCCAATCGAGATGGTTTGGGGTGAGCTGGACCGCAGAGTGAAGGCAAAAGGGCCAACAAGTGCTAAGCAACTCTGGGAACTCCTTCAAGATTGTTGGAAGACCATTTCTGGTGACTACCTCTTGAAGCTCATGAAGAGAATGCCAAGAGTGTGCAAAGCAGTCATCAAAGCAAAAGGTGGCTACTTTGAAGAACCTAGAATATAAGACATATTTTCAGTTGTTTCACACTTTTTTGCTAAGTATATAATTCCACATGTGTTAATTCATAGTTTTGATGCCTTCAGTGTGAATGTACAATTTTCATAGTCATGAAAATACAGAAAAATCTTTAAATGAGAAGGTGTGTCCAAACTTTTGGTCTGTACTGTACATCTCATCTACTGCAGAATATTATAATATACAGCTCATCTACTGCAGAATATTATAATATACAGCTCACCTGCTACAGAATATTATAATATACAGCTCATCTACTGCTGACTGTTCAGACACAAATATATCTGTTTAAAAGATTCTGGTGTAGGCCAGAGAACTAGAACTGTGGTTTTCCTCTTCCACGGTTCAAATCTGGGTGTAATCCACCTTTTTGCCTTTTTTACATAAAAAAAAAACAGTTTGAGTGTCTCGCTGACTGTTCAGACACAAATATATCTGTTTAAAAGATTCTGGTGTAGGCCAGAGAACTAGAACTGTGGTTTTCCTCTTCCATGGTTCAAATCTGGGTGTAATCCACCTTTTTGCCTTTTTTACATAAAAAAAACAGTTTAAGTGTCTTGCTGACTGTTCAGACACAAATATATCTGTTTAAAAGATTCTGGTGTAGGCCAGAGAAATAGAACTGCGGTTTTCCTCTTCCACTGTTCTAATCTCCTTTTTATTACCCTTTTGCCATTGATAGTGCGAGCGTAAGCTATTTTACTTCATTTACAATGGGCAAGGCGCATGGCAAGGGACGTCGAACTGGACGTTCTGGTGATGGTGCGTGCAGAGGACGGGGCCGTGGCCAAGGTGAAAATGTGCCACAACCAACAGCCACATCTTCTCGCTTCCAGTTCTTGACCGAATTACTAGGGAAGCACACAACAACACCACTTTTGCCAACTGATCAGTGTGAACAGATTATTAATTGGATAGCAGATAATGCTTCCAGTCACCCTGGCACCACCATCTCCAGTCTGTCTTCCACACGATCAAGTCTTAGTAGCCGTGAGTCTCGACCGCATACTCCTCCTCACCCTGATGCTCCTTCCTCCCACCATGCCGAGTGTCCTCAGACAGCAACTGATCCCACACTTGGACACTCTGAAGAGCTGTTCACTGGTTCATTTCCATATTTGGGCCCCTCGCCTGCTCCGCTTGAAGTGGTGAAAGAGGAGATCCCATGTAGCGATGGCCAAATATTTGAACAGCCACGGCCACAGGAAGGCGACGCTGGCAATTTGTCACAAGAGGTGGACGATGACGAGACACAATTGCCACGAAGTGAGGAGGAGGACCGTGGTGCGGAAGTGGAAGAGGAGGAGGTGGTGGATGATCTAGTAACTGACCCAACGTGGCAGGAGGACAAGCAGAGCGAGGCAAGCAGCACACAGGGGGAGGGAGACAGAGTACCCCAACAGGCAGGAAGAAGCAGTGTGGTGGCCGCAGACAGAAGGCGGGCAACCGTTCCCTGTAACACCAACACGAGGGACGTTGCCAGTACAACCGGTAGGTCTTCCAGAGTCTGAAATTTTTTTAAAGACTCTGTTAATAACCCCAAAAAGGCCATTTGTACCACCTGCCAGGCCAGCATCAGCAGGGGTGACAAAACTACCAGCCTGACCACCACCAGCATGATCACGCACATGTCAGCAAAGCACCCGACTTTGTGGGGTGAACCCCAGGGTCCACGACCAGTGTCAGTGGGTATCACCACTGCTTCTTCCTCTGTTGTGCATGTAAGAGAACCCCTTGTTGTGCGTGCAAGGCAATCCCCTGTCCATACTGCATGCAAAGATGCCCCCTCCTCTTAGTCTTCACTTGTTATGGCAGTTTCTCAAGAAACAGCATCAACGTCCACGTCCCACCGCAGCGTTCAATTGTCCATATCCCAGACATTTGAACGAAAGCGCAAATTCGCAGCCAAACGCCCCACAGGCCACAGTCCTAAATTTGCACATTTCACGACTGCTTGCGTTGGAAATGCTGCCTTTTAGGCTGGTGGAGACGGAATCCTTCCGCAACCTTATGGCGGTGGCCGTCCCTCGGTACTCGGTCCCCAGCCGACACTATTTTGCCTGGTGTGCCATCCCCGCACTACACAAGCACGTGTCCCAAAACATCTGCCGTGCCCTCAACAACACAGTTACTGGGAGAGTCCACCCGACAACGGACACGTGGACAAGTGCTTGTGGCCAGGGACGGTGCATCTCCCTGACGGCACACTGGGTAAACATAGTGGAAGCCATGACCCAGTCGGACCTTGGGACGGAACACATCCTCCCCACACCGAGGATTGCGGGCCCTATGTCAGTCAGAGTTGCCCCCACAGTGTACAGCTCCTGCGCATCATCCTCCTCCTCATGTTCAGCCTCCATCTCAGATATCACCACATCAGTTACAAGCTGGAAGCACTGCAGTACTGCCTCAGCCAAGCGGCAACAGGCTGTGCTGAAACTCATAAGCTTAGGTGATAAACCTCACACTGCTTGTGAGTTGTGGACAGCTGTGAAAGAGCAGGCAGATCTGTGGCTGAGATCGCTGAACCTACATCCAGGCATGGTCGTGTGTGACAATGGCTGTAACCTGGTGGCGGCTCTGAGGCGAGGCGAGATCACACACGTACCATGCCTGGCTCACGTGCTTAATCTCGTGGTTTAGCGATTTCTTAAATGGTACCCCGAGTTGCCAGATCTGCTCGTCAAAGTACGCCACCTGTCAGCTCATTTTCGGAAGTCGGCTACAGCTTCCACCACCCTTGCTGTGTTGCAGCAGCGTTTGCAGCTTCCGGCACACCGACTGGTGTGTGATGTCCCCACACGTTGGAACTCTACCCTCCACATGTTGCAAAGGATTTGTGAGCAGAAGAGAGCAGTTGTGGAGTACCAGCTGCAACAAGGCCGTCGATATTCAGGTCAGACTCCACACATAAGACCTCAGGAGTGGACCTGGATGTCTGACATATGTACCATCCTGACAAACTTTGAGGAATCCACCAAGATGGTGAGTGGCGATGACGCCATCATTAGCGTCAGCATCCCACTTGTCTGTATTTTGCAATGCTCTCTGCAGAGAATTAAAGAGGAGGCATTGCAGCCAGAGTATAATGAGATGGATCAAGAAGCCGTAGCGGGCAATTACACACAATCAAGCCTCATCTCATCCTAACGTGCATTGGGGACAAAGAGAGGAGGAGGAAGAACAGGAGCTGGTATCATGCGCTGTAGACGGTAGTACCTGTACAACTGACATACCGTCGGTTCAGTGTGGGTGGCCTGAGGACAGGGGGGTGGAGGAGGAGGAGAGCATGGTCAGTCGTCATTTTGGTGAGGACACGGAAATCTTGCCCGTTACCAGTCTGGCACGCATGGCTGACTTTATGTTACGCTGCCTTAACAGTGACCCTCGCGTTGTCAAAATGTTGGGTGACTGTAATTACTGGTTGGTGACACTTTTAGACTCCCACTACAAGGAGAACTTTCACTCTCTTATTCCTGAGGTGGAGAGGTCTACAAAAATGGGGCAGTACCAGAAGGCCCTTGCTGCAGAACTGTTAAAAAAATTCCCATCTGAACGTGCTAGCGGCAGAGGTCACAATTTGTTGCCCAACCAAGGCGTACATGCGAAAGAGACGCAACTCCAATCCAGCAGAGGCAGGGGAACACTGTCAACGTTCTGGGACAGTTTTCTGAGACCCGCCCAGCTTACAGGCCCTGAGGCGCGGGGTACTCTCACAAGGAGTGGAAAGTTTCAAAAGATGGTGATGGAGTACCTTGCCGACCGTACCAGCGTCCTCCGTGATTCCTCTGTGCCTTTTAATTATTGGGTATCCAAGCTGGACACTTGGAATGAACTCGCTCTGTATGCTTTGGAGGTCCTGGCCTGCCCTGCCGCTAGCGTGTTGTCGGAGCGTGTTTTTAGTGCCGCTGGAGGAATTATAACTGATAAGCGCACTCGCCTGTCAACTGACAATGCTGAGAAGCTGACCCTTATCAAAATGAACAAGGGCTGGATTGGGCCAGACTTCTCATCACCACCAAATGACAGCAGAGTAATATAAAGTCAAAACCACTGTGTTATTTCGGGAGGTGTATTCCCATGCACCGCTTCACACCCACACATGGGTATACGCTTCCTCATTTCGGCTGTTTTTTGCTCTTCTCCTTCTCCTCAGCCTCCACCACCACTATACCACCAGGGTGACCGTTGTCCGTGTTTCCAGCATTGCAAGTTCCTCCGTCCTAATTTTTGGCAGCTTTTGCTTGGAAGGCATAGGCAAAGACTATGGGAGACCCACTCCCCAATAATGGGAATAATGTTTTTAATATGCTGTACTGCATGGCTCTTGTAAGGGCCATTAAAATCGTCTTGTTAAGCTACTGTGACCTCCACATCTCTTCCAAGGGTCATTAATATTGTCTTTTTATTCCACTGGGACCTCCACCACTCTTCCAAGGGGCATTGATATTGTCTTTTTATTCCACTGTGACCTCCACCACTCTTCCAAGGGGCATTGATATTGTCTTTTTATTCCACTGCGACCTTCACCACTCTTCCAAGGGGCATTGATATTGTCTTTTTATTCCACTGTAACCTCCACCACTCTTCCAAGGGGCATTGATATTGTCTTTTTATTCCACTGGAACCTCCACCACTCTTCCAAGGGGCATTGATATTGTCTTTTTATTCCACTGGGACCTCCACGTCTCTTCCAAGGGGCATTAAAACCGTCTTGTTAAACCACTCTGAACTCCATGTCTCTTCCAAGGGGCATTAAAGCCGTCTTGTTAAGCTACTGTGACCTCCACGTCTCTTCTAAGGGGCATTAAAACCGTCTTGTTAAACCACTCTGAACTCCACAGCTCTTCCAAGGGGCATTGAAATGTTGTTTTTAATTACCTCTAACCTCCACGACTCTTCCAACGGGCATTGCATTTCCTCCTAATTTTAGTCAGCTTTTGCTTTTCAATGCATAGGCGAACACTAAGGGAGACCCACTCCCCAATAATGGGTAGAAGGTTTTTAGTATGCTGTAATCCACGTCTGTTTCAAGGGGCATTGCAGTTCCTCATAATTTTTGGAAAGCCTTCCATTCACTGTTTAGGCCAAAAGTGTACAGGAGACCCAGTTGCTATAAATGAAAAAAACGGTTTAGTTAAGGCCCTCTGACCTCCATGTCACTTCCAAGGGGCATTGGAGTGCCTCAAAATTTTTGGTAGGCATTGCACTCACTGTATGCCCTACAACTGTGTAGCCAAACTGCTCCTTTTGGTACAGAAACATATCCTACAAGACATGTATGGTTGACTGGCCTGATATTGATGTGAATGGTCCCTGTTCCTCCTGCTCTTTCTCCTTTGCCACCACCTCATCCATCATTCATCACCTGAAGCTTTGTTTTAATGGGAGTCATAGAACTGGGATAGTAGCAGGAAAACATCCAGCAATCCTCAGAGGAGGTAGGATATGCTTCCTGACTAAGCCATTTCCGGGCGAAACGCGCGTCGAGGCTACTGCACATCCCCAGCATCTCGCTCTAAGCTGCCCCAGACTCTGCCAACATGACCCAAGGTAATGTTAATCTTTTGATGCCACTCTCCCTGCTCCGTTGATGTGGGTGTTGTTATAACATAACAATAGAAAGTAGTACTTAGTGTCCTGCATTTAACCCCTTCAACACCTGACATCCTATACATGGGGAATCGTTATTTGCCATATCTTTCTCTACCATAGGGTCCCACTAATGCGGATTTCTGTGACTTTAAATCACCTGACCGAATCTGGACTAGGATTTTTACTTGACTATAATCTTGTACTACCTAGCTGGCAGCACAGACTTACATCTATTACATTTAATATGCTGATCTGGGGATGGTAGTCCCTTTGCAGGACGTTTATCATCTCATCCTGCTTTCTTTAGCTGTCCTCCCCCCTTCCCCTCCCTTCCCCTCCCTTCCCCCTTTTTTATTCTCTTTTTTCTCTTTATTCATACTATGGAATTGTGTAATAATATATTAATGTATATGTTTCAATAAAGTTTATATTTTATGATATAAATCCCTTTTGTGTCATTTTGGGACTATCAACAGGTAGATTGAGGTGATCATTTGTCATAAGAGGTTTACTTTCCCCTCATTGTCTGTAAACTCCTCTCTCTCAAAATGGTTTTTTTGTCGGTTTTGATGTCTTCATAAGGATTGCAGACCATACATTAAATGGTTGGTGAATCGGTTTTCATGTATGGTTGACTGGCCTGATATTGATGTGAATGGTCCCTGTCCCTCCTGCTCTTTCTCCTTTGCCACCACCTCATCCATCATTCATCACCTGAAGCTTTGTTTTAATGGGAGTCATAGAACTGGGATAGTAGCAGGAAAACATCCAGCAATCCTCGGAGGAGGTAGGATATGCGCCAAAACACTGACCACCTCAGGCCTATCCGCTACTACATACATGCGCTTCCATTCCAAGGAACAGAAAGCTAAGGAGATGGATGGCCTCATAATCATGAATAATTTACTCGTTGTGTAGGAGGCCGACCACTGCTGCTGTCTACCTTCTGAACTTTGTGTTGAAGCCTGATTTACCCAGGACCCGCAATCCTCTATGTCTAGAGGACATGTTGCATCCCAGTGTTCAACTGTGTCCCGGCTTCCACAATATTAACCCAGTGTGAAGGCGTCAGTGAGATGGACCATCCCTGGCCACATTCACTTGTCCACGTGTTTGTGGTTAGGCTGTCCTTCCCACTAAATGCACTGGGGAGGGCACAGGTAATTTTTTGGTATGCGTGCTTATGTATAAGGTGCACCGGGACAAATAGGGGCGGCTGGGGACCGAGTGTGGAGACCCGGCCGCCGGGCGGCTGGGGACTGAGTATGGATACCAGGCCGCCGATGCAGCCATGACATGGTGGCCGGCGTCTGCCTCCACAAGCCTAAAAGGCCTCATTTCAAGTGCAAGCAAGCTAGCAGTATGGTATTGCAGTCTGGGGGTGGGTGGGTGGCAGGCTGCACACTTACACTTACATTCCAAGAAAACAAAGCAGATGCTAACTTCTATCATCATCATGCTCCTCACCTTGGCACTCTCAACTCCCCTGATGGAGAAGCCAGGGCCCACCGGAGGAGTCTGGTTGTCTGGTGGGCTCGTCCAATGCTGCCCTAAAGCAGGCCAGGCTAAGAAACTGTGGGGAAGGTTACCGGGACAAATAGTGGCGACTGGGGACTGAGTATGGAGACCTCGCTGCCGAAGCAGCCATGAGGTAGTGGCCAGCTATGGCCTCCTCCAAACTACAAGGCCCAATTTCAAGTGCAAGCTAGCAGTATGGTATTGCAGCCTGGGGTGGGTGGCAGGCTGCACACTTACGCTTACATTACAAGAAAACAAAGCAGATGCTAACTTCTATCATCATCATCATACTCCTCACCTTGGCACTCTCAACTCCCCTGATGGAGAAGCCAAGGCCCACCGGAGGAGTCTCTGGTTGTCTGGTGGGCTCGTCCAATGCTGCCCTAAAGCAGGCCAAGCTAAGAAAAGTGTGGGGAAGGTTCCCAGGAAAATAGTGGCGGCTGGGGACTGAGTATGCAGACCTCGCCGCCGTCGCAGCCATGAGGTAGTGGCCAGCTTCGGCCTTCTCCAAACTAAAAGGCCCCATTTCAAGTCCAAGCTAGCAGTATAGTATTGCAGCCTGTAGGTGGGTGGGTGGTTGGCTGCATATTTGCGCTTGCATTGCAAGGAATGGGGGAGGTACAATTGAACACTGCCCTGGGACAAGGACTTGCACGGGGATAGTTGCAAGTCTGCATCTTCTGATGCAGCAAGGATCACTTCCAATGGGCACACTTTTAGGAATTGACCTGGGTGTCAGAGATGCTTCCAGGGGTCTTCCCCATGCTGTTCCCATGTCTTTTCAGCACTGTATGCATGTGTCACACAGCACATGGCCAGATAAGGTTGTAAAATGTTAAAATGACATTTCCTGGTGAATGCATTTGTCACGGTTGAAAGCAATACAAAAGTGCAAAAACGCATAAAAAATGCTACTTGTAAACATAGCCCAAGGTGTGGAGAAGTATTTTTGTTTTTGGTTATTTATTTTACCTTATACACAAGTCTTTACCCTGGAAAGGATGTTCCTTAACATATTTCACAGGAAAACAGTTTCATTTTTGAACGTTTTATTGTGAGTCCAATGTGGTTGCTGTAGGAGAACTCTGCCCATAGAAGACGTTGTATCTAGTCATCCTGGTGAGCAGAAATAAAGGGGCAAGCATACTGTAGTTTTCAAGAGTTTTGTTAACTGGTTTCACTTGTCCATTGCTCTGTGGATGGCACGCGGTGGAGAAATCCAGCTGGACATTCAGCAGCTTGCAAAGATCTCTCCAAAATTTAGATGTAAACTGGACTCTGCGGTCAGAGACAATGTGGAGAGGGAAAGCATGAAGATGAAACTTATGCTGGAAGAACTATGTGGCAAGCTTGGGAGTCCAAGGTAGGCCGACCAAGGGGATAAAGTGACCCATCTTAGAGAACTGTTCCACCATGACCCAGATGGTGTTGTAACCCTCAGAGAGGGGCAGGTTCATGATGAAATCCATAGCGATATGTTGCCAGGGGGCGGAAAGAACTGGCAGAGGCTGAAGGAGACCAGCAGGCTTGTTCCTGGGAGACTTGTTTCTTGGGCACTGCGGACAAGTGGTCACAAAGTCCTGAACATCCTTGGACAGCGATGGCCACCAAAAGCGGTGTGCAATTAGCTCAGTGGATGTGAGTACTCCCACATGGCAGGCTAGCTTGGATTCTTGTCCCCATGACAGTATTTTCCTTCTTTTAGCACTAGGAACAAAGGTTTTCCCCAGATGAATGTCTTTTAGGAGGACAAGGGCTGCTTCAACAATCCTGGCCGGATCTATGATATACTGAGCCTCTTCCACGAAAATAGTCACTTCAAAATATCAAGACAGAGCATCTGCTTTAACATTCTTGTCCACTGGATGGAAGTGTAGCTCAAAATCAAAACAAGAGACGAAGAGTGCCCACCTGTTCCCTTTCAATAAATGAATGTCCCCTGCTGCAGATGGTAATAATGAAACAAAACGTTCCGTATTTGCCTTCCCCGAGTCCACCGGCAAGTGTCTGCAGCAGCTTCCAGTGTCTAACATTGGCTGCGACCTGAAAGTCATGTCAACTACGCGGTGTTCAGTTTACACTGACAGAGCCACTGAGCGTAGCGATTGGCTGCTGCACTGTCAATGTGACATCAGCCAATGCCGGCCACCGCGAGCAGCGGCAAAGACTCATCGTGGACCTCGGGGAGGTGAGTACAGCACGGTTTGTTTCTTTATAACAACCTGCAACTGATGACTTTCATTTACTCAAAAGGAAAAATCCTTTTAAGTCCTGGGCAACCCACTTAACACTAGAACTACTGATGGAGTCATTTTGACTCCTTTCGTTTTTTATTTCTCTTCTGTGACTACATTTTTCAGAATTCCGGCTTGAAACTCAGTGACTTTTCCTCAAATATGATGTAAAAAAAGATTTTGTGAGAATAAATAATTTTGGTGAAAAATTTGCGCGTTTTTTTCAAAATTTACCAAGAACTACTGAAGGGAGTCATTTTGACTCCCTACTATATTTTGAGGTCCTTTTGTCACTAAATGTTGCTATAAAGTTTTGTGCATAATTTTTTCACTCTGTCTTATTTACCCTGATGTTCATATAGATGTAGTTCAATTTACATGTCAACTTTTCACATTTTCCTTGTGTTTTACCTGCTTGTATTACTGTGTAATGCTGAACAAAATAGCTTGTTTACTCTAGGCTCTTATCTTATGCTAATGAAGGGTGGTGTTTTTCTAAGGTCCTAGCAGGAGACAGTATTCTGGATAGTAACTTTACTTTCAGTTCAGCTGAAGAGACAAAGAGAACAGACGCAGACATACGAGCTCTGAAGACCCATACAGGTATGAATTGTTATGAAATAGTTTAGCTGTCTGTCAACTGATTCAGCCCACCTACTTTTGAAGGTGGCAGAACAGTTATTATTTCTTTTAGTTTTCATTTCATTTCTATTTTTCAGCAGGGAACTATATAGAATTATGGAATTTGTGAGGAATATGGAGAGAAGACGTTTGATAAAGCCTCAGGATATTCTGGCTACTTTGCAATCCATACCGGAGGATGAATCGGAATCCGAATTGCAGGAACATGTATTTGATTCTGACAGTGATGAAGATTTCATTCCTCAGAACATATCAAGTGAATCTGAAGACTCAGAAGGAACAAATCCAGAAGGTAAGTAGTTATGTGTATTTATTTGTTCTTCCACACACTGAGTTAGGGCCTGTGCACACTAGCAGAATTCTGGCTGAATAGCCATCTGGATATTCTTGCCGCAATACAGGCCGTACCTGCCCGCTCATGCCTGAAGCTCCGCTCCGAACCCCGGGCTGGAGCCGCTGTCAGGGACAGAGCAGCGCTTGCTTACGCGCGAGCACGGCTCCGTCCCAGACAGCGGCTCCAGCCCGGGGTTCGGAGCGGAGCTTCAGGTATGAAACTCCGCTCTGTACCTGAGCGGGCAGGTACGGGCCGGATTGTGGTGAGAATATCCAGTCGGATATTCCGCCGCTAATCCAGCCAGTGTGCACGGACCCTTACAAAACAAAAATTCTAAATATTCATCAACTTTTTTACAGATATTCCAAGCACATCAACTGGGGATCGGGCTCATGCAGTTATGTTGCCTCGTGACCATCCTCCTGGTCGTGGACAGAAAAAATCAGCAAAACGTCCCAGAAATGAAAGAACAACAGATAACGATGGCGGCGAAGGTAATGCAACAACAAACACCAGAGAAGGCGAATCTGAAGGAATACTAGTTTCAGCGGATGGTATTCAATGGAAACCTGTTGAAATTGGAGAACACTTGCCTGGTAGGCGTGACAGCCAAAATATTCTTCGAAAAGCACCTGGCCCTACAGGATACGCCAGAAGAAATATCATTATCGATAGTCCTTTGAGCGCATGGCGTTTATTTTTTGATTCATATATATTGACACATATAAAGAACTGTACGCTTGCAGAAGCATGCAGGAACAATAATTTACAGTTTACTCTATCTGATGAGGAGCTAGATGCATTCATTGCGATATTCTATGCTCGTGGAATATCTGGCACGAACCGTCACTCGATTAGCAGTATTTGGTGTAATGACTGGGGAATACCGTTTTGCAAAGCGACAATGTCTAGGGACCGCTTTGTTGAAATTATGAGGTTTCTCAGATTTGATGAGAAATCTACTCGATCGGAGAGACTGCAAACGGACAAGTTTGCTCTATTTTCTACTGTGTGGGACAGGTTTATTGAAAATTGTATTGCGTGTTACAAACCTGGCCCATACATAACGGTGGATGAGCAACTTTTCCCAAGCAAAACTAGGTGTCCATTCACGCAGTACATGCCTTCCAAACCAGATAAATATGGCCACAAATATTGGCTAGCTGTTGATAAGAGGAGCAAATATCTGGCAAATAGCTTCCCTTATCTAGGCAAAGATGACACACGCCGTGCTGAGGACCGTTTAGCTGACCATGTGGTAATGAAGTTATTGGACCCGTTTTTGAAAAAAGGTCGCAATGTTACAACCGATAATTATTTTACTTCAGTAAAATTAGCTAAACAGCTAAAAAGCAAAGGAACAACCATCGTGGGAACACTGAACAAGATAAGGCGAGAAGTGCCTAAAGAAATAAAATCCATGAAAGAGGAATTGTACAACACTAAAGTGTTTAGAAATGAAGACAATTTTACACTTACAGTATATCAAGGAAAGCCCAACAAAAATGTTGTCATTTTGAGTTCCGTCCATCCAGATGTTGTTGTTGCGTCTGATTCCGCTAAAAAAACTCCAGAAACGGTAAAGTTTTACAATGAAACAAAATATGGAGTAGATGTAGTGGATCAGATGGCACGAAAATATACCACACGAACATGCACAAGGAGATGGCCTGTTCATGCATTTGAAAATGCCTTAGACTTTGCGGGTATAAATGCATGGATAATATTCAAGTAGATTACCCACCAAAAAATGTCACGCAAGGCATTTTTGCAAACGCTTGTGAGAGAGTTGAGTGGTCCTTATGTCACAGATAGGGAAAAGGGTTCCACGTCCCAAGTTTCTACATGCTCAGACGTGATGGTTCAAACAAAATTTTGCCAGATCAAAGAAAAGTGCAAGAAAAATAGATCTGTCGGAAATTGTAAGACTTGTGGTAAGTCTTTGTGTGGGCAATGTACTGCCATAAATCAAAGGCAATGCCTAAAATGCGAAACACCAAATGTTTAGAAGGTGAATTCAGAGCCATATTTTCATTTTTATGCTCCTCCAACTACATTTTCTCTGCTTTTTGTTCTTCAGTTGTTGTTTATATGTGTGCACTTGAATAAAAAAAAATGTTTGAAAAACGTCTATTATAATTATTGTTATTTTCTGTAGAAAAATAAGAAAAGCAGAAAAAAAACAATCAAAAGCATTACTGTTGGATCTCACAATAATAATACATTACAAAAAATATAATTATTAATAAATAACCACAAATGAAACTCTAAAAATAAACCAAAACAAGCAAGGAGTCAAAATGACTCCTTTCAGTAGTTCTAGGCGGGGTCACGAGTCCAGTAGTCCTAGTGTTAATGCATAGTTGAGTCACTTGGCCTTGTTTTGATGTGGAAGATATGGCTTTTTCGCCACAATTCTGCTATGAAGAGAACTTCTGGCCAGTCTTCTCTGAACAGTAGATGAGTGAAGCTGAGTCCCACTGGTTGCTGCCAGTTCTGAGCTGATGGCACTGCTGGACATCCTCTGCTTTTGAAGGAAAGTAACCATAATGTGTCATACATCTGCTGCACTAAGTTTCCTTGGCCGACCACTGCATCTACTGACCTCAACGTTGCACAATTTCTTGTGCTTCTTCATAAGTGCTTGAATGACACATCTTGAACCCTCAATCTGCTTTGAAATTTGTGCCTTAGAGACCTTGCTGATGTAGTATAACTTCCTTGTGTATTCTTGCTCAGTCTTGCCATGGTGTATGACCAGACACCTGACTGTATTATTACAAAATCCCTGACTTTGCGCAGGTGTACCTGTAATAATTGATGCTGTTTTAAAGTGAAAAGTTGGTCACACCAAATATTGATTGGATCTAGATTTTTCGTTTGTTCATTCACTTTGTATTTTGTTAATTGATTAAATAAATCATTAACATTTCTATTTTTGAAGCGTTCTTACTTTACAGCATTTTTTCTACACCTTTCTAAAAATTATTTTTATGTGATAGTGTCTTTTATTTGCTCATTCATAATCTGATATATTTTTTGGTATTTTGTGTATAGTTGTTTTTTTGCTGTTGGGGTAAATTGTAGGATATTGATTTCAGAGTGGTTTCCTGATCCTTTGATTGTAGGAATGAGTGGTATATATGTGTTAATAAATTAGGACAAATCATAGGAAATTTAGGAAAAAACTGAACATCTCAGCAGTAATAACATGCTGATTGTGATGTCATGAAGATGACTTGAATTTCCACCAATCAGAGATCAGCATGTTTCAGGTCACCCAGATAGAACAGTCCATGAAACATGAGTCACGGCCACTGTGAGGTCATAATGCTGATTAGAATTTCCACCAGTCAGAAAACAGAACCGCCCAGAAGAACCACCCAGGAGGTATGAGTCATTGCCACTGTGAGGTCATAATGCTGACCAATCACAGAGCAGCCACACCCAGATTTTCCACCAATCAGAGAGCAGCCACACCCAGATTTTCCACCGATCAGAAATCAGCAGTGGGTATAAATAGTCGCTACCACCTGCCCGGTTAGCCTTGCACTGGTTGGGTCTCTCTTTTTATCTCTCTCTTGGTATCTCCGGTATCTCTCCCTCCCCTCTCTCTTCTCTCTCTCTCTTTGACCCAACGGCCCTCTTAAGGGCTACCCCAAATGTGTAAAAGATAGAACCAATATTTGTGTTGTTTGTCCGTTTTATGAGCCTGTGATTAACCCCTTCCTACTCTTTGCCATATATATATATTATATACGCAGTATGTGCAGGTGGGCCTTAAACGGAACTTCCAGGACAAACATATTGATGGCCTATCCCCTGGTTAGCTCATTAATATCAGATTTGTGGGGGTCCGGCACGTGGCACCTCAACTACTCAGTTGTTTGAAACTCTGGCAGAGGTCAGATGTAAACATTGTTGTGGAGCTGAACATCACAGCTCTGGTCACTGTGTAGTGGCTGCTACCTGGTGCTGCAGATCAGCTCCTATTACATGAATATTAGCTGACTTGCAGGACCCACAGTACAGTGAATGGAGCAGTGATGTTCAGATCTTCAAACTATTTACATCTGAGCGTTGCAAACAAGTGATGGGTAGAGCCAGTGCCGCGTGTCGGAGCCCACCGATCTGATATTGATAACCCATCCCCAGGATGGCAGCTCAGTAGATACCATACCAGGATGGGGGACATTATGCCAGAATGGGTACATTATACCAGAATGGTGACATTGTATCAGAATTAGGTCATTATGCCAGAATGTGAGACACTGTAACAGAATGGAGTGCATTGTACCAGGATGGGGGACATTAAACCAGGGCGAGGGACATTAAACCAGTATGATGGTCATTAAACCAGGATGGGGGGCATTATACCAGGATGGGGACATTATACCAGAATGGGGACACTATTCTAGTATGGGGACATTTTACCAAGATGAAGGACACTATATCAGAATGGGGACAATATATCAGAAGAGGGACAACATACCAGGAAGGGGGACATTAAATCAGAATGGGAACATTATATCAGAATGGGGAAATTATACCAGAATTGGGGACATTATACCAGAATAAGGGACACTATACCAGAATGGGGTACACCATACCCGGATGGGTGACACTATATCAGAATGGGGACATTATATCACAATGATGATGTTATACCAGGATGGGGGACATTATATCACAACCATGATATTATACCAGTATGGGGTATATTATAGCAACATGGGGGACATAATGCCAGAACTGGAGATACTATACCAGGATGTGGGGCATTATACCAGCTTTGGGGACATTATAGCAGAATTGGGAGCATTACACCAGCATGGGGATATTATACCAGGTTAGAGACATTATACCAAAATGGGGACATTATATCAGAATGGGGACACTATACCAGGATGGGGACATTAAACCAGAATGAAGGAAATGATGCCAGAATGGGGACATTACCAGACAGGGGCACAGGTGGGGGAAAATGTTATAGCATAAGGCCCAGCATATGGGAGATTATTACAAGAAGGAGCCAGGATGGGGGACATTGCTACATAGGGAGAGAACACATATACTGTATCTTTATAGGATCCAGAACGCTACAAGGGCCCATACATCTGACCAACATGCAGGTGGGGGCCTATCAGACTCTAGTTACTCCACTGGGTGGGACCATATCATTTCCAGGACTCCTTGTTCTTTACATTGAACATAATTCTTAATGACATTGGCTGTACGTTTGGGGTTGTTGTTCTGCTGAAGAAAACATTTGGATCCAATCAGACACCTCCCTGATGATATTGCATGATGGATAAGTATCTGCCTCTATATATCAGCATTGAGCGAACCAATAATTCTAACCCAATTCCCACTTCCATTTGCTGCAATGCAGCCCCAAACTTACAGGACCCTCCACCGTGCTTATGCATCACTATTGCCCACAGACACTCATTATTGTACTGCTCTCCAGCCCTTTAGTGAACAAAATCTCTTCTGTAATAACAACATTTTTCATATTTTGACTCAACCGTCCAGAGCACATCCTGCCAATTTTCTACACCCTGGTTCCTCTGTTTTAATGCATAGTTGAGTCACTTGGCCTTGTTTTGATGTGGAAGATATGGCTTTTTCGCCACAATTCTGCTATGAAGAGAACTTCTGGCTAGGCTTCTCTGAACAGTAGATGAGTGAAGCTGAGTCCCACTGGTTGCTGCCAGTTCTGAGCTGATGGCACTGCTGGACATCTTCCGCTTTTGAAGGAAAGTAACCATAATGTGTCATACATCTGCTGCACTAAGTTTCCTTGGCCGACCACTGCATCTACTGACCTCAACGTTGCACAATTTCTTGTGCTTCTTCATAAGTGCTTGAATGACACATCTTGAACCCTCAATCTGCTTTGAAATTTGTGCCTTAGAGACCTTGCTGATGTAGTATAACTTCCTTGTGTATTCTTGCTCAGTCTTGCCATGGTGTATGACCAGACACCTGACTGTATTATTACAAAATCCCTGACTTTGCGCAGGTGTACCTGGAATAATTGATGCTGTTTTAAAGTGAAAAGTTGGTCACACCAAATATTAATTGGATCTAGATTTTTCGTTTGTTCATTCACTTTGTATTTTGTTAATTGATTAAATAAATCATTAACATTTCTATTTTTGAAGCGTTCTTACTTTACAGCATTTTTTCTACACCTTTCTAAAAATTATTTTTATGTGATAGTGTCTTTTATTTGCTCATTAATAATTTGATATATCTTTTGGTATTTTGTGTATAGTTGTTTTTTTGCTGTTGGGGTAAATTGTAGGATATTG
Source organism: Phyllobates terribilis (assembly GCF_046119375.1). Classification (NCBI taxonomy): domain Eukaryota; kingdom Metazoa; phylum Chordata; class Amphibia; order Anura; family Dendrobatidae; genus Phyllobates; species Phyllobates terribilis. Next base: position 492,470 of record NW_027363332.1, read on the forward strand.
ATTTCAGAGTGGTTTCCTGATCCTTTGATTGTAGGAATGAGTGGTATATATGTGCTAATAAATTAGGACAAAACATAGGAAATTTAGGAAAAAACTGAACATCTCAGCAGTAATAACATGCTGATTGTGATGTCATGAAGGTGACTTGAATTTCCACCAATCAGAGATCAGCATGTTTCAGGTCACCCAGATAGAACAGTCCATGAAACATGAGTCACGGCCACTGTGAGGTCATAATGCTGATTAGAATTTCCACCAGTCAGAAAACAGAACCGCCCAGAAGAACCACCCAGGAGGTATGAGTCATCGCCACTGTGAGGTCATAATGCTGACCAATCACAGAGCAGCCACACCCAGATTTTCCACCAATCAGAGAGCAGCCACACCCAGATTTTCCACCAATCAGAGATCAGCAGTGGGTATAAATAGCCGCTACCACCTGCCCGGCTTAGCCTTGCACTGGTTGGGTCTCTCTTTTTTTCTCTCTCTTGGTATCTCCCGGTATCTCTCCCTCCCCTCTCTCTTCTCTCTCTCTCTCTCTTTGACCCAATGGCCCTCTTAAGGGCTACCCCAAATGTGTAAAAGATAGAACCAATATTTGTGTTGTTTGTCCGTTTTATGAGCCTGTGATTAACCCCTTCCCACTCTTTGCCATATATATATATATTATATACGTAGTATGTGCAGGTGGGCCTTATATGAAATTTCCAGGACAAACATATTGATGGCCTATCCCCTGGTTAGCTCATTAATATCAGATTTGTGGGGGTCCGGCACGTGGCACCTCAACTACTCAGTTGTTTGAAACTCTGGCAGAGGTCAGATGTAAACATTGTTGTGGAGCTGAACATCACAGCTCTGGTCACTGTGTAGTGGCTGCTACCTGGTGCTGCAGATCAGCTCCTATTACATGAATATTAGCTGACTTGCAGGACCCACAGTACAGTGAATGGAGCAGTGATGTTCAGATCTTCAAACTATTTACATCTGAGCGTTGCAAACAAGTGATGGGTAGAGCCAGTGCCGCGTGTCGGAGCCCACCGATCTGATATTGATAACCCATCCCCAGGATGGCAGCTCAGTAGATACCATACCAGGATGGGGGACATTATGCCAGAATGGGTACATTATACCAGAATGGGGACATTGTATCAGAATTAGGTCATTATGCTAGAATGTGAGACACTGTAACAGAATGGAGTGCATTGTACCAGGATGGGGGACATTAAACCAGGGCGAGGGACATTATGATGGTCATTAAACCAGGATGGGGGGCATTATACCAGGATGGGGACATTATACCAGAATGGGGACACTATTCTAGTATGGGGACATTTTACCAAGATGAAGGACACTATATCAGAATGGGGACAATATATCGGAAGGGGGACAACATACCAGGAAGGGGGACATTAAATCAGAATGGGGACATTATATCAGAATGGGGAAATTATACCAGAATTGGGGACATTATACCAGAATAAGGGACACTATACCAGAATGGGGTACACCATACCCGGATGGGTGACACTATATCAGAATGGGGACATTATATCACAATGATGATGTTATACCAGGATGGGGGACATTATATCACAACGATGATATTATGCCAGTATGGGGTATATTATAGCAACATGGGGGACATAATGCCAGAACTGGAGATACTACACCAGGATGTGGGGCATTATACCAGCTTTGGGGACATTATAGCAGAATTGGGAGCATTACACCAGCATGGGGATATTATACCAGGTTAGAGACATTATACCAAAATGGGGACATTATATCAGAATGGGGACACTATACCAGGATGGGGACATTAAACCAGAATGAAGGAAATGATGCCAGAATGGGGACATTACCAGACAGGGGCATAGGTGGGGGAAAATGTTATAGCATAAGGCCCAGCATGTGGGAGATTATTACAAGAAGGAGCCAGGATGGGGGACATTGCTACATAGGGAGAGAACACATATACTGTATCTTTATAGGATCCAGAACGCTACAAGGGCCCATACATCTGACCAACATGCAGGTGGGGGCCTATCAGACTCTAGTTACTCCACTGGGTGGGACCATATCATTTCCAGGACTCCTTGTTCTTTACATTGAAGATAATTCTTAATGACATTGGCTGTACGTTTGGGGTTGTTGTTCTGCTGAAGAAAACATTTGGATCCAATCAGACACCTCCCTGATGATATTGCATGATGGATAAGTATCTGCCTCTATATCTCAGCATTGAGGGAACCAATAATTCTAACCCAATTTCCACCTCCATTTGCTGAAATGCAGCCCCAAACTTACAGGACCCTCCACCGTGCTTATGCATCACTATTGCCCACAGACACTCATTATTGTACTGCTCTCCAGCCCTTTAGTGAACAAAATCTCTTCTGTAATAACAACATTTTTCATATTTGGACTCAACCGTCCAGAGCACATCCTGCCAAGTTTCTACACCCTGGTTCCTCTGTTTTAATGCATAGTTGAGTCACTTGGCCTTGTTTTGATGTGGAAGATATGGCTTTTTTGCCACAATTCTGCTATGAAGACCACTTCTGGCTAGTCTTCTCTGAACAGTAGATGAGTGAAGCTGAGTCCCACTGGTTGCTGCCAGTTCTGAGCTGATAGCACTGCTGGACATCTTCCGCTTTTGAAGGAAAGTAACCGTAATGTGTCATACATCTGCTGCACTAAGTTTCCTTGGCCGACCACTGCATCTACTGACCTCAACGTTGCACATTTTCTTGTGCTTCTTCATAAGTGCTTGAATGACACATCTTGAACCCTCAATCTGCTTTGAAATTTGTGCCTTAGAGACCTTGCTGATGTAGTATAACTTCCTTGTGTATTCTTGCTCAGTCTTGCCATGGTGTATGACCAGACACCTGACTGTATTATTACAAAATCCCTGACTTTGCGCAGGTGTACCTAGAAGAATTGATGCTGTTTTAAAGTGAAAAGTTGGTCACACCAAATATTCATTGGATCTAGATTTTTCGTTTGTTCATTCACTTGTATTTTGTTAATTGATTAAATAAATCATTAACATTTCTATTTGTGAGGCGTTCTTACTTTACAGCATTTTTTCTACACCTTTCTAAAAATTATTTTTATGTGATAGTGTCTTTTATTTGCTCATTAATAATCTGATATATCTTTTGGTATTTTGTGTATAGTTGTTTTTTTGCTGTTGGGGTAAATTGTAGGATATTGATTTCAGAGTGGTTTCCTGATCCTTTGATTGTAGGAATGAGTGGTATATATGTGCTAATAAATTAGGACAAAACGTAGGAAATTTAGGAAAAAACTGAACATCTCAGCAGCATAACATGCTGATTGTGATGTCATGAAGATGACTTGAATTTCCACCAATCAGAGATCAGCACGTTTCAGGTCACCCAGATAGAACAGTCCATGAAACATGAGTCACGGCCACTGTGAGGTCATAATGCTGATTAGAATTTCCACCAGTCAGAAAACAGAACCGCCCAGAAGAACCACCCAGGAGGTATGAGTCATCGCCACTGTGAGGTCATAATGCTGACCAATCACAGAGCAGCCACACCCAGATTTTCCACCAATCAGAGAGCAGCCACACCCAGATTTTCCACCAATCAGAGATCAGCAGTGGGTATAAATAGCCGCTGCCGCCTGCCCGGCTTAGCCTTGCACTGGTTGGGTCTCTCTTTTTTTCTCTCTCTTGGTATCTCCCGGTATCTCTCCTTCCCCTCTCTCTTCTCTCTCTCTCTCTTTGACCCAATGGCCCTCTTAAGGGCTACCCCAAATGTGTAAAAGATAGAACCAATATTTGTGTTGTTTGTCCGTTTTATGAGCCTGTGATTAACCCATTCCCACTCTTTGCCATATATATATATTATATACATAGTATGTGCAGGTGGGCCTTAAAGGGAATTTCCAGGACAAACATATTGGTGGCCTATCCCCTGGTTAGCTCATTAATGTCTATAATATAACGGGAGATGCGGGTCTCTGTCCGAAGCCTCGATAGACTGCGCATGCGTGACACACAGTTTGGCTCCAGACAGAAGACCGCATCCAGCCTTTACAGGTAAGACAGTGGCGTACCGCTAATGGCGGCAGACCACGCCACTGCTATGGGGTCCGTGGCCGGAGGGGGCCCGTGAGGACAGCAAGCAGCGTGGGAACAAGGAGGATAGGTGAGTAGGAGGTTACGGCGGCAGAGGAGCGGGTTGCGGCAGTGGAAGAGCGGAGCACACGCTGTATCCGCAGCTGCAGCTACCACGTGTCCCCGCTGCTAAAGGGACATGAATATTCTCTCTGAGGCCACTCCCATGGGCGTGGAGGAGACGGAATATTCATTCTCTTTAGTAGCGGGCACGGAGTAGTGCTGAGCCCCGGCTCCTGCTGTCAGTGCCCTCCGCTAAAGAGAAAGCATATTCACGCTTCTCCACGCCCATAGTCCCGGCGTGGAGAGGAGTGAATGTGTCGGCAGCAGCTCACCTCGGCTTCTGAGAGCGCACGCAGCTCAGATGCCGACATGAGCTGCTGCAGACAGGACTCAGCGCTGGAGCAGAGGTGAGGAAGGAAGGGGAGTATAAGTGTTTATTGTTTTAAGTGTGCAGTGATTGGGGGGATGAGGAAGCCACCCATGCCAGGACACTTGGATTGAGGAGGCCACACATACCAGGAATGGGGGCTTGAGGAGGCCCCACATACCAGGAATGGGGGATTGAGGAGGCCACACAAACCAGGGATTAGGGGATTGAGGAGGCCACACATACCAGGATACCTGGATTGAGGAGGCCACACATACCAGGAATGGGGGATTGAGGAGGCCACACACACCAGGAATGGGGATTGAGGAGGCCACACATACCAGGAATTGGGGATTGAGAAGGCCACACATACCAGGATTTGGGGATTGAGGAGGCCACACATACCAGGAATGGGGGATTGAGGAGGCCACACATACCAGGAATGGGGGATTGATGAGGCCACACATACCAGGATTGGGGGGTTGAGGAGGCCACACATACCAGGATTTGGGGATTGAGGAGGCCACACATGCCAGGATTTGGGGATTGAAAAGGCCACACATACCAGGATTGGGGGGTTGAGGAGGCCACACATACCAGGATTGGGGGGTGAGGGGTGCCACGCATACCAGGATTTGGGGGGTGAGGGGTGCCACGCATACCGGGATTGGGGGTGAGGGGTGCCACCCATACCGGGATTGGGAGTGAGGGATAGGGTGCCATGCATACCAGGATGAGGGATACCATACACACCAGGATAGGGATGAGGGGTGCCACATATACCAGGATTGGTGTTGAGGGGAGCCACGCATACCGGGATTGGGGATGAGGGGAGCCACGCATACCGGGATTGGGGATGAGGGGAGCCATGCATACCGGGATTGGGGGTGAGGGGTGCCACGCATACCGGGATTGGGAGTGAGGGATAGGGTGCCATGCATACCAGGATGAGGGATACCATACACACCAGGATAGGGATGAGGGGTGCCACGTATACCAGGATTGGTGTTGAGGGGAGCCACACATACCGGGATTGGGGATGAGGGGAGCCACACATACCGGGATTGGGGATGAGGGGAGCCACGCATATCTGGATTGGGGATGAGGGGAGCCACGCATACCGGAAATGGAGATGAGGGGAGTCACGCATACCGGAAATGGGGATGAGGGGAGCCACGCATACCGGAAATGGGGATGAGGGGAGCCACACATAACGGGATCGGGGATGAGGGGAGCCACGCATAACGGGATCGGGGATGAGGGGAGCCACACATACCGGGATCGGGGATGAGGGGAGCCACGCATACCGGAATTGGATGGTGGGGACAGGATGGGGGCAGCACATACCAGCATGGGAGACCATATACCAATAAAAATGCTCGCCACCCGGGCCTAGAACGGGTTCAATAGCTAGTCAGATTTGTGGGGGTCCGGCACGTGGCACCTCCACTACTCAGTCGTTTGAAACTCTGGCAGAGGTCAGATGTAAACATTGTTGAGGAGCTGAACATCACAGCTCTGGTCACTGTGTAGTGACTGCTACCTGGTGCTGCAGATCAGCTCCTATTACATGAATATTAGCTGACTTGCAGGACCCACAGTACAGTGAATGGAGCAGTGATGTTCAGATCTTCAAACTATTTACATCTGAGCATTGCAAACAACTGATGGGTAGAGCCAGTGCCGCGTGTCGGAGCCCACCGATCTGATATTGATAACCCATCCCCAGGATGGCAGCTCAGTAGATACTCAGTAGATGGGGGACATTATGCCAGAATGGGTACATTATACCAGAATGGGGACATTATATCAGAATTAGGTCATTATGCCAGAATGTGAGACACTGTAACAGAATGGAGTGCATTGTACCAGGATGGGGGACATTAAACCAGGGCGAGGGACATTAAACCAGTATGATGGTCATTAAACCAGGATGGGGACATTACACCAGAATGGGGACAGTATTCTAGTATGGGGACATTTTACCAAGATGAAGGACACTATATCAGAATGGGGACAATATATCAGAATGGGGACAATATACCAGGAAGGGGGACATTAAATCAGAATGGGGACATTATATCAGAATGGGGACATTATATCAGAATGAAATTATACCAGAATTGGGGACATTATACCAGAATGGGGTACACCATACCCGGATGGGTGACACCATATCAGAATGGGGACATTATATCACAATGATGATGTTATACCAGGATGGGGGACATTATATCACAATGATGATATTATACCAGTATGGGGGATATTATAGCAGCATGGGGGACATTATGCCAGAACTGGAGATACTATACCAGGATGTGGGGCATTATACCAGCTTTGGGGACAGTATAGCAGAATTGGAAGCATTACACCAGCATGGGGGATATTATATCAGGTTAGAGACATTATACCAAAATGGGGACATTATATCAGAATGGGGACACTATACCAGGATGGGGACATTAAACCAGAATGAAGGAAATGATGCCAGAATGGGGACATTACCAGACAGGGGCACAGGTGGGGGAAAATGTTATAGCATAATGCCCAGCATGTGGGAGATTATTACAAGAAAGAGCCAGGATGGGGGACATTGCTACATAGGGAGAGAACACATATATCTTTATAGGATCCAGAACGCTACAAGGGCCCATACATCTGACCAACATGCAGGTGGGGGCCTATCAGACTCTAGTTACTCCACTGGGTGGGACCAGATCATTTCCAGGACTCCTTGTTCTTTACATTGAAGATAATTCTTAATGACATTGGCTGTACGTTTGGGGTTGTTGTTCTGCTGAAGAAAACATTTGGATCCAATCAGACACCTCCCTGATGATATTGCATGATGGATAAGTATCTGCCTCTATATCTCAGCATTGAGGGAACCAATAATTCTGACTCAATTTCCACCTCCATTTGCTGAAATGCAGCCCCAAACTTACAGGACCCTCCACCGTGCTTATGTATCACTATTGCCCACAGACACTCATTATTGTACTGCTCTCCAGCCCTTTAGTGAACAAAATCTCTTCTGTAATAACAACATTTTTCATATTTGGACTCAACTGTCCAGAGCACATCCTGCCAATTTTCTACACCCTGGTTCCTCTGTTTTAATGCATAGTTGAGTCACTTGGCCTTGTTTTGATGTGGAAGATATGGCTTTTTCGCCACAATTCTGCTATAAAGACCACTTCTGGCCAGTCTTCTCTGAACAGTAGATGAGTGAAGCTGAGTCCCACTGGTTGCTGCCAGTTCTGAGCTGATGGCACTGCTGGACATTTCCGCTTTTGAAGGAAAGTAACCATAATGTGTCATACATCTGCTGCACTAAGTTTCCTTGGCCGACCACTGCATCTACCGACCTCAACGTTGCACAATTTTCTTGTGCTTCTTCATAAGTGCTTGAATGACACATCTTGAACCCTCAATCTTCTTTGAAATTTGTGCCTTAGAGACCTTGCTGATGTAGTATAACTTCCTTGTGTATTCTTGCTCAGTCTTGCCATGGTGTATGACCAGACACCTGACTGTATTATTACAAAATCCCTGACTTTGCGCAGGTGTACCTGGAATAATTGATGCTGTTTTAAAGTGAAAAGTTGGTCACACCAAATATTAATTGGATCTAGATTTTTCGTTTGTTCATTCACTTTGTATTTTGTTAATTGATTAAATAAATCATTAACATTTCTATTTTTGAAGCGTTCTTACTTTACAGCATTTTTTCTACACCTTTCTAAAAATTATTTTTATGTGATAGTGTCTTTTATTTGCTCATTAATAATCTGATATATCTTTTGGTATTTTGTGTATAGTTGTTTTTTTGCTGTTGGGGTAAATTGTAGGATATTGATTTCAGAGTGGTTTCCTGATCCTTTGATTGTAGGAATGAGTGGAATATGTGTGCTAATAAATTAGTACAAAACGTAGGAAATTTAGGAAAAAACTGAACATCTCAGCAGTAGTGTTGAGCGAACATGCTCGACACTGCTCGGTACTCGCCCGAGCATCACGCTACTCGGGATGTTCGGCGAGCACCGAGCATTTCCGGGTTACTTGGGCGGGAGCTCGGGTCTCCGCCCTGCATGTTTGGCGCTCTTTACAGAGCCAATGAACATGCAGGGATTGCCAGCCAGTCACTGTAATGCTGCAGCCATGTTGGTTGTGGGCATTACAGTGATTGGCTGGCCGCACAGCGTCACCTCGAGTATTTAAAACCGGGCGCCGCCATCTTGGACACAGTCGCTCCAGATTAGACAGTGTAGGGACAGCGCTGCTGATTTAGGGAGAGATATAAACTGTGAAATAGTTAGTGTAGGGTCTGTAAAGGCTGCCAGAACAAACAAACAGTCCTTTTCAGGACTAATATCCATCCCAGATACCAGGCAGGCAGGCTGTATAGGAGACACAGTGGTTATACCAGCAAACGCTGCATTACAGTCCTGTGTGCTCCTGTTGCCGAAATTGCTGGACTTAGCACCAGGTGTCGGGGGCCAGGAAAAATCCTTTTTTTTCATCTAAATCCTCCTTTTTTTTTCCTCCTTCACACTGTACAAATACCCGTCTTATTAACCTTTTGGTGTGTCGTCCCCCCCAAAAAAAAAGCGTGTCTCTGATTTTTCGACACAAATATAACTGTTGAAAATAGTCTGGTGTAGGCTAGAGAAACAGAAGTGTTGTTTTGCACTTCCACGGTTCAAACCTCTGTATTATCCATTTTGGGCCATTTGTATCTAAAAAAAAAACAGTTTGAGTGTGTCGCTCACTGTTCAGCCGCAAATCTATATATTTAAAGAAGTCTGGTATACCCCAGTAAACAATAACTGAGGTTTTGCCATCCCACGGTAAAAAATCTCTATTCTTCAGGTTTTGGTATATTTTCCGTAAAGAAAAACAGTAGTGTCTCCTGACTGTTGTGACACAAAAATATATCTGTTGAAAATAGTCTTGTGTAGGCCTGACATCCCAGTGTGGTTTCGCAGTTCCACGGGTCAAATCGCTGTACTATCCAGTTTTGGGCCTTTGGTATCTAAATAAAAAGCAGTTTGAGTGTGTCGCTCACTGTTCAGCCGCAAATATATCTATTTAAAAAAGTGTGGTATACCCCAGTAAACAATAACTGTGGTTTTGCCATCCCACAGTAAAAAATCTCTATTATTCAGCTTTTGGTAGTTTTTTCCGTAAAGAAAAACAGTAGTGTCTCCTGACTGTTGTGACACAAAAATATATCTGTTGAAAATAGTCTTGTGTAGGCCCGACATCCCAGTGTGGTTTCGCAGTTCCACGGGTCAAATCGCTGTACTATCCAGTTTTGGGCCTTTGGTATCTAAAAAAAAGCAGTTTGAGTGTGTTGCTCACTGTTCAGCCGCAAATATCTCTATTTAAAAAAGTGTGGTATACCCCAGTAAACAATAACTGTGGTTTTGCCATCCCACAGTAAAAAATCTCTATTATTCAGCTTTTGGTAGTTTTTTCCATAAAGAAAAACAGTAGTGTCTCCTGACTGTTGTGACACAAAAATATATCTGTTGAAAATAGTCTTGTGTAGGCCCGACATCCCAGTGTGGTTTCGCAGTTCCACGGGTCAAATCGCTGTACTATCCAGTTTTGGGCCTTTGGTATCTAAAAAAAAAGCAGTTTGAGTGTGTCGCTCACTGTTCAGCCGCAAATATCTCTATTTAAAAAAGTGTGGTATACCCCAGTAAACAATAACTGTGGTTTTCCTCTTCCACGGTTCTAATCTACTCTTTATTACCCTTTTTCCATTGATAGTGCAAGTGTAAGCTATTTTACTTCATTTACAATGGGCAAGGCGCGTGGCAAGGGACGTGGAAGTGGACGTTCTGGTGATGGTTCGTGCAGAGGACGGGGACGTGGCCAAGGTGAAAATGTGCCACAACCAACAGCCACATCTTCTCGCTCCCACTTCTTGACCGAATTACTAGAGAAGCACAGAACAACACCAGTATTGAGAACTGATCAGTGTGAACAGGTTATTAATTGGATAGCAGATAATACTTCCAGTTACCTGGGCACCACCACCTCCGGTCTGTCTTCCACACGGTCAACTCTTAGTAGCCGTGAGTCTTGACTGCATACTCCTCCTCACCCTGATGCTCCTTCCTCCCACCATGACGAGTGTCGTCAGACAGCAAGTGATCCCACACTTGGACACTCTGAAGAGCTGTTCACTGGTCCATTTCCATATTTGGGCCCCTCGCCTGATACGCTTGAAGTGGTGGAAGAGGAGATCCCATGTTGCGATGCCCAAATATTTGAACATCCACGGCCACAGGAAGTCGACGTTGGCAATCTGTCACAAGAGGTGGACGATGACGAGACACAATTGCCAGGAAGTGAGGAGGAGGATCGTGGTGCGCAAGTGGAAGAGGAGGAGGTGGTGGATGATCTAGTAACTGACCCAACGTGGAAGGAGGACATGCAGAGTGAGGCCAGCAGCACACAGGGGGAGGGAGGCAGAGTACCCCAACAGGCAGGAAGAAGCAGTGTGGTGGCCGCAGACAGAAGGCAGGCAACCATTCCCCGTAACACCAACTCGAGGGACGTTGCCAGTACAAGGGGTAGGTCTTCCAGAGTCTGGAATTTTTTTAAAGACTCTGCTGATAACCCCAAAAAGGCCATATGTTCCACCTGCCATGCCAGCATCAGCAGGGGTGACAAAACTACCAGCCTGACCACCACCAGCATGATCAGGCACATGGCAGCAAAGCGCCCGACTTTGTGGAGCGAAACCCAGGGTCCACGACCAGTGTCAGCGGGTGTCACCACTGCTTCTTCCACTGTTGTGCGTGCAATAGAACCCCCTGTTGTGTGTGCAAGGCAATCCCCTGTCCATACTGCATGTAAAGATGCCCCCTCCTCTCAGTCTTCACTTGTTATGGCAGTTTCTCAAGAAACAGCATCAACGTCCACGTCCCACCGCAGCGTTCAATTGTCCATATCCCAGACCTTTGAACGAAAGCGGAAATTCGCAGCTAACGCCCCACAGGCCACAGTCCTAAATTCGCACATTTCACGACTGCTTGCGTTGGAAATGCTGCCTTTTAGGCTGGTGGAGACGGAATCCTTCCGCAATCTTATGGCGGTGGCCGTCCCTCGGTACTCGGTCCCCAGCCGACGCTATTTTGCCCGGTGTGCCATCCCCGCACTACACAAGCACGTGTCCCAAAGCATCTGCCGTGCCCTCAACAACGCAGTTACTGGGAGAGTCCACCTGACAACGGACACGTGGACAAGTGCTTGTGGCCAGGGACGGTACATCTCTCTGACGGCACACTGGGTAAATATAGTGGAAGCCGGGACCCAGTCGGACCTTGGGACGGAACACATCCTCCCCACACCGAGGATTGCGGGCCCTATGTCAGTCAGAGTTGCCCCCACAGTGTACAGCTCCTGCGCATCCTCCTCCTCCTCATGTTCAGCCTCCCTCTCAGATAGCACCACATCAGTTACAAGCTGGAAGCATTGCAGTACTGCCTCCGCCAAGCGGCAACAGGCTGTGCTGAAACTCATAAGCTTAGGTGATAAACCTCACACTGTTTGTGAGTTGTGGACAGCTGTGAAAGAGCAGGCAGATCTGTGGCTGAGACCGCTGAACCTACATCCCGGCATGGTCGTGTGTGACAATGGCCGTAACCTGGTGGCGGCTCTGAGGCGAGGTGAGATCACACACGTACCATGCCTGGCTCATGTGCTTAACCTCGTGGTTCAGCGGTTTCTTAAATCGTACCCAGAGTTGCCAGATCTGCTCGTGAAAGTACGCCGCCTGTCAGCTCATTTTCGCAAGTCGGCTACAGCTTCCGCCGCCCTTGCTGTGTTGCAGCAGCGTTTGCAGCTTCCGGCACACCGACTGGTGTGTGATGTCCCCACACGTTGGAACTCTACCCTCCACATGTTGCAAAGGATTTGTGAGCAGAAGAGAGCAGTTGTGGAGTACAAGCTGCAACAAGGCTGTCGATATTCAGGTCAGACTCCACACATAAGACCTCAGGAGTGGACCTGGATGTTTGACATATGTACCATCCTCACAAACATTGAGGAGGCCACTAAGATGGTGAGTGGCGATGACGCCATCATTAGTGTCAGCATCCCACTTGTCTGTCTTTTGCAACGCTCTCTGCAGAGAATTAAAGAGGAGGCATTGCAGCCAGAGTATGATGAGATGGATCAAGAAGCCGTAGCGGGCGATTACACACAGCCCAGCCTCATCTCATCCCAACGTGCATTGGGGGACAATGAGGGAGAGGAGGAGGAGGAGGAAGAACAGGAGCTGCTATCATGCGTTGTAGACGGTAGTACCTGTACATACCGTCGGTTCAGCATGGGTGGCCTGAGGACAGGGGGGAGGAGGAAGAGGAGGAGGAGGAGGAGGAGAGCATGGTCAGTCGTCATCTTGGTGAGGACACAGAAATCTTGCCCGTTACCAGTCTGGCACTCATGGCTGACTTTATGTTACGCTGCCTTAACCGTGACCCTCGCGTTGTCAAAATGTTGGGTGACAGTCATTACTGGTTGGTGACACTTGTGGACCCCCGCTACAAGGAGAACTTTCAGTCTCTTATTCCTGTGGTGGAGAGGTCTACAAAAATGGGGCAGTACCAGAAGGCCCTTGCTGCAGAACTCTTAAAAAAATTCCCATCTGAACACGCTAGCGGCAGAGGTCACAGTTCGTAGCCCAACCAAGGCGTACAGGCGAGAGAGATGCAACTCCAATCCAGCAGAGGCAGGGGAACACTGTCAACGTTCTGGGACAGTTTTCTGACACCCGCCCAGCTTACAGGCCCTGAGGCGCGGGGTACTCTCACAAGGAGTGGAAAGTTTCAAAAGATGGTGAGGGAGTACCTTGCCGACCGTACCAGCGTCCTCCGTGATTCCTCTGTGCCTTTTAATTATTGGGTTTACAAGCTGGACACTTGGAATGAACTCGCTCTGTACGCCTTGGAGGTCCTGGCCTGCCCTGTCGCTAGCGTGTTATCGGAGCGTGTTTTTAGTGCCGCTGGGGGAATTATAACTGATAAGCACACTCGCCTGTCAACTGACAATGCTGACAAGCTGACCCTTATCAAAATGAACAAGGGCTGGATTGGGCCAGACTTCTCATCACCACCAAATGACAGCAGAGTAACATAAAGTCAAATCCACTGTGTTATTTCGGGAGGTGTATTCACATGCACCGCTTCACACCCACACATGGGTATACGCTTCCTCGTTTCGGCTGTTTTATCTTCTTCTCCTTATCCTCAGCCTCCACCACCACTATACCACCAGGGTGCCAGCATTGCAAGTTCCTCCGTCCTTATTTTTGGCAGCTTTTGCTTGCAAGGCATAAGCAAATACTATGGGACACCCACTCCCCAATAATGGGACTTATGTTTGTAATATGCTGTACTGCATGGCTCTTGTAAGGGGCATTGCAAGTTGCTCCGTCCTGTCCTAATTTTTGGCAGCTTTTGCTTGGAAAGCATAAGCAAATACTATGGGAGACCCACTCCCCAATAATGGGACTTATGTTTGTAGTATACTGTACTGCATGTGACGCGCCCCCTGGGCCGTGTGTACACATGTGTGGGATACCCGGTGCCGGGTCTCTGGGGTCTGTAGTCTCCGTGGCGGTGACCCGGTCCCGTGGCTCAGGCTGGTCAAACCAGTGGCAATCTTTCTTAGGTTTTGAGGTTAATTGTCCGACTGCGCCACCCGTGGATTGCGGTCAGGGAGTACCACCGCTGTGAGGCAGACCGCTGAGGCTGGTGTTGTGTGCGCAGCAGAGAATGGGATAACTCCCCACGGGAGGAGTATAGCCTCAGGGCAGTGAGTGTGGATGATGGGGGTGATGGTGCACGAGCGCAGCAGGAACGACTCAGAGTCTTTGCAGTGCAGTTCAGGGTCTTTACTGATGATTATAAGGTAGACCCTCCCGGGAGTACTGGCTAGCATAAGAGGCTTGGTCAGTCTGTGAGCAAGCAGGAGTTCCCCTAGCCAGGTGGACTTGTAGGCCTCCCCGTCTGTCTGCACTCTTCCTGGCTACCTTGCTGTAAGCGGGTAGAAGTACCCCACATCCCTGCGTGCACCGTGTAGTGCTCACCCGTATGGCTGGTGACTTGGGGCCTTCTGTTAGCCTCCGCTCCACGACGGCGGTGCTGGTCCCTTGCTTGTGACTGAGCCTCCGGGCTTCTATGGCCAGAGGACCTGAAATCCCCTGCCGGCTGGTTTCTGCTGCTGGATATATAAGTCCTCACAGCCTCGGACTCCTGTGTCCGGTTCCTATTGTCTTCTGCCAGGGCGAGCTCTGCTCAGCTTCCAGCCCCTGGTCTTTAGCTCCTAGCTCCTACAGAACTCCTTGCTGTTACTTTCCCTTGCTCTCACTCTGACTCTGACTGTTCTCTGATTCACTCAACCCCGCCCCAGATCCAGTTTATAAGGGCAGAATTCTCCCCTCCCAGGACTGGGGCAGGAGGATGTTGCATGTTTAAGGGATCCTGACCAGGAAACCTCCCACTTGCTCTCCGACGTAATGTCTCTATTACTGTGGTGACCAGACCCCTGGGGTGCCACACATGGCTCTTGTAAGGGGCATTGCAGCTCCTCATAATTTTTGGAAAGCCTTCCATTCACTGCTTAGGCCAACAGTGCACAGGAGACCCAGTTGCTATAAATGGAAAAAAAGGTTTAGTTAACGCCCTCTGACCTCCATGTCATTTCCAAGGGGCATTGGAGTGCCTCGAAATTTTTGGTAGGTATTGCACTCACTGTATGCCCTATAACTGTGTAGCCGAACCGCTCCTTTTGTTACAGAAACATATCCTACAAGACATATCTGGTTGACTGGCCTGATATTGATGTGAATGGTCCCTGTTCCTCCTGCTCTTTCTCCTTTGCCACTACCTCATCCATCATTTATCACCTGAAGCTTTGTTTTAATGGGAGTCATAGAACTTGGATAGTAGCAGGAAAACATCCAGCAATCTTCGGAGGAGGTAGGATATGCGCCAAAACGCTGACCACCTCAGGCCTAGCCGCTACTACATACATGCGCTTGCATTACAACAAAACAAAGCAGATGCTAACCTTGGCACTCTCAACTCCCCTGATGGAGAAGCCAGGGCCCACCGGAGGAGTCTGATAGTCCGGTGGGCTCGGCCAATGCTGCCCTAAAGCAGGCCAGGCTAAGAAAAGTGTGGGAAAGGTTACCGGGACAAATAGGGGTGGCTGGGGACCGAGTATGGACACCCGGCCACCACCTGGAGGCTGGGGAGCAAGCGGGGACACCCGGGCACCAGGCGGCTGGGGACTGAGTATGGATACCAGGCCGCCGACACAGCCATGGCGTGGTGGCCAGATTCCGCCTCCACATGCCTAAAAGGCCCAATTTAAAGTGCAAGCAAGCAAGCAGTATGGTATTGCAGCCTGGGGGTGGGTGGGTGGCAGGCTGCATACTTGCGCTTGCATTGCAAGGAATGGGAGAGGTACAATTGAACACTGCCCTGGGACAAGGACTTGAATGGGGATAGTTGCAAGTCTGCAACGACAGGTGCAAGGTGGGAGGCATCTTCGCATGTACCATGAACAGGGGTTTGGCATGCACACACTACAGCGGAATAGGCTCTCCTTCCCACTAAATGCACTGGGGAGGGCACGGGTAATGTTTTGGTATACGCGCTTAATCTTATGTATAAGGCACACCAGGACAAATAGGGGCGGCTGGGGACTGAGTATGGATACCTCGCTGCCGAAGCAGCCATGAGGTAGTGGCCAGCTTCGGCCTCCTCCAAACTAAAAGGCCCCATTTTAAGTGCAAGCTAGCAGTATGGAATTGCAGTCTGGGGGTGGGTGGGTGGCAGGCTGCACACTTACACTTGCATTAAAAGAAAACATAGCAGATGCTAACTTCTGTCATCATCATCATGCTCCTCACCTTGGCACTCTCAACTCCACCGATGGAGAAGTCAGGGCCCACCGGAGGAGTCTGGTTCTCTGGTGGGCTCGTCCAATGCTGCCTAAAGCAGGCCGGGCTAAGAAAAGTGTGTGGGGGGATGTTCCAAGGAGAAATAGGGGCGGCTGGGGACCGTTTATGGACACCCGGCTGCCCCCAGGCGGCTGGGGACCGTGTGTGGACACCCGGCCGCGGGGCGGCTGGGGACCGAGTATGGACACCCGGCCGCCGGGCGGCTGGGGACTGAGTATGGATTCCAGGCCGCCAACACAGCCATGACGTGGTGGTCAGATTCCGCCTCCACATGCCTAAAAGGCCCAATTTCAAGTTCAAGCAAGCAAGCAGTATGGTATTGCAGCCTGGGGGTGGGTGGGTGGCAGGCTGCATACTTGCGCTTGTATTGCAAGGAATGGGGGAGGTACAATTGAACACTGCCCTGGGACTAGAACTTGCATGGGGATAGTTGCAAGTCTGCATCTTCTGATGCGGCAAGGATCACTTATGATGGGCACACTTCTAGACAGTGACCTGGGAGTCAGAGATGCTTCCAGGGGTCTTCCCCATGCTGTTCCCATGTCTTTTCAGCACTTTATGCATGTGTCACACAGCACATGGCCAGATAAGGTTGTAAAATGTTAAAATGACATTTCCCGGTGAATGCATTTGTCATAGTTGAAAGCAATACAAAAGTGTAAAAACGCATAAAAAATGCTACTTGTGAACATAGCCGAAGGTGTGGAGGAGTATTTTTGTTTTTGGTCATTTATTTTAACTTATACACAAGTCTTTTCCCTGGAAAGGATGTTCCTTAACGTTTCACTTTCGTTTTTGAACGTTTTATTGTGAGCCCGTAAAAGTGGCTTAATACCTCTGACCACGTTGTTGACAGCAGTGACCTGGGGGTCAGAAATGCTTCCTGGGGCGATCCCCATGCTGTTCCCATGTCATTTGAGCACTGTCACTATCGTTTTGGGCACTTGTTAGGCTTTTAAAAGACTGCCGGGGGTGCCACCGCAAAAATGCTCGAGTCTCCCATAGACATTGGGCTCGTTGCTCGGGTCGAGCACCCGAGTATCACGGCGAGCTCGGCCCGAGCTTCGAGCACCCGAGCATTTTAGTGCTCGCTCAACACTACTCAGCAGTAATAACATGCTGATTGTGATGTCATGAAGATGACTTGAATTTCCACCAATCAGAGATCAGCATGTTTCAGGTCACCCAGATAGAACAGTACATGAAACATGAGTCACGGCCACTGTGAGGTCATAATGCTGATTAGAATTTCCACCAGTCAGAAAACAGAACCGCCCAGAAGAACCACCAAGGAGGTATGAGTCATCGCCACTGTGAGGTCATAATGCTGACCAATCACAGAGCAGCCACACCCAGATTTTCCACCAATCAGAGAGCAGCCACACCCAGATTTTCCACCAATCAGAGATCAGCAGTGGGTATAAATAGCCGCTGCCGCCTGCCCGGCTTAGCCTTGCACTGGTTGGGTCTCTCTTTTTTTCTCTCTCTCTTGGTATCTCCGGGTATCTCTCCCTCCCCTCTCTCTTCTCTCTCTCTCTTTGACCCAACAGCCCTCTTAAGGGCTACCCCAAATGTGTAAAAGATAGAACCAATATTTGTGTTGTTTGTCCGTTTTATGAGCCTGTGATTAACCCCTTCCCACTCTTTGCCATATATATATATATATATATATATATATATATATATTATACATAGTATGTGTAGGTGGGCCTTAAAGGGAATTTCCAGGACAAACATATTGATGGCCTATCCCCTGATTAGCTCATTTATATCAGATTTGTGGGGGTCCGGCACGTGGGACCTCCACTACTCAGTTGTTTGAAACTCTGGCAGAGGTCAGATGTAAACATTGTTGAGGAGCTGAACATCACAGATCTGGTCACTGTGCAGTGGCTGCTACCTGGTGCTGCAGATCAGCTCCTATTATATGAATATTAGCTGACTTGCAGGACCCACAGTACAGTGAATGGAGCAGTGATGTTCAGATGTTCAAACTATTTACATCTGAGCGTTGCAAACAAGTGATGGGTAGAGCCACTGCCGTGTGTCGGAGCCCACCGATCTGATATTGATAACCCATCCCCAGGATGGCAGCTCAGTAGATACCATATCAGGATGGGGGACATTATGCCAGAATGGGTACATTATACCAGAATGGGGACATTATATCAGAATTAGGTCATTATGCCAGAATGTGAGACACTGTAACAGAATGGAGTGTATTGTACCAGGATTGGGGACTTTAAACCAGGGCGAGGGACATTAAACCAGTATGATGGTCTTTAAACCAGGATGGGGGCATTATACCAGAATGGGGACACTATACTAGTATAGGGACATTTTACCAAGATGAAGGACACTATATCAGAATGGGGACAATATATCAGAATGGGGACAATATACCAGGAAGGGGGACATTAAATCAGAATGGGGACATTATATCAGAATGGGGAAATTATACCAGAATTGGGGACATTATACCAGAATAAGGGACACTATACCAGAATGGGGTACACCATACCCGGATGGGTGACACTATATCAGAATGGGGACATAATATCACAATGATAATGTTATACCAGGATGGGGGACACTATATCACAATGATGATATTATATAAGTATGGGGGATATTATAGCAGCATGGGGGACATTATGCCACAACTGGAGATACTATACCAGGATGTGGGGCATTATACAAGCTTTAGGGACATTATAGCAGAATTGGGAGCACTACACCAGCATGGGGGATATTATACCAGGTTAGAGACATTATACCAAAATGGGGACATTATATCAGAATGGGGACACTGTACCAGGATGGGGACATTAAACCAGAATGAAGGAAATGATGCCAGAATGGGGACATTACCAGACAGGGGCACAAGTGGGGGAAAATGTTATAGCATAAGGCCCAGCATGTGGGAGATTATTAGAAGTAGGAGCCAGGATGGGGGACATTACTACATAGGGAGAGAACACATATACTGTATCTTTATAGGATCCAGAACGCTACAAGGGCCCATACATCTGACCGACATGCAGGTGGGGGCCTATCAGACTCTAGTTACTCCACTGGGTGGGACCAGATCATTTCCAGGACTCCTTGTTCTTTACATTGAAGATAATTCTTAATGACATTGGCTGTACGTTTGGGGTTGTTGTTCTGCTGAAGAAAACATTTGGATCCAATCAGACACCTCCCTGATGATATTGCATGATGGATAAGTGTCTGCCTCTATATCTCAGCATTGAAGGAACCAATAATTCTGACCCAATTTCCACCTCCATTTGCTGAAATGCAGCCCCAAACTTACAGGACCCTCCACTGTGCTTATGCATCACTATTGCCCAGACACTCATTATTGTACTGCTCTCCAGCCCTTCAGTGAACAAAATCTCGTCTGTAACAACAAAATTTTTCATATTTGGACTCAACCGTCCAGAGCACATCCTGCCGATTTTCTACACCCTGGTTCCTCTGTTTTAATGCATAGTTGAGTCACTTGGCCTTGTTTTGATGTGGAAGATATGGCTTTTTCACCACAATTCTGCTATGAAGACCACTTCTGGCCAGTCTTCTCTGAACAGTAGATGAGTGAAGCTGAGTCCCACTGGTTGCTGCCAGTTCTGAGCTGATGGCACTGCTGGACACCTTCCGCTTTTGAAGGAAAGTAACCGTAATGTGTCATACATCTGCTGCACTAAGTTTCCTTGGCCGACCACTGCATCTACTGACCTCAACGTTGCACATTTTCTTGCTTCTTCATAAGTGCTTGAATGACACATCTTGAACCCTCAATCTGCTGTGAAATTTGTGCCTTAGAGACCTTGCTGATGTAGTATAACTTCCTTGTGTATTCTTGCTCAGTCTTGCCATGGTGTATGACCAGACACCTGACTGTATTATTACAAAATCCCTGACTTTGCGCAGGTGTACCTGGAATAATTGATGCTGTTTTAAAGTGAAAAGTTGGTCACACCAAATATTAATTGGATCTAGATTTTTCGTTTGTTCATTCACTTGTATTTTGTTAATTGATTAAATAAATCTTTAACATTTCTATTTTTGAAGCGTTTACGTTACAGCATTTTTTCTACACCTTTCTAAAAATTATTTTTATGTGATAGTGTCTTTTATTTGCTCATTAATAATCTGATATATCTTTTGGTATTTTGTGTATAGTTGTTTTTTTGCTGTTGGGGTAAATTGTAGGATATTGATTTCAGAGTGGTTTCCTGATCCTTTGATTGTAGGAATGAGTGGTATATATGTGGTAATAAATTAGGACAAAACGTAGGTAATTTAGGAAAAAACTGAACATCTCAGCAGTAATAACATGCTGATTGTGATGTCATGAAGATGACTTGAATTTCCCCCAATCAGAGATCAGCATGTTTCAGGTCACCCAGATAGAACAGTCCATGAAACATGAGTCACGGCCACTGTGAGGTCATAATGCTGATTAGAATTTCCACCAGCCAGAAAACAGAACCGCCCAGAAGAACCACCCAGGAGGTATGAGTCATCGCCACTGTGAGGTCATAATGCTGACCAATCAGAGAGCAGCCACACCCAGATTTTCCACCAATCAGAGATCAGCAGTTGGTATAAATAGCCGCTACCACCTGCCCGGCTTAGCCTTGCACTGGTTGGGTCTCTCTTTTTTTCTCTCTCTTGGTATCTCCCGGTATCTCTCCCTCCCCTCTCTCTTCTCTCTCACTCTTTGACCCAACGGCCCTCTTAAGGGCTACCCCAAATGTGTAAAAGATAGAACCAATATTTGTGTTGTTTGTCCGTTTTATGAGCCTGTGATTAACCCCTTCCCACTCTTTGCTATATATATTATA
The DNA here is from genome assembly GCF_046119375.1 of Phyllobates terribilis. NCBI lineage: Eukaryota > Metazoa > Chordata > Amphibia > Anura > Dendrobatidae > Phyllobates > Phyllobates terribilis. The sequence continues at coordinate 513,838 of NW_027363332.1, forward strand.
TACGTAGTATGTGCAGGTGGGCCTTAAAGGGAATTTAAAGGACAAACATATTGATGGCCTATCCCCTGGTTAGCTCATTAATATCAGATTTGTGGGGGTCCGGCACGTGGCACCTCAACTACTCAGTTGTTTGAAACTCTGGCAGAGGTCAGATGTAAACATTGTTGTGGAGCTGAACATCACAGCTCTGGTCACTGTGTAGTGGCTGCTACCTGGTGCTGCAGATCAGCTCCTATTACATGAATATTAGCTGACTTGCAGGACCCACAGTACAGTGAATGGAGCAGTGATGTTCAGATCTTCAAACTATTTACATCTGAGCGTCGCAAACAAGTGATGGGTAGAGCCAGTGCCGCGTGTCGGAGCCCACCGTTCTGATATTGATAACCCATCCCCAGGATGGCAGCTCAGTAGATACCATACCAGGATGGAGGACATTATGCCAGAATGGATACATTATACCAGAATGGGGACATTATATCAGAATTAGGTCATTATGCCAGAATGTGAGACACTGTAACAGAATGGAGTACATTGTACCAGGATGGGGGACATTAAACCAGGGCGAGGGACATTAAACAGTATAATGGTCATTAAACCAGGATGGGGGGCATTATACCAGGATGGGGACATTATACCAGAATGGGGACACTATACTAGTATGGGGACATTTTACCAAGATGAAGGACACTATATCAGAATGGGGACAATATATCAGAATGGGGACAATATACCAGGAAGGGGGACATTAAATCAGAATGGGGACATTATATCAGAATGGGGAAATTATACCAGAATTGGGGACATTATACTAGAATAAGGGACACTATACCAGAATGGGGTACACCATACCCAGATGGGTGACACTATATCAGAATGGGAACATTATATCACAATGATGATGTTATACCAGGATGGGGGACATTATATCACAATGATGATATTATACCAGTATAAGGGATATTATAGCAGCATGGGGGACATTATGCCAGAACTGGAGATACTATACCAGGATGTGGGGCATTATACCAGCTTTGGGGACATTATAGCAGAATTGGGAGCATTACACCATCATGGGGGATATTATACCAGATTAGAGATATTATACCAAAAGGGGGACATTATATCAGAATGGATACACTATTCCAGGATGGGGACATTAAACCAGAATGAAGGAAATGATGCCAGAATGAGGACATTACCAGACAGGGGCACAGGTGGGGGAAAATGTTATAGCATAAGGCCCAGCATGTGGGAGATTATTACAAGAAGGAGCCAGGATGGGGGACATTACTACATAGGGAGAGAACACATATATCTTTATAGGATCCAGAACACTACAAGGGCCCATACATCTGACCAACATGCAGATGGGGGCCTATCAGACTCTCGTTACTCCACTGGGTGGGACCATATCATTTCCAGGACTCCTTGTTCTTTACATTGAAGATAATTCTTAATGACATTGGCTGTACGTTTGGGGTTGTTGTTCTGCTGAAGAAAACATTTGGATCCAATCAGACACCTCCCTGATGATATTGCATGATGGATAAGTATCTGCCTCTATATCTCAGCATTGAGGGAACCAATAATTCTAACCCAATTCCCACTTCCATTTGCTGAAATGCAGCCCCAAACTTACAGGACCCTCCACCGTGCTTATGCATCACTATTGCCCACAGACACTCATTATTGTACTGCTCTCCAGCCCTTCAGTGAACAAAATATCTTCTGTATTAACAACATTTTTCATATTTTGACTCAACCATCCAGAGCACATCCTGCCAATTTTCTACACCCTGGTTCCTCTGTTTTAATGCATAGTTGAGTCACTTGGCCTTGTTTTGATGTGGAAGATATGGCTTTTTCGCCACAATTCTGCTATGAAGACCACTTCTGGCCAGTCTTCACTGAACAGTAGATGAGTGAAGCTGAGTCCCACTGGTTGCTGCCAGTTCTGAGCTGATGGCACTGCTGGACATCTTCCGCTTTTGAAGGAAAGTAACCATAATGTGTCATACATCTGCTGCACTAAGTTTCCTTGGCCGACCACTGCATCTACTGACCCCAACGTTGCACATTTTCTTGTGCTTCTTGAATGACACATCTTGAACCCTCAATCTGCTTTGAAATTTGTGCCTTAGAGACCTTGCTGATGTAGTATAACTTCCTTGTGTATTCTTGCTCAGTGTTGCCATGGTGTATGACCAGACACCTGACTGTATTATTACAAAATCCCTGACTTTGCGCAGGTGTACCTGGAATAATTGATGCTGTTTTAAAGTGAAAAGTTGGTCACACCAAATATTAATTGGATCTAGATTTTTCGTTTGTTCATTCACTTTGTATCACTTTGTGTTTTGTTAATTGATTAAATAAATCATTAACATTTCTATTTTTGAAGCGTTCTTACTTTACAGCATTTTTTCTACACCTTTCTAAAAATTATTTTTATGTGATTGTGTCTTTTATTTGCTCATTAATAGTGTTGAGCGATACCTTCCGATATCAAGAAATATCGTATCGGATTGGATCGGACCGATACCCAAAAAGTATCGGATATCGCCTATTCCGATACCGGAAACCAATGCAAGTCAATGGGACAGAAATATCGGAATGAAAATAAACCCTTTCTTTCCTTGCAGGTTAATTCTACATGAAGTAAAACAACTAAGAATAATGTAGAATGTATTGCGCGAAAAGCCGGCAATTCAGCAGCGGCATACACCGGTACCCGACAATTTACAACAGAAAGAATAGAGCTTCACACATAGATTAGATAGATAGAAACATGTCAGTCAAATATATATGAAGTACTGTGACAGTGTTGCTTACTGTACTTGTCATTTAGTGTAAAGGATTTATTAAAAAAAATAATAGTGTTTTCATGCACTGTCTCTTTAAAAAAGCCGGCAGGCAATTCAGCAGCGGTACCCGACAATTTAGAATAGAAGGAATAGAGAATCATACATAGATTAGATAGATAGAAACATGTCAGTCACATATATATGAAGTACAGTGACAGTGTTGATTACTGTACTTGTCATTTAGTGTTAAAATAAAGGATTTATTTAAAAAAAAATTGGCGTGGGGTTCCCCGTAATTTTAGGCTCTAGCGGAGGTTAAGCAGACGGCTGGGGCAGATGTTTAAAGCCTGGGAAGGGGGTAATACCCACGGAGCTTCCCAGGCTACTAATATCAGCCCCCAGCTGAATACCTAGTCTTTACTAGCTATTAAAATGGGGGACCCCCCAAAAAAATGACGTGGGGTCCCCCCTAATTTAATAGCTAGCAAAGGCTAGGCAGACAGCTGGGGGCTGATATTAATAGCCCAGGAAGGGTGCCATGAATATTGGCCCCCTCCCAGGCTAGAAACACCAGCCGTCAGCCACCCCAGAAATGGCGCATCCATAGGATGCGCCAATTCTGGCATTTAGCCTCGCTCTTCCCACTGCCCTGTAGCGGTAGCAGTGGGGTAATAGGGTTGGGGTTGATGTCAGCTTATAATGCCAGCTGACATCAAACCCAGGTTAGTAATGGAGAGGCGTCTATAAGACACCCCCATTACTAACCCCATAGTCAAAGTTAAAAAAAACCACAAACACCCAGAATAAAGTCCTTTAATTGAAATAAACACACAATTCTTTATTGTTCTAAATTAAACTCTACTTACCATCACGCCCATTCCAGCTGAAGCCAACGATCTCCTGCAATAAAAGAAAAATAATAAAGCAACATTATCCTTACCTTTCCATGGTTCCCACGACAGCTTCAGCTCTGCTACATCGAGATGACAGGCTGGACCGCAGCAGAACGCTACCATCCAGCCTGTCATCCCGCGGACACTGAGAAGCGCAGGCTTGCTTGCGCTCCTCAGTGTCTCGCTGTGACGGCATAAAGATGAGCCGAGGTCATGTCCAATGAACTCAGCTCACCTCATGCACGTCACTGACAGCGTGGGAAAATTCTCCTGCACTCAGCACTTAGAATTCTCCCACGCTGTCAGTGACGTGCATGAGGTGAGCCGAGTTCATTGGACATGACCTCGGCTCATCTTTATGCCGTCACAGCGAGACACTGAGGAGCGCAAGCAAGCCTGCACTTCTCAGTGTCCGCGGGATGACAGGCTGGATGGCAGCGTTCTGCTGCGGTCCAGCCTGTCATCTCGATGTAGCAGAGCTGAAGCTGTCGTGGGAACCATGGAACGGTAATGATGAGGTTGCTTTATTATTTTTCTTTTATTGCAGGAGATCGTTGGCTTCAGCTGGAATGGGCGTGATGGTAAGTATGGTTTAATTTAGAACAATAAAGAATTGTGTGTTTATTTCAATTAAAGGACTTTTTTCTGGGTGTTGTGTTTTTTTTAAATACTTTACTAGAAATTCATGGTGGTCATGTCTAATATTGGCGTGACCCCATGAATTTCAGGCTTAGGGCCAGCTGATAATGCCAAGCTGGCCCTAACCCCTTTATTACCCAGTGAGCCACCGCACCAGGGCCCTGGATGAGTTGGGTACAGCGCCAGAAGATGGCACTTCTATGAACGCGCCATTTTCCGGGGTGGCTGCGGACTGCAATTTGCAGCGGGGGTGGCCCAGAAAGCTTGGGCCTCCCAGCGCTGCGGATTCCAGCCCCCAGCTGCCTAGTTGTACCTGGCTGGATACAAAAACAGGGCGAAGCCCCACGTCAATTTTTTTTTAATTATTTCATGAAATAATTTAAAAAAAAAGGGCTTCCCTATATTGTTGTGTCCGGCCAGGTACAAATAGGCAGCTGGTGGTTGGGGGCAGCCCGTTCCTGCCTGCTGTACCTGGCTGGACACAAATATAGTGCGAAGCCCCACGTCAATTTTTTTTTAATTATTTCATGAAATAATTAAAAAAAAAGGGCTTCCCTATATTGTTGTGTCCGGCCAGGTACAAATAGGCAGCTGGGAGTTGGGGGCAGCCCGTCCCTGGACGCTGTACCTGGCTGGCATACAAAAATATGGCAAAGCCCACGTCAGAATTTTTGGGAAAAATTAATTAAAAAATAAATATTAATTTAGGGACTGCATCTTTATTAACCCCTCAAGTGTCATTTAGTGTTAAAATAAAGGATTTATTAAAAATAAAATTGGCGTGGGATCCCCCATAATTTTAGTCTCTAGCGGAGGTTAAGCAGGCGGCTGGGGCAGATGTTTGAAGCCTGGGAAGGGGGTAATACCCACGGAGCTTCCCAGGCTACTAATATCAGCCCCCAGCTGAATACCTAGCCTTTACTAGCTATTAAAATGGGAGACCCCCCAAAAAAATGATGTGGGGTCCCCCCTATTTTAATAGCTAGCAAAGGCTAGGCAGACAGCTGGGGGCCGATATTAATAGCCCAGGAAGGGTGCCATGAATATTGGCCCCCTCCCAGGCTAGAAACACCAGCCGTCAGCCGCCCCAGAAATGGCGCATCCATAGGATGCGCCAATTCTGGCACTTGGCCTCGCTCTTCCACGCTGCCCTGGTGCGGTGGTAGGGGGTAATAGTGGTGGGGTTCATGTCAGCGCCAGCTGCCATGAAGCCCAGGTTAGTAATGATGGGCGTCTATAAGACACCCCCATTACTAACCTACAAAGTGTTAAAAATAAAAAACACACACTACACCCAGAAAAAAAATTATTTATTTGAAATAAAACACACCATTTTATTTAATTCTTAGTTTACTAAAAAAAAAAATAGTTACCTGTCCACGTTCCTGCGCTGATCTCCCATGCACAGCTGTCACATCTGGAGATGGTGACAGCTGTGCATGGCTGCTGTAAGCTCACACTGCCGGGAACACGTCCGCTCCCGGCAGCGGGAGCCACTGACTGAGGTCACCGGAGTGCATTCAGTCAGCGCAGCTCCGGTGACCTCCTTTACGGCACTGCTGTACCGTGGGAATTTCTCACGGTACAGCGGGGCCGTAAAGCAGCTAACCGGAGCAGCGCTGCCTGAACTCCGGCGAACCCGCTTATGCAATGATGGGGCTGCTTTACGGCCCCATCATTCTAGCGGCGGCAGCGGTTCAGAGCGGTCACATTCTATGTGGCTGCTCTAAACTGGAGATCTTCGTGGGACACTCGTGGACTACTACGGAGGGGTAAGGATAAGGTTGTGGTTTATTATTTTAAATTTTATTACAGGAGATCGATGGCTTCGGGGAATTAGGTGTCTAGATGAGTATAGGTGTAGTTTTTTATTTTTTACTTTATTTTAGGTGGCGATCGGCGGGGACAGGTAATGTATGAACTAATTTATTGTAGGCAACCACTGGCCACCAATGACATGTATTTAACATTTATTGGGGACTAAAAACAAAAAAAAAATAAAACATGTATAGGGCCAAAATAACATATGGGGTAGTTTAAATAGCAGGATCAGGCTGATGGGAACTACTGCTCCCATCAAGCTGATCCTGCTGGCACAAGTGGACGGGGGACAGACATAGGCCGATGGGAGTAGTAGTGTCACATCGGCCTATGTTTGCCTGCACGCACACACCCACAGACATCGCACAGACACCGCGCACACCCGCACATATCGCACAGACACCCCGCACACATCGCACACACACCGCACACACATCACGCACACCCGCACATATCGCACAGACACCCCGCACACACCCGGAGACATCGCACACACACCGCACACACATCACGCACACCCGCACATATCGCACAGACACCGCGCACACACCCGCACAGACACCCCGCACACACCCGGAGACATCGCACACACACCGCACACACATCACGCACACCCGCACACATCGCACAGACACCCACACACACCAATCATGACCGGTCTGGGAGGTGAGGCTGACCTGTGCGGCCGTGGGAAAGTTCATGTGAGTTCATGCAATGCAGTCAAGCATGAACTCACATGAACCCTCTGAGGGCACCGCAGCGACTTCAAATGAACAGCTGATCAGTATCACCTGATACCTCAGCTGTTCATTTGAAATAACTGGCGGGAAAGCGCAGCACAGAACGGGAAAGCCGGCGATGAAGTCTTTTCACTGCCGGCTTCCCCGCCCGGGTCCTTCGCTCCCCGCTCCTTGGTGCTGCGCTCCCCGCCCGGTCCTAACTTACGATTGGGATGGGAGGTGGCGAGGGGAACGGAGGATCGGGGTGGGAGGCTGCGAGGAAGCGAGTGTGGGGTTGTGTGATTGTTTAAAAGCCGGCGGCTTTTTACCGCCCGCCGGCTTTTAAACAATCAGGAGAATTCTCTCACGCTAGGATGGCATTCTGATGACAGAATGGATCGCAGCTGAGCGCTGCCATCCAGCTTGTCATCCTTCAGAGACACTGCAGAGCGCAGGCATTATGGGAACTTCCGATTCCGGTATTCGATATTCTAAAAGTATCGGAATTAAGTATCAGAATTCCGATACCGCGAATATCGGCCGATACCCGATATTACAGTATCGGAATGCTCAACACTAGTCATTAATAATCTGATATATCTTTTGGTATTTTGTGTATAGTTGTTATTTTGCTGTTGGGGTAAATTGTAGGATATTGATTTCAGAGTGGTTTCCTGATCCTTTGATTGTAGGAATGAGTGGTATATATGTGCTAATAAATTAGGACAAAACATAGGAAATTTAGGAAAAAACTGAACATCTCAGCAGTAATAACATGCTGATTGTGATGTCATGATGATGACTTGAATTTCCCCCAATCAGAGATCAGCATGTTTCAGGTCACCCAGATAGAACAGTCCATGAAACATGAGTCACGGCCACTGTGAGGTTATAATGCTGATTAGAATTTCCACCAGTCAGAAAATAGAACCGCCCAGAAGAACCACCCAGGAGGTACGAGTCATCACCACTGTGAGGTCATAATGCTGACCAATCAGAGAGCAGCCACACCCAGATTTTCCACCAATCAGAGAGCAGCCACACCCAGATTTTCCACCAATCAGAGATCAGCAGTGGGTATAAATAGCCGCTGCCGCCTGCCCGGCTTAGCCTTGCACTGGTTGGGTCTCTCTTTTTTTCTCTCTCTTGGTATCTCCCGGTATCTCTCCTTCCCCTCTCTCTTCTCTCTCTCTCTCTTTGACCCAATGGCCCTCTTAAGGGCTACCCCAAATGTGTAAAAGATAGAACCAATATTTGTGTTGTTTGTCTGTTTTATGAGCCTGTGATTAACCCCTTCCCACTCTTTGCCATATATATATTATATACATAGTATGTGCAGGTGGGCCTTAAAGGGAATTTCCAGGACAAACATATTGATGGCCTATCCCCTGGTTAGCTCATTAATATCAGATTTGTGGGGGTCCGGCACGTGGCACCTCCACTAATCAGCTGTTTGCAGCTTCGGCAGAGGTCAGATGTAAACATTGTTGAGGAGCTGAACATCACAGCTCTGGTCACTGTGTAGTGGCTGCTACCTGGTGCTGCAGATCAGCTCCTATTACATGAATATTAGCTGACTTGCAGGACCCACAGTACAGTGAATGGAGCAGCGATGTTCAGATCTTCAAACTATTTACATCTGAGCGTTGCAAACAAGTGATGGGTAGAGCGAGTGCCGCGTGTCGGAGCCCACCGATCTGATATTGATAACCCATCCCCAGGATAAATCATCATCATTACTACTGGAAACTCCATTAATGGATTGTCTGGGATTAATAACTCGAGCCCCTTCTTTAAGAAAAAACAGTCCCTAACTGGTCACAGGATAAATGTGGGATTTCAGGTCGCCCATTTACTGCAATGTAGCTGGCAATGCCACCCAGCGGATCTAAGCAAGTCCCGGGGCCACAACAATATACAGCCAGTGCCCGAGTATAGGATGGAAGATTAAAAAAAATCTTCAAAAATGTATTTAGTGTGAGGCATACATCAAAAATACATGCAATGCTTTTCCTGACAACTCTGAGCTTTATAATGTGGAAAAAAACATTTAAAAAAACACTGTGTGAACATAACCCTAACTGCATTGTGACTGTGTATATACATATATAAGCTGCCCCTCCCCCACCATGTGAGCATTCTCAGCGTGTACTGACCAATTCTGTCCACCAGGTGGCAACAGCAGGAAATTACAGCGATGAGACAAGCACTGCATGACATCCCCGCCTCAATCTGCCCTATATCAGACACGCCCCCTACCAACGCCCCGCCTCCGCTGCCATGACAACCGAATTATTTAATGGCAGAAAAAGAGACCTTATATGAGCAGAGAAGTAGCGGCCGGAGCGCGGGGTCCGCACAGGTGAGCGCCCCCTATAACACAGTGTATGTACTGCACGTCAGCTCTATGGCAGACTGTCACCTGTGCTGGATCCAGGACGTGTTACACTTATATCTGTGCAGAGACACAGAGGACGCAGCGGGGCCTGTAGCTATATATGTGTGTGTGTGTATATATATACAGTATATATATATGTGTGTGTATATATACAGTATATATATGTGTGTGTGTATATATACAGTATATATATGTGTGTGTGTATGTGTCACCCTACCTGGATGCCACAAGTGTAATAAAGCTGTGTCTGAGAGCAAGGGGGAGGTTCTCTGGTCAGGGGAACATTAGCATGCAATGCCTCCTGTCTCAGGCCAGTAGGGGGAGCAGGCTGCCCCTATAAAAGCTGGTACTGGGGACAGAGTTAGTGAGAACTGGATTGCCTGTCTCAGCTTTGAGACGTGTCCCAGAGTGGAGCAGGGACAGAAAGTTGATTGCACCTAAGAGGAAGTGTGGCAGTAGGAGAGAGCCACAAGCCAGAGACAAGAGGCGAAGAGAGCCTGTCTTGGCAGAGAAAAGACTTAATTTCACCAGACTTTGGTGTCTGAGGCTGGAAGGATTCCACATCCCCCAGCAGAGAACCAGTCCGCAAGGGACTGTACATTCCTTGGCCTAAGAAGCCTGGAGGCCCTGCCACAACCGAAGGGACCAGTAAAGCCGTACAAGGCTGGGAGCAGAAAGGAACCCACGTCGCAGGCCATACACGGAAAGCTTGGAAACATGGGCTGTTACCCTATAAAGAGGAGATAGCCAGAAGGAGCGCAGAAAGCACGGTAGGCCTACACCCTCACCCTGACCAGGGCCAATTTCCCCGTTGCTCTCAGACATCCAGGTCCCCTCCTAGCTGGGACTGTTTGTGGGTCAGTTTACCTGTTTAAGTAAAGACCCTGGACTGCAACCTGTTGTCTGTGTGCTCCTTGCTCCTCCAGCACTACCAGCACTGGAACTCCCACTACCATCACTCCCACCATCCACTATACTGCCCTGGGGCCGCACTCTTCCCGTGGGGAGTCACACTACCCTAGCTGCACACCTCATCAGCCCCAGCGGTCTGCATGCAGCGGCGGTTCCTAATAACCGCAATCCACGGGTGGCGTAGTCGGACATAATTAATAATCAATATAACGTTCTACCATTGGCCTGACCACCCTGAGCCACGGAACCGGGTTGCCACTACTACTCCCATCGCTCCCTATTGCCCGGATCCGAGTGCCCCACGGCCCAGGGGGCAAGTCAGCTTTGGCGTAGTCGGCAGGATTTCGTGCCCGCAACCACCGGGTACTGCGTGCCTGAAAAAGACTGTTGTAAACTTACCTGTGGAGTCGTTTCCCGCCATCCGGAGCCGATTCCCGCCATTAGACGCCATCTTGGACCGTTTCCCGCCGTCTTCCCGCCATCGGACGCCATCTTCAGGACGCCGCGCGGGAAGAAGAGGGGCGTGGACGTCAAAACCGCGCGAGATCCGAAGCTCCGCCCCACGCACCGACGCTGCGCAAGGTCCTGGAAGGGAGAGAGAGCGACGCTGACGTCATCGGAGTGCGACGCCAGGTCCTCGTCCAGAGCAGCAGCGGAGCCGCAGCCTACAGAAGAGGATCGTCGGAAGGTAGGCCACGCTTCACTAGGGGGGGAGGAAGATGTCGGACACAGAGGCGCCCACTACCACCAACGCAGCTGCAGCAGCGGTGATGCCCTTTTCTTTGCCCTACATCCCTGGAGCGGCCTGGCTGCCCAAATACTCAGGGGAGCCCCATGCCCTAACTGACTTCAAGGAAAGACTGTATAGTTTGTTCCAAGTTTACCCCCTGACAGAGGAACAGAAGGTCAGCATATTGACAGGGCAGTTAACTGGCGCAGCCCAAAGGGAGGTAAAATCATGGCCCATTGAGGAGAAAGGGACTGTGAAGGGTATTCTGGCCCGGCTGCGGGGTACCTTTGATACACGTACCTCCGCTGAGATTAAAATGAGGTTCTACGGATGTAAGCAGCGGGCACAGGACAGCATCAGAGACTATGCCTTAAATTTACAGGAAGCCTTGAGGGCTATTCAACAAACTGACCCTGGCAGTGTGCAGGAAACCGATAAGCTGCTAACAGAACAATTCATAGAGGGTCTGCTGTCCAGCGCCCACAGGGCCCAGCTACGCCTCATGTTCTTCCAGAACCCCGACCTGACCTTTGCCCAATTTAAGGACAGGGCCATAAGGGTGCTCCGTGAATCTGCAACCAGTGGCGCTATAAACCCCCGGCGCCCTGCTATCACTTACCACCAGGAGGCGGCGCCCTCCTCTATGGACTCCGTGGAGGCTGATGCACAGGCCCTGAACCAAGCCCCGTCGAAAGGCCTGCACCACCAAGTCCAGGAGCTGACCAGGAGCGTCGCGGCGTTGACCAGGACCGTCCAGGCGTTGCAAGTGGACCCGTCAAGACCCATCGAGCTGGCTTCAAGTCCGGAGGATGTCCCGTGGCGTCGACAGAGGAGGATCCCGTCGTTCCGAGGGAGGCCCACAGACCGCTACGCAGAGGATGGACAGCCCATTTGCCGTCGATGCAACCAGCCCGGACACATCTCCAGGTACTGTAATTTAAATGGGTCCAACCTGGGGCAGAGGGCCGACCCCCAGGCATAAGATCACCAGGCCCTTACAATTGGCGTAATAAGTACGTTGGGGGGCGCCCGGTTTTACCCGTGGTGCTGGACGGTATCCCCATGAGCGCCTTGCTGGATACTGGGTCGCAAGTAACCACAATCCCTTATGTACTTTTTAAGCAGTATTGGACTGATGCTGATATCACACGGTATCCAGACAGTAACTTGAGCATCATCGCCAGTAATGGCTTACCCGTGCCGCAGATGGGGTTCAAGGAGATGACCATTAAAATTGGTAAAGTTGAACTGCCGGCACAGGGAGTGATTATTGTGGACATTGACCGTCATGAAAGTCACCCTAAAATAACTGTGGGTACTAACATAATTGAAAATTGTCTTTCAGAAGTAATTGTAATTCTACAACAGGTGGCGGTGAATGCTAGTTCCAGCCAAAAGAGAGTCCTCAACAAGGAGATAAAAGCCCTGATGAGACGGCAGCAGGTAGAACTGTCTGGTGGTGAGATCGGTAGCGTAAGACTCAGTGATCCATTCCCCATTTCCATGCCTCCCAAAAGTGAAATGATGATCTGGTGTCGGACTGCAATCGGGTTGAGAGGTAGAGACTACCAAGCCATGGTAGAACCCGTGTACTCAGACAGCAGGCCCACCATTTTGACAGCCCGGGGGGTGGTTGATGTCCGTCATGGGAGGGTGCCCGTCCGCATCCTCAACATTGGGGAGAGGGAAGTACACTTACCCAGGTACGCTACACTCGCCAAACTGTTTGTCGTCGAACACCAAGCTATCAGGGCCGTGGAACCCTTGCCTTCATCTCCACAGGCGGAGGGTAATGGCTCCCATAAACAAAAGGAGGACTGGTGCCAGAAACTCCACGTGGGTGCTGACTCCACTCCCCTGCACCAAAAACAAGGAGTCTACCGGGTGGTACAGGAGTACGAGAGAGTCTTTAGTAAGCACCCGCTAGACTTCGGCAGAGTAAAAGGGATAGAACACCACATCCCCACAGGGAGCCACCCACCAATAAAAGAGAGGCACAGACCTGTACCCCCTGCACATTATCAGAACGCCAAGGGTATGCTAAGGGAGATGAAAGAAGCTGGGGTCATTAGAGACAGCTGTAGCCCCTGGGCAGCCCCCTTGGTTCTGGTCAAAAAGAAAGACGGCACCATGAGAATGTGCGTGGACTATAGACAAATCAACCGTATCACCCACAAAGACGCATATCCGCTGCCTAGAATAGAAGAGTCTTTAGCCGCACTAAAATCTGCTAACTTCTTTTCTACTTTGGACCTTACTAGCGGGTACTGGCAGGTTCCTGTGGCAGAGGCTGACAAGGAGAAGACCGCCTTCACCACCCCGATGGGACTGAGCGAATTCAACTGTATGCCTTTCGGGCTCTGCAACGCACCAGGGACCTTCCAGCGGCTGATGGAATGCTGTCTAGGGCACCGAAACTTCGAGACGGTCCTCCTTTACCTGGACGACGTGATCGTCTATTCGAAGACATACGAGGATCATCTGAAGCACCTGGCCGAGGTGTTCGAAGCCCTGGCAGGCTACGGCCTGAAGGTGAAGCCATCGAAGTGTCACCTGCTGAAACCAAAGGTCCAGTACCTAGGGCACGTGGTAAGCGCGGAAGGAGTGGCCCCCGACCCTGACAAGGTCACGGCAATCAAGAGCTGGCCAAGCCCCTCGAACATCAAAGAGGTGAGACAGTTTCTCGGGTTGGTAGGCTACTACCGAAGGTTCATCCCCGGGTTCACTAAGATGGCAGCTCCTATGCAGGACCTCCTGATCGGACAGTCCAAGTCCAGAAGTCAAAAGCCACCCTTCAAGTGGGATAAACCGGAAGAGGAGTCCTTCCGCCAGCTAAAGTTGGCCCTCACTGGGGATGAGATCCTGGCCTACCCTGATTACGGCCAGCCTTTCATTCTCCACACAGATGCCAGTAATGTGGGACTGGGAGCCGTACTGTCCCAAAACCAACAGGGCAGAGAATGGGTGATCGCATACGCCAGCCGGAAGCTGAGGCCCACCGAAAGGAACCCGGAGAATTACAGCTCCTTCAAGCTAGAATTCTTGGCGGTGGTGTGGGCCGTGACAGAACGCTTCAAGCATTACCTGGCCTCCGCAAAGTTCACCGTGTACACGGACAACAACCCGTTGACACACCTGGACAATGCAAGACTGGGTGCCCTGGAACAGCGGTGGATGGCCCGTCTCTCCAACTATGACTTCGTGATCAAGTACCGGGCAGGCAAAACCAACGCCAACGCGGACGCCCTATCAAGAATGCCTCACTTACCTGAAGGTGACGAAGACCCAGAAGAGCTGGAAGAGGTAGAACTCCCCGCGTTTCACCGGTATGGAGCCGCTCAACACTCTCACCGCGTGAAGGAGGAGGATCTAACAACTGTGATGATGAATCCCCTACCTCACCACAGCTGGGCCGAAACCCAAGATAGTGACCCTGCTGTCCGCCTGGTGAAAGATCTGCTGACCCGGGAAGACGCCCGCCTAGATCCAGATGCCCCAGAGGAAGCCAAGCAGCTATGGAAGGAGAAGAGCAAGCTGTTCCTCTACGAAGGCAAGTTGTGCAGAAGGATTGTCAACCACCGGACGCACGAGCTGACCTGGCAAGTCGTTGTCCCAAGGCGAGATGCAGCTATGGTCCTGGGGGCTTACCATGACCGAGCGGGACACTTCGGTTGGAAGAAACTGGAGTTCCTGCTAAGAGGAAGATTCTTTTGGGTCGGCATGAGAGGAGCAGTAGAAAAGTGGTGCAGAGACTGTGGCCCTTGTCACCTGAGGAGGAAGGACCGCACCAGCCAGAAGACACCCTTGAGGCCCATCGTCACCACGCAGCCTCTTGAGCTGGTAGCTCTGGACCACGTCAAATTGGCTCCAAGCCGGTCTGGATACATCTATGCCCTGACAATCGTGGACCACTATTTCCGTTTTCTAGTGGTGGTCCCGGTAAAGGACTTGACAGCCCAAACAGCGGCCAGAGCCTTCCAGCAATACTTCTGCCGTCCACACGGGTATCCGGAACAGGTCCTGACAGACCAGGGTCCAGCGTTTGAAGCTGAAATCTTCCAGGAGTTCTGCAACCTCTATGGCTGTAAGAAGATTCGTACAACGCCTTACCACCCCCAAACCAATGGGATGTGTGAGAAGATGAACAATATAGTCATTGATCTCCTGAAGACGTTGCCCCTGGAGGAACGCAGCCTGTGGCCAGAAAAACTGCCGGACCTGGTAGACATGTACAACAATATCCCGGTGAACGCTACAAACTGCACCCCGGCTTACCTGATGCGAGCCAGACCGGGTAAGCTGCCCGTAGACCTGGAGATGGGAGTCCTAATACCTGAGGACACCTCCCCGGATGCAGACTGGGATACGGAAAGGCAACTGCAGTACAAGAAGGTACAGGAGAGTGTGGAGAAGAGCCTGGCCCAGGTGAGAGAGAAGCAAGAAAGACTCTTCAATCAACACGCCCCTGCTAGTCCCCTAGAACCTGGTGAGCAAGTCCTAAAGCGGAAGAGAAGGCTACATAAGTTGGACGACCAGTGGGAAAGGGAACCCTACACCGTACTGCAGTCTGACCATGACAACCCAAAGGTGTGCGTAATCACCAAGGACGGAGGAGAAACCACTAGTGTCATCTCCAGAGACCACCTCAAAAGGTGCCCCGAGCAACTCCGTAGTGCAGAAGAGGATCAGAGTGACCTTGAACCCGCAGAGGACAAGGAAGAAATGATCAGCACTGTTCTCGGAGAGTTCCCTCAGTCCTGGACTCGCATAAATGATGCCATATTGGTACCCGTCCTGCATTTCCTGCAACCGGCACAGCAACAACCAACACCAGAGCCGGAAGGTGAAGAGGAGCAAGCGGTTCCAGAGGCAGAAGAGCCTGTACCAGCAGCCCAGGAGAGTCAACCCTCTGCTGACAGTGAGCCTGCCATGCCTGCGGTAAGCCAAAGAACCCGCAGACAGCTGCCTGCCCTACCTGTACACCCAGCTGGTAGCTGTACCCCTAACGCTAGTGGGGAAAGCCAGGTTGGTCCACCACCAGACAGTGGGCTACGTAGGTCAACCAGGAGCACAAAGGGGCAGATACCCGCTCGCTGGAGAATATAGAGTGTACTAAATTGTAAATAACCCTGTTGCCAAATGTTGAATTGTTTGCCAAGTTACATGCATGTTCGGTAATTCTGTGTTTCAGTCTCTTGCAGCAACCGTAAGGACTCACAGGTTATGGACTTTTTATAACCGGGACCTTGTATGGACTGCGTTCGGAGCTTAACCCAGGAATGAACTAAGACTGTAAAGGACTTGGGGTAGGACAGACCCCCACCTGGTTAAGGCTCCCGGTTGTTTTGGTGATATGGACACCCGGTCACAGGCCACACTGTGACCTAAAGAACTCAATTTGTGCGCCGTCTGTCTATTAATGTTTTATTGTTATGCATATTGTCTTTGTTTATTGTTTAGTCCCGGAGTACTAAATTTCACTAGGGGGGAATGTGTCACCCTACCTGGATGCCACAAGTGTAATAAAGCTGTGTCTGAGAGCAAGGGGGAGGTTCTCTGGTCAGGGGAACATTAGCATGCAATGCCTCCTGTCTCAGGCCAGTAGGGGGAGCAGGCTGCCCCTATAAAAGCTGGTACTGGGGACAGGGTTAGTGAGAACTGGATTGCCTGTCTCAGCTTTGAGACGTGTCCCAGAGTGGAGCAGGGACAGAAAGTTGATTGCACCTAAGAGGAAGTGTGGCAGTAGGAGAGAGCCACAAGCCAGAGACAAGAGGCGAAGAGAGCCTGTCTTGGCAGAGAAAAGACTTAATTTCACCAGACTTTGGTGTCTGAGGCTGGAAGGATTCCACATCCCCCAGCAGAGAACCAGTCCGCAAGGGACTGTACATTCCTTGGCCTAAGAAGCCTGGAGGCCCTGCCACAACCGAAGGGACCAGTAAAGCCGTACAAGGCTGGGAGCAGAAAGGAACCCACGTCGCAGGCCATACTGGCGAGAATACACGGAAAGCTTGGAAACGTGGGCTGTTACCCTATAAAGAGGAGATAGCCAGAAGGAGCGCAGAAAGCACGGTAGGCCTACACCCTCACCCTGACCAGGGCCAATTTCCCCGTTGCTCTCAGACATCCAGGTCCCCTCCTAGCTGGGACTGTTTGTGGGTCAGTTTACCTGTTTAAGTAAAGACCCTGGACTGCAACCTGTTGTCTGTGTGCTCCTTGCTCCTCCAGCACTACCAGCACTGGAACTCCCACTACCATCACTCCCACCATCCACTATACTGCCCTGGGGCCGCACTCTTCCCGTGGGGAGTCACACTACCCTAGCTGCACACCTCATCAGCCCCAGCGGTCTGCATGCAGCGGCGGTTCCTAATAACCGCAATCCACGGGTGGCGTAGTCGGACATAATTAATAATCAATATAACGTTCTACCATTGGCCTGACCACCCTGAGCCACGGAACCGGGTTGCCACTACTACTCCCATCGCTCCCTATTGCCCGGATCCGAGTGCCCCACGGCCCAGGGGGCGAGTCATGTATATATACAGTATATATATATGTGTGTGTATATATACAGTATATATATATATGTGTGTGTGTGTGTATATATACAGTATATATATGTGTGTGTGTATATATACAGTATATATATGTGTGTGTGCATATATGTATACTGTATATGTGTGTGTATATATATGTATACTGTATATGTGTGTATATATATATGTATACTGTATGTGTATATATGTATACTGTATATGTGTGTGTATATGTATACTGTATATGGGTGTATATATGTATACTGCATATGTGTGTGTATATGTATACTGTATATGGGTGTATATATATATGTATACTGTATGTGTGTATATATGTATACTGTATATGTGTGTATATATATGTATACTGTATATGGGTGTGTGTGTGTATATATATATATATATATATATATATATATATACTGTATATGTGTGTATATATGTATACTGTATATGGGTGTGTATATATATGTATACTGTATATGTGTGTGTATATATGTATACTGTATATTTGTGTGTATATATGTATACTGTATATGGGTTTATATATGTATACTGTATTTGTGTATATATATGTATACTGTATATGTGTGTGTATATATGTATACTGTATATGTGTGTGTATATATATGTATACTGTATATGTGTGTGTATATGTACACTGTATATGTGTGTGTATATGTATACTGTTTATGGGTGTATATATGTATACTGTATATGTGTATATATGTATACTGTATATGTGTGTATATATGTGTATACTGTATGTGTGTGTGTATATATGTATACTGTATATGTGTGTGTATATATATACTGTATATGTGTGTGTATATGTATACTGTATATGTGTGTATATATATATGTATACTGTTTATGGGTGTATATATCTATACTGTATATGTGTATATATGTATACTGTATATGTGTGTATATGTATACTGTATATGTGTGTATATATGTATACTGTATGTGTGTATATATGTATACTGTATGTGTGTATATATATGTATACTGTATGTGTGTATATATGTATACTGTATGTGTGTATATATATGTATACTGTATGGGTGTATATATGTATACTGTATATGTGTATATATATGTATACTGTATATGTGTGTATATATATGTATACTGTTTATGGGTGTATATATGTATACTGTATATGTGTGTATATATGTATACTGTATGTGTGTATATATGTATACTGTATAATGTATATGTGTGAGTATATATATGTATACTGTATGTGTGTGTATATATATGTATACTGTATATGTGTGTGTCTATATATGTATACTGTATGTGTGTATATATATGTATACTGTATATGTGTGTGTCTATATATGTATACTGTTTATGGGTGTATATATGTATACTGTATATGTGTATATATGCACACTGTATATGTGTATATATGTATACTGTATATGTGTATATATGTATACTGTATATGTGTGTATATATATGTATACTGTATATGGGTGTATATATGTATACTGTATATGTGTGTATATATGTATACTGTATATGTGTGTATATGTGTATACTGTATATGGGTGTGTATATATATGTATACTGTATATGGGTGTGTATATATATGTATACTGTATGTGTATATATATATGTATACTGTATATGGGTGTATATATATATGTATACTGTATGTGTATATATATATATATGTATACTGTATATGGGTGTGTATATATATGTATACTGTATGTGTATATATATATGTATACTGTATATGGGTGTATATATATATGTATACTGTATGTGTATATATATATATGTATACTGTATATGGGTGTATATATATATATATGTATACTGTATGTGTATATATATATATGTACACTGTATATGGGTGTGTATATATATATGTATACTGTATGTGTATATATATATATGTATACTGTATATGTGTGTGTATATGTATACTGTATATGGGTGTATATATGTATACTGTATATGTGTGTGTATATATATATGTATACTGTATATGTGTGTATATATGTACACTGTATATGGGTATATATATGTATACTGTATGTGTATATGTGTGTGTATATATATGTATACTGTATGTGTATATGTATACTGTATATGTGTGTGTATATGTACACTGTATATGTGTGTGTATATGTATACTGTATATGGGTGTGTATATATATATGTATACTGTATGTGTGTATATATATGTATACTGTATATGGGTGTGTATATACATGTATACTGTATGTGTGTATATATATGTATACTGTATATGTGTGTGTATATATATGTATACTGTATATGGGTGTATATATGTATACTGTATATGTGTGTATATGTATACTGTATATGGGCGTATATATATATACTGTTATATGTGTGTAAATGTATACTCTATATGTGTGTGTATATGTATACTGTATATGGGTGTATATATGTATACTGTATATGTGTGTATATATATATATGTATACTGTATATGTGTGTATATATGTACACTGTATATGGGTATATATATGTATACTGTATGTGTATATATGTATACTGTATATGGGTGTATATATTTATACTGTATATGTGTGTGTATATGTATACTGTATATGTGTGTGTATATGTATACTGTATATGTGTGTATATATATGTATACTGTATATGTGTGTATATGTGTATACTGTATATGTGTGTTTATATATATATGTATACTGTATATTTGTGTGTATATATGTATACTGTATATGTGTGTATATATATGTATACTGTATATGTGAGCATATGTGTATACTGTATATGTGTGTGTATATGTATACTGTATATGGGTTTGTATATATATGTATACTGTATGTGTGTATATACATGTATACTGTATATGTGTGTATATATATGTATACTGTATATGTGTGTGTCTATATATGTATACTGTATATGTGTGTATATGTATACTGTATATGTGTGTATATATGTGTGTATATATGTATACTGTATATGGGTGTATATATATATGTATACTGTATATGTGTGTATATGTATACTGTATATGTGTGTGTATATGTATACTGTATATGTGTGTGTATATATGTATACTGTATATATGTGTGTATATGTATACTGTATATGTGTATATATGTATACTGTATATGTGAGCATATGTGTATACTGTATATGTGTGTGTATATGTATACTGTATATGGGTTTGTATATATATGTATACTGTATGTGTGTATATACATGTATACTGTATATGTGTGTATATATATATATGTATACTGTATATGTGTGTGTATATATATGTATACTGTATATGTGTGTATATGTATACTGTATATGTGTGTATATGGATACTGTATATGTGTGTATATATGTGTGTATATGTATACTGTATATGGGTGTATATATATATGTATACTGTATATGTGTGTATATGTATACTGTATATGTGTGTGTATATGTATACTGTATATGTGTGTATATATATGTATACTGTATATATGTGTGTATATGTATACTGTATATGTGTATATATGTATACTGTATATGTGAGCATATGTGTATACTGTATATGTGTGTGTATATGTATACTGTATATGGGTTTGTATATATATGTATACTGTATGTGTGTATATACATGTATACTGTATATGTGTGTATATATATGTATACTGTATATGTGTGTGTATATATATGTATACTGTATATGTGTGTATATGTATACTGTATATGTGTGTATATGTATACTGTATATGTGTGTATATATGTGTGTATATGTATACTGTATATGGGTGTATATATATATGTATACTGTATATGTGTGTATATGTATACTGTATATGTGTGTGTATATGTATACTGTATATGTGTGTATATATATGTATACTGTATATATGTGTGTATATGTATACTGTATATGTGTATATATGTATACTGTATATGTGAGCATATGTGTATACTGTATATGTGTGTGTATATGTATACTGTATATGGGTTTGTATATATATGTATACTGTATGTGTGTATATACATGTATACTGTATATGTGTGTATATATATGTATACTGTATATGTGTGTGTATATATATGTATACTGTATATGTGTGTATATGTATACTGTATATGTGTGTATATGTATACTGTATATGTGTGTATATATGTATACTGTATATGGGTGTATATATATATGTATACTGTATATGTGTGTATATGTATACTGTATATGTGTGTGTATATGTATACTGTATATGTGTGTGTATATGTATACTGTATATGTGTGTATATATATGTATACTGTATATATGTGTGTATATGTATACTGTATATGTGTATATATGTATACTGTATATGTGTGTATATATATGTATACTGTATATGTGTATATATATGTATACTGTATATGGGTGTATATATATGTATACTGTATATGGGTGTATATATATGTATACTGTATATGTGTGTATATATGTACACTGTATATGTGTGTATATGTATACTGTATATGGGTGTATATATATGTATACTGTATATGGGTGTATATATATGTATACTGTATATGTGTGTATATATGTATACTGTATATGTGTGTATATATATGTATACTGTATATGTGTATATATATGTATACTGTATATGGGTGTGTGTATATGGGTGTATATATGTATACTGTATATGGGTGTATATATATGTATACTGTATATGTGTATATATATGTATACTGTATATGTGTATGTATATGTATACTGTATGTGTGTATATATGTATACTGTATATGTATGTATATATATGTATACTGTATATGTGTATATATATGCATACTGTATATGTGTATGTATATGTATACTCTATGTGTGTATATATGTATACTGTATGTGTGTATATATATATGTATACTGTATATGTGTGTGTATATATATGTATACTGTATATATGTGTGTATATGTGTATACTGTATGTGTGTATATATATGTATACTGTATATGTGTGTGTATATGTATACTGTATATGGGTGTATATATGTATACTGTATATGTGTGTGTATATATACTGTATATGTGTTTATATATATGTATACTGTATATGTGTGTATATATGTATACTGTATATGGGTGTGTATATATATGTATACTGTATATGTGTGTGTATATATATATGTATACTGTATATGTGTGTGTATATATATGTATACTGTATATGTGTGTGTATATACACTGTATATGTGTTTATATATATGTATACTGTATATGTGTGTATATATATGTATACTGTATTTGTGTATATATATGTATACTGTATATGTGTGTGTATATGTATACTGTATATGGGTGTATATATGTATACTGTATATGTGTGTATATATATGTATACTGTATATGGGTGTATATATGTATACTGTATATGTGTGTGTGTATATATGTGTATACTGTATATGTGTGTATATATATGTATACTGTATATGTGTGTGTATATGTATACTGTATATGTGTGTGTATATATATGTATACTGTATATGTGTATATATATATGTATACTGTATATGTGTGTGTACATATACTGTATATGTGTTTATATATATGTATACTGTATATGTGTGTATATATATGTATACTGTATATGTGTGTATATATATGTATACTGTATATGTGTGTGTATATATATATATGTATACTGTATATGGGTGTATATATGTATACTGTATATGTGTGTATATGTGTATACTGTATATGTGTGTATATATGTATACTGTATATGTGTGTATATATATGTATACTGTATATGGGTGTATATATGTATACTGTATATGTGTGTGTATATATGTGTATACTGTATATGTGTGTATATATATGTATACTGTATGTGTGTGTATATGTATACTGTATATGTGTGTGTATATATATGCATACTGTATATGTGTGTATATATATGTATACTGTATATGTGTGTGTATATATATGTATACTGTATATATGTGTATATATGTATACTGTATATGTGTTTATATATATGTATACTGTATTTGTGTGTATATACATGTATACTGTATTTGTGTGTGTATATATATGTATACTGTATATATGTGTATATATGTATACTGTATATGTGTATATATGTATACTGTATATATGTGTATATATATATGTATACTGTATGTGTGTATATATATTTATACTGTATGTGTGTATATATATATATATACTGTATATGTGTGTATATGTATACTGTATGTGTGTATATATATGTATACTGTATATGTGTGTGTATATGTGTATACTGTATATGGGTGTATACATGTACACTGTATATGTGTGTGTATATATGTATACTGTATATGGGTGTGTATATATGTATACTGTTTATGGGTGTATATATGTATACTGTATATGTGTTTATATATATGTATACTGTATATGTGTGTATATATATGTATACTGTATTTGTGTGTGTATATATATGTATACTGTATATATGTGTATATATGTATACTGTATATGTGTATATATGTATACTGTATATATGTGTATATATATATGTATACTGTATGTGTGTATATATATTTATACTGTATGTGTGTATATATATATATACTGTATATGTGTGTATATGTATACTGTATGTGTGTATATATATGTATACTGTATATGTGTGTGTATATGTGTATACTGTATATGGGTGTATACATGTATACTGTATATGTGTGTGTATATATGTATACTGTATATGGGTGTGTATATATGTATACTGTTTATGGGTGTATATATGTATACTGTATATGTGTATATATGTATACTGTATATGTATACAGTATACATATACACACACCCATATACAGTATACACATATACACACATATACAGTATACATATATACACCCATATACAGTATACATATATACACATACATATACAGTATACACATATACACAGATATACAGTATACATATATACACCCATATACAGTATACATATATATATACACATATGCAGTATACATATATACACACACATATACAGTATACATATATACACACATATACAGTATACATATATATACACACATATACAGTATACATATATACACACACATATACAGTATACATATACACACATATACAGTATACATATATATACACACATATACAGTATACATATACACACAAACACATATACAGTATACATATATACACACATATACAATATACATATACACACACATATACAGTATACATATATACACACACATATACAGTATACACATATACACACATATACAGTATACATATACACACATATACAGTATACATATATACACACACATATACAGTATACATATACACACATATACAGTATACACATATACACACATATACATATATATATACATATACACACACATATACAGTATACATATATATATACATATACACACAGTATACATATATATATACATACATATATACACACATATACAGTATACATATATATACACATATACAGTATACATATATACACACATATACAGTGTACATATATACACCCATATACAGTATACATATATACACACATATACAGTATACACATATACACACACATATACAGTATACATATCTACACACACATATACAGTATACACATATACACACATATACATATATATATACATACATATACACACACATATACAGTATACAATATATATATATACATACATATACACACATATACATATATATATATACATACATATATACACACATATACAGTATACATATATATATACATATACAGTATACATATATACACACATATACAGTATACATATATATACACACATATACAGTATACATATATACACATATATACAGTATACATATATACACACATATACAGTATACATATACACACACATATACAGTATACACATATACACACATATACAGTATATATATATATACACATATACAGTATACATATATATACACACACATATATACACACATACACAGTATACATATATACACACATATACAGTATACATATATACACATACAGTATACATATATATACACACACATATACAGTATACATATATATACACACCCATATACAGTATACATATATACACACATATACAGTATACATATATACACACTTATACAGTATACATATATACACACATATACAGTATACATATACACACATACAGTATACATATATATACCCATATACAGTATACATATATACACACATATACAGTATACATATATACACACTTATACAGTATACATATATACACACATATACAGTATACATATATACACACATATACAGTATACATATATACACCCATATAAAGTATACATATATATACACACACATATACAGTATACATATACACACCCATATACATTATACATATATACACACACATATACAGTATACACATATACACACATATACAGTATACATATATATACACACACATATACAGTATACCTATATACACATACAGTATACATATATATACACACACATACAGTATACATATATATACACACCCATATACAGTATACATATATACACACATATACAGTATACATATATACACATTTATACAGTATACATATATACACACCCATATACAGTATACATATATACACACATATACAGTATACATATATATATATATACACACATATATACACACATATACAGTATACATATATATATATACACACATATATATACCCATATACAGTATACATATATACACACCCATATACAGTATACATATATACACACATATACAGTATACATATACACACACATATACAGTATACACATATACACACATATACAGTATACATATATATATATATACACATATATACACACATATACAGTATACATATATATACCCATATACAGTATACATATATACACACCCATATACAGTATACATATATACACACATATACAGTATACATATACACACACATATACAGTATACACATATACACACATATACAGTATACATATATATATATACACATATATACACACATATACAGTATACATATATATACACATACAGTATACATATATATATACACACATATACAGTATACATATATATATACACACACCCATATACAGTATACATATATACACACCCATATACAGTATACATATATACACATATACAGTATACATATATACACACATATACAGTATACATATACACACACACATATACAGTGTACATATATACACCCATATACAGTATACATATATACACACACATATACAGTATACATATATATACACATACAGTATACATATATATATACACACATATACAGCATACATATATATATACACACACCCATATACAGTATACATATATATATATACACACCCATATACAGTATACATATATACACATATACAGTATACATATATACACATATATACAGTATACATATATACACACACATATACAGTATACATATACACACCCATATATACAGTAATACAGCATATACACACACATATACTGTATATATACACACACAGATATACAGTATACATATATACACACATACAGTATACATATATACACACACACATATACAGTATACATATACACACCCATATACAGTATACATATATACACACCCATATACAGTATACATATATACACACACATATACAGTATACATATATACACCCATATACAGTATACATATACACACACATATACAGTATACACATATACACACACATACAGTATACATATATATACACACACATATATACACACATATACAGTATACATATATACACATACAGTATACATATATATATACACACATATATACACACATATACAGTATACATATATACACATACAGTATACATATATATACACACACATATACAGTATACATATATACACACACATATACAGTATACATATATACACATTTATACAGTATACATATATACACACATATACAGTATACATATATATACCCATATACAGTATACATATATACACACCCATATACAGTATACATATATACACACATATACAGTATACATATACACACACATATACAGTATACATATATACACACATATACAGTATACATATACACACCCATATACAGTATACATATATACACACATATACAGTATACATATATATACACATACAGTATACATATATATACACACACATATACAGTATACATATATATATACACACACCCATATACAGTATACATATATATATATACACACCCATATACAGTATACATATATACACATATACAGTATACATATATACAGACATATACAGTATACATATATATATATATACACACCCATATACAGTATACATATATACACATATACAGTATACATATATACACACATATACAGTATACATATACACACACATATACAGTGTACATATATACACCCATATACAGTATACATATATACACACATATACAGTATACATATATATACACATACAGTATACATATATATATACACACATATACAGCATACATATATATATACACACACACCCATATACAGTATACATATATATATATATACACACCCATATACAGTATACATATATACACATATACAGTATACATATATACACATATATACAGTATACATATATACACACACATATACAGTATACATATACACACCCATATACAGTATACATATATACACGCATATATACAGTAATACAGCATATACACACACATATACTGTATATATACACACACACATATACAGTATACATATATACACACATACAGTATACATATATACACACACATATACAGTATACATATACACACCCATATACAGTATACATATATACACCCATATACAGTATACATATACACACCCATATACAGTATACACATATACACACACATACAGTATACATATATATACACACACATATATACACACATATACAGTATACATATATACACATACAGTATACATATATATATACACACATATACAGTATACATATATACACACATATACAGTATACATATATACACACATACAGTATACATATATACACACACATATACAGTATACATATATACACCCATATACAGTATACATATATACACGCATATATACAGTAATACAGCATATACACACACATATACAGTATACATATACACACACATATATACTGTATATATACACATATATACACACATATACAGTATACATATACACACATATACAGTATACATATATACACACACATATACAGTATACATATATATACACATATACAGTATACATATATACACACATATACAGTATACATATATACACACATATACAGTATACATATATACACGCATATATACAGTAATACAGCATATACACACACACAAATATATGTATATATACACACACACATATACAGTATACATATACACACACATATACAGTATACATATATACACACATATACAGTATACATATATATACACATATACAGTATACATATACACACACATATACAGTATACATATATATACACACATATACATTATACATATACACACACATATATACTGTATATATACACACATATACAGTATACATATATACACACATATACAGTATACATATACACACACACATATATATATATACTGTATATATATATACACACACACATATATATACTGTATATATACAAACACATATATATCTACTGTATATATACACACACACACATATATATACTGTATATATATACACACACATATATATACTGTATATATACACACACACACATATATACTGTATATATATACACACACATATATATATACTGTATATATACACACACATATATACTGTATATATATACACACACACATATATATATACTGTATATACACACACACATATACAGTAAAAATATATACACACACACATATATACTGTATATATACACACACATATATATATACTGTATATATACACACACATATATATACTGTATATATACACACACACATATATATATACTGTTTATATACACACACACATATATATACTGTATATATACACACACACACACATATATATATACTGTATATACACACACACATATACAGTATACATATATACACACACACACATATATACTGTATATATACACACACACACATATATATATACTGTATATACACACACACATATACAGTATACATATATACACACACACACATATACTGTATATATACACACACACATATATATACAGTATATATACACACACACATATATATATATACTGTATATATACACACACATATATATATACTGTATATATACACACACACACATATATATATACTGTATATATACACACACACACATATATATACTGTATATATACACACACATATATATATACTGTATATATGTATACACACACATATATATACTGTATATATACACACACACATATATATACTGTCTATATACACACACATATATATATATACTGTATATATACACACACACACACATATATATATATACTGTATATATATACACACACACATATATATACTGTATATATACACACACATATATATATATATACTGTATATATATATACACACACACATATATATACTGTATATACACACACACACATATATATATACTGTATATATACACACACACACATATATATATATACTGTATATATATATACACACACACATATATATACTGTATATATACACACACATATATATATACTGTATATATATACACACACACATATATATACTGTATATACACACACACACATATATATACTGTATATATACACACACATATATAGCTACAGGCCCCGCTGCGTCCTCTGTGTCTCTGCACAGATATAAGTGTAACACGTCCTGGATCCAGCACAGGTGACAGTCTGCCATAGAGCTGACGTGCAGTACATACACTGTGTTATAGGGGGCGCTCACCTGTGCGGACCCCGCGCTCCGGCCGCTACTTCTCTGCTCATATAAGGTCTCTCTTTCTGCCATTAAATAATTCGGTTGTCATGGCAGCGGAGGCGGGGCGTTGGTAGGGGGCGTGTCTGATATAGGACAGATTGGGGCGGGGCTGTCATGCAGTGCTTGTCTCATCGCTGTAATTTCCTGCTGTTGCCACCTGGTGGACAGAATTGGTCAGTACACGCTGAGAATGCTCACATGGTGGGGGAGGGGCAGCTTATATATGTATATACAGTCACAATGCAGTTAGGGTTATGTTCACACAGTGTTTTTTTAAATGTTTTTTTCCACTTTATAAAACTCAGAGTTGTCAGGAAAAGCATTGCATGTATTTTTGATGTATGCCTCACACTAAATACATTTTTGAAGATTTTTTTTTAATCTTCCATCCTATACTCGGGCACTGGCTGTATATTGTTGTGGCCCCGGGACTTGCTTAGATCCGCTGGGTGGCATTGCCAGCTACATTGCAGTAAATGGGTACAGTATAAATATATACACACATATACAGTATACATATATATACACACACATATACAGTATTCATATACACACACATATACAGTATACATATATACACCCATAAACAGTATACATATATATACACACATACAGTATACATATATACACACATATACAGTGTATATATATACACACATATACAGTATACATATATATACACACACATATACAGTATACATATATACACCCATAAACAGTATACATATATATACACACATACAGTATACATATATACACACATATACAGTATACATATATATACACACACATATACAGTATACATATATACACCCATATACAGTATACATATACACACATATACAGTATACATATATACACACACATATACAGTATACATATATACACCCATATACAGTATACATATACACACACATATACAGTATACATATATATACACACATACAGTATACATATATACACACATATACAGTATACATATATATACACACACATATACAGTATACATATATATACACATATACAGTATACATATACACACACATATACAGTATACATATATATACACACACATATACAGTATACACATATACACACATATACAGTATACATATACACACACATATACAGTATACATATATACACACACATATATACACGCATATATACAGTAATACAGCATATACACACACACATATATATATATACTGTATATATACACACACACATATATATATACTGTATATATACACACACACATATATATACTGTATATATACACACACACATATATATATATACTGTATATATACACACACATATACAGTATACATATATACACACACACATATATATACTGTATATATACACACACACATATATATACTGTATATATACACACACACATATATATATACTGTATATATACACACACACATATATATACTGTATATATACACACACATATATATATATACTGTATATATACACACACACATATATATACTGTATATATACACACACACATATATATATATACTGTATATACACACACACACATATATATATATACTGTATATATACACACACATATATATATACTGTATATATACACACACACATATATATACTGTATATATACACACACACATATATATATACTGTATATATACACACACACATATATATACTGTATATATACACACACACATATATACTGTATATATACACACACACAAATATATACTGTATATACACACACACATATATAGCTACAGGCCCCGCTGCGTCCTCTGTGTCTCTGCACAGATATAAGTGTAACACGTCCTGGATCCAGCACAGGTGACAGTCTGCCATAGAGCTGACGTGCAGTACATACACTGTGTTATAGGGGGCGCTCACCTGTGCGGACCCCACGCTCCGGCCGCTACTTCTCTGCTCATATAAGGTCTCTCTTTCTGCCATTAAATAATTCGGTTGTCATGGCAGCGGAGGCGGGGCGTTGGTAGGGGGCGTGTCTGATATAGGACAGATTGGGGCGGGGATGTCATGCAGTGCTTGTCTCATCGCTGTAATTTCCTGCTGTTGCCACCTGGTGGACAGAATTGGTCAGTACACGCTGAGAATGCTCACATGGTGGGGGAGGGGCAGCTTATATATGTATATACAGTCACAATGCAGTTAGGGTTATGTTCACACAGTGTTTTTTTAAATGTTTTTTTCCACATTATAAAACTCAGAGTTGTCAGGAAAAGCATTGCCTGTATTTTTGATGTATGCCTCACACTAAATACATTTTTGAAGATTTTTTTTTAATCTTCCATCCTATACTCGGGCACTGGCTGTATATTGTTGTGGCCCCGGGACTTGCTTAGATCCGCTGGGTGGCATTGCCAGCTACATTGCAGTAAATGGGTACAGTATACATATATACACACATATACAGTATACATATATATACACATATACAGTATACATATATATACACACACATATACAGTATACATATATACACATATACAGTATACATATATATACACATATACAGTATACATATATACACACATATACAGTATACATATATACACACATACAGTATACATATATATACACATATACAGTATACATATATACACATATACAGTATACATATATACACCCATAAACAGTATACATATATATACACACATACAGTATACATATATATATATATACACACATATACAGTATACATATATACACACATATACAGTATACATATATACACATATACAGTATACATATATACACCCATAAACAGTATACATATATATACACACATACAGTATACATATATACACCCATATACAGTATACATATATATACACACACATATACAGTATACATATATATACACATATACAGTATACATATATACACACATACAGTATACATATACAGTGCTGGCCAAAAGTATTGGCACCCCTGCAATTCGGTCAGATAATACTCAGTTTCTTCCTGAAAATGATTGCAATCACAAATTCTTTGGTCTTATTATCTTCATTTAATTTGCTTGCAAGGAAAAAACACAAAAGAGAATGAAGCAAAAATCAAATCATTGATCATTTCACAAAAAACTCCAAAAATGGGCCAGACAAAAGTATTGGCACCCTCAGCCTAATACTTGGTTGCACAACCTTTAGCCAAAATAACTACGAACAACCGCTTCCGGTAACCATCAATGAGTTTCTTACAATGCTCTGCTGGAATTGTAGACCATTCTTCTTTGGCAAACTGCTCCAGGTCCCTGATATTTGAAGGGTGCCTTCTCCAAACTGCCATTTTGAGATCTCTCCACAGGTGTTCTATGGGATTCAGGTCTGGACTCATTGCTGGCCACCTTAGAAGTCTCCAGTGCTTTCTCTAAAACCATTTTATAGTGCTTTTGGAAGTGTGTTTTGGGTCATTGTCCTGCTGGAAGACCCATGACCTCTGAGGGAGACCCAGCTTTCTCACACTGGGCCCTACATTATGTTGCAAAATTTGTTGGTAGTCTTCAGACTTCATAATGCCATGCACACGGTCAAGCAGTCCAGTGCCAGAGGCAGAAAAGCAACCCCAAAACATCAGGGAACCTCCGCCATGTTTGACTGTAGGGACCGTGTTCTTTTCTTTGAATGCCTCTTTTATTTTCCTGTACACTCTATGTTGATGCTTTGTCCCAAAAAGCTCTACTTTTGTCTCATCTGACCAGAGAACATTCTTCCAAAACGTTTTAGGCTTTCTCAGGTAAGTTTTGGCAAACTCCAGCCTGGCTTTTTTAAGTCTCGGGGTAAGAAGTGGGGTCTTCCTGGGTATCCTACCATACAGTCCCTTTTCATTCAGATGCCGACGGATAGTACGGGTTGACACTGTTCTACCCTCGGACTGCAGGGCAGCTTGAACTTGTTTGGATGTTAGTCGAGGTTCTTTATCCACCATCCACACAATATTGCGTTGAAATCTCTCGTCAATTTTTCTTTTCCGTCCACATCTAGGGAGGTTAGCCACAGTGCCATGGGCTTTAAACTTCTTGATGACACTGCGCACGGAAGACACAGGAACATTAAGGTCTTTGGAGATGGACTTGTAGCCTTGAGATTGCTCATGCTTCCTCACAATTTGGTTTCTCAAGTCCTCAGACAGTTCTTTGGTCTTCTTTCTTTTCTCCATGCTCAATGTGGTACACACAAGGACACAGGACAGAGATTGAGTCAACTTTAATCCATGTTAACTGGCTGCAAGTGTGATTTAGTTATTGCCAACACCTGTTAGGTGCCACAGGTAAGTTACAGGTGCTGTTAATTACACGAATTAGAGAAGCATCACATGATTTTTCAAAGGGTGCCAATACTTTTGTCCACCCCCTTTTTTAGGTTTGGTGTGGAATTATATCCAATTTGGCTTTAGGACAATTCTTTTTGTGTTTTTTTCATTGAAGACAAATTAAATGAAGAGAATAATACCAAAGAATTTGTGACTGCAATCATTTTCAGGAAGAAACTGAGTACTATCTGACAGAATTGCAGGGGTGCCAATACTTTTGGCCAGCACTGTATACACACATATACAGTATACATATATACACCCATAAACAGTATACATATATATACACACATATACAGTATACATATATACACACATATACAGTATACATATATACACACATATACAGTATACATATATACACCCATATACAGTATACATATACACACATATACAGTATACATATACACACACATATACAGTATACATATATATACACACATAGAGTATACATATATATACACACACATATAAAGTATACATATATATACACACATACAGTATACATATATATACACACACATATAAAGTATACATATATATACACACATACAGTATACATATATATACACACACATACAGTATACATATATACACACACATATACAGTATACATATACAGCGATATTGGCGCCAAATTTAAACACCGCTCTGCTGATGTGTGTGTATATATGTATACTGTATATGTGTGTATATATATGTATACTGTATATGTGTGTATATGTATACTGTATGTGTGTGTATATGTATACTGTATATGTGTGTGTATATGTATACTGTATGTGTATATATGTATACTGTATATGTGTGTATATGTATACTGTATGTGTATATATGTATACTGTATATATGTGTATATATATTTTTTACTGTATGTCTGTATATATATGTATACTGTATATGTGTGTATATATGTATACTGTATATATGTGTATATATATGTATACTGTATGTGTGTATATATATATGTATACTGTATATGTGTGTGTATATATATGTATACTGTATATGTGTGTATATATATGTATACTGTATATGTGTGTATATGTATACTGTATATGTGTGTGTATATATATGTATGCTGTATATGTGTATGTATAATGTATATGGGTGTATATATATGTATACTGTATATGTGTGTATATATATGTATACTGTATATGTGTATATGTATACTGTATATGGGTGTATATATATGTATACTGTATATGTGTGTATATATGTATACTGTATATGTGTATGTATAATGTGTATGGGTGTATATATATGTATACTGTATATGTGTGTATATATATATGTATACTGTATATGTGTATGTATAATGTATATGGGTGTGTATATATATGTATACTGTATATGTGTGTATATATGTATACTGTATGTGTGTGTATATATGTATACTGTATAAGTGTGTATATGTATACTGTATATGTGTATGTATAATGTATATGGGTGTATATATATGTATACTGTATATGTGTGTGTATATATATGTATACTGTATATGTGTATGTATAATGTATATGGGTGTATATATATGTATACTGTATAAGTGTGTATTTTCATGACTATGAATTAACACATGTGGAATTATATACTTAACAAAAAAGTGTGAAACAACTGAAAATATGTCTTATATTCTAGGTTCTTCAGAGTAGCCACCTTTTGCTTTGATGACTGCTTTGCACACTCTTGGCATTCTCTTGATGAGCTTCTAGAGGTAGTCACCAGAAATGGTCTTCACTTCACAGGTGTGCCCTGTCAGGTTTAATATGATAAAGTGCTTTATTCTTTGTCAGGTCCAGGGGTCCTGTAGAATGTGAATCCCTGAGGAACAGCGGATCCTTGGCTTGTGCCAAGACAGAAGAAAAGTTGCTGAACACTTGGTACCCCAACGTGATCAATCTATTTGCCAATCAAGATGCCCTGCAGTTGATTAATGCGGACAAATTGGATTCCTTTTATAACTGCGTCTCGACACTTATGTCCAACCAGGTAAAGTCGGCAGCGAGATCCGTGATATATAAGGATTCATGTTCATTATTGTATCTCTGGATCAAACATAGACTCAGAGTGGTATTCCCATCTCATATATGTATGGCACTTCCACAGTCTGAGGACGCACATCCGGCTGAAGTATATTGCTGCGCAGGAACATGCCGGGTCCCTGAGCTGCAATGCATGCCGCCAGCCAAAGGCCGGTAGCTGATGTCGGCGTGCCAGTCACGAGCGACGCATGGAAGTGACGTCATGCGCTGCCTCTACCGGCACACTGAAATCAGCTACAGAAGAAGGCGCCGCATGTCGTGGGAGCGGAGGAAGGTAAGAAGAATCATTTATTTTTGTTTATTTAATGTATTGGAAAAGAAAGACAGAACATTATACCAGGAAAGGGCCAAGGATGGGGAGCATTATACAAGGAAGGGGCTCAGGGTGGGGAGAACTAGACAAGGAAGGGGCCCAGGATGGGGAGCATTATATAATGAAGGGGCCCAGGATGGAGAGCATTATACAAGGAAAGGGCCCAGGATGGGGGGAATTAGACAAGGAAGGGTTCCAGGATGGGGAGCATTATACAAGGAAGGTGCCCAGGATGGGGGGAATTAGACAAGGAAGGGTCCCAGGATGGGGAGCATTATACAAGGAAGTAGCTTAGGATGAGAAGCATTATACAAGGAAGGGTCCCAGGATGGGGAGAATTAGACAAGGAAGGGTCCCAAGATGGGGAGCATTATACAAGGAAGTAGCCTAGGATGAGGAGCATTACACAAGGAAGGGGCGCAAGATGGAGAGCATTATACAAGGAAAGGTCGCAGGATGGGGAGCATTACACAAGGAAGGGGCGCATGATGGGGAGCATTATACAAGGAAGGGGCGCAGGATGGGGAGCATTACACAAGGAAGGGGTGCAAGATGGGGAGCATTATACAAGGAAGTAGCCTAGGATGAGGTGTATTACACAAGGAAGGAATGCAGGATGGGGAGCATTACACAAGGAAGGGGCGCAAGATGGGGAGCATTATACAAGGAAGGGGCGCAAGATGGGGAGCATTATACAAGGAAGGGGCGCAAGATGGGGAGCATTACACAAGGAAGGGGCGCAGGATGGGGAGCACTATACAAGGAAGGGGCGCATGATGGGGAGCATTATACAAGGAAGGGGCGCATGATGGGGAGCATTTTACAAGGAAGAGGCCAAGGATGGGGAGCATTATACCAGGCAGGGGTTCAGAATGGGGGGCATTGTACAAGGAAGCGGCCCAGGATAGGGAGCATTATACCAGAATGGGGGTCATTATATCATGACATGGGCCAGGATGAAGGACATTACACCAGGAAGGGCACAAGGATGGAGGTCATTATACCAGAATGGGGCCTAGGATGGGGGCAGGATACCAGGATGGAAGACATTGTTATAGGATGAGGGACATTGTACCAGGATGGGGGACATTGTTATAGGATGTGGGACATTATACCAGGATGGGGGACATTGTTGCAGGAAGGGGCCAGGATGGGGGACATTATTACAGTAAGAGGCCCAGGACAAAGGACATTATACCAGGAAGGAGCCCAGGATTGGGACGTTATTGCTGAAAGGGGGCTCAGGATGGGGGGTATTATACACAGAAGGTGGATATTATAACAGGAAGAGGCCCAGGATAGGGGATATTATAACAGGAAGGGGTGCAGGATGGGGAACATTATACCAGGAAGGGGCCTAGAATGAGAGACATTATTATAGGATGGGGCTAGGGCTACGATGGGGGAGATTATTACAGGAAACATCCAAGGCAAGGGCGAACACGCGCATCATTATCGGATCTAGAATGCTACAAGGGCCCATAGGCATTATACAAGGAAGGTGCCCAGGATAGGGGGAATTAGACAAGGAAGGGTCCCAGGATGGGGAGCATTATACAAGGAAGTAGCCTAGGATGAGAAGCATTATACAAGGAAGGGTCCCAGGATGGGGAGAATTAGACAAGCAAGGGTCCCAAGATGGGGAGCATTATACAAGGAAGTAGCCTAGGATGAGGAGCATTATACAAGGAAGGGGCGCAGGATAGGGAGCATTACACAAGGAAGGGGAGCAAGATGGAGAGCATTATACAAGGAAGGGGCGCAGGATGGGGAGCATTACACAAGGAAGGGGCGCAGGATGGGGAGCATTATACAAGGAAGGGGCGCATGATGGGGAGCATTATACAAGAAAGGGGCGCAGGATGGGGAGCATTACACAAGGCAGGGGTGCCAGATGGGGAGCATTATACAAGGAAGTAGCCTAGGATGAGATGCATTACACAAGGAAGGCGCGCAGGATGGGGAGCATTACACAAGGAAGGGGCGCAAGATGGGGAGCATTATACAAGGAAGGGGCGCAAGATGGGGAGCATTACACAAGGAAGGGGCGCAGGATGGGGAGCACTATAAAAGGAAGGGGCGCATGATGGGGAGCATTATACAAGGAAGGGGCGCATGATGGGGAGCATTTTACAAGGAAGGGGCCAAGGATGGGGAGCATTATACAAGGCAGGGGTTCAGGATGGGGGGCATTGTACAAGGAAGCAGCCCAGGATAGGGAGCATTATACCAGAATGGGGATCATTATACCATGACATGGGCCAGGATGAAGGATATTACACCAGGAAGGGCACAATGATGGAGGTCATACCAGAATGGGGCCTAGGATGGGGGACAGGATACCAGGATGGAAGACATTGTTATAGGATGTGGGATATTATACTAGGATATGGGACATTGTTACAGGAAGGGGCCAGGATGGGGGACATTATTACAGTAAGAGGCCCTGGACCAAGGACATTATACCAGGAAGGAGCCCAGGATTGGGACGTTATTGCTGAAAGGGGCTCAGGATGGGGGGTATTATACACAGAAGGTGAATATTATAACAGGAAGAGGCCCAGGATAGGGGATATTATAACAGGAAGGGGCGCAGGAAGGGGAACATTATACCAGGAAGGGGCCTAGAATGAGAGACATTATTATAGGATGGGGCTAGAGCTATGATGGGGGAGATTATTACAGGAAACATCCAAGGCAAGGGCGAACACGCGCATCATTATCGGATCTAGAATGCTATAAGGGCCCATACATCTGACCAACATGCTGGTGGGGGCCCAGGTCCAAATTTTGCACATCTACAGGAACATAGTTACATAGTTACATAGTTACATAGTTTATAAGGCCGAAAAAAGACAAGCGTCCATCCAGTTCAGCCTATTTCTTGTGCACTGCAGCTATTCAGCAGCGTTGATCCAGGGGAAGGCAACAAAAAACCATGAGGTATAGGCCAATTTACATCACTGAGGAAAAATTCACTTCCCAACACCAATCTGGCAGTAAGA
The DNA here is from genome assembly GCF_046119375.1 of Phyllobates terribilis. Lineage (NCBI taxonomy): Eukaryota > Metazoa > Chordata > Amphibia > Anura > Dendrobatidae > Phyllobates > Phyllobates terribilis. The sequence goes on from NW_027363332.1 coordinate 554,075, forward strand.
TTAAATCCCTGGATTAATTAACTAAGCATAAGATGTAATTTTATTGTTCTCAAGAAAGGCGTCCAGGCCTCTCTTGAACTCTTTAAGTGAGTTGGACATCACCACTTCCTCTCCCAGAGAGTTCCAGAGTCTCACGGCTCTGACCGTAAAGAATCCCCTTCTATGCTGGTGCAGGAACCTCCTTTCCTCCAGACGCATAGTGTGCCCCCTCGTCTTTGTCACCATCCTTGGTATAAACAGGTCATGGGAGAGATCTCTGTACTGCCCCCTGATGTATTTATACATGTTTATGAGGTCTCCCCTAAGCCTTCTCTTTTCCAATGTAAATAGGCCTAATTTTGACAACCTCTCTGGGTATTCTAGTCCCTCCATTCCCTTTATTACCTTAGTCGCCCTCCTTTGTACCCTCTCTAGCTCCAATATGTCTTTCCTGAGCACCGGAGCCCAGAACTGTGCACAATATTCTAAGTGCGGCCTTACCAGCGCTTTATACAGAGGAAGAACAATGTTCTCATCATATGCCCCTATTCCTCTTCTGATGCATGCCATGACTCTATTTGCCTTCGCAGCTGCTGCCTGACACTGGGCACTCCAATTTAATTTGCTGTTAACCAAGACGCCCAGGTCCTTCTCCATGTCAGATTTCCCCAACGGTTTCCCATTTAATATGTATGGGTGACTGCTGTTTTTCTTTCCCATGTGCATGACCTTACATTTATCGGCATTGAACCCCATTTGCCATTTTTTGGCCCAACTCCCCAATTTATCTAAATCCTCCTGTAGCTGTGCCCTGTCCTCATCTGTATTAACTACTTTACAAAGTTTAGTATCATCTGCAAATATTGCTATTTTACTATGCAACCCTTCCACTAGATCATTAATAAATATATTAAATAATATAGGGCCCAAGACAGACCCTTGAGGCACCCCGCTAGTAACCCTGACACACCCTGAGCTTACTCCATTGATAACCACCCTCTGCTTTCTATCACTCAGCCAGCTATTTACCCACTTGCACACATTATCCCCCAGACCAAGCATTCTCATTTTATATACCAACCTTTTGTGTGGCACGGTATCAAACGCTTTGGAGAAGTCAAGGTATACAACATCCACTGACTCTCCCCGGTCCAGCTGTGAGCTCACCTCCTCGTAGAAGGCGATCAGGTTTGTTTGGCAGGAGCGATCCCTCATGAATCCATGTTGATATGGAGTTAGACAGTTATTATCATTAAGATATTCTACAATAGCATCTCTAAGAAATCCTTCAAACAATTTACCCACAACAGACGTTAAGCTGACTGGTCTTTAGTTCCCAGGGTCACTTTTAGACCCCTTTTTGAATATTGGTACCACATTTGCTTGGCGCCAGTCTAGTGGGACAGTCCCTGTCCATAAAGAGTGCTTGAATATAAGATACAGCGGCCTGTCTATCACATAACAATATGTCATATGTTGGGAAGGGTTTAAGCTACAGCACATTACATAGCCTCTTGCAGCTATATCAATGGAAAAATGAAAAATGTATGGCTTTTTGAAGACGGAAAGGAAAAAATGCAAAACAAAAAATGATCCGGTCCTGAAGGGATTAAGGATTTCCCACCCACAGTAAATGTTGTCACTCAGCTTTCTTCTCTTATGGCCCAGTCCGTCTCCCTGTTTTCTGCACCACTCTCGTAGTCATATATTTTTTCTCCTTATAAACACTAATATATACTTGCTGATTTCTCCCCCCACAGGTGAGAGACCTTCTGCAGAAAACTGTAGAAACTTTTTCCGTTTATTTGACCTGATAGACGTGCAATTTTTACCAATCTTCAAAATGCAACTTACATTTGATGACGAGAAAATGGATTTCTATCCAAGCTTCCAGGACGTAGAAGAAGTTGTACTATTTATATTAACTCGGATCTCCAAGACCCTTCAGGTATCAGGATTTTTTTTCAATGCTGACAACTTACTTTTTATAGTAGGTACATGTGTGGCTCACAGGTAAAAACTGCAGTAAAAAAAATTGGAAATTTGCTGCCACCATTTTGGAATATCACAGCAAAAAAAAAATATAGTACTGGCTGATTTACAATTGCTATTGGCTGTCACCTAGTATATGAGCGTCCGCAGCAGTATCCTCCGGTGGGCCCCCATGCAGGGATAGGACAACGAGTATATTGACTTTGTAATACACATTGCAAAAATATATGAGAATTATAAGTAGAAGAGTTGGGTAGCATAAACACTTTTACAGGCTCGGACTGGCCAACAGGAGAAATGGAGAATCCTCCGGTGGGCCCCCATGAAGGGATGGCTCTCCACTCCAGTCCCCTATTAAAGTGCACCTGTCAGCAGGAGTGTGCTCAGTAAACCACATACACTGTCAGGAGGGCGACATTACACAGAGTAAAATGATACCTTAGTTGATGAAATTCGTCCTGTGGTTCTTGTGTAATCTTTACTTTCAGTTTGGAAATAATGATACGCTTATGCTCCGGGGCGGCGTGTGGGGGCACTCTATCTGGTGCTCACTGATCGTCCACTGACCTGCCTCCTATTTTACCTAGCCCCGCACTACTAGATGCATTATGTAAAAGAGGAGGCAGGTCAGTGAAGGCACAGTGAGCTGTCATAAGAGCATACAGATGAATATGTAAGCAGAGCACCAGATAGAGCGCCCCCCACAGGCCGCCCCGGAGCACGAGCGTATCATTATCTCCAAACTGAAAGTAAAGGTTACACAAGAACCACAGGACGGATTTAATCAACTAAGTTATCATTTTAATCAGTGTAGTGGCACCCACCTAACAATGTATGTGTTTTACTGAGCTCAATCCTGCTGACAGGTGCGCTTTAAATGTATAAGTGGTTAAATCTGAATTTTTGGGGTGACAGATGCCCTTTAAGCTCCCTTTAGTGGCCACTGAGGATACACAGCATGGCAGCTTTTATTTCATGTCTATGCTGAGGATATGGAGCTTTGTATGGAGTTTTTGATTTATTTATATCAAAATAGGTGGATGTTCAGGGGGTTTATATTAGAGACTTCTGCAGTATTCATGTCACTTTATAGAACGTTCTTCTTTGTCCAGAATATTCAGACGGTGCAGCCGTGGCTTTCTGGTAGTAACACGGTTCAGATCATCGAGGCCAAACTCCCTGATTACATCTTTGATTCTGCCGCGCTGAAGCTGAAGGAGGCCGTCAGCCACAATCTACACCAGCCATTCAGGCATTTCCAAGCCTACGGTAAGCGGGACGTGAATCATTAAAAGGATGATACATATGGAAAGCTGGACATGAGTCATTAAAGGGATGGTACATATGGTAAGCTGGACGTGAATCATTAAAGGGATGGTACATACGGTAAGCTTGACGTGAGTCATTAAAGGGATGGTACATACTGTAAGCTGGACGTGAATCATTATAGGGATGGTACATACAGTAAGCAGGATGTGAGTCATTAAAGGGATTGTACATACGGTAAGCTGGACGTGAATCATTATAGGGATGATACATACAGTAAGCAGGACGTGAGTCTTTAAAGGGATGGTACATACGGTAAGCTGGCTGCGAATCATTAAAGGCATGGTACATACGGTAAGCTGGACATGAGTCATTACAGGGATGGTACATAGGGTAAGCTGGACGTGAGTCATTAAAGGGATGGTACATATGGTAAGCTGGCTGCGAATAATTAAAAGAATGGTACATACAGTAAGCTGGACGTGAATCGTAAGTATTAAAGCGATGGAACATATGGGAAGCTGGACGTGAATCTAGTATTAAAGGGATGGAACAATCACAATCAGAAATCTCCTGCCGGCGCTTGCAGCGTGATATTCCTGTGGACGCTTTGATCCTGATACCTTTCCAAAAGCCATTGAACTCAGTGTTAGGGGTTCCCAGAGGTGTGATCCTCATCTATCAGACATTATCATGCAGAAATACTATATATCATTGGTCTAACAAGCACTGCAAAGAGGATCTGTCTCTAGATTTCACCATATAAATGTAGATTATCAAATTGATTTCTTAGACCTGATGAAGCCAGAGAACTCGCTTTCAAAAATCCATGTCCGATCAGCTGTATAATCCTCTTTGAAAGTTTTCTCCGCCCGACATTAAGATGAGTCTAGATACAACTATAAATTCTGTGTTATATTATTTGATAGTTGAAAGCTTCAGCTGGCTGGTGGATGGTTCAGCCGCGGAGAAAGTAGAAACTGTGTGCAAAGCAGTCATCAAAGCAAAAGGTGGCTACTTTGAAGAACCTAGAATATAAGACATATTTTCAGTTGTTTCACACTTTTTTGTTAAGTATATAATTCCACATGTGGTAATTCATAGTTTTGATGCCTTCAGAGTGAATGTACAATTTTCATAGTCATGAAAATACAGAAAAATCTTTAAATGAGAAGGTGTGTCCAAACTTTTGGTCTGTACTGTATGTGTGATCATAATGTGTTTTTTTTTTTTTTTTACATATTGGACCTTCTTGCATATTATCTCGAACCGTCATTAAATTGACTCATCCCTGCACAGCAACACTGGCTTTGATGTTTCTAGTAAAAATCGACTGCTTATGCGCCGTTCATCATATGCAAGTTATCTAGGACTAGTCCAGCGGGACGTCACTTCCCACAAACAAATCTGACCTCAGATGCTGTGATCACACCCAAATCATGGCATCTTAGTCTCACCTGGCGAGGTGGATCTTCTAAGCCTCGGGTCTGGGTGGGCACACGGACCCCGGGTGTTGGTGTGGCAAGCAGGAAGGCACATGAGCAGCAAGGAATTGGCACTCAGGAATCTTGGGAGCTGCAGGATGGATGTAGCGTAACCCAGTAGGAATGGAAGAAAGTTAACGCAGAAGGTGGAGCACACCAAACAAAAGTCTAAAAACTCAATCCTAAAACCCAGGTGTGTGTCCTAATGGTCCATAAATAGGATTTAGGAGATTATGTCACTGAGCTACACAGGACAACCTGTAAAACCTGACGTGGAGCACAACACGGGGCAGGAGACCGAAGTGAAGGAAGCAGAGCTCGGATACCCAAGACAGGTGTATAATACTTAATTTCACATGCCCAATTTGCATATGACGGCCGGCACATAAAAAGTTTAGTCTTTTAAGGTAGAAACATTTTTGCCAGATATATACCGTGGATGTCAATGCAGGAATTTGGCATGCCTGAAGGACCTGACAGGTTCACTTTACGGGGACCCCCTTTGGTTCGTTTGAAGGGTCCCTTGACAATAGGCTGATCACAGCTGTAGTCGGGTGGACAGAGCAACGAGGACTAAGTTGCAGGAATCATTTTCTTACCATTCCCATTAGAATCAATACTGTCCTAAGTCCTACAGAGCGAGGGGTGCAACGTGTCCGATAATAATTGAGGGTCAAATCAGAAATCTCAAGGGTAAACGAGACTGATTTATATTTGTATTCCAGTTTATAGAAGAATTTCACACCCTGGCCAGAGATATCATGGGACTGCCCACCCGTGCTTACTTCACCATGGTACACCTCGACTGCGATGACTTAAAGCAAGGCCTGGCTGACAAAGCAAAAAGTTTTGCAAATATATTACTAGATAGACTGGTGACAAATCACAGATTGGAGAATGAAGAGTGAGTAAAATCCTGGATTCAAGGAGGTTTCACAATAGAAAAAAATAATCTGTAATGGGCCTCTACCTGCCATGTGCCATTCAGGGGTCCTTGGGGTCGAGGTCAAGTGCTACTTCTGCTATGATTTCATACAGTGAGTTATAGATGCTGATGCTACAGTAAAAGTTAAGAATCTCACATTACTTTACTTATGATACCATAAAATATCATCACATTCCAGTATATAATATACAGGTGCATCTCACTAAATTAGAATATCATCAAAAAGTAAATTTATTTCAGTTCTTCAATACAAAAATTTAAATTCATATATTATATAGAGTCATTACAAACAGAGTGATCTATTTCACGTGTTTATTTCTGTTAATGTTGATGATTATGGCTTACAGCCAATGAAAACACAAAAGTCATTATCTCAGTAAATTAGAATAATTAACAAATACACCTGCAAAGGCTTCCTAAGCTTTTAAAAAGGTCCCTTAGTCTGTTTCAGTAGGCTCCACAATTATTGGGAAGACTGGTGACTTGACAGATGTCCAGAAGGCAGTCATTGACACACTCCACAAGGTCTCAGAGTCTGGAGGAAGAGTGGAGAGGCCACAATCCAAGCTGCTGGAGGTCTAGTGTGAAGTTTCCACCATCAGTGATGGTTTGGGGAGCCATGTCATCTGCTGGTGTAGGTCCACTGTGTTTTATCAAGACCAAAGTCAGCGCAGCCGTCTACCAGGAAATTTTAGAGCACTTCATGCTTCCCTCTGCTTTTTGGAGATGGAAATGTCATTCTCCAGCAGGACTTGGCCCCTGTCCACACTGCCAAAAGTACCAATACCTGGTTTACACACAACAGTATCACTGTGCTTGATTGGCCAGTAAACTCGCCTGACCTTAACCCCATAGAGAATCTATTATAGAGAATCTATGGGGTATTGTCAAGAGGAAGATGAGAGACACCAGACCCAACAATGCAGACGAGCTGAAGGCTGCTATCAAAGCAACCTGGGCTTCCATAACACCTCAGCAGTGTCACAGGCTGATCACCTCCATGCCACATTGCCGCATTGATGCAGTAATTGATGCAAAAGGAGCCCCGACCAAGTATTGAGTGCATTTACTGAACATACATTTCAGTAGGATAACATTTCGGGTTTTAAAATAATTTTTCAAGCTGTTATAAAAGTATTCTAATTTACTGAGATAATAACTTTTGTGTTTTCATTGGCTGTAAGCCATAATCATCAACATTAACAGAAATAAACACTTGAAATAGATCCCTCTGTGTGTAATGACTCTATATAATATAGGAGTTTCAATTTTTGTACTGAAAACTGAAATAAAGTAACTTTTTGATGATATTCTAATTTAGTGAGATGCCCCTGTGTGTAATAATCTTTGCTTCGCTTAGGATCTGCATGGAATTTGAGAAAATCAAGGAACAAGCGTTAAAGGCTCCTGAAACTAATGAAGATGTAATAGAGGAGATTGCGCTTGTGGAGCAGGCAAAGAATAAAAGCCTGGTAGAGCTAAAGTCCCGAATTGCTGTACTTACGTCCCTGGGTATAATTAGTGTAAAACATAATATATAGGATTATTCCGATATTTCTTGTGTCCTGGTTAATATGTATTTTTCCATATATAGGTCATGTCATACTAGCTATACTTACCAGTCCCCCTCCAGGTTTCAGTGATCAGATCCCCAACATGATCATGTGATTGCTGCAGCCTATCAGTGACTACGGTGGTAACCTGCTACAGCCAGTGATTGGCTACAGAAATCACATGTCCACATAGAGCAGGAAGAACACAAACTGATGGAGGGAACTGGAGTTGTGGAGCATCAGTATAATTTTATAACCTAAGTTTTTGGAAAAAATATAATTGGTGCAACCCCTGTGATTGTAGATGCTAGATACATTAATACATAGTGAGTTTCATTTTTTTAATTTTAGGAGTGTCAGCGGAGGATGAGTTATCTTCTAGATGTTCATTTATTTGTACCTGAAGATATCATCCTGAACTCAACAGTGTTACTGTGGCCAAAAAATATCAACCCAGTGTTTGATGAAAATGGCCAGGTATGTGGGCTCATTTCTGAAAATGGGGTCTCGGGTGCCAGCCCCAATGAAGCAGCAGCCCCCTGCAGTGTCCAGGTAATTAAACGGGGCGCTCTGGGAGCGTTTTTTGATAACTGTTCCTTTCTAAAAGCTGATTGAAAACGCCAAGTGTAAAGGAGAGGGCGAGCTGCTGGGGAAAAGAGAGAAACTTATGCTGGAACTGGAGAAACTTTTGCGTCGGATGGAAGAATTTGCAGAGTACTCTGAGCTGGATATGATGCAGCAGGTATGATAGTCACAGGCTGTGTTATAGTTTTCCCTCTTCTTATTTTCATTACTTTAAGACTCTTTTCATATTTGTACAGATCCTTTTTACCCAAAACGCATCATGGTTGTCGTGAACGATAATTTTTTTGTGCAACACAAAAGATCATTTCACCCGACGATCAAGTGTTTGGCCATTCGTCGGTGATTGGCAGCCTATTTATACTGCACAATTATCCTTAAACGAGCGTTCCTGGGAAGTAGTTATAAAATGCTCCCTAACTCCGGTTTGGAGTTGCATTAGGCTTTTTTTATGTTGTTTCTTTTGGGGGGGTTTCTATCCCTTTTTAAAGGCAAGAATCAAGAATATTGAGACTACAGCCAATAGTGTAACCTGAAGCTTCAATGCAAAATCTCCATTAGGGCCCCCAACTATTGCAGGTCTTTAATAGTAGTGATCTTCTCATATGAGTCAAAGAGACCTTTTGAGCCCCCCTTAGCTCCAGATGCAACTGCAACCCCTGCACGCACTGTAGTTACGCCCTTGACTGCAGCATTATTTTTGCTATGCAAAAAAAAACTATGAAAAAAACATAAACCCGACTGACCACCATTATCAGCCAGAACAGTCTTTATAGAGGCAGTCCCTAGTGCTTAACCTGAAGTGCAGTCAAACAAAGGCAGGTCAGAGGCAGTCGTCACACCTGAGCACTGGCGTATGAAAGCGTCCACTAGGCCTGAAACGCGTTGCATCCAATAGGCCTGAAACGCATTGCGTCCAATAGGCCTGAAACACGTTGCGTCCAATAGGCCTGAAACGCATTGCGTCCAATAGGCCTGAAACGAGTTGTTCCAATAGGCCTGAAACGCGTTGCGTCCAATAGGCCTAAAAATCGTTGCGTCCAATAGGCCTGAAAATCGTTGCGTCCAATAGGCCTGAAATACATTGCGTCCAATAGGCCTGAAATGCATTGCGTCCAATAGTCCTGAAATGCATTGCGTCCAATAGGCCTGAAATGCATTGCGTCCAATAGGCCTGAAATGCGTTGCGTCCAATAGGCCTGAAACGCATTGCGTCCAGTAGGCCTGAAACGCGTTGCGTCCAATAGGCCTGAAACGATTTGTGTCCAATAGACCTGAAAGGCCTGAAAGTTACAACTCTGACATCAGCTGTCTATAAAGTGGAGCATATAGGAGTCTGTATTCTGCAAATGAGAAGTAAAGTTCACCGGTGAGAAGTCAGTCTCATACTGTAACTTGTGAATGTCTAACTCATTTTCTTTAATGGAGGCAGTCCGGTTAACCCTTTACTTATCTGTGTTTATTGTGCCTGGTTTCAGTAAGTGACAGATGTGAGGACTGTACAGAAGCGAATAGCAGACGCAGAGGAGGCGGTGGCTTATATTAACAAAGAAGAAGCGCTGTATAAATGGGACCTTACAACATACCCTCAGCTGGATTCTTCAAAAGTCAACATCGAACCTTACCAGAAACTTTTTGCACTGATTTACAAATGGCAAAAAACTGAAAAAAAAGTATGTGCACCCCATTGGGGAATTCTGAGTTAACTCTTGGCATGCCGTTATTTATTAACACCAGACGTGATCTGAAGTGGAGAGTAAATGGCGCATTTAAACAAGCTGATGATCATTCCCAATTATCAGCCCGTGTAAATGTGCCAGTAATCACCCGATGAACAAGCAAAACACTAATTCGTTGGGAACGAATCATTTATGGCAGCAAAAATCATCTTTATCTACAGCACTTCGCCCCTTGTAACGTTATAGGGACAAAGTATATCTAATAACCAATCGTTCTGTCCCCATCACTGTTCTTCGGTCCTGGAAATAACCAAGCGCCAAAAGTCTTGCATATATTACAAGGGGATTATGTGTTATTAAAGGGCTGTCCGGCCTTGGGGCACAAGTCTGCAGTCACTCCATGTGACTGCAGTCATGTGAATCCTCACAGCATGTGTACTGTGCGCGTTATAAGGATTCTCCAGCATCGGGAGCACAGGCGTGTGACAGCAAGTATGTGATTTGCATATATACGGTCACATCCCAACTAGACATATCCGGCCTTGCTCAATGCAGGCACATTGAGTGGAGCCAGACACGTCTAGTCGGAATGTGGTCTGAAGTATGCAAATCACATACTTGTGGTCACATAACAGCCCGTTCCCGGCACCGGAAAATCCTCGCAGTGAAGAATTTAAAAGTCTGCAGTTACATAGACTGTAGACTTGTACCCCAAGGCCGGACAATCCCTTCTGCAAAATAGGAGATAAATGTATGATCGGTAGGGGTCCTCCAGTAATCCTGAGGACAGAGGTTCCAAAGTCTGCTGTGTGAATGGAGTGATCGTGCGCATGCATAGCCAGTGCTCCATTCATGTCTATGGGAGCAGTCATGCGCATGCATAGCCATCACTCCCATAGATGCACACATGCTTCATTCACAAAGCTGTATCTAGGACCACCGCTTTCAAAACTGCTGGAGGCTGCAGCAGTCGGACTCCCAGTGATCAGACATTTATCAACAACCTTGTGGATAGGTGATTAAACATTATTTATGGGACAACCATAGCCATAGATGTAGAAGAGAAAAAAAGCAGAATAAACAGTAATAGATGAGCTAAAAACATGAAATTTATCAAAATATGTCTTGAAAAATCTCACGCTTCCAGGTGGATCGACGGCGCTTTCCTTGACCTGAACGGAGAAAGCATGGAAGCCGAAGTGGATGAATTCTTCCGAGAGGTCTACAAGATGATGAAACTGTTTCAGCAGAAGCAGAAGACGTTAGAAGAGGAGAAGAAAAAGGCGGCTCAACACCGGACACTGTCTGAAGATAAGGATTCGGTGGACGAGGAAAAGAAGGAAAGCCGCATAGTTCTCATGTGTTCTGCCATCACCGAGCAAATCAAGGCTTTTAAGGTAGATGCATCATATAATGGATATATCAGTAATCTGGGCCAGGTTTGCTGGAGCGCGCTGTTACCTCCCAATCCCAGCCAACTTTAGCACAGTGGTTACTATCGAGACAGCAGCGGTGGTCGGTCTCCTAGGCAACGATCTGTAAACAAAAGAAAAGTCTTAATATCTCAAGAACGGCTGCAAATGTCAAGAAGCAGTAAATTGCAAAAGTGCAGGTTTTTACAATATCTATGAAGATGGGAATAACCCTTTAATTCATTTTTGTAGCCGTAATCCCGGGACACTGATTATGATTGACTCCTTTTCAGGAATATATCCCTCTGGTGAGCATCCTTTGCAACCCATGCCCCTCCTATATATCCATCCTGGCCTCCATGTGTCCAGCCTGCCCCCCTTCATATATCCATTCTGTCCCATATATCTATATATATCTATATCTATATCATATATATATAACAGTTTTGATTTATATATATCCATCCTAGCCCCCCATATATGCATCCCACCCCACCCCATATATCTATCCAGGTCCCCACGTGTCCAGCTTGCCCCCCTTCACCTCCATGCGTCCATCCAGGTCCCCACGTGTCCAGCTTGCCCCCCTTCACCTCCATGCGTCCATCCAGGTCCCCACGTGTCCAGCCTGCCCCCCCTTCAGCCCCATGCGTCCATCCAGGTCCCACGTGTCCAGTCTGCCCCCCCTTCAGCCCCATGCGTCCATCCAGGTCCCCACGTGTCCAGCCTGCCCCGCTTCAGCCCCATGCGTCCATCCAGGTCCCCACGTGTCCAGCCTGCCCCCCCTTCAGCCTCATGCGTCCATCCAGGTCGCCACGTGTCCAGCCTGCCCCCCCTTCAGCCCCATGCATCCATCCAGGTACCCACGTGTCCAGCCTGCCCCCCCTTCAGCCCCATGCATCCATCCAGGTCCCCACATGTCCAGCCTGCCCCCCCTTCAGCCCCATGCATCCATCCAGGTACCCACGTGTCCAGCCTGCCCCCCCTTCAGCCCCATGCATCCATCCAGGTCCCCACATGTCCAGCCTGCCCCCCCTTCAGTCCCATGCGTCCATCCATGTCCCCACATGTCCAGCCTGCCCCCCCTTCAGCTCCATGTGTCCATCCATGTCCCCACGTGTCCATCCTGACCCCCCTTCAGCCCCATGCGTCCATCCATGTCCCCATGTGTCCATCCTGACCCCCCTTCAGCCCCATGCGTCCATCCATGCATCCTGGGTAGGTGTTTATGCCCCTGCATCCATCCATCCTGGGTAGGTGTAAATGCCCCTCCAGCCATCCATCCTGGGTAGATGTATATGCTTTTCCATTCATCCATCCATCCTGGGTAGGTGTATATGCTTTTCCATTCATCCATCCATCCTGGGTAGGTGTATATGCCCCTCCATCCATCCATCCATCCATCCATCCATCCAATCTATCTATCTTTCTATCCCTTCCTTTCTGAGATAAGCTGCAATAATGCATTTGTCCTTTGCTACACCTTTGCACATACACCATATACCTAGTCAGTGGCCTTGTTATCAGCTGCTACTCTTTTAATTCAACTGTCCCATCAGGTGGGTGTTGCTGAGTACCACGCATTTAAAAAAAATGTGGGGCCGTTGCGATTTCTTTAGTGAAATGCTGGCTCCCTCTGGTGGAGCACTGACTTCTTTAATTTTCTATCTATGGATGAAAAAAAGATAAAAAAAAGTTTGGTCTGAGATGTTGTTTTAAAGTGCTACCTATGTCTGTCAATCAGAGCATCCTATTGGTTTTCACCCAAGCAGATAGATTGCTTGCAATAGATGTAATGAGTGAATGGAACAATGGAATAATGCAAGAGAATGGGACAATGGAACAATGGAATAATGCTAGAATGGAAGAATGGAACATCATTGCACATGTCATAATGGGCTCCTGGCCTTTATCTGGCTGTGCTTCGGCAGTCAGCTACAGTCTGCAGGGAGCCTGTAGACTAGGAAGAAGGTCGACCGCTGCTTGTTTGTTCACTAATTAGTTATCCTCTCCCCATCCCCTTGTCTGCAGGTGCATGGGACATTGGGGGGGAGGGGAGAATGTTTGAAAATAGGCAGACTCATGCAGATTAAAAATGCATGCGTGGGCTGCAGCTGCAACAAGCAGTAAAGTTGTCGGTTTTAAGATGTCTATTGATGAACAACATGTCCTCCTAAGGGGAGTCTTTGTCCCTATCCCTACAATGGGTACCTTCTTGAAGCCAGGGTGCAGTCATAGGCCAAAACGAATTCAGGTTATCTCTTCTTGGCCTTTTGGCTAACATCAAGTGTAGTATCTGTTCTCATTTAGTATATGTGCTTAGCTTTTACCAATATATTGCATTGCAATGTTATCTATCTATCTATCTATCTATCTATCTATCTATCTATCTATCTATCTATCTATCTATCTATCTTCCCGGCTGCTTGTTTTCCCTCTATCCACACCCTCCTCTTCTTTGATTGACAGCTCTGGCTTCATAGAACCAGAGAAAGAAGGAGACAGAGGTAAAACAAGCAGGTGGGAAGGTGTATATAAAGGATTGGCCCACGCCGTGATCCACGGAGCGCTTGTACTTGGTTTCAACAGTCATTCTGTGCTGACAGTCCCTTTAAAATCAGTGTTTCCCAAACTTCAGTCCTCACGGCCCCCCACAGGTCATGTCTTCAGGATTTCCATAGTATTGCACAGGTGAGAGAATTCCTGATTCCTTGATGATACTTTCATCACATGTGTAATACTGAGGAAATCCTGAAAACCTGACCTGTTGGGGGCCATGAGGACTGGAGTTTGGGAAACACTGCTTTAAATGGAGCGGTGCTGCAGTTTTATTATTCAGCAATTAGCAGGATCCCCCAACAATTTCTTAAGCAATGAGAAAATGCAGTCCCTAATGATGTCCTCTGACAATAAGCGGATCACGGACAGCAGATGCATTGGGTTCTGCATTTCTTGGAGAATGGGTTGGGGCAGCTTCTGTCTTCTCAGTGATACAATCAGGAAGGAGATGCAGCGTGAGACAATCCCTGTCTAGATCTTTGATCTGATCATCAATACAGAGGGCTGATTGGTGAAGACAGAGGGAAAGGCTAATAAAATTATTAAAAAAAAACTTAGTTTTTCGGCTGGCACTTCCTCTGGGGTCAGTATGCCAACCTCATTGACTTCATAGCACTTGCCAGAGTGGGCAGACACGATTTTATTGCCTTTACACACGTCACCTCCACACAGGGCGATGCTGCTACGACGCCTCTGTAGTGATCAAACGTGGAGTCAAACAGCAGGGCTTTAAGAGGGCTGCCCTTTTCAATCTTGGGACTAAAACACAAGAATAAGACATCCTGTTAAAGGGGATAAAGGTAAGTAAACAGCGTTCAGTCCGGGGTGATGAATTCCAAAAGACAAAGTTTATTCCGCCATCACATAACGTTTCGACCTGTTATAGGTCTTTATCAAGTATATACAAAGACATACAGGGATACTGATCCCCTTTAAGGAAAATCAGTGGCCAGAACCCTTTAAATTCCCCTTAAATGGTCCAAAACTGAAACTGTGGGAACAATATAATCCACTTAGGGTTCAGCAAACTTACAGTCAAGGATTTGATAAAATTATCTACACCCTTGTGTCTCCGGAAAGCATAGCGGACGTTCACGTGCTGAAAATGCCGACCAGTGCTGGAGTGAGCGGAGGTCCGCAGCTTGTGACACTCCTGCTGTAGTGAAACTACAGGTCCCAGCAGACTGACGGTCTCTCATCAAGTTATGCTGGGAGCCGCAGTTTCACAAATAGTGCTAGAGGATCCATGTCAGAAATATGAGGCTGCCACTAGGGTTTCTCCCACAAATATGTAATCGGACGTGGAGCAGATCTGCACGTGGATGAGCCATATTCTCTATCTGTGAACATACTACTCCTTCACTCAGATTCTAAGTGGTTCTGCAGCGCATCTGTGCAGAGCAAGCTGTCAATCAAAATCCGGGCCGGGTTTACAGCCGTCGCCCCTGATATAGCGAGCGGTGCTGTGATCCAAGACTGTAGCCGCTCCGTGCACAACGATGAGTGAAGGCCGGCGGCTGCAGGGAGGAAAGAAGTTAATTTTCTCCCGGTACCTACACTATCAATAAGGCGGCAGGGCAGCATTGTAACAATATTTATCTGCAGATTAACCCTATACCTGCAGGTACATAGCATTTTCCAAGGTGACAGGTTCCCTTTAATAAAGAGAAGATGGATAGAGCCGCATTAGTCCGTACTCTCGGTGGAAGCCTCCTGACAACTTCTTGAAGAACACTTTCCACATTTGTTCCAAGCTTCCCCGACATCTAATAGAAATAAACAGAGAAATGAATTTCTTAATACAGTTTAGAACTCGGCTACAACGAATCAGAAGAAATGAAACCTGTTTGAAGCTGACAAGCAATCAAGCCCCTCCGCAAGCCACACAGAACATGGCTACTTATGTCATCTGCAGGTGATTAAAGGAACCTGTCATGCTGAAATGGTATAAGATCTGTACGGGGGTGTTGTAGAGCAGAGAAGTTGATCAGACTGATAGACATATCTGTGGGAAGAGAGTCAGCAAAACTGGCATTTTATGCAGTGAAAAGTCCTGCCGTATGTACACTGGTCCAGTGGGCGGTCCTACTAAGTGATTGACAGTTCCCTGTATGACCATGCAGGCAAAGATAGCTGTCAATCACTAGTAGGACCGCCCACTGGACTCATCTGTACAAACAGCAGGATTCCACTGAATAAATTGATACAGGAAAAACATCTATCTTTGTACCGTATTAGCCAGTAGATAGAAGAGTATTTAGATTTGAGAGTCCTCAGTGGTTGATACCATCTTTTCCATTAGCCATTAAAAGGTAACAAATTGCAAACTTTCCAGACTACTCAGGTCTCAGGTCTGCCTGATGAAGAAGCCGGAGTAGTCTGGAAAGCTTGCAATTTGTTACCATCTTTTCAGTTAGCCATTAAAGGTATCAACCACTGAGGACTCTCAAATCTAATGAATAAATTACAATTTATACTGAATCTTCTCCCACAAACCTATATATCGTTCTGCTCAGTTTCTCATGGATAAAACCTGTACATCTGAATGGGGCTTTAATGTTGTTATTACAATCATGTAACCGCAGATCACAAAATCTTTCATATGATCATTTTTTTAACACCTAAAACCCCAATGGACATTTATGTTTACTAAAGGATTCCTTCCCCATTCTTTTGGCAGCTCTTCTTTAGGTATGGACACAGACCGGCATCCGGCATAAAGACATCTGGAGACTTTTCCTTTTTCTGTGATATTGGATAATCTTCTTCATTTCTAACGCTTTAAATCTTTCAAATTCTTTCTGAAAAATGTATCATAAAGGGACTTTCTCAGGTCAGTTTTGCTTGTGGTTGTGTTACCATTATTTGTGCCAAATGTATCAAAGTGTTGCACGATGTTTGATAAATGTTTATGTAGCACTTCCATCTATCTTTATTTATTTTACTCACTTATATGGCACCATTAATTTCACAGCACTTTACAGACATTATCATCACTGTCCCCATCGGGGCTCACAATCTACATTCCCTATCAGTATGTCTTTGGAGTGTGGGAGGAAACCGGAGAACCCGGAGGAAACCCACGCAAACACAGGGAGAACATACAAACTTCTTGCAGATGTCGTCCTTGGTGGGATTTGAACCCAGGATCCCAGTGCTGAAAAACAACAATGCTAACCACTGAGAAACCGTGTATCTTTATCCACTTTTAACGTCACCCGTCGTTCTTAGACCTGTGTAGCTTACCAAGCCCAATTTCTAAAAGTTGCAAGAGTGCTGTAAAATAGGAAGCTGCACATTTTTGCGCAAAAATGATGCGTCACAAAAGTTTTTTGCTTTTTTTTAACACCAAAAATTGATGTAAATTCCTCGCTACATTGCCCCTTTTCCAGCCACATTTTGTAGAAAAAAATAAAAGACAAGGTACAGACAGCGGAGTTAAATTTGCCTACAGGAATGATTTTGATCTGGAGCGCATCGTACCCGGATACAGTCACTAGCGGGAACGTCAAACATCTTCTCAATTTGTTTCTCCACCCTTTCCGGATCTGCATTCTTCAAGTCTATCTAAAAGCAAAAGTATAAATACTAATTATTTATCAAAGCTGGACAACATCTAGAAACCATATAAGAAAACTGGCTTAAAATATAGTGTGAACAAGAGTTTAGGGAGAGATGTACAACTGGCACTGGCCTATAAAAGGGATTGTGTAATCGTACAAAACTAGCAAAAATGTAAAGTGCCTGGAAAACAAGGAACGTGCAATTTACCTCTTAGTAAAAATCCTATGCTTTCTCAAGAACAGAGGAATTTTAATTTCATAATTTTTTTTTAATCAAATAATTTTTATTGAAAAACTCCAACTACAAATATTCCATCTTTCAAATAACATACAGTTATATGAAAAAGTTTGGGCACCCCTATTAATCTTAAGCTTAATGTTTTATAAAAATTGGTGTTTTTGCAACAGCTATTTCAGTTTGATATATGTAATAACTGTTGGACACAGTAATGTTTCTGCCTTGAAATGAGGTTTATTGTACTAACAGAAAATGTGCAATCTGCATTCAAACAAAATTTGACAGGTGCATAAGTATGGGCACCTCACCAGAAAAGTGACATTAATATTTAGTAGATCCTCCTTTTGCAAAAATAACAGCCTCTAGTCGCTTCCTGTAGCTTTTAATGAGTTCCTGGATCCCGGATGAAGGTATTTTTGACCATTCCTCATTACAAAACAATTCCAGTTCAGTAAAGTTTGATGGTCGCCGAGCATGGACAGCCCTCTTCAAATGATCCCACAGATGTTCAATGATATTCAGGTCTGGGGACTGGGATGGCCATTGCAGAACATTGTAATTGTTTCTCTGCATGAATGCCTGAGTAGATTTGGAGCGGTGTTTTGGATCATTGTCTTGCTGAAAGATCCATCCCATGCGTAACTTCAACTTTATCACTGATTCTTGAACATTATTGTCAAGAATCTGCTGATACTGAGTGGAATTCATGCGTCCCTCAACTTTAACAAGATTCCCGGTGCCGGCATTGGCCACACAGCCCCAAAGCATGATGGAACCTCCACCAAATTTTACTGTGGGTAGCAAGTGTTTTTCTTGGAATGCTGTGTTTTTTTGCCGCCATGCATAACGCCTTTTTGTATGACCAAACAACTCAATCTTGGTTTCATCAGTCCACAGGACCTTCTTCCAAAAAGAAATTGGCTTCTCCAAATGTGCTTTTGCATACCTCAGCTGACTCTGTTTGTGGTGTGCTTGCAGAAACGACTTCTTTCGCATCACTCTCCCATACAGCTTCTCCTTGTGCAAAGTGCGTTGTATAGTTGACCGATGCACAGTGACACCATCTGCAGCAAGTTGATGCTGCAGCTCTCTGGAGGTGGTCTGAGGATTGTCCTTGACTGATCTCACCATTCTTCTTCTCTGCCTTTCTGATGTTTTTCTTGGCCTGCCACTTCTGGCCTTAACAAGAACTGTCCCTGTGTTCTTCCATTTCCTTACTATGTTCCTCACAGTGGAAACTGACAGGTTAAATCTCTGAGACAGCTTTTTGTATCCTTCCCCTGAACAACTATGTTGAATAATCTTTGTTTTCAGATCATTTGACAGTTGTTTTGAGGAGCCCATGATGCCACTCTTCAGAGGAGATTCAAACAGGAGAAAAACTTGCAAGTGGCCACTTTAAGTAGCTTTTCTCATGATTGCATACACCTGGCTATGAAGTTCAAAGCTCAATGAGGTTGCAAAACCAAAAAAAGTGCTTTAGTAAGTCAGAAAAAAGTAGGTAGGAGTATTTAAAACAAGAAAATGATAAGGGTGCCCATACTTATGCACCTGTCAAATTTTGTTTGAATGCAGATTGCACATTTTCTGTTAGTACAATAAACCTCATTTCAAGGCAGAAACATTACTGTGTCCAACAGTTATTACATATATCAAACTGAAATAGCTGTTGCAAAAACACCAATTTTAAGAAAACATTAAGCTTAAGATTAATAGGGGTGCCCAAACTTTTTCATATAACTGTACATGACATAGTAATTCCATAGTAAAAATATGAACAAAGTATCTGAACTTCAATTCCCATAACCTACCCTAAACCCAAATCCCAACACTCCAGAGAGAACCATTTTCAGAGCAGTTCTAGAATAACGGACTATAGCATTCGTAGAAGGGGGAAGAAGATAAAAAAGTGACTAACAAAGGGGTAGCAGCGTTTTAATGTTATCATTTACTGCTTGATGCCTGAGCCGGGGAGTGCACGCTTGAAAACTGTTGCAGGCTGCTGTAATCACAGGACACAAGCAAACAGCATGGCATTTCCTATCAGCAGGGAGGAAGTAAAGGGAACAGTAATGAAAGTCTCCTCCTTCTCCGCTCCATATTGAAATGAATAGTGTGCATCCTACAAATGAGATGCATACAGCAAACAATTGATTTTCCATACATAGGTTTTGAGTTGACCACTGGATATACACATGTGTATCACTAATTACCAGAACTGGAAATCGAAAAAAAAGACGAGCAAGTTTGGGGTGAATCCTGCCTTCATTACTGCACAGCCGCTCAGAGGGATCGGTACTAGGAACAGCAGGAGTGCCGGCGATGTTCACAGATTTACCTGCTGCGGGACTGAAGGAGTCTGATAGTGCTCGGCTCGAAGCTTTTTACCTTGTTTACGACAGGAATAATTGAAAGCTGTGCTTCAAAGGCCAGGAAGAAGTTTGCCACCGTTTGCGCTTGAATACCCTTAAGGGGGAAAAAAAAATATATACATATATACAAATACTGAAACATCTAAATGCATTAGAACATCAAACCCGGTGAACCGGTAAATGACTTGTCCTCCAGGGATACAGGCTACTGTCATTCAGTTATTATTGAATAGGAATTTTACATTTTATGTGATCACCACGCTAGAATGTAAATGATGAAAACACAACACAACTCCTCATCATATGAATATATTTTGTGTTTTATAGAACAGCATTTCTGTGGAATAACACGACTGATTTACTATGTATGCACCATAGCCTTCATTTGATGTCACTTACAGTCACCTGTCACCTTGCCCCAACTCTGCAATCCCCAATATCAGTCCATGACCTCAATGGGGTCACTATAAAATTCTAAAGAGGACTGGTCATGTCTCTATTAGAAAATAGACAAACTTAGGATAGAAACAATATGAGCATATACCCTGCTATAAGTAAGTAAAAAGCAATAGTGAATATACAGTACAGACCAAAAGTTTGGACACACCTTCTCATTTAAAGATTTTTCTGTATTTCCATGACTATGAAAATTGTACATTCACACTGAAGGCATCAAAACTATGAATTAACACATGTGGAATTATATACTTAACAAAAAAGTGTGAAACAACAGAAAATATGTCTTATGTTCTAGGTTCTTCAAAGTAGCCACCTTTTGCTTTGATTACTGCTTTGCACACTCTGGGCATTCTCTTAATGAGCTTCAAGAGGTAGTCACCGGAAATGGTCTTCCAACAATCTTGAAGGAGTTCCCAGAGATGATTAGCACTTGTTGGCCCTTTTGCCTTCACTCTGCGGTCCAGCTCACCCCAAACCATCTCGATTGGGTTCAGGTCTGGTGACTGTGGAGGCCAGGTCATCTGGCGTAGCACCCCATCACTCTCCTTCTTGGTCAAATAGCCCTCACACAGCCTGGAGGTGTGTTTGAGGTCAATGTCCTGTTGAAAAAAAAAGATGGTCCCACTAAATGCAAACCGGATGGAATAGCATGCCGCTGCAAGTTGCTGTGGTAGCCATGCTGGTTCAGTATGCCTTCAGTTTTGAATAAATCACCAACAGTGTCACCAGCAAAGCACCCCCACACCATCACACCTCCTCCTCCTTGCTTCACGGTGGGAACCACGCATGTAGAGTCCATCTGTTCACCTTTTCTGCGTCGCACAAAGACACGGTGGTTGGAACCAAAGATCTCAAATATGGACTCACCAGACCAAAGCACAGATTTCCACTGGTGTAATGTCCATTCCTTGTGTTCTTTAGCCCAAACAAGTCTCTTCTGCTTGTTGCCTGTCCATAGCAGTTGTTTCCTAGAAGCTATTTTACCATGAAGGCCTGCTGCACAAAGTCTCCTCTTAACAGTTGTTTAAAAGATGTGTCTGCTGCTAGAACTCTGTGTGGTATTGACCTGATCTCTAATCTGAGCTGCTGTTAACCAGTGATTTCTGATGCTGGTGACTCAGATAAACTTATCCTCAGAAGCAGAGGTGACTCTTGGTCTTCCTTTCCTGGGGCGGTCCTCATGGGAGCCAGTTTCTTTGTAGCGCTTGATGGTTTTTGCCACTGCACTTGGGGACACTTTCAAAGTTTTCCTAATTTTTCGGACTGACTGACCTTCATTTCTTAAATTAATGATGGCTACTTGTTTTTCTTTACTTAGCAGCTGTTTTCTTCCCATAATACAACTTCTAACAGTCTATTCAGTAGGACTATCAGCTGTGTATCCACCTGACTTCTGCACAACACAACAGATGGTCCCAACCCTATTTGTAAGGCAAGAAATCCCACTTATTAAACCTGACAGGGTACACCAGTGAAGTGAAAACCATTTCCGGTGACTACCTCTTGAAGCTCATCAAGAGAATGACAAGAGTGTTCCAAGCAGTAATCAAAGCAAAAGGTGGCTACTTTGAAGAACCTAGAATATAAGACATATTTTCAGTTGTTTCACACTTTTTTGTTAAGTATATAATTCCACATGGGTTAATTCATAGTTTTGATGCCTTCAGTGTGAATGTACAATTTTCATAGTCATGAAAATACAGAAAAATCTTTAAATGAGAAGGTGTGTCCAAACTTTTGGTCTGTACTGTATATAATATAGGGTACTTAGTAAACATGGTTTTTGATTTAAAAAAAGCCATCCCACCAGCACCAAGGTGTACCCAGTCAGTTATGTGAAGTATATAATAAAATACACTTTAGTACAATATTAGTATCTTGTCCCTTTAAATCTGCAGCTACTTCTGTCACCATGGTAACTGCATTCATACTCAGCCAATAGGATTGCTCGGTTTGAATTTGGAAAAAAAAAAAAAAGTTCTATATGGTCAGTTTGTTCCATCTCATCTGAGTGTGAAGACAGACACCTGCGATCAGCGAGAGATTATAGGTATAAGACGTGATATAATATAACGGACGGAGCCACATCCCATCACACGCACTCAGCGACCACAACTGACAGGAATCAGCACATTTACCAGACAATAAGTTATTATTCCCCAACACATGATACGCTGAGACACCAGTGGGGGGTGCCGCACTCGTTACATCTCCCATCTGGATGGATCCAGCGACGAGATCCTGATATTTATCCCCAGCTCCGCTCCTCCATAGGGAATGGTCCAGATGCACGCAGAACGGACCGAAGTGTAATACTGCTAGAACTCTGCATGATATCACATCCTCCATATATACCACATAATAAAGAGGTGCTCCCACTGGGAGAGGTCATCACCTATCCAGAGATCAGTGATAACTTGTTCCAACTAGACATCCCCTTTAATGGAAGAGATCACATCTCTAACAGTCAATACGCTATTCATTCCCAATCTTCCCTGTGCCCAGTAATGCCCCTGAGTATATCGCCAATATGAGCCAATCACCAAACCCTCTGCTGACTGTTCCCCATGTTTTATAGATTTTGGATCCGTTTCTACAAGAGAAGATATCAGCGGCCACCATGGGGATGGGTTACTCTGCCAGCGATGGAGCAGGTAGTATTCACCAGCCTGTGATATCTGACCTTCCTCCATATTCTGCTGTTACATGCGTTTCTTCAGCTTTACCCCTTCCCAACAGAACCAATTGATGTTT
Source organism: Phyllobates terribilis (assembly GCF_046119375.1). Lineage (NCBI taxonomy): Eukaryota > Metazoa > Chordata > Amphibia > Anura > Dendrobatidae > Phyllobates > Phyllobates terribilis. Next base: position 576,913 of record NW_027363332.1, read on the forward strand.
TTTTCTGTTTTTTCCTTCGCTTTTTCCAAGGGTTATAACTTTTTCATGTCTGTCCACATAGTGTGAGGTCTTGTTATTTTGTAGGATGAGCGGTACTTATAAATCACACCATTCATTTACCACATAGTACTAGAAAACGGGAAAAACATTCCAAGTGCAGTAAAAGTGCGAAAAAAAAAGCCTGACCCTGTTTTTCTGGGAAGGGTTTTAACGGCGTACATAGTGTGGTAAAAATGACCTGGTAATAGGATCCTACTCCTCAGTGTGATTACAGCAAGACCAAACTTCTCCAAGAGTTTTGGCAAAAGAAAAAACTTTTTTTTGATGGTGTCACCATTTTTTCTGAGACCCGTAACATTTTCGTTTTTCGGGTTGATGGAGCTGTGTGGGGGCTTATTTTTTGAAGGGCAAGAGGACTTTATTGATAATGTGGCACCCCAGGGGTCTGGTTTCCACAGTAACAGCAGTGTTATGTCTGAGAGCAGGTGGGAGATCTCTTGGTCAGGAATCCTATGCATGCCACACCTCCTGCCCAGTCCTGGGAGGGGAAGGACTTCCCCTATATAAACCTGGGGCTGAGGCAGGGTTAGAGAAGAAGAGTAGAGAGAAGAAGAGAAGCAGTGATAGGAAAGAAAGATCAGGAGCTCTGTGGGAGTCGTGCTAAGAGGAGATCAGGGCTGGAAGCTGTAGAGCTCGCCCTGATTGAAGATTTCTTACCGGACCCGGAGTCCGAGGCTGTGGGGACTAACTCCTACCCAGCAGCAGAAACCGACCGGCAGGGGATTTCAGGTCCTCTGGCCCAGAAACCCGAAGGCTCGGTCACACGTGTGGGACCAGCACCGCCGTCGTGTAGCGGAAGCTACTAGAAGGCCCCGAGTCACCGGCCATACGGGTGAGCACCACACGGTACACTCAGGGACGTGGGCTACCTTTACCCGCCTCTAGCAAGGTAGCCAGAAGAGTACAATTAGTTGGGGAGGCCTACAACTCCGCCTGGCCAAGGGGGATCCCATCTGCTCAAGGACTGACCAGGCCCCGACCGCTAGCCAGTACTCCGGGAGGGTCTATCTTTGTCACCAGTAAAGACCCTGAACTACACCGTATCGTCTCTGAGTGATTCCTGCTACCCCCATCATCCACGTCGGCTGCCCTGAGGCCATACCCCTCCCGTTGGGGGTTATACCATCCACGCTGCACCATCCTCCCACCGGCCTCAGCGGTTTGCCCTGCAGCGGCAGCTCCATAGCTGCATTCAACGGGTGGCGTAGTCGTTCTACATCTACTGCTAATATACCGCCACTTAGTCTGACTCCCTGGTCACGGACCGGGTCACCGCCACGAGACTACTACCCCTATCAGATCCGGCACCGGGTAGTCCCTGCGTGCGCAACGCTGCATCACATAGGCCCAGGGCGCGTCAATAACATTTTGGGACACATATGACATGGTCATCGCTTCTTACAGGATTTTCTGTAGTATTGTGGCGAACAAAAAAAATGCAATTTTGGCTTTTTGAATTTTTTTCTGTGTTCACTGATCGTTTGTTTTTTATATTTGGATTGATTGTATTTCTCTGAAAGAGACCATACCACAAAATGTGTATATTTTTATTATCTTTATTTTTAGTGGGAGGTGAGTTGAATGTGTGAATGTGTGGGGTTTTAATAAATACACATATATATATATATATATATATATATATATATATATATATTTTTCACTGTATTTGTATACATCATCTGATTGCTTGTGCTATATACAGCGATACCACAGTAATGCTCCATATAGCAAAATCACGGTCTTCTTTACAGCCCAAATGAAGCTTTATGATGACAGGCACGGAGGCTTCAGCAGACCCCCGGATGTCATAGCAGTCCATCTGCGCCCTGTGATCGCGTCACAGGAGCGCCGGTGGGCGCATGGAACGATGCGTCCCAATGCCGGCGCGCTGTTAATGCTGCTGTTAGAGATTGACAGCAGCACTGAACAGGTTAACAGTGGTGGGCAGATCTTCGCTCCACTCGCAGCTCTTAGAGGCAGGTCCTGGTTGTTTGTCACAGCCATTATCTGCCATGTACGGGGCGAGCTGACTCTGCTCCATACACCCGCTACTGACTTATACCAGACATGTACGGCAGATGTTGGTAAGGAGTTAAAGCGGTTGTCCTGCTTTACGGCCATTTTTTTTACTTTAATGCAAGTATTTGGGGCTAAAATTGATTTCTGTAATTTAGTTTCATTAAAAATGTTGCCTTCTGTAGCATCTGTGCTGCACTGTCTATTGCTGGCTGCAAAATTAGCTAACCGAGAATCTATCAGTGAGCTCCTTAGTCTTAAGGGAGAGTTTGTAGATCTTTCATCTGTTTTTTTTTTCCTGAGTGCCTTTTAGCTGATCTATGCCCAAAGAAAACACAAAACTTGAATGTGCAGGGAAACAATAAGTCTGTAATAGCCGGTGAAAAACACTTAATGAAACCTAAATGTAAAAAATTACTTTTAGTAGTAAATACATGGACATGAGAAAATACACACTGCTCAAAAAAATAAAGGGAACACTTAAACAACAGAATATAACTCCAAGTAAATCAAACTTCTGTGAAATCAAACTGTCCACTTAGGAAGCAACACTGATTGACAATCAATTTCACATGCTGTTGTGCAAATGGAAGACAATAGATGGAAATTATTGGCAATTATCAAGACACACTCAATAAAGGAGTGGTTCTGCAGGTGGGGACCACAGACCACATCTCAGTACCAATGCTTTCTGGCTGATGTTTTGGTCACTTTTGAATGTTGGTTGTGCTTTCACACTCGTGGTAGCATGAGACGGACTCTACAACCCACAGAAGTTGCTCAGGTAGTGCAGCTCATCCAGGATGGCACATCAATGCGAGCTGTGGCAAGAAGGTTTGCTGCATCTGTCAGCGTAGTGTCCAGAGGCTGGAGGCGCTACCAGGAGACATGCCAGTACACCAGGAGACGTGGAGGGGGGCATAGGAGGGCAACAACCCAGCAGCAGGACCCCTACCTCCGCCTTTGTGCAAGGAGGAACAGGAGGAGCACTTCCAGAGCCCTGCAAAATGACCTCCAGCAGGCCACAAATGTGCATGTGTCTGCACAAACGGTTAGAAACCGACTCCATGAGAGTGGGATGAGGGCCAGACGTCCACAGATGGGGGTTGTGCCAAATGCCAGACCTCATGTGGCTGGAGTGTGTCAGCAGTTCCTGCAAGATGAAGGCATTGAAGCTATGGACTGGCCCACCCGTTCCCCAGACCTGAATCCCATTGAGCACATCTGGGACGTCATGTCTCACTCCATCCACCAACGTCATGTTGCACCACAGACTGTCCAGGAGTTGGCGGATGCTTTAGTCCTGGTCTGGGAGGAGATCCCACAGGAGACCATCCGCAACCTCATCAGGAGCATGCCCAGGCGTTGTTGGGAGGTCATACAGGCACGTGGAGGCCACACACAATACTGAGCCTCATTTTGACTTGTTTTAAGGACATTACATCAAAGTTGGATCAGCCTGTAGTGTGTTTTTCCACTTTAATTTTGGTGGTGACTCCGAATCCAGGCCTCCATTGATTAATAAATTTGATTTCCATTGATGATTTTTGTGTGATTTTGTTGTCAACACATTCAACTTTGTACAGAACAAAGTATTCAATGAGAATATTTCATTCATTCAGATCTAGGATGTGTTATTTGAGTGTTCCCTTTATTTTTTTGAGCAGTGTATATATATATATATATATATATATATATATTATAAACAATTACTGCAGCTTTAATGCTATTTATTACGTCTCAGGAGGAGGACGGAAGAGGAAGAGGACGGAAGAGGCGGAGGACGGAAGAGACGGAGGACGGAAGAGGCGGAGGACGGAAGAGGAGGAGGACAGAAGAGGAGGAGGACGGAAAAGGAGGAGGACGGAAGAGGAGGAGGACGGAAGAGGAGGAGGATGGAAGAGGAGGAGGACGGAAGAGGCGGAGGACGGAAGAGGCGGAGGATGGAAGAGGCGGAGGACAGAAAAAGCGGAGGACGGAAGAGGCGGAGGACGGAAGAGAAGGAGGACGGAAGAGGAGGAGGATGGAAGATGAGGAGGACGGAAGAGGAGGAGGACGTAAGAGGAAGAGGACGGAAGAGGAGGAGGACGGAAGAGGCGGAGGACAGAAAAGGCGGAGGACGGAAGAGGCGGAGGACAGAAGAGGCGGAGGACGGAAGAGGCGGAGGACGGAAGAGGAGGAGGACGGAAGAGAAGGAGGACGGAAGAGGAGGAGGACGGAAGAGGAAGAGGACGGAAGAGGAGGAGGACGGAAGTGGAGGAGGATGGAAGAGGAGGAGGACAGAATAGGAAGAGGAGGACAGAACTGCACCTTAAGATCCCTAGGGGGAAAGGGATGGTAGTAATATAGTGGTAGTATATCCGTATTAGTGTAATATGAGTAATAATACTAGTGATAATAGTAAGAAAGTAATAAAATAACAGTAGTAATAGTAGTAGGTAGAATAGCAGTGTGATCCAGGGTCCTAGGACTGATCGCCTTTTCTCGGGGTCAAGAAGGAATTTTTCCCCTGTGACACAAATTGGCTGAAGGTGTCCTGGGGTTTTTGCCTTCTTCTGGATCAACACTGTAGGTATAGGGCAGTATTAGTAGTGATAGGAAAGAATAATAATACTGTAATAAGATAGCACAATGTAATAATAACCATATCAAATAGATTTATAAATACAAATTAAAATAACTCCAGTAGTACAATAATTAGTGTAATATTATATAACTTGTAACAACATTATTAGGTTTGATCCAGGGTCCTAGGACTGATCGCCTTTTCCCGGGGTCAAGAAGGAATTTTTCCCCTGTGACACAAATTGGCTGAAGGTGTCCTGGGGTTTTTGCCTTCTTCTGGATCAACAGCTTTAGGCATAGGGATTTTAGTAATACCATTATTAGAATCACAAGAATAATAAAAAAAAATTAGAATTACATTTTTTTAATTAGTTTTATAACAGTTACAATTAATTGCATTAATGCAATAATAATAAATAGTAAAAATGGTGGTAATAATAATAATACAAAAAACTAGTCCCAGTTAGTAAGTTAGTATAATGTTAGTGTAGGGACCCATCTGAAGAGGTCGCCTTGACGTTGGCAGATGGGCTCGCACAATTTGCTCAAAATGTGCGCTAAGAACCTCATATTTCTATGTACAGGAGATCTAGCAGTAATACCATTCAGGAGATAGATATCTGTGTACACACATTTTGTTATATACTTTTGTGCAGCACACAGGGCAGGTATACAGGTACAGGGCGAGAGTGTTACAGTGATATTATAACTCGGCCTTAAAGATAAAATGCTGATAACTACAGATCCTGGAAACACATCCGAAACTAGACCTTGTAAGTGTAGCATCGGCGTCTCTGCCCCTTGCTAGGCAGAGACGCCTTCCCTCTCACCTCCCCACTCCTGGCGCGGCATCCTCCAGCGCTTCTCTCCCCACTGCTGCTGGCGTGCGCTCTTTCCCTGGCAGTGTGCTTAGGGCGCGCGCGCGTGCTCCCCCTCTCTTAAAGGGACCGCGCGCGCCGTCCTAAGGAGTCCCCGGCCAATTTGCGGAGGACCTCCCATATATAAGGCACCTTCTCCAAAATGGAGGTGCCCGAGCAAAGTTTTTGCAAAGCATACTCACCTCTGCTTCAGCCCTAAGGTCCCGTTTCCAGCCTGACTACCAGTCCTGTCTGCCTGCGTGTCTTCCCTTCAGCCCGACAGTCTGTCTCCTGCATCTGCCAGTCTGTCTATGGGCAAGTCCACCTGCGGACCAGGAAGCACCTGCCAGTTACCTGCCTGCTACCTGCCGTACTTGCTAGCCCGCTCACCTGGGAGCGCTCACCTGCTACCCGCCTGCTAGCCTACCTGGAGGCTCCGCCGTCACTTGCCGTGACCACCTGCCTGTCAGCCAAGAGACTCTTACCTGCTCTGCCATCACTTGCCGTGACCACCTGCCTGCCAGCCAAGAGACTCTTACCCGCTCAGCCGTCACTTGCCGTGACCACCTGCCTGCCAGCCAAGAGACTCTTACCCGCTCAGCCGTCACTTGCCGTGGCCACCTGTTACCTGCCAGCTACCTGCCTCGTCTGTCTGCCGGCTCACCTAGGAGCGCCCACCAGTTACCCGCCAGGTACCCGCCTCGTCTGTCTGCCCGCTCACCTGGGAGCACCTGCCTGTTTCCTGCCAACCTGCCTGGAGACCCGGCCGTCACTTGCTGTGACCACCTTCCTGGTAAACCTAAAGACTGCTACTTGCCCTGCTTCCTCGAACTGTGACCACCTGTCTGCTACCAGAGACTTCCGCCTGCTTGCCGTGTCCATCCGCCATACCGGTCAGTCCCAGCCATCTGACCCGTGGGAGCCACCTGCTCTCTTACAAGGTCGTCCCCAGAGTAGCACCTGGTCCCTCAGCCCGGATCCTTCCTGGTCACGGTGTCGTTTGCTGCCGTGCGACCAGGGTCGGTTTGGGTGGATACTTAGTCACGCCCCTCTGGGTCCCTCCTTGCACCTCGGCACAGAGGTTCCACCACCCAGACCCGTAACAGTAAGTAACTGGTTCCCAGCTAGTGGTAAATATGTACAGGGCAGTCCGGTACCAAGACCTGCTCTATAGGACACATTATCATCAGGCAGGTCCTGTCAGGGCTCTTACAAGATCTGCGGCAGAAGTGTGGCTGTATAACACAGTCCTGCTCCTGCCTCAGCTCCCCACAGTGGAGCCAACCTTGATCCTGGCAGCTTAAGGACTTGTGGAGGATGAAGATGAAGATGGCACACTTAAGGATGAGGAACTACCAGCAAGCAAAAAAGAAAAGAGCACCCAGAAACACCCAGAAGCGACAAGAAAAAGGACAGCCAAGAAGGGAAGAAGAGTGGTGGTGGTGGGAGACTCACTACTGAAAGGAACAGAAGCAGCTATCTGCAGACCGGACATAACCGCAAGAGAAGTATGCTGCCTCCCAGGGGCTAAGATCAAGGATGTTACCGATAGGATACCGAAGCTCATCAGTTCCAAGGATGTCCACCCATTTCTTCTGATACATGTTGGCACTAATGACACGGCAAAGAAGGACCTACCGACAATCTGCAAGGACTTTGAAGCATTGGGGAAGAAATTAAAAGAACTGGATGCGCAGGTAGTTTTTTCTTCTATCCTTCCAGTAGACGGGCATGGCGTCAGGAGATGGAACAGGATCCTGGATGTGAACAACTGGCTGAGACGATGGTGCAGACAACAAGGATTTGGATTCCTGGACCACGGTGTGAATTACCTCTATGATGGACTCCTTGCCAGAGACGGACTACACCTCAACAAACCCGGGAAACACACATTCGCCAGGAGACTCGCAACACTCATCAGGAGGGAGTTAAACTAGAAGAAGAGGGGATGGGAAGAAAAACGCCGGACACGAACATGAAGCCAGAGAACATACTAATGAAAGATATGAAGTGCGACAAAGAAGTTCCAAGACAAGATACTTGGAAGGGAGGTAAGAAAATTTCTAATACAATCCACAGGGAGAAGATTGGAACAAAACAAAATCGTGTCAACTGCGTGCTAGCAAATGCCAGAAGCCTGACAAACAAGATGGATGAACTGTAAGCAGAAATATCTACAGGTAACTATGACATAGTGGGAATAACCGAGACATGGTTAGATGAAAGCTATGACTGGGCAGTTAACTTACAGGGTTGCAGTCTGTTTAGAAGGGATCGAATAAGTCAGAAAGGGGGTGGAGTCTGTCTATATGTAAAGACGTGTCTAAAGCCTACAATACGGGAGGATGTATGGGAGGGACATGAGGAGGTCGAGTCCTTATGGGTGGAGATACATGGGGCAAAAAACAATAATAAAATTATCATAGGAGTCTGTTATAAACCACCAAATATAGCAGAAGCCACGGAAAGTCTATTAATGAGACAAATAGACGAAGTAGCAAAAAATAACGAGGTGATTATTATGGGGGACTTCAACTACCCCGATATAGACTGGGAAACCGAAAGCTGTAGATCTCAGAAAGGAAACAGGTTTCTGTCAATTATCAAAGACAATTATTTGTCACAACTTGTGCAGGAACCAACTAGAGGGACGGCCCTTTTAGACTTAATATTAACTAACAGGCCAGACAGAATAACTGAGGTGCCGGTCGGGGGGCACCTGGGAAATAGTGACCACAACATTATACAATTCCACATGTGCTTCAGTAGGGTGCCCAGCAACGGAGTCACAAAAACACTGAACTTCAGGAGGGCAAAGTTTGATCAGCTAAGAGATGCCCTTCACCTTATAGACTGGGATAGTATCTTTAGTAATAGGAGCACGGATAGAAAATGGGATATTTTCAAAACAGTCCTACATAGTCACTGTAGAAGGTACATACCTTATGGGAATAAAAGGGCTAGGAATAGGAGGAAGCCAATGTGGCTAAATAAGGAAGTCAAAAGGGCAATGAAAAACAAAAAAAGGGCTTTCGGTAAACTTAAACAAGAAGGCAGCGAGGAAGCGCTAATATCTTATAGGGAAAAAAACAAAATCTGTAAGAAACAAATAAGAATAGCAAAAGAGGAGACAGAGAGACTAATTGCCAAGGAAAGTAAAACGAATCCCAAACTGTTCTTTAACTACATAAACAGTAAAAGGATTAAAACTGATGGAGTTGGCCCATTGAAAAATAACCTGGGTAAAATCCTAGAGGGCGATGAGGGTAAAGCGAACCTACTCAATAGCTTCTGTTCCACTGTTTTCACAAAAGAAAACAATTTATCGGAGGAAATGCAGAGTGATAAAGTAAACCCTCCGCTAAATATCACCCACCTAACCCAGGAGGAAGTTCAGAAACGCCTAAATAATATCAAAATAGACAAGTCACCAGGCCCAGATGGCATACACCCCCGGGTACTAAAAGAATTAAGTAATGTGATAGACAGACCGCTGTATGTTATATTCAAGCACTCTTTATGGACAGGGAATGTCCCACTAGACTGGCGCCAAGCAAATGTGGCACCAATATTCAAAAAGGGGTCTAAAAGTGACCCTGGGAACTATAGACCTGTAAGCTTAACGTCTGTTGTGGGTAAATTGTTTGAAGGATTTCTTAGAGATGCTATTGTAGAATATCTTAATGATAATAACTGTCTAACTCCATATCAACATGGATTCATGAGGGATCGCTCCTGCCAAACAAACCTGATTGCCTTCTACGAGGAGGTGAGCTCACAGCTGGACCGGGGAGAGTCAGTGGATGTTGTATACCTTGACTTCTCCAAAGCGTTTGATACCGTGCCACACAAAAGGTTGGTATATAAAATGAGAATGCTTGGTCTGGGGGATAATGTGTGCAAGTGGGTAAATAGCTGGCTGAGTGATAGAAAGCAGAGGGTGGTTATCAATGGAGTAAGCTCAGGGTGTGTCAGGGATACTAGCGGGGTGCCTCAAGGGTCTGTCTTGGGCCCTATATTATTTAATATATTTATTAATGATCTAGTGGAAGGGTTGCATAGTAAAATAGCAATATTTGCAGATGATACTAAACTTTGTAAAGTAGTTAATACAGATGAGGATAGGGCACAGCTACAGGAGGATTTAGATAAATTGGGGAGTTGGGCCAAAAAATGGCATATGGGGTTCAATGCTGATAAATGTAAGGTCATGCACATGGGAAAGAAAAACAGCAGTCACCCATACATATTTAATGGGAAACCGTTGGGGAAATCTGACATGGAGAAGGACCTGGGCGTCTTGGTTAACAGCAAATTAAATTGGAGTGCCCAGTGTCAGGCAGCAGCTGCGAAGGCAAATAGAGTCATGGCATGCATCAGAAGAGGAATAGGGGCATATGATGAGAACATTGTTCTTCCTCTGTATAAAGCGCTGGTAAGGCCGCACTTAGAATATTGTGCACAGTTCTGGGCTCCGGTGCTCAGGAAAGACATATTGGAGCTAGAGAGGGTACAAAGGAGGGCGACTAAGGTAATAAAGGGAATGGAGGGACTAGAATACCCAGAGAGGTTGTCAAAATTAGGCCTATTTACATTGGAAAAGAGAAGGCTTAGGGGAGACCTCATAAACATGTATAAATACATCAGGGGGCAGTACAGAGATCTCTCCCATGACCTGTTTATACCAAGGATGGTGACAAAGACGAGGGGGCACACTATGCGTCTGGAGGAAAGGAGGTTCCTGCACCAGCATAGAAGGGGATTCTTTACGGTCAGAGCCGTGAGACTCTGGAACTCTCTGGGAGAGGAAGTGGTGATGTCCAACTCACTTAATGAGTTCAAGAGAGGCCTGGACGCCTTTCTTGAGAACAATAAAATTACATCTTATGCTTAGTGATAGTTAATTAATCCAGGGATTTAATCTAACTGCCAGATTGGAGTCGGGAAGTGAATTTTTCCTCAATGATGTAAATTGGTCTATACCGCATGGTTTTTTTTTTTTTTTTTTTGCCTTCCCCTGGATAAACGCTGCGGAATAGCTGCAGTGCACAAGAAATAGGCTGAACTGGATGGACGCTTGTCTTTTTTCGGCCTTATAAACTATGTAGCTATGTAGGATGGATTAAATGCCTGCAAAATCTTCATAGAAAATACAGGAATTGTTGCTGATTCTGTGGTCAAACTTACAGAATTCATCCTCACCCACAATTACTTTGAATTTGATACCAACATATAACTACAGGAAACTGGTACAGCGATGGGATGTAAAATGGCTCCACAGTACGCAAATCTTTTCATGGCCAAGCTTGAAAGTGACTTTTTGTCCTCATGCCCCATCAGGCCTCTGGCCTACTATCGTTTCATTGCCAATATTTTAATCATCTGGACGGGGTCTGAGCAACAGCTGAAGACGTTCCATGAATACTTTAATCGATTTCATCCCACCATCAACCTAACACTCAACTACTCCTGTACTGAAATTAACTTTTTGGAGACCATCATCAAGCTACAGAACAATGAAATAGAGACATTCTTGTACAGGAAACCAATCGACCGTCCTACATACCTTAAATTATTTACAGACAAGCCGTCAGATACAATCGGATATGTTCCAACCCTATGGATAAAGACAAACACCTTCTTTGTCTCAGACCTTTTTGAATCAGGGCCACCATCCAAGAACAATTGAGAACCAGATTACAAGAGCCACCAGAATACCAAGGAATCACCTCCTACATTACAAAACCAAACAAGAAAGCAACCGGGTGCCTCTAGTAGTCATCTACAATTCAAATCTGGAGGCGCTAAGGAGAGCTACACGGAAACTACAACCCTTACTACAAAAAGATGCCCGATTACAATCCATATTTCCAGACCCCCCACTTCTGTGTTTCAGACAGCCCCCAAATCTAAGAAGCATCATTGTCAGAAGCTTTCTGTCATCTCCTCCAGCTACAGGTACCTTTCCTTGCAACCAGAAAAAATGTAAAACCTGTCCGTTTATAATGACCACAGACAAGATGATAATACCCAACTCACATCAGGACTATAAGATCCCAGGTACGTTCAAGCTGTATCACATCTAACGTAGTGTACTTAATTATATGTACCAAATGTCCAGCTGGGGGTCTTTATGTAGGGGAGACAGGGCAAAAGCTTAGGACAAGAATGAATCATCATCGCCACACAATAAAAGAAAAAAGAATAGATCTACCTGCAGCCAAGCATTTTTGTTCCCCTTATCATAGCATAAAAGACATGAAATTACTGGTATTAAAAGGTCATTTCAAATCTCAAAGAGAAAGAAGAATCTCAGAATATAAACTAATGGTGACCTTTAACACTTTCAGAGCAGGAATGAATGTGTCGCATGGATTTATGTCATTCTACATCAACTAAGGAATGTGCCCCTCAGACTTGTGAGGCCATCATAACACTGGACCTAGTCACAGGACAATAAAACCTTCACACTCCTTATCTATTAACTGCTAAAATATTTGTAGCCAGAACTGTTTATCTCTCCCATAATAACTCTGCTTTCCGTCACCTGTTGCATCTATTGCATTATTTCTGTGTCTTATTGTGAATAAATATGTGACTCTTCAGATTTTGTGGTATACTAGCCTGATGAAGAGACCTGAGTAGTCTCGAAAGCTTGCAGTTTGTTACTATCTTTTCAGTTAGCCATTAAAAGGAATCAACCACTGAGGACTCTCAAATCAAAGCATTATCAAATAAATTTCTGATGTTTTATTTCTGCGCATATTTCTATTCTGTGTCTATAATTTGATTTTAATATTGCAGTTGTGGGATTATATTTATTGTTGAAGTGGTATGCAGTGACTTACCTGGGACACTTGTGTTAATTGCTATATTCTAACTGAGACAAAACCGTGTATGAATAAAGGATATTTATTACACACAAGTCTACAGTTCATATACTACTAATCACCACACTAACACAGTGCACACTAATAACAATAGCAGACAGTACTAATATACGATTAATTCCCAATTACCTAATTATACTTCCCACCCACTTGAGCTAAAAACATACATAGATTAATACTTATATCCCACCCGTCTATCACTACACTATCCCTATGGAGAAAAAGGGGTTACAAGCAGTGATCAGTAGACACTCAGCCAGATATCCTCATCATGGTGTCCATCGAGTTTTACCTGAAGTGACTTTTGTGATGTCTTTGTGTTCATTTTTTTTGCGGCAGTTTCACTGCGAAATCAGTTTATATATAAAATAGTGGCGACTTCCAAGCAGAAGCTTCTAGAAGAAAAGACCAATCGCTTCATTTAGCCTCTTCACAGCTTTTGAAGCCTGAAGAAGTTAAAAGAAGTGACAACAGACGGATCATATGCACAGCAAGTCCCTTTGACATTTCAGTACATATGTTCATTCTTTTTGACGTTTGCACAGCTTTTTTTTTTTAGAATAGACATTTATCATCAATCCACCTGCTCTGAGCACAATGTTATGGAGTTCCCAGTATGCATACCATGCAAATAAGGCGAAAGACACAGAATCAATATAATTGGTATAACATTTTTTAATGTATATACATATATATATTATGAACAAGGTCATGTGACCTAAACGTTGGCCCATTGCACACAGACGTTTGCTGATGATTGTTGTAATAAACTTCTAACTTTCGGCTTATATTGGAGAGCCTGGTTTCCTCTCTATCTACTTTCCAGAGCATCTTCAAAATCCCCTCACAGAAAAGAGAGAAGGGGGTTCATCCGAAAATCATCATGTGCAGGAGCAGGTTTCTTCTTCAGCGTCTCAATAATATCACAGAAAGAAGACCGCTATTTCATTGATCCTCATCTGAGAACTCAGTACTGGTCCGATGTTTCCCAAAGCTGATGGTAAACTAAAGAAAAGACAGAACAGAAGCAAAGGTGAATTATTTTTTTTAGCATTTGAAATGAATGCAGATGTAATCTATATGTTCTCTCTTACCTGGGCTGACGTACAAGATGGACTCTTCTAGTGTCACTGCCAAACTCTTAACTTCTTCCATGAACATTTAAGATGTTCCACTGAATTTTAGAAGGAAGCAGTGTTTGCGACACAGGGGGCACCGAAGGTTGGAGTTGAGCCAGGTAGAGATGCAACCCTGATGGAAACAATGATTGCATGGTAGCACTGTGAATTCCTCTCCGGTCTCATAATCCGTCATGCAGATGACACACGACTCCTCCTGAGATGTTACAGCTCTTGTTGGGAGGTTCCTAATTTGCTGAGCTCGCCAAGTCTGCTGCCTTTCCTGCAGATTATATTGTGCAGGTGGTGATGGTGGCCGCATCTGTGGCGGAGGCGTCATCACTCCCATTCCCTGCTGCTGAAAGATGATGTTGAACAGACGGTTTGCCTGCAGTAATTGTACAGGAGATCCACTTGCAGCTGGAGACTCCCTGAGTCTGCGGCTGGGCAGAACGGGAAATGGCCGTCTGAATTCAAACTCAGTGACGGTGTCTGAGGATCCACTGTCATCCCTTCTGCTCTCTGATGTTTCTCTGGAGGGCTCTGCAGGGACTGGTCTAAGTGGAGAGCGGCTTCTTTCCCTGCTCTCTTGTCCTCTTTGCCGGAGAGGAGTTCTGGCTTCTCTGCCTCTCGCAGTGACAGCAGTGGCGTCTGTTCTGTGTCCACCAGTAGTAATTAGTCTTCTCTGATCCCTTTGAGAAGATCTCAATTGATGGACAATCATAGCCTGACCTATAAAGAAATAAAATGTACTATAAATATGCAAAAGTTTATAAAAAACACTTTTGAACCAAAGAGAAATAACCTGCTGTTGCTTTGGGGTTTAGGGAGAGGAGCAAAAATTGATTAATGTTTTGGCTAAATAAACCTGCTCAGTGGATCCCCTCTCTACAGACATCACAGAGCAGGGGTGGAACCAGACTGCGACTAACACAGCCCCCAAGGACTATGAATGGGAAGGTGGAGGATGCACTGAGTGCACTGAAACCGCTTACCCCAGGGAAATCTCCTCCCAGAAAAGATCCTATAAGGTGGGAAAATTCTCTCACTTACCCTGATTTTCTGGTCGGCTCATCCAAGTCTCGTTGTCAGCAATAAGCTGATGCAGCTCCCTGGAAGTCATGGTTCAGTTTCCCGGGGCTGAGATGGTAGAGTGATAGAAAATGAGAACTAAGTTCTCTGCTGGCACGGATGTTATGGTGCCAAAATATCAATAAGAAGCTGTAGAAGTAAAGCACTAGATGTATGAAACAAACTAGCTCGCACTTCCAAAACCACGGTAGAGTCTCAGCGAAAACTTCAACTCTGAAAATGGCGCTGATGTCACCGAGTGCATAGATTGTATAACCTCACAGCATTCTATGTCACTGTGACATCACATGTGAGACCAACAACGCGCTGTCATGACGGCCGACTGTCCAATCTGTTATATACATATTATAAAATGTTATATTATTATATATTATAATACACATTGTGAAAAAATATATATTATTACTAACCATCTAACACTCTTAAGGTGTGTATATGTGTCTAAAGCATAGGATATATATATATACATCTTATGAATATCAGATGCCTTGGAATAATAATCCTATACTCACCTTTCAGACCCCCAGTACTGCTGCTGTCAGTGTCCCCGCCGACCTCCGGGCTTCTCTTTCCCGCAGGGGCCATTGTGTGACCACTGCAGCTAATCAGTTAATACATATTTCCCATTCATATGTTTCATGTTGATGTAAATTAAACACTTTTAGAAAAGAAAACAGATAAATAAGATTTTCAGAATACGGCATGTACTAAGGTGGATACTCATGGTATGATATGCAGAGAGAGGAATACTGGGAGGACACTGAACATGTTAGTCCACCTGCTTAACCCTCAGGATAATTCTTATCAGGTCATAGAGGGGTGTACATAGAAATCCACAGACCCCATAGCAAAGATCTGAAATGGGACCTCTTATTGGCCCCTGGCTGCCATTAAGCAACCCAGTGATGGTCACAGAGACCCCCTGTCTAGCTGCTTAGATACCATAGTTGCTGGTCACTATGGAAGCTAAGGGGTTAAACTGATGTAATCAGAGCTAGCTTGAATTGCAGCAATTACGATTGGCTGTCTGCTGTGTAAAACAGCCGGCACCCACTGGATATGGAGTGGACTGAGCATGTGAGTTTGCCCCTTATAAACCATCATAACTTATGCTGTATATATACGATATATGCAGGGGATGGGGCTATTCGGCACTAGGCTCCTCCTGTTCATGGGCTCCATAGCGGTCATGTGGCCTGCCAAAATTGGGTGTATGCTACTGAGGTCATACATATAATATGGAAAAAAATATCATACAAGGTAAATAATTGAAATTCATATCAGAAATAGTCCAGTTCTTTAGTGCCCATTCACATTAAAGGAAAATCATCTGAATTGACTGAATTTTGTGGGACAGGCCCATTATCCTCCCATGGAAAGCACATGCATGCTCGACTGAATCAGGCATACATGAGTATAGGAGCAGAGAGGGAGAGAAGAGAGGAAGGGAGAAGACGGTGATTGGTGAGTATCTTAATCTGCCTACATCACATAGATATTTAGGATGGATTAGGGAAACGTTAGCTTGGAGCGCTTCTTTCTCCAATAAGTTTTATTGATTTTTATAAACAAAGAAAAATATACAAACAATGAACAGAGAACGCAAAAGCGTAGGCAAATTATAGATGAAAGTTACCATAACATTGAGTGATGAAAATATCCAGCATGTGAAAAAGTGGAAATAATAGGAGGGGTATAGATGCGGAGAAGGTTGGGACTGCTTGCCTCCCATGTAGACAGATTTTGATAAGGCATATGGGGCTCTATTACCCTAATCGAGATCTCAAGTAGGGGAATGACACCTTTGCTCTCACCCAGGTTCACCTGTCATGGCAGGTGTTGGTGTAACACAGAGGGAAAAGGGAAAGGGAGCCCAGACACTAGGGAAAGGGGGAAGTGGAGACCTCATAGTCTGGTCTAGCGTCACCCTGTCTCAACTACCGTCCCTATAATGCCTCTTCAGCAATCGCCGCACGCGTGCCTTGCCCTACTTTCCCTGGCGTATGGCTATGGCTAGGGATGGAAGGAGATGAGCATTAGTGAACCTCCAGTAAACACTATAGACAACAAGGGAAGACAAAACAGGGGGAAATTGCTTAGCTTTAGATGACTCCAAATATGCCCACGGCCTCAAACTCCAGAGAGGACAAAGAACTGCTCCTGCTAAGCCTCACAAGTAGAAATGAATATAGCCAGCGACTCCCTCTCAGACACACCAGGTATATATACACCCAGGCCAGAGAGATAATTAGCAAGAGAGAGGTAGCCGCTCAGTTGTAAAGACAGCCTCTTATTTAAGAAGCTGTCTGCAATGCCAAACGTAGAGATCTCCTGCAACCCACTGCAGGGCGACAGTCTGTCACCTCTGACACACTCGTGACATCACCAGAGGGAAACAGTTGATAACATAATTGGGAGAATAGGGGAACAGGAGGTAGGATTGATGTACTCAGACTGAAGAGTCCACCTGGCGAAACCAAATTTAGCAAAAACATTTTCAAACTGCATCCATCTGTGAGATTAATTTGATAAGTATTGGATTACTGCTATGCAAGAGCTAGGTGTGAGAACCTGTCTAGTTCAGATTTATGCAAAAAAACACTGCACAGCTGTTTAAAGTGGTGCACAGATTTATGTGAATGATAAAAATGGTAGAAATGTTTCTTAAAGGGAACTGTCACCCCCTGCGAGATTTCAGACCTCTAATATGGGCATACAATCTATTCATACCTGTATGGCCCATAGTAGAGTTCTGAATGCAGAGAAATGTAGTATTATAAAATTTGTTTTCACATGCTTGGCGTCCCCCGGAAGGGAAGAAATCCCTGCCTATATCTTTAGTTAGCCCAGAAATCCCCGCCTATCTGCTTATTTAGCATGTTCCCCCATCCCCTGCGCGTCACAGGGCCCTGTGACGTGCACTGGTGTAACTCATTTCCCGCGCATGCGCAATGCGACGCTCACATCAGGAGCATTTTGTTTCTCCCGGCCCCGTTTGTCTCTGCACTATTCCATAGTGTTCTAAATATGGACACACAGACCAAATACTGATGTCACACTGATCCAAAATGCTGATGACACTGGAACTATTATTGTCCACTTAAACGTTTAAACATGGACTTGTGAATGAAAAATATCAGATAATATAGCTGAGAGTTTCTCATTAATCATATACCAAGAGATCTGTCCTTTTCACTTCCTAGAAATCAGGTACTGGTTTTCTCCAGGCTAAGGCATCTGTGTTGGTTAGTGATGAGCGAGCATACTCGCAAGTACTCGGTACTCGCCTGAGCATCTCAGTACTCGAGATGCTCGAAGCTCGCCGAGTACTTCCGGGATGCTCGGGCGGATGCTGGGGTCTCCTCCCTGCATGTTTGGCGCTCTTTAGAGTGCCATTCAACATGCAGGAATTGTCTGTCACACACTGTAATGCTGCAGCCATGTTAGTTGTGGCATTACATTGATTGGCTGGCCGCACAGCATCATCAGGTCTATACCAGACCTAGCGCCGCCGTGCTCATCAGTCTACTCTGCAATCAGATAGTGTAGGGAGAGGTGCTGCTGAGCTAGGGAGAGATTTGGCTGTTTATTAGTTAGTGTAGGTATTCCACAAGATTCTCTACACATATTCATCTGAACTAACAGTCCTTCTGAGGACTAATCCAGCTGCAGAGATACCAGTGCTAGGCAGGCAGGCAGGGTATATAGCAGACTGCAGTCCATATAGCAAGAGGATCCATTTCAGTTCTGTCTGCTGGTGCTTTTACAGATATTATATTTGTAGAAATAGCCCCACGTATCAGGGGCCAGGAATATTTTCTTTTTATCTTTATCTGATTGTTTGCTTAAGGCTGTGTGCCCACGATGCGTTTATTAAGTGTTTCCGCAGGGCAAAAATGCTGCAGAAATGCTTAAAAAACGCATGGTAGAAGGCCTGCCATGTTGCCTAATGATAATTTGCATGTGCTTTGCACATGCTGCGGAAATTTCAGCTGCGGATTATCATTGCGGAAAAAAACGCAGCACTACCAATTATTTTGCGGAAGCTCTGCATTTTCGCTGCCATTGACTTGCATTGGAACACTTGGATTCCGCATCACTGGATCTGTACATGCGGAATCCAAGCGTTTCAATGTGCGGATGGTACCCGGGTCTGGATGAGAGGAGACTCTCCTCCGGACCCGGGTACCATACAAACTGTAAAAAAAAAGAATAAAATAAAAAATAAATATGATGCTTACCTTCTGATGGCCCCCGGTGTGCTTGTCTTCGCTTGCCGGCAGATAGCGGTGGACGGAAGGACCTGCGCTGACGTCATTTAGTCATGTGACGGCAGGTCCTTCAGTGTACCGCGAGCTGCCGACAAGCCAGGACGGAGCGAATAAAGACTGCGCGGGCCATCAGAAGGTAAGCATATATTTATTTTTTAATTTTTTACCATTCTTTAAGGTCACACTATATAAATCCATGACGTTTGCCTGGATTTATATAGTGTGACCAAGTTGTCAAGCACTTTCCAAGTGATGCTAAAATTGCTTGGAAAGCGCTTGTCTACCCGCATGCGGAAATGCATGTGAAGAACGCTTCACATCCGGTTGTCCCTGGCAGGAAAAACGCATGCACAATCCGCATGCTTTTTTTCTGCCAGGGAGATGCAGAAATGCTCAGGAAAAAATCCAGAGCATTTCTGTATCATGGGCACATAGCCTAAAAACCATGCCAGAGAACACAGTTTTTCTTCGCCATTTGCTTGTTGGAACTGCATAATACAGCCAGGTCCTTTCCATATTACAGCGCTAAAAATCCATCTATTGAAAACTGTGGTTTGCCCGTCACACGGATCACATATAATTGCCCTCAACAAAGCAGTTACTGGGAAAGTCCACCTAACCACGGACACGTGGACAAGTGCTTGTGGGCAGGGACGATACATCTCTCTGACGGCACACTGGGTTAACATAGTGGAAGTCGGGACCCAGTCGGACCTTGGGACGGAACACATCCTGCCGATTCTGAGGATTGCGGGCCCTAGGTCAATCGGGGTTGCCCCCACAGTCTACAGCTCCTGCACCTCATCTTCCTCAGCCTCCTCCTCCTCTTCAGCCTCCATCTCCGAAATGACCACATCAGTCACAAGCTGAAAGCACTGCAGCACTGCCTCAGCCAAGCGGCAACAGGCTGTGCTGAAGCTAATATGCTTAGGTGACAAACCGCACAATGCTGAAGAGTTGTGGACAGCTCTGAAAGAACAGGCAGATCTGTGGCTGACACCGCTGAACCTACAGCCAGGCATGGTCGTGTGTAACAATGGCAGGAACCTGGTGGCGGCTCTGAGGCGAGGCGAGCTCACACATATACCATGCCTCGCCCATGTGCTTAACCTCGTGGTTCAGCGGTTTCTCAAAACCTACCCGGAGTTGCCTCATCTGCTTGTCAAAGTACCCCGCCTGTGTGCCCATTTTAGAAAGTGAGCTACAGCTTCCGCCGCCCTAGCCGTGCTTCAGCATCATTTGCTGGTGTGTGATGTCCCCACGCATTGGAATTTTACACTGCAGATGTTGGGAAGGATTTGTGAGCAGAAGGGGGCAGTTGTTGACTACCACCATCAACAAGGCCATCGGTATTCAGTTCAGACTCCACACATAAGAAATCAGGAGTGGACATGGATGTCAGACATATGTACCATCCTCCAAAACTTTGAGGACACCTCCAAGATGGTGAGTGGTGATGATGCCATAATAAGCGTCACAATTCCGCTTCTCTGTCTTCTGAAACGCTCACTGCTAACAATCAAAGAGGATGCATTGCAGGAGGAGCTCGATGAGATGGAGCAAGAAACCATACAGAGTGATTCCTCACAGCCCAGCCTCATTTCATCCCAACGTGGATTCGGTGACAATGAGGAAGAGGAGGAGGAGGAGGAAGAACAGGAGCTAGTTTCATGCACTATAGACGGTACTACCTGCACAAATTTCATACCGTATGTTCATCATGGATGGCCTGAGAACAGGGAGGAGGAGGAGGAGAGAATGGTCAGTTGTCCTCTTGGTGAGGACACGGAAGTCTTGCCTGTTAGCAGCCTGGCACGCATGGCTGAGTTTATGTTACGCTGCCTTTCCCGTGACCCTTGCGTTCTCAAAATTTTGGGAGACAGTCATTACTGGTTGATGACACTTCTAGACCCACGCTACAAGGAGATCTTTCTATCTCTTATTCCTGAGGCGGACAGGTCTACAAAGATGGGGCAGTGCCAAAAAGCCCTTGTTACGGAACTATTAAAAAAATTCCCATCTGAAAACGCTGGTGGCAGAGGTCACAGTTCGTTGGACAACCAAGGAGTACAGGAAAGAGGGACACAAATCCAATCCAGCAGAGGCAGGGGAACACTGTCAAACTTCTGGGAGAGTTTTCTCAGCCCCTCCCATCGCACAGGCCCTGAGGCACGGGGTACTCTCACAAGGAGTGCAAAGTTTGGGAAGATGCTGAGGGAGTACCTTTCCGACCATACCAACATCCTCCGTGATTCCTCTGTGCCTTATAATTATTGGGTATCCAAGCTGGAGACGTGGAATGAACTGTCTCTCTACACCTTGGAGGTCCTGGCCTGCCCTGCCGCTAGCGTTTTGTCAGGGCTGGATTGGGCCAGACTTCTCAATACCACTGAATGATAGCAGTGTAACATAAACTCAAATCCAGTTTCTTTTTTGTGAAGTGTATTCCCATGCACCTTTTGACACCCAGACATGGGTATATGCTTCCTGATTTTGGCTATTTGCTCTTGTCCTCCTCCTTCTCCTCATCCTCATCCTCCACCACCATATCACCAGGGTGACATGGTCTGTGATGCAACACCCACATATTTTTTTTAAAGGGTGTTTATGATGCTAGTAAAAAAAATGTTTTATACAGTATGTTCATGTATACCCCCAGGGGTAAATGTTTGTCAGCCCATACACTTAGTGCATGGGCGTTACAAGTATAGGAGACCCGCTCCTTTCTAATGGTAAACATTTTTTTATGAGGTCCTCCTCCACGTCTTTTCCAAGGTGCATTGGAATGCCTCCCAATTTTTGGCAACACTATGGGAGACCCACTTCCCAATAATGGGAACATTTTTTCATGAGGTCCTCTACGTCTCTTCCAAGGGGCTTTGGAGTGCCTCCCAAATTTTGGCAGGCCTTGCATTCACTACATAGGCCAACTCTATGGGAGACCCACTTCCCAATAATGGGAACATTTTTTCATGAGGCCCTCTACGTCTTTTCCAAGGGGCATTGGAGTGCCTCCAAATTTTTGGCAGCCCTTGCATTCACTACATAGGCCAACACTATGGGAGTCCCACTTACTAATAATGGGAACATTGTTTTCAGTAAGCCCTCTGACCTCCACGTCTCTTCCAAGGGGCATTGGAGTGCCTCCAGATTTTTGGCATCCCTTGCATTCACTTCATAGGCAAACACAATGGGAGACCCACTTCCTAATAATGGGACCATTTTTTTTACGGAGGCCCTCCTCTACGTCTCTTCCAAGGGGCATTGGAGTAGGTCCAAATTTTTGGTAGCCCTTGCATTTACTGCATATGCAACAACAGTATAGGAGACCCACTCTTTAGTAATGGAAACAACAAAGCATAGCCAGCCGCTGGCTCTTTAAGAATAGTAAAGGCCGCCTGATGGCCCTATAAAAATAGGCTTTGAGACTTTCAGAGTCCCTCCTTCATAAATGAAACATGATGTGTCTGATCATGTCTCACACACCACATGGCCAGATAAGGTTGTAAAATGTTAAAATGACATTTCCTGGTGAATGCATTTGTCACGGTTGAAAGCAATGCAAAAGTGCAAAAATGCATCAAAAACGCTACGTGTGAACATAGCCCAAGCTGTGGAGGAGTATTTTTGTTTTTGGTTATGTATTTTGCCTTATATACAAGTCATTACCCTGGAAAGGATGTTCCTTTACATATTTCTCAGGAAAATCCATTTTGGTTTCATTTTTGTATGTTTTATTGTGAGTCCGTAAAAGTGGCGTAATACCTCTGACAACATTGTTCACAGCAGTGACCTGGGAGTCAGAAATGCTTCCAGGGGTCTTCCCCATGCTGTTCCCATGTCATTTGAGCACTGTTCCCATTGATTTGGGCAATTTTTAAGCCCTGTGCAGACTGCCGGGGGGAGCCACCTGAATAATGATCGAGTTTCCCATAGACTTACATTGGGCTCGTTGCTCGGGTCGAGCACCTGAGTATTCCACTGTGCTCGACCCGAGCAACGAGCACCCGAGCATTTTAGTGCTTGCCCATCACTAGTGTTGATGTGTTGATGGACATGGGGGACATGGGAGACATAACTGGACTACTATCTAAGGTGTATAGGCACAAGGCAGTTTAGGAGTTAAGGTTAAAGATGTTACAAGATATTACATGAAATGTTACATTTTTTGCTGATCACTAATGGTTCACATAAACCTAAAATCTTCAGTCTTAACTTTTTCTTAAGACATTATTGTAAAGTCTATGAGAAGATATGATGGGTTCAAAGAACTTCTGGAATTTTAACAAATGCAGAAGACAATTTTTGAGATGGGGATGGATAAATAAATAACATATCACCAATTATAAGAAGAGATCCTACTTTTTGGGGGTCGTGTTTTACTATAATCAATTGTCTATTCCATCTGGAATGGAAGTTGTGCCTTGATTTTGTCAGAGATAATCTGGGGAGGCAAAACCATGGGGGGTCACACAAACCTCCACTTTTGGTACCCTGACTGCTGTTAGGTGCTGTGATGAAATCCTTGGAGCCATTGTCAGACAATACACCGGTGCAGTTGTCCTGGGTTTCTCCTGGTACAAGACAATATCCATCCTCATGTGATCAGACTGTGGAGACAGTACCTGGATGAGGAAGACATTTATGCCTTTGACTGGCCCTCATGTTTCCCAGAGCTGAATCCTTTTGAGATCCGGTGGTTTGTTCTGTATCAGGCATCCAACAAAGTCAAGTAACATTACAAACTATGCAGGAGCTCACCGATGCCCTGATAACCCAGAATACCGCCCATTGTCTCATCAGGAGCATGCCCAGACATTGTCAGGAGTGCTACAGACACGTGGGGTCATACTTTTATTTTTCACGTCACTGTAAATACTTCTATACCATCCTTTGTTATTATTCTGTACGTCAAAAGATATCATAAGCAGAGAATGGGAAGATAAACAGCAAAACAAATAATTATTAAAACAAATCCAATGGAAATATTTATTTTTTATTTATTTAATTTTTAGTTCTTCAAACTCGAATTGTCTTCTTTCTTTTCTCACTTTATGCAGAGAAGTTTTGCTACAAGAAGCAGACGTTCCACGGGTAAGTCCTTACTGATACAACGCTGTTACAATGCCTTATACCAATGTTCCCAGCCGGCAGCTCTCTGCTGGCGTCAGAACTGCAACTCCTAGAATGGCATAAATAGCCATAGATTGGGCAAAACTGGCCGACACATCCACTGGTAAAGCTCCAGAATGGTAATTTACAGGACTGACCGGAATGAAACAAGGATACTGATAGATGATGATGAATGGGTGAAGCTGCAGAAGAGACGATGTAGGACGGGGCGTTGCTTTGCCCGCTGTCAAGTTCTTCAAAAGTTGAACCATTTCGTCTCCAGATATGTTACTCCAGTTCCTGTAGTCCTTGACTGGGGTAACACTTCTGAAGGGGCACACGTACACGCACACCACTCATCAGATATGCCAAGTTCATTAAGTGTTGTGCGCCTCTTAATGAAAAGCATTCATGAATAAGATTTCCCGATTTCTTTAAGACTGGGGCCTGAAAAAGCACTCACAAAATGATTAAAATCATTTTCCTAGTCATTTCTATGGATAGAATATTTATGCGCCTAAAGTGGCATAATTCTTGATGAATTTGCCCGTCAGGCTTCCACAAGCACAGTAGTGCCTTAGTTTTGCAACTTTTGGTGGATCCAGCCAGGAGTGGAGTAAAAATGCTAAAATTCGCAACATTTTTGTGCTACTTTGAATTGCGACCAAAATTTTGCAACGTTTCAAAGTGTTGAACACTAGAAAACTGTTGAAAACAACTTGATGAGTCGGGCCCTATATCTCCAGCAGTGGCAGTAAATAAATGGAGCAATGAATGGAGTAATGAAGCTTGTGCAAAACTATATCCCTCCATTCAAATGGAACAGAAAAAAACACAGAGGCGCTCTATGTGTGAACCAGCTTGGAGGTCCAGAAATCCAGCGTTCTGGAATTGCTCACCTGGGATACTTGTGCTAACCATGTGTGAAGCCCAGCTGTGCTTGGTATCACAAATCCTAGAAGGGTGTATTGATGGATTCCTCCTCAAGAGGCCCCCATAACCATTCACACATCTCCACCTTCCACCTCAGACCACGAGAGGGAGCCCGTTAGCGATATAAAAGGGAAGGTGGAGCTAGGCAGCAGTTAGTTGGAGTCAGAGTCTAGTTCAGTCTGGTTTAGCCGTGAGTCCAGTACAGCCTGAGAGGAGTTACCTCAGAGGACAAAAGCCTGTTCCAGCTCCTGCAATTGCTAGCCTGCAGTGGAGCTTATCCAGATCAAGACTCCATGTAGCTCAGAGAGGTGAGCTTCAGGTGTGCCAGCGCCATAAGATCGGTGAAGCGCGGCAAGCTGCCATTAGTGTGAGTAGCCTAGAGAGGGCCCGAGTAGGCCGAAAGAGAGTAGAGAGTTAGTTCATAGGGGGCAGAGGAGCTTAACTAGCTCACCCCGAAGAAGCAGTTACCGGACACCGGGTCCGAAGCTTACCGGGATCTCCATGACCCAGTAAGATAAACCGGAATCCCTGGAGAACTACAAGTCCCATGCTGATTCGTACCAGAGCCAGGAGACCCATAGGCCCCGTAGGTCGGGAGCGTGCACTCCAAGAGAAGGCCCTACCACAAGGACAGCCAGCGCAGGACAGAGACAAAGTTAGGCCTTGCTCCAGGCAGGTCAGAAACTTACTACGCAGAGTCAAGAAGCAGGAGGCCCAAAACCCGCTCATTGGGGAGGATCCGGACATACACCCTTCACCCTACAGTGCTCCGGGGAGTGCCTGAATTTCCATCAGTAAAAGGTACTGAAGTGACTATTGTGTCTGTCCCTGTTCTTGCTCCGACTCGGCTGAGTCTCCTTGTCCTGCATACCCCGTCCGTACCCTGCCCTGAGGCCTAGCTCCACCTGTGGGGAGCCATACCATCCAGCTGCCTTATCACTGGCCTCAGTGGACTGCGCAGCGCTGGTGAATATCATCAGAAACCATAGGTGGCGTCACGAACTTTTATAAACTTGATATCTATCAACGCCTTTTTAAAGAGAGACCCCAGAATACGGGCCCGGAAGCCGACCACCGCGACCTCCTTAAGGCTAAAGGCCCGGGTAACCGAGTCTTCCCCCATCCCCTGGGCTAGTCACATGCACAACACTGCATGAAATGTGAACTGAAAACACTCAAAGCTGCGGCACCGACCTCCTGTCCCAATTGCCAGAGAAGGAAGCAAAGGATAATCCAGGAAGGAGGAAGAAATGCAGTTTCTCCAGGCGCTGCCACACAGGATGACGAGACAGATGGTAAGTAAGATTTTTCTATTGTTTTGTAATGGTAACAAGACTACACATTTCTGGGATGATTCAATTCAAATGGGACACTATAGAGCCCCATGTTTTAAACTGTGGAGGTCCCAGTGTGGGATACCCAGTGGTCAGCAAGTATTTACTTTTTGGGTCGAAAGGTGATAACTTGCAACCTTTGTAGCATATCTTTAAATGATTATTCTCATTTCTTCTTCAGAAGCGCGCTGCTCCCCTGTCTTCCTACTTTCTGCTCGGCAGGGCAAAGTGCGCTCCGGACTGACTGACATTTTGGAGAAGCATCATAGATGCGCAATTGGCCCAAACTTAGTTCCCATGCCGCTATATGAAGCATCGGAGGATCACAGAAGTACTCAAGCTGGTTGGATTCACTCATCTGGCCAACTTCAGAGCAGCACTTGTAAGCTCTACAGCAAAGAGCTTGTAACTGTTGCGCTTCTCGCCTTGGAGAATGACCACCGAAATGAAATGGAAAAGACAGAAAATCATCTTTCCAGGTAATGCACTAATGTATGTTTTTCTTTATATTAAGCCATGTTTCCACATATTCAATATAATAAAATCTCATTCTCCCTCTATGAATGTTCATGTGCAGGAAAAAAACTGAGTAAAACTCTCTTCTTTATTAATTCCGGCATCTTTTTGACTTGCTACATATGAAAATAGTAGAAGATAAATATATAAGACTAATGCAGAAGACGACAGTCCAATGGGAACAGATATTGAGCCTTTATAGAAACAAATGTGGGGCCTTTGCAGTTGTCACCAAATTGATGCAATGTATCCTTATTAATAAAACAAAGATGTCTCTGCCGGGTTCTCAAAATACTATTTATTGATTTATATAGCTCTGTTTCTAACAATCCAAGCAATACAATAACTGCAAATATACAGCGAGTGAAATAAGTATTGAACGTTTCACCAATGTTCTACATAAATATGTTTTGAATGGTGCTATTGACATGAAATTCTCACCAGATTTCAGTAAAAACCCATCCAATCCACACAGGCAAAGAAATGAAACCATAAATGTCCATAAATGAAATCATGTGTAATAATGAAGATGACACAGGGAAAAAGTATTGAACAAGCTTCCTGAAATGTATTTAATACTTCATACAAAAGCCTTTGGTGGTGATGACAGCTTTAAGACGCCTCCCGTATGGAGAAACTAGTCGCATGCATTGCTCAGGAGTGATTTTGGCCAATTCTTCTACACAAGCACTCTTCAAATCCTGAAGGTTCGGTGGGCTCCTTCTATGAATTTTGAACTTTAGTTCCTTCTATAAATTATGCAATTTTTACCAAATGTGGCAATACACCATATGTGGTTGTACACTAGAGTTTGAGCACACGGCAGGGATCGGATGAGTAGAAGCGCCACTTGGGTTTTAGAATGCAGATTCTGTTTGAATAGATTGAGGGTGCCATTAGCCGAGCCCCTGAGGTGTAAGATCAGCAGAAACCCCCACAAGTGACCCCATATTGGAAACTTTACTGCTTAAGGAATTCATCAAGGGGTGTAGTGAGTATTTTGAACCTACAGATGCCTCACAGAATATTATAACATTGGAATGTGGAAATTTCACATTTTAGTTGTTAAAATGTAATTTTTTTTTATTAGCTACAAATGTGTCAGTTACATGAGGGTTAGTAGGTGAAACTGGACCCCAAAATTTATTCTGCAATTTCTCCCGAATATGGTGATGCTCTATATGTTGTCAGAAACTACTGTTTAGCCTCACGTCATGGCTGAGAAGGAAGGAGCGCTATTTGGATTTGAACCACAGATTTTGCTAGAACAATTTTCGGGAAACATTTGCAGAGCTGTTAAGGTGCCAGAACAGCAGAAAACCTCCAAAAGAGACCCCATTGCAGAATTTGGACCTCTCAATGAATTCATCTACGGCTCAAGTGACTATTTTGTAACATCCACGCCATAGTTTTTTGGGGGGAGAATTGCAACTATGCCAGCTCAGTGCCCACACATTGTGCCCAGTTGGTGTTTCTGGGGAAAACCCGTAAAATGTTAAGTGCGCTCTTCCAGCTACAATAATGCCAAAAATGTAGCCTCTTACTGTAGTTTAGGCACAGTGGGGCTCAGAAGGAGGCGGTATTTGGGAGCGTATATTTCACTGTATTTTATTTGAGGGGTGGGAGCCATGTTGCTTTTCCAGAGTCTTTCTTCTACCAGTAACATGGGAACCCTCTACATTTCCAGTGACAGATGGCAGATCTGAGTGGGGGCTGGTTTTGTGCAGGAAAAGTTAGGGTTTTTTTGGTAACATTTTGGAGTACAAAATATTTTTTGATCACTTTCAGTATGGTGGGATCACATTCTTGTGTTCTACGCTGAGCATTTATAACACGGTTTCTGAGTAAATCTCACAAAAATGCGATTCAAACGAAATCCCCAGAGGAACCATCCATCATAATGAGGCAGATGGAGACACTTTGGACTCTGTTTGCCGTCTATTCCGGTGGTATCCATCTTTTTTGGCGTGCACAAAACTGTGGTCGCCCACACTTGTGCGCTAAAAAGATGCATAAAATAATGTGACACCACTGTAACAGACACCAGAGTCCAAAGTGCCTCCATCTGCCTCTTTATAGTGAGTGGTTCCATTGGGAGTTTTGTCTGAATCGTGTTTTGTCTGAATCGCGTTTTCTCTGATTTACATAGAAACTCCAATGTAAGCGCTCAACAGAGAGCGCAGGATAAATGTGAATCGAGCCATATTCCAATTTTTGGGATGTAGAATGAACAAATAGACAGTAGTACAAGAACAGTTTTTATTTTTATTTTTGCGCTGCTCATTGTGCGGTATAAATTAATCTACGGGTCAGTGCAATTACAGCGATACCAGATTTATATAGTTTTTTATGTTTTGCTGCTGTCACGCAGTAAAAATGATTGTTTATAAAAAAAATTTTTTTTTTTGTCGCCATATTGTGAGAGCTATAAATTCTTTATCTTTTGACGAACAGAGCTGTATGAGGGCTTATTTTTCACAACGAGTTGAAGATTTTTTTGGTACCATTTTGGTTTACATAACAATTTTTGATTGCTTTTTACTAAGATTTTTCAGACACAGAATGAATAAAAAACAGCAATTCAGCTATTGTTTTTATACTGTACATTCTTTTGCACCGTTCACCATGCGGTAAAAGTGATAAGACTGATTTATTCTTCTGGCCTGTATGACTGTATGATTACAGTGATATCATATTCATATGACCCCCTGATTCATTTGCTGTTTTGGGGTAACTTTGTTTCTCCTATTTTCCCTTGTCCATCTCTTCTTAAGGGTATTATATAGACCTGTTTACCTATCAAAATATATTTGTTTAATTCACCTTATGGACATCTATGGCATACAGTATATGTTCCATATGCATTTCATGTCCCTTTTGATCAGGGATATTCACTGAGTATACATATTTTTGTACGGTTTGTACCTTTCTCTACGTGACCCCAGGTGTTCATGTCACTTATATTGATTGTCTATCATTATTGCTGGGGGATATTTTTAGCACACTTTTTATTGCTATATTTTTTAATAATTTGTGGAATATTTATTATCCCCCATACATTTTTTGGTACACCACTGCACTTATTTTGCACGTATTCATTGTTAGTGCTTATGGCATTTATGTTCAATATTATTGCTATTATTATTGTAACAGGTTAACCCTTTTTATTATTCACTTTTTTATGTATCTCTTAGTACACTAGTGCACTTGCTCCGCACTTATTCACCCACAGTGCTTATGGTATTATGTCTAACATCATTGCTGTCATTAGTAATAGGTTATTTCATCCATCCTCTCTCTTGTAGCTTCTAATTCCATCTGACTTATATACCAGGTGCAAGCGTTTATTAGGATTACTATGTATTATGTATTACGTTTTCCACCTCCTTTACACACGATGTGATATGAGTCCTGTCCAATAGCGATCCGGGCTCCCCCATCTTTTGTACACCTAGCGGTATTTGCTAGCCGCACACTTTACTTACTTCCTTTCCTTGGGCTTGTGCGCATGCGCATTCATGGCACTCAGTGTCTTCCGGCCTTGCGCACTCGGAACAGTGTGCGTGCCACGTATGCGTTCCAAGCGCACAATCCTGAAGTCACCTTTTACATCTATGAGTTACTGAGGAATGCTTCATGTGCCGCCTTCCACCCATGGCAATAATTGGATATAAGGCTAAAAACTTTGATTAATGGCTGTATATATAAGGAACACTGTCCCCTCCCTAGTTAACGCCCCTTGGAAGAAGCACTGGCGAAACGGCGTTGTCGGGGGTGCATACACATGTAGATCTGACTACTAACAGTAAGTTCTAAGTGACAACTCCTTTCAAATCAGTACTACCGGGATTCAAAGCCTCCAAGCATTGCACTGTGCACTTTACGACGGGCTAGTCCCTATAATCTGTGTTTTATTTGATTCATGTTTACTGTTTTATGCCAATAGACTTCTCCATGGAAAACCTTGATTTATTAGGTTTCTTTTCTCCAGCACAATGCACCTTAGACGTGGGGTTATATATCTGCGTGGTTTAATTAGTGATCACATGGAGTCATAGCTTATTTTCAAATAGCATTAGGCTCTTCTATATGTGGATTGGTTAACGGTTTCCCTTCCCTGCTATGTTTATATGTTGTTTTATTGATTTTAGCATTATCAAATTAATAGAATAGAGTGTGTTCTTAAACCACTGGTAAAGATTACACCCAGCTACATTCAGGACACAACAGACCTACTGAATAAACTAGCAGCAATAGGTCCTCTACCAGAAGGAACCATCCTGGCCACCATGGATGAGGAATCTTTGTATTCTAACATCCCACATCAGGATGGATTAAATGCCTGCAAAATCTTCATAGAAAATACAGGAATTGTTGCTGATTCTGTGGTCAAACTTACAGAATTCATCCTCACCCACAATTACATTGAATTTGATAACAACATATATCTACAGGAAACTGGTACAGCGATGGGAAGTAAAATGGATCCACAGTACGCAAATCTTTTCATGGCCAAGCTTGAAAGTGACTTTTTGTCCTCATGCCCCATCAGGCCTCTGGCCTACTATCGTTTCATTGACGATATTTTAATCATCTGGACGGGGTCTGAGCAACAGCTGAAGACGTTCCATGAACACTTTAATCGATTTCATCCCACCATCAACCTAACACTCAACTACTCCTGTACTGAAATTAACTTTTTGGACACCATCATCAAGCTACAGAACAATGAAATAGAGACATCCTTGTACAGGAAACCAATCGACCGTCCTACATACCTTAAATTGTTTACAGACAAGCCGTCAGATACAATCGGATATGTTCCAACCCTATGGATAGAGACAAACACCTTCTTGGTCTCAGACCTTTTGAATCAGGGCCACCATCCAAGAACAATTGAGAACCAGATTACAAGAGCCACCAGAATACCAAGGAATCACCTCCTACATTACAAAACCAAACAAGAAAGCAACCGGGTGCCTCTAGTAGTCATCAACAATTCAAATCTGGAGGCGCTAAGGAGAGCTACACAGAAACTACAACCCTTACTACAAAAAGATGCCCGATTACAATCCATATTTCCAGACCCCCCACTTCTGTGTTTCAGGCAGCCCCCAAATCTAAGAAGCATCATTGTCAGAAGCTTTCTGTCATCTCCTCCAGCTACAGGTACCTTTCCTTGCAACCAGAAAAAATGTAAAACCTGTCCGTTTATAATGACCACAGACAAGATGATGATACCCAACTCACATCAGGACTATAAGATCCCAGGTACGTTCAGCTGTATCACATCTAACGTAGTGTACTTAATTATATGTACCAAATGTCCAGCTGGGGGTCTTTATGTAGGGGAGACAGGGCAAAAACTTAGGACAAGAATGAATCATCATCGCCACACAATAAAAGAAAAAAGAATAGATCTACCTGTAGCCAAGCATTTTTGTTCCCCTGATCATAGCATAAAAGACATGAAATTACTGGTATTAAAAGGTCATTTCAAATCTCAAAGAGAAAGAAGAATCTCAGAATATAAACTAATGGTGACCTTTAACACTTTCAGAGCAGGAATGAATGTGTCGCATGGATTTATGTCATTTTACATCAACTAAGGAATGTGCCCCTCAGACTTGTGAGGCCATCATAACACTAGACCTAGTCACAGGACAATAAAACCTTCACACTCCTTATCTATTAACTGCTAAAATATTTATAGCCAGAACTGTTTATTTCTCCCATAATAACTCTGCTTTCCGTCACCTGTTGCATCTATTGCATTATTTCTGTGTCTTATTGTGAATAAATATGTGACTCTTCAGATTTTGTGGTATACTAGCCTGATGAAGAGACCTGAGTAGTCTCAAAAGCTTGCAATTTGTTACTATCTTTTCAGTTAGCCATTAAAAGGAATCAACCACTGAGGACTCTCAAATCAAAGCATTATCAAATACATTTCTGATGTTTCATTTCTGCGCATATTTCTATTCTGTGTCTATAATTTGATTTTAATATTGCAGCTGTGGGATTATATTTATTGTTGAAGTGGTATGCAGTGACTTACCTGGGACACTTGTGTTAATTGCTATATTCTAACTGAGACAAAACCGTGTATGAATAAAGGATATTTATTACACACAAGTCTACAGTTCATATACTACTAATCACCACACTAACACAGTGCACACTAATAACAATAGCAGACAGTACTAATATACGATTAATTCCCAATTACCTAATTATACTTCCCACCCACTTGAGCTAAAAACATACATAGATTAATACTTATATCCCACCCGTCTATCACTACACTATCCCTATGGAGAAAAAGGGGTTACAAGCAGTGATCAGTAGACACTCAGCCAGATATCCTCATCATGGTGTCCATCGAGTTTTACCTGAAGTGGCTTTTGTGATGTCTTTGTGTTAGTTTTTTGCTGCGTTTTCACTGCGAAATCAGTTTATATATAAAATAGTGGCAACTTCCAAGCAGAAGCTTCTAGAAGAAAAGACCAATCGCTTCTTTTAGCCTCTTCATAGATTTTGAAGCCTGAAGCAGTTAAAAGAAGTGACAACAGACGGATCATATGCACAGCAAGTCCTTTTGACATTTCAGTACATATGTTCATTCTTTTTGACGTTTGTACAACTTTTTTTTTTTAGAATAGACATTTATCATCAATCCACCTGCTCTGAGCATAATGTTATGGAGTTCCCAGTATGCATACCATGCAAATAAGGTGAAAGACACAGAATCAATATAATTGGTATAACATTTTTTAATGTATATACATATATATATTATGAACAAGGTCATGTGACCTAAACGTTGGCCCATTGCACACAGACGTTTGCTGATGATTGTTGTAATAAACTTCTAACTTTCGGCTTATATTGGAGAGCCTGGTTTCCTCTCTATCTACTTTCCAGAGCATCTTCAAAATCCCCTCACAGAAAAGAGAGAAGGGGGTTCATCCGAAAATCGTCATGTGCAGGAGCAGGTTTCTTCTTCAGCGTCTCAATAATATCACAGAAAGAAGACCGCTATTTCATTGATCCTCATCTGAGAACTCAGTACTGGTACGATGTTTCCCAAAGCTGATGGTAAACTAAAGAAAAGACAGAACAGAAGTAAAGGTGAATTATTTTTTTTACCAACTGAAATGAATGCAGATGTAATCTATATGTTCTCTCTTACCTGGGCTGACGTACAAGATGGACTCTTCTAGTGTCACTGCCAAACTCTTAACTTCTTCCATGAAGATTTAAGATGTTCCACTGAATTTTAGAAGGAAGCAGTGTTTGCGACACAGGGGGCAGCGAAGGTTGGAGTTGAGCCAGGCAGAGATGCAACCCTGATGGAAACAATGATTGCATGGTAGCACTGTGAATTCCTCTCCGGTCTCATAATCCGTCATGCAGATGACACACGACTCCTCCTGAGATGTTACAGCTCTTGTTGGGAGGTTCCTAATTTGCTGAGCTCGCCAAGTCTGCTGCCTTTCCTGCAGATTATATTGTGCAGGTGGTGATGGTGGCCGCATCTGTGGCGGAGGCGTCATCACTCCCATTCTCTGCTGCTGAAAGATGATGTTGAACAGACGGTTTGCCTGCAGTAATTGTACAGGAGATCCACTTGCAGCTGGAGACTCCCTGAGTCTGCGGCTGGGCAGAACGGGAAATGGCCGTCTGAATTCAAACTCAGTGGCGGTGTCTGAGGATCCACTGTCATCCCTTCTGCTCTCTGATGTTTCTCTGGAGGGCTCTGCAGGGACTGGTCTAAGCGGAGAGCGGCTTCTTTCCCTGCTCTCTTGTCCTCTTTGCCGGAGAGGAGTTCTGGCTTCTCTGCCTCTCGCAGTGACAGCAGTGGCGTCTGTTCTGTGTCCACCAGTAGTAATTAGTCTTCTCTGATCCCTTTGAGAAGATCTCAATTGATGGACAATCATAGCCTGACCTATAAAGAAATAAAATGTACTATAAATATGCAAAAGTTTATAAAAATACACTTTCGAGCCAAACGGAGTGAACCTGCTGTTGCTTTGGAGTTTAGGGAGAGGAGAAAAAATTGATTAATGTTTGGGCTAAATAAACCTGCTCAGTGGATCCCCTCTCTACAGACATCACAGAGCAGGGGTGGAACCAGACTGCGACTAACACAGCCCCCAAGGACTATGAATGGGAAGGTGGAGGATGCACTGAGTGCACTGAAACCGCTTACCCCAGGGAAATCTCCTCCCAGAAAAGATCCTATAAGGTGGGAATATTCTCTCACTTACCCTGATTTTCTGGTCGGCTCATCCAAGTCTCGTTGTCAGCAATAAGCTGATGCAGCTCCCTGGAAGTCATGGTTCAGTTTCCCGGGGCTGAGATGGTAGAGTGATAGAAAATGAGAACTAAGTTCTCTGATGGCACGGATGTTATGGTGCCAAAATATCAATAAGAAGCTGTAGAAGTAAAGCACTAGATGTATGAAACAAACTAGCTCGCACTTCCAAAACCAAGGTAGAGTCTCAGCGAAAACTTCAACTCTGAAAATGGCGCTGATGTCACCGAGTGCATAGATTGTATAACCTCACAGCATTCTATGTCACTGTGACATCACATGTGAGACCAACAACGCGCTGTCATGATGGCTGACTGTCCAATCTGTTGTATACATATTATAAAATGTTATATTATTATATATTATAATACACATTGTAAAAAAAATATTATATTATATTATTATTAACCATCTAACACTCTTAAGGTGTGTATATGTGTCTAAAGCATAGGAGATATATATATACATCTTATGAATATCAGATGCCTTGGAATAATAATCTCATACTTACCTTTCAGACCCCCAGAACTGCTGCTGTCAGTGTCCCCGCCGACCTCCTGGCTTCTCCTTCTCGCAGTGGCCATTGGGTGACCACTGCAGCTAATCAGTTAATAGAAATTTTCCATACTTATGTTTCATGTTGATGTAAAATAAACACTTTTAGAAAAGAAAACAGATACCGTATATTCCGGCGTATAAGACGACCTGGTGTATAAGACGACCACCCTACTTTCCTGTTAAAATATAGAGTTTAGGATATATTCATCGTATAAGACTACCCCTTTTCCAACGCATACCAAACACCGGTAAAAATTAAAAAAAAACAGATTTGAATTTAACATGGTCCTTTTTTAATTTAAATTCTTATGACATGCAGGTATATAGCAGGAAAACTGTCACTCATAAACATATTAAAATAGGGGGGACCCCACGTCATTTTTTGGGGGGGTCCCCCATTCTAATAGCTAGTAAAGGCTAGGTATTCAGCTGGGGGCTGATATTAGTAGCCTGGGAAGCTCCGTGGGTATTATCCTCTTCCCAGACTTCAAACATCTGCCCCAGCCGTCTGCTTAACCTCCGCTAGAGACTATAATGATGGTGGATCCCACGCCAATTTTCTTTTTAAAAAATCCTTTATTTTAACACTAAATGACAATTGAGGGGTTAATAAAGATGCAGTCCCTAAATTATTAATTTTGTAATTAATTTTTCCCAAAAATGTTGACGTGGGGCTTCGCCATATTTTTGTGTCCAGCCAGGTACAGCAGTCAGGAACGGGCTGCACCCAACCACCAGCTGCCTATTTGTACCTGGCCGGAGACAACAATATAGGGAAGCCCTTTTTTTTTTAATTATTTCATGAAATAATTAAAAAAAAAAATACGTGGGGCTTCGCCCTATTTTTGTGTCCAGCCAGGTACAACTAGGCAGCTGGGGGCTGGAATCTGCAGCGCAGGGAGACCCAAGCTTTCTGGGCCCCCCCCCGCTGCAAATTGCAGTCCGCAGACACCCCGGAAAATGGCGCGTTCATAGAAGCGCCATCTTCTGGCGCTGTACCCAACTCATCCAGGGCCCTGGTGCGGTGGCTCACTGGGTAACCTAAAGGGGTTAGGGCCAGCTTGGCATTATCAGCTGGCCCTAAGCCCGAAATTCATGGGGTCACGCCAATATTAGACATGACCACCATGAATTTCTAGTAAAGTAATTAAAAAAAACACAACACCCAGAAAAAAGTCCTTTAATTGAAATAAAGACACAATTTTTTAATGTTCTAAATTAAACCATACTTACCATCACGCCCATTCCAGCTGAAGCCAACGATCTCCTACAATAAAAGTAAAATAATAAAGCAACATCATCCTTACCTCTCCATGGTTCCCAGGACCGGTCCAGCTCTGCTACATTCACATGACAGGCTGGACCGCAGCAGAACGCTGCCATCCATCCTGTCATCCCGCAGACACTGAGAAGCGCAGGCATGCTTGTGCTCCTCAGTGTCTGACTGTGACGGCATCCAGATGAGCCGAGATCATGTCCAATGAACTCGGCTCACCTCATGCACGTCACTGACAGCGTGGGAAAATTCTCCTGCTTCCCGCATGCGCAGTAGAAGTTTCCCACGCTGTCAGTGACGGACGTCCAGGAGGTGAGCTGAGTTCATTGTCGGCTCATCTGGATGCCGTCACAGTCAGACACTGAGGAGCACAAGCATGCCTGCGCTTCTCAGTGTCTGCGGGATGACAGGCTGGATGGCAGCGTTCTGCTGCGGTCCAGTCTGTCATCTCGATGTAGCAGAGCTGGACCCGTCCTGGGAACCATGGAAAGGTAAGGATGAGGTTGGTTTATTATTTTTCTTTTATTGCAGGAGATCGTTGGCTTCAGCTGGAATGGGCGTGATGGTAAGTATGGTTTAATTTAGAACAATTGTGTCTTTATTTCAATTAAAGGAGTTTATTCTGGGTGTTTGTGTTTTTTTTAACTTTGACTATGGGGTTAGTAATGGGGGTGTCTTATAGACGCCTCTCCATTACTAACCTGGGCTTGATGTCAGCTGGCATTATAAGCTGACATCAACCCCAGCCCTATTACCCCCTGCCACCGCTACAGGGCAGCGTGGAAGAGCGAGGCTAAGTGCCAGAATTGGCGCATCCTATGAATGCGCCATTTCTGGGGCGGCTGACGGCTGGTGTTTCTAGCCTGGGAGGGGGCCAATATTCATGGCTCCCTTCCTGGGCTATTAATATCAGCCTCCAGCTGTCTGCCTAGCGTTTGCTAGCTATTAAAATAGGGGGGACCCCACGTCATTTTTTTGGGATCCCCCATTTTAATAGCTAGTAAAGGCTAGGTATTCAGCTGGGGGCTGATATTAGTAGCCTGGGAAGCTCCGTGGGTATTATCCCCTTCCCAGGCTTCAAACATCTGCCCCAGCTGTCTGCTTAACCTCCGCTAGAGACTAAAATTAAGGGGAACCCCACGCCAATTTTTTTTTAAATAAATCCTTATTTTAACACTAAATGACAAGTACAGTAATCAACACTGTCACTGTACTTCATATATATGTGACTGACATGTTTCTATCTATCTAATCTATGTGTGAAGCTCTATTCTTTCTATTCTAAATTGTCGGGTGCCGGCTTATGCCGCTGCTGAATTGCCGGCTTTTCATATATTGTCACAGAAGCGATGCGAACTTCCCAGCTCCGGACACAGCGCAGCGCTTCTGTGACAAGTGAAAGCTGTCGGCACAGAAGCCCTGCCCTGTGTCCGGAGCTGGGAATACGCAGCGATGTGTCCGTTTCAGCACAGAAGCGCTGACTATCTGGACCTACCGCCGCCGTATTTTAACTCCCTCCACCTTATATTAACTCCGACATGGCAGGGATACGGCCACGGCAGCTTATTAACACCCCCAGAGTATCCCCGCATGTCAATTTCTGAAAGTTCAAAAGCATTACCGGCGTATAAGACGACCCCAGACTAGACAGAAGATTTTTCAGTCTTCAAAAGTCGTCTTATACGCCGGAATATACGGTAAATAAGATTTTCAGAATACGGCATGTACTAAGGTGGATACTCATGGTATGATATGCAGAGAGAGGAATACTGGGAGGGCACAGAACATGTTAGTCCACCTGCTTAACCCTCAGGATAATTCTTATCAGGTCATAGAGGGGTGTACATAGAAATCCACAGACCCCATAGCAAAGATTCGAAATGGGACCTCTTATTGGCCCCTGGCTGCCATTAAGCAACCCAGTGGTGGTCACAGAGACCCCCTGTCTAGCTGCTTAGGTACCATAATTGCTGGTCACTATGGAAGCTAAGGGGTTAAACAGCTGCAATCAGAGCTAGCTTGAATTGCAGCAATTACGAGTGGCTGTCTGCTGTGTAAAACAGCCGGCACCCACTGGGTATGGAGTGGGCTCAGCTTGTGAGTCTACTCCTTATAAGCCATCATAACTTATGCTGTATATATACAATATAAGCATTCGGCACTAGGCTCCTCCTGTTCATGGGCCCCATAGCGTTCATGTGGTCCAGCTCTTTAGTGCCCATTCACATTAAAGGAAAATCATCTGAATTGACTGAATTTTGTGGGACAGGCCCATTATCCTCCCATGGAAAGCACATGCATGCTCGGCTGAATCAGGCATACATGAGTATAGGAGCAGTGAGGGAGAGAAGAGAGGAAGGGAGAAGACGGTGATTGATGAGTATCTTAATCTGCCTCCATCACATAGATATTTAGGATGGATTAGGGAATCGTTAGCTTGGAGCGCTTCTTTCTCCAATAAGTTTTATTGATTGTTATAAACAAAGAAAAATATACAAACAATGAACAGAGAACGCAAAAGCGTAGGCAAATTATAGATGAAAGTTACCATAAAAGTGACTGATGAAAACATCCAGCATGTGAAAAAGTGGAAATAATAGGAGGGGGAGAGATGCGGAGAAGATGGGGATAGGACATTACAGCATAATAATAGGGACCACTGGGGGGAGGGGACCACAGGGACCAGTCCTGATGAACCATGACTCTTGAATGGATATTGGTAGTGAGAACACTTTCATGGTGAAAATGGGAATTCAGTATCTTATAGAAGGTTTACAAAACTTTTTCAGACGTATCCTCAATAAGGAGGTAATGGTGGAAGGGTGAAAGAGGGGATGTGTGTTGATAATAGAAGGCCAATAAGATGTGTCTGATCTGCAAGTATTGATAGAAAGATCCACGTTGGCGCTATTACTTTTTAATAATTGTGTCTAACTAAAGAAACAATAAATCCTTGCTAATATCTGCCAAGTCCTCAGACTGCTTACCTCCCATGTAGACAGAATTGATAAGGGATATGGGGCTCTAATTCTCTAATTGAGATCTCACATAGAGGACACATTTCCCAGGTTCTCCAAAGGGAAACAGTAGATAACATAATTGGGAGTATAGGGGAACAGGAGGTAGGTTTGATGTATTCAGACTGAAGAGTTCGCCTGGTGAAACCAAATTTAGCGAAAAAGTTTTCAAACTGCATCCATCTGTGAGATTCAATTGATAAGGATTGGATTATTGCTAGGCAAGAAAGGGCTAGGTGTGAGAACCTGTCCAGTTCAGATTCATGTGAATGATAAAGATGGTAGAAATGTTTCTTAATAATCATGGGAGAAGCAGATAGTATAATCCCCAAGTATGGAATGACTTCTTCCGACCACCTAAATAGGAAAAGCGATTCAAGTTTCAATTTATTATGAGCCTGAACATTGATAGGGAGAATTAAAGGGGTTGTCCAGTACTTTATATTACCCCCGCAATGTATCCCCCCCGGGGCGCCTAAGGATATTTGTAATTACGTTACACTGCAGATACTGCCTGTGAGCGGCGCTATCACTGGCTGCTCACAGGCATCACGTGACCCCCGGCTGTAGCTGACTCTGACATCCGCTGACGTCATGACAAGTGCTGGCAGCAGCCGGGGGTCTCTGTCTTCTGCGTTCCACGGTGGATGCCAGGCTGTGGGCGGGGTTACTCCCCCGCGTCACACCCGGCATCCACCGCGCTCTGCCTCTCCCCATTCATTGGGAAAGCGCGCGTTGGATGCTGGGTGTGATGCGGGGGGTAACCCAGCCCACAACCCAGCAGCCTCCGTGGGGACCTCAGCGCTAAGTCACGCCTCATTTGTCGTGATGCCATCATAGGGTCACGTGATGCTTGTGAGCGGCCAAGGATAGCCCCGCTCACAGGCAGAAACAGCAACGTAAGGTATTTACAAAAATCCTTAGGGGCCCCGGGGGGATACATTTGGGGGGTAATATAAAGTACTGGACAACTTTTTTAAGGCCTTGTGGAATTTTTTTTCTTTTAAACTGTAAATTTTTGTTAAAGTTTCAGAAGATAAATGATGCAATAGTATTTAAAAAAAAATTCATACAAATGTTTGACTTATAAAATATAGAGATGGAAATAGTGAGGAAAGCAATAAGGAGGAAGAAAGAGGGGAAGGAAGAGATAGGTGCCGGAGAGGGAGTCAGATCATATACAAGAGGTAGGATTTGTTAAAGTAGAGGTGGTGTGGAAAATGGAGTGTGGTTGCCATAGTGTGCCCAATGTGACGATGTTGTCTCAAATTTGCAATAAGTTTATTGTCAAATCTCATCGGACATTTATTCACATTAGTGTACACCCCTATAAGACTATAGATTAATAAGGAAAAGAGGAGAGGAGGGGAATAAAGTTTGTGAATAAATTGTAACTTTTATTGTTTTGTATAAAATATGATTATATATTAAAGTATCATACACCCAGATAAGGGTATATTTTTGATCACTGCTGTATAAATGTTATGGTATACCGTATTTTTCGGACCATAAGACTCACTTTCCCCCCCCAAATTTGGGAGGAAAATGGGGGGTGCGTCTTATGGTCCGAACACAACTTACCGGTGGTGGTGGAGCGGGATCGCAGGGTAGCGGCAGTAGAAGAGGTGAGGCGGGCTGGTATTTGGCTGGGGGCTGGGCCTGGCCGGGTACCGGGGCTGGTGTATTTCTGTGAGCGAAGTTTGCAGAGCAGAGTGAGCGGCTTCCGGTGGCCGCGGCCATGTTCCTGAAGCTGTGCTCTACAGGAAAATGGCCACACCCCAGGTACCAGGCCACCAGCACCCTGGCCCCCAGCACCAGGCACCAGCATCAGGCCCCCAGCAACCCAGATACCAGGGCACCAGACCCCCAGGTACCAGGGAACCAAGCCCCCAGCGCCAGGCCCCCAGCCACCAGGTACCAGCATGCCTCCACCTCCGCCGGCTTCCTGAACGACCCTGCCTTCTGTGACCCCAGCTCCACCGCCCCCCCCCAAGTAAGATACCTATTCAGACTATAAGATGGACCCCCATCTTCTAAAAAATTTTTTTTTTCCTATTTTCCACCCTAAAATTTGGGGTGCGTCTTATGGCCCGGTGCGTCTTACAGTCCGAAAAATACGGTAAATAAAACAGCTGTGACCCAATAAAGTCACGGTTGTTGTGACAAGATGTAAATAAATAAATCAATGTAAATTGTCATTTGTACATTGGCAAAATTGGCAATCTTGTGTTGATCACATGCGGAAAGGTCACCATATAATTTTTAAGGTTTATTGCCATTTAGTTTATAAAATGAAATGTCAGCAAAAGATTATAGAAAAGCGATGACGGCATGAAGAGATATTTCTATATCTGTGGAGTAGATACAGTTATATGAAAAAGTTTGGGCACCCCTATTAATCTTAAGCTTAATGTTTTATAAAAATTGGTGTTTTTGCAACAGCTATTTCAGTTTGATATATGTAATAACTGTTGGACACAGTAATGTTTCTGCCTTGAAATGAGGTTTATTGTACTAACAGAAAATGTGCAATCTGCATTCAAACAAAATTTGACAGGTGCATAAGTATGGGCACCTCACCAGAAAAGTGACATTAATATTTAGTAGATCCTCCTTTTGCAAAAATAACAGCCTCTAGTCGCTTCCTGTAACTTTAAATGAGTTCCTGGATCCTGGATGAAGGTATTTTTCACCATTCCTCTTTACAAAACAATTCAGGTTCAGTAAAGTTTGATGGTCGCCGAGCATGGACAGCCCTCTTCAAATGATCCCACAGATGTTCAATGATATTCAGGTCTGGGGACTGGGATGGCCATTCCAGAACATTGTAATTGTTCCTCTGCATGAATGCATGAGTAGATTTAGAGCAGTGTTTTGGATCATTGTCTTGCTGAAAGATCCATCCCCTGCGTGTCTTCAACTTTATCACTGATTCTTGAACATTATTGTCAAGAATCTGCTGATACTGAGTGGAATCCATGCGTCCCTCAACTTTAACAAGATTCCCGGTGCCGGCATTGGCCACACAGCCCCAAAGCATGATGGAACCTCCACCAAATTTTACTGTGGGTAGCAAGTGTTTTTCTTGGAATGCTGTGTTTTTTTGCCGCCATGCATAACGCCTTTTTGTATGACCAAACAACTCAATCTTGGTTTCATCAGTCCACAGGACCTTCTTCCAAAAAGAAATTGGCTTCTCCAAATGTGCTTTTGCATACCTCAGCCGACTCTGTTTGTGGCGTGCTTGCAGAAACGGCTTCTTTCGCATCACTCTCCCATACAGCTTCTCCTTGTGCAAAGCGCGTTGTATAGTTGACCGATGCACAGTGACACCATCTGCAGCAAGTTGATGCTGCAGCTCTCTGGAGGTGGTCTGAGGATTGTCCTTGACTGATCTCACCATTCTTCTTCTCTGCCTTTCTGATGTTTTTCTTGGCCTGCCACTTCTGGCCTTAACAAGAACTGTCCCTGTGTTCTTCTATTTCCTTACTATGTTCCTCACAGTGGAAACTGACAGGTTAAATCTCTGAGACAGCTTTTTGTATCCTTCCCCTGAACAACTATGTTGAATAATCTTTGTTTTCAGATCATTTGACAGTTGTTTTGAGGAGCCCATGATGCCACTCTTCAGAGGAGATTCAAACAGGAGAACAACTTGCAAGTGGCCACTTTAAGTAGCTTTTCTCATGATTGCATACACCTGGCTATGAAGTTCAAAGCTCAATGAGGTTACAAAACCAAAAAAAGTGCTTTAGTAAGTCAGTAAAAAGTAGGTAGGAGTATTTAAAACAAGAAAATGATAAGGGTGCCCATACTTATGCACCTGTCAAATTTTGTTTGAATCCAGATT
Organism: Phyllobates terribilis; assembly: GCF_046119375.1. Classification (NCBI taxonomy): domain Eukaryota; kingdom Metazoa; phylum Chordata; class Amphibia; order Anura; family Dendrobatidae; genus Phyllobates; species Phyllobates terribilis. The sequence goes on from NW_027363332.1 coordinate 620,695, forward strand.
GCACATTTTCTGTTAGTACAATAAACCTCATTTCAAGGCAGAAACATTACTGTGTCCAACAGTTATTACATATATCAAACTGAAATAGCTGTTGCAAAAACACCAATTTTAAGAAAACATTAAGCTTAAGATTAATAGGGGTGCCCAAACATTTTCATATAACTGTAATTAAGTCATCAGCTAACATGTTTTAAAGTTACCAACGCTAAGACCAGAAATGTCTGAATTGGAACGAATGGACTCTGGCAGGTGCTCCATAATTAACGCAAAAATTATTGGGGTTGACCTGGCTGGTTCCATTCGAGCTTTTCAAGTTGGATGATAAGGAACTGGAAGAAAGAACCATGGCGTTGGGGTTGGAATATAGGGACGTTATAAATGATTTGATAAAGCCAGTCAAACCAAATTTGATGAGTACTTTGTCTAAGTAGCCCAGTAAACCGTATCAAAGGCCTTTTCGGCATTAGGGATAGGAATACTGCCTTTATCATGGGGGTCTGCTGCATCCTGTTAGTGCATTGGTATTCTGACCTGGTGTTGGTAAGGCTGTTTCTTTTTCTGTGATGGAACTTGATGTAACCATTTAGTGAACAATTTAGAAAAAAATATTCAGATCCCAGTTTAGAAAGGCTATTGGCCTAAAGTTCCCAGGGGTGACTAGAGGGTTACCTGGTTTCTCTGATGCTGCTAGTAGAGGTAGCTTTTCCTCTGCAGCATCGAAAGAGTGCACGGAGGCTGGAGCTGGTGTAATCCAGTAATATGGCCAGCTTCAGAGCAGCGCTCACAAGCTCTATAGCAAATCTTGCCTAGGTGGCCAGTACTTTGGGCAATGAGCTGTAAACTATAGAATTAAAAATCCCAATAATAAAGTTGCATGTTTGAATAAGTACTTTACAATTTTATGAGGGAGTCCCGTTAAATAGAGAAGTGGGTTGCTTCTTGGTATGACCGGACAATACTCATTAGTTAAAAGATGGCTCAACCCGCAAATTATATCTATTATATTGGGGGACTCCTGGCTTTAACGTAACAGGCTAAGTCAGGGGATAAAAGGATCAGATGGTTGGAATATAATTGCCCAATACTTTAGTTCTGTGGGAAGATAACCCGCGGCCACATGATTCTGCAGGGACTTACTCTACTCAAGTCATGAAGAGCACAGGAACTCACGGCCTAGCCAAATGTTCCTGCTTTTGGGGGAGTCAGGATCAGTGTGTTAAGCCAACAGTTATCTAAGGTGCATGGCCAGATTACCGTAGGTTTTGGAAGGAGTCAGTAATATCGGGGATTGTTAAGCTTTAAGTATAGATAGAATTCCTCCTTAATGACCGCTGTATAATAATTTAACTGTTGCCTCTTTATGGTAGCGCATTAGAAAAATATGTGCTGCAAAAGGATCGCACACAGGCTGCTATTAACAGCGCTGGGCATAAAGCCCAATAGAATTGGTCTCCGATCAGTTAACCCCGTAGATGACTATGTGTGGGCTAATAGTTTGCCTGTCAGTGTAAAGTATTCTGAAGCATTATAGAAGCGATGAAATGATCACCTCCCATTTGCACGACATTAAGCTACAAGCTAGACGACCAGCTATGGATGGTCCATTGAACTCACTACGCCGCTCTTAAAGGCTATCTTGATGCAGAGCAAAACTGCACTAGAGGCTGGAATGGAGACCTATTCTCTTCAACAATGAGTCTCGCTTTTGTCGTAGACACAATGATAGCTGTAAATTTGTCTGGAAACCATGTGGGTGATGGCATGAAGATGTCCTACTGTCACGAGTGTGTCAGGGTTGACTAACAGTCTTGCGGTGTCCAACGGTAGAAGGTTGCTGCGTTTGGCTTTACTAACGTCTCCATGATCTTTTTACTATACCTTTCTCTTTAGGACCCAGCAGTGACCCTCACCTTGCTTGGGGATTATACCTTTCCCTTTAGGACCCTGCTTTATCCTCACCTTTCTGCTGTTAGTCAGCATTTCCTTTTTGTTTCCTCAAATACACTCAGATTCTCAGAGTGTTGCTGGTGATAGCATGTTATACCTATTCAGGCTTTGGATTCTAGTGGTTGACTAGAATTACCTTGAAGTTTCTTCGTGGATTGTTGCCATGCTTTCTCCTGTGTCATCTTAGAGCTAAGTGTATTCCCCTGTGAGTATCCCCTGTGTGTTCTTTAGTCTTTAGTGGGGCCGACTTAGTGCTCATCCCTCCCGCTCCCTTCCTAGGGCCTAGCCTTAGGGTCTGCTAGGGCTAGGTATCCTGCTCGGCGAACCTATTTAGGGTCGATAGGGCAGTTAGGGTTTGTCATTAGTTCTGTTTAGGGGTCTCCACTCTCCCCTTCCCTAGATTTAGGGCTTCTTTCCCTTTCCCGTCATTATACGCTGGGTTCTCCCCATTCCCAGCGTGACACCTATTACCGGGAATATGGTGTGCGGTGGGATAATGTATGATAGGTGGACCATTCTAGACTTCACTCCAGGTGCACTAACATTTCATCATTATATCGATTTGGTGGTGGAACCAGTGCTACGACCATTTCTCCAAAGTGTGCAAGTGGCCGATTTTCAACACAACAATGCGAGGCCATATATTGCTCAAGCTATTGGAAGCAGCCTGCCTGGCCTCAACATGCTATAATGGCCTGCAGCATTTCCAGACTTGTTTCCCATCGAACACATCTGGGATATAATTCTCAGCAGTTGCAATAAGAGCTGTCAGTAGTCGATCCTACAATTTCCATAATTCCATAACTTTTCCTTCTTGATGTTGCATTTTCAGTTTTGAGAAGTGCAACAGTGAGTATTTATAAGTGTGTATGTAGTATATAGTGTAGACAATAGTGTGTATTTATAAGTGTGTATGTAGTATATAGTGTGTACATATAAGTGTGTATGTAGTATATAGTGTACACAATAGTGTGTACATATAAGTGTGTATGTAGTATATAGTGTACACAATAGTGTGTACATATAAGTGTGTATGTAGTATATAGTGTACACAATAGTGTGTACATATAAGTGTGTATGTAGTATATAGTGTACACAATAGTGAGTATATATGTGCGTATGTGGTATATAGTGTACATAATAGTGTGTACATATAAGTGTGTATGTAGTATATAGTGTACACAATAGTGTGTGTGTATATAAGTGTGTATGCAGTATATTGTGTAGACAATAGTGTGTGTATATAAGTGTGTATGCAGTATATTGTGTAGACAATAGTGTGTGTATATAAGTGTGCATGTAATATATATTGTTCATAATAGTGTGTACAGTCATAAAAAGTAAACATAAGTCCGTCAAGATCAATATAACCTAAGACGTTGATCCAGCGGAAGACGAAAACCCCAAGAGGCAGATGCTAATTGCCCCATATTATGGAGAAAATTCCTTCCTGACTCAACATACGGCAACCAGTCGTGTCGAAAGGATTTGAGAATGACACAAATGTAGCTTTCCACAAAGTGCTGTTTCAGTGAGGTTTTTTTTTTATTTTTTAGTCAGATGTTTCAATTATCAGCATTTCATAAGTTTTTATTTTTTATTGACAAAAACATCAAGTTTATGCGAAGACTCAATAGTTACAGTGTTGTCCCTTATTTTTCAAAACTTCTGTCCTTCACCCTGGCAGCTGGATAAAAGCTTGTGGGCCAAATCCTGACTGATGGCCCATTCTTGTCTAATCAGTGCTCAGAGTTTATCACATTTTCTGTGTTTTTGTTTGTCCTCACGCTTTTTGAGTATTCACCACAGGTTTTCAATGAGATTGAGATCTGGGGTGTTTCCTAGCCATGGACCCAAAATTGTAATGTTTTGTTCACCAAACCTCTTAGTTATCACTTTGGCCTTGTGACATGGTCTCCATCATGCTGGAAAAATGGTTGTTCACCAAATTGCTCTTGGGTTATTGGGAGAAATTGCTCTTGGAGGATGTTTAGATCCCATTCTTTATTTATAGCAGTGTTCTCAGGCAAAATTGTGAGTAATCCACTCCCTTAGGTGAAAGGCAATTCCACACATGAATGGTCTCAGGATGTTTTTCAATTGGCATAACACAGAACGTATGGTAACATTCAACCCCTTTTCTTCACCAAACAATCATTCTTCTGGATGTCCCAAACAGTCTGAAGGGGACTTCATCAAAGAAAATAACTTTACTCCAGTCTTATGTAGTGCAATTCCTGTACTTCCTGCAGAATGTCAGTCATGCTGGATGTTTTTTTTTTACACAGTGGATTCTTTGCTGCCCTTATTGACACCAGGCCTACCTCTAAAATGCTTCACTTCACTGTATGTATAGAAGCACTGACAGCTGCCTGCTACCTTTCCTGAGCAAGCTCTGCACCAGTGTTAAACCAATCCCATAGCTGAATCCTCTTTAGGAAAGAGTCCTGGCACTTGCTGGAAAATTTTCAATGCCGTGAAGCCTTTCTCTCAGCTGAGGAACCTCTGTCCTTGAAGTTTTTGACGAATGTTCTTGATAAGTGATTGATTTTCAGTTTTGAGAAGTGCAACAGTGAGTATTTATAAGTGTGTATGTAGTATATAGTGTAGACAATAGTGTGTATTTATAAGTGTGTATGTAGTATATAGTGTAGACAATAGTGTGTACATATAAGTGTGTATGTAGTATATAATTTTACGATCAGCATGTCCTTGCCTGTAAAGCCGTTCTAATACAAAGGAATGATGACTGCACCTATTTCCTTGGAGGTAACCATGTTTTACAGAAAAAGACAATGATTTCAAGCACCAGCACAATGTGTTGCGGCTGTCTAACAGCCATGAGACATGCAGCCGCGGAGACGCAAACATATTTGACGAGCACGCCGAGAATACTTGGTTAGTTCTCGAGACGTTCGCGCATCTCTAGTCGCTATAGTTGTGTTTGTCTGTTGAGAATTATATCTATTGATAACTTAGTTTTAAGCATTTCTTCTTTGATTGTCTTTCATGCATTATTATATACCATGTATGGAATTATGGAGGACTTACTACTAGATGTATTGGAGTATTGTGGGATCTCTTCACAAACCACTTAGTGCAACTAAGTCCCAGGCCTTACTAATAACTCACTGTCAGGGTATGTGCACATGGCAACTTTTAGACATCGGCGTATCTGCATAGTTTAAGCTGTAGGAAAATACTTGAGGAAAACTCTGATGTTTTACCTGAAACGTCTTTTGTGACATCACAAAATACATTAAAAACATATACAGAAGTGTTCAAAACAATAGCAGTCCAATATGACTAACCAGATTAATCACTGTTTTTGATATAAATTATATTACCACATGTCAAACAATTTACCAGTTGGTGCAGTAGATTCTAAGAAAACCACTAGACTCCGCATTCATGATCTGTGTGTTTTTGAGTCTGTGTATTTGAATAATTAATTGAAAGGGGGTTTGTTCAAAATAATAGCAGTGTTGGAGTTCAATTAGTGAGGTCAATCATTCTGTGAAGAAACAGGTGTGAATCAGATGGCCCTTATTTAAGGATGAAGCCAGCACATGTTGTACATGCATTTCTCCTTGAAAGCCTGAGAAATATGGGTCGTTCGAGACATTGTTCAGAAGAACAGTGTGCTTTGATTAAAAAGTTGATTGGAAAGGGTAAAACTTATAAAGAAGTACAGACAATGATCGGCTGCTCAGCTAAAATGCTTTAAAATGGAAAACAAAACCAGAGAGACGTGGAAGAAAACGGAAGACTACTATTCAAATGGATTAAAGAATAGCCAGAATGGCAAAGGTTCAGCCAATGATCAGCTCCAGGATGATCAAAAACAGTCTCAAGTTACCTGAGAGTACTGTGACAGTTAGAAGATGCCTGTGTGAAGCTAATCTCTTAGCAAGTAGTCCCCGCAAAGTTCCACTGTTAAAAAAAAGACATGTACTGAAGCTGGTACAATTTGCCAAAGAACACATCAACTGGCCTAAAGTGAAACACTTTGTGGACTGCTGAATGTAAAATTGTTCTTTTTGGGTCCAAGGGCCGCAGACAGTTCGTTAGACGACCCCCAAACTCGGCATTCAAGCCACAGTACAATCAGAAGACACTGAAACATGGTGGTGCAAGCATCATGATATGGGCACGTTTCTCTTTCTATGGTGTCAGACCTACAGTACAGACCAAAAGTTTGGACACACCTTCTCATTTAAATATTTTTCTGTATTTTCATGACTAAGAAAAATTGTACATTCACACTGAAGGTATCAAAACTATGAATTAACACATGTGGAATTATATACTTAACAAAAAAGTGTGAAACAACTGATAATATGTCTTATATTATAGGTTCTTCAAAGTAGCCACTTTTTGCTTTGATGACAGTTTTGCACACTCTTGGCATTCTCTTGATGAGCTTCAAGAGGTAGTCACCGGAAATGGTCTTCCAACAATCTTGAAGGCGTTCCCAGAGATGCTTAGCACTTGTTGGCCCTTTTGCCTTCACTCTGCGGTCCAGCTCACCAAAAACTATCTCGATTGGGTTCAGGTCTGGTGACTGTGGAGGCCAGGTCATCTGGCGTAGCACCCCATCACTCTCCTTCTTTATCAAATAGCCCTTACACAGCCTGGAGATGTGTTTGGGGTCATTTTCCTGTTGAAAAATAAGTGATTTTCCAACAAAACGCAAACCGGATGGAATAGCATGTCGCTGCAAGATGGCTGTGGTAGCCATGCTGGTTCAGTATGCCTTAAATTTTGAATAAATCCCCAACAGTGTCACCAGCAAAGCACCCCCACACCATCACACCTCCTCCTCCATGTTTCACGGTGGGAACCAGGCATGTAGAGTCCATCCGTTCACCTTTTCTGCGTCGCACAAAGACACGGTGGTTTTAACCAAAGATCTCAAATTTGGACTCATCAGACCAAAGCACAGATTTCCACTGGTCTAATGTCTATTCCTTGTGTTCTTTAGCCCAAACAAGTCTCTTCTGCTTCTTGCCTGTCCTTAGCAGTGGTTTCCTAGCAGCTATTTTACCATGAAGGCCTGCTGCACAAATTCTCCTCTTAACAGTTGTTGAAGAGATGTGTCTGCTGCTTGAGTTCTGTGTGGCATTGACCTGGTCTCTAATCTGAGCTGCTGTTAACCTGCGATTTCTGAGGCTGGTGACTTGGATAAACTTATCCTAAGAAGCAGAGGTGACTCTTGGTCTTCCTTTCCTGGGGCGGTCCTCATGTGAGCCAGTTTCTTTGTAGTGCTTGATGGTTTTTGCAACTGCACTTGGGGACACTTTCAAAGTTTTCCCAATTTTTTGGACTGACTGACCTTCATTTCTTAAAGTAATGATGGCCACTCGTTTTTCTTTACTTAGAATTTGTATTATGGCAAGAAAAATGCACCTAACAGTCTATTCAGTAGGACTATCAGCTGTGCATCCACCAGACTTCTGCACAACACAACTGATGGTCCCAACCCCATTCATAAGGCAAGAAATCCCACTTATTAAACCTGACAGGGCACACCTGTTTTACCGCATAACAGGGATCATGGACCAGTTGGCATATATTAAAATTAATGATGAGCGAGCATGCTCGCTACTGCTCAGTACTCACCCGAGCATCTCACTGCTCGAGATGTCGGAGCTCGCCCAGTATTTCTGGGGTTGCACGGCAGGAGCTCGGGTCCCCTCCCTGCATGTTTGGCGCTCTTTAGAGAGCCAATGAACATGCAGGGATTGTCTGCCACACACTGTAATGCTGGTCATGTTGGTTGTGGCATTACATTGATTGGCTGGCCGCACAGCGTCATCAAGTCTATATCAGACCTGCTCGTCACAGTCTACTCCGGAATCAGGCAGTGTAGGGAAAGGTGCTGCTGAGCTAGGGAGAGATTTGCTTGTTTCTTAGTTAGTGTAGGTATACCACCATATATCATACACATATCCATCTCAACTAACAGTCCTTCTGAGGACTAATCCAGCTGCATAGATTTCAGTGCTGGGCAGGCAGACAGTGTATGTGGCAGACTGCAGTGCATATAGCAAGAGAGTCCATTCCAGTTCTGTCTGCTGCTGGTGCTTTTACAGATATTTCTAGAAATAGTCCCAGGTATCAGGAGCCAGGAATATTTTTTTTTTTATCTTAATCCTGATTATTTGTTTAAAAAGCAATCCAGAGAACACCGTTTTTCTGCTCCATTTGCCTGTTGGCACTGCAGAATACAGCCAGATCCTTTCCAAATTACAGAGCTAAAAATCCATCTATTTAAAACTGTAGTTTGTCCGTCACACAGATCACATATAAGTGCGCTCAAAATTCTGCCATTTCTGGCCTCCATTTAAATTTTGTTGCAGTGTGTTAGCGAAGTTATTGACACCAGTTCGCTGTTAAAAATAGTTACCTACAGGCCAGCTATTTAAAACTATGGTTTTCCGTCACACGTATCATATATGACTGCAGATCAATTCCAGCCATTTGTAGTGAACGTGGAAAATATTGTCCTCCATTTAAAATGTGCAAGGCGCATGGCAAGGGACAGGGAAGTGGACGTGATGGTGATGATGGTGCATGCAGAGGACGAGGCCGTGGGCTAGCTGAAATTGTGCCACAACAAACACCCACATCTTCTCGCTCGACATTCCTGTCCCAATTAATAGGGGACCGCAGAACACCACTATTGAACACAGAGCAGTGTGAAAAGGTTATTGATTGGATAGCAGATAATGCTTCCAGTCACTTAGCCACCACCACCACCCTGTCTTCCACACGGTCAAGTCTCAGTAGAGGTGAGTCTGGACTGCATATTCCTTACCCTGATCCTCTTCCTCCCACCATGCCGAATGCCCAGAGACAACTGATCCCACACTTGGACACTCCAAAGAGCTGTTCACTTTTCCATTTATAGATTTGGGCCTCTCGCCTGGTCCACTTGAAGTGGGGCAAAAGGAGATCGCATGTAGCGATGCCCAAATATTTGAGCAGCCACGGTCACACGAAAGCGGGGGTGGGAAGAAAGAGGAGGACCAGGGTGCGGAAGCGGAAGACGAGGTGGTGGATGATATAGTAACTGACCCAACGTGGTCGGGGGACATACAGAGTGAGGACAGCAGCACACAGGGGGAGGGAGGCACAACAGGAGGAGGGAGGCACACAGCAGGGGAAGGGAGCACACAGGGGGAGGGAGGCACAACAGGCAGGAAGAAGCAGTGTGGTGGCCGCAGACAGAAGGGGGGCAACCATTCTCCGTAACACCAACACGACGGAAGTTGCCAGTACAGCTGTTAGGTCTTCCCGAGTCTGGTTGTTTTTTAAAGACTCTGCCGATAACCCCATAAAGGCCATTTGCACCACCTGCCAGGCCAGCATCAGCAGGGGGAGCAAAACTACCAGCCTGACCACCACCATCATGATCAGGCAAACGGCAGCAAAGCACCCGACTTTGTGGGCTGAACCCCAGGGTCCAGGAACAGTGTCTGTGGGTCGCACCACTGCTTCTTCCACTTTTGTGCATGCAAGCCAATCCCCTGACCAATGCACATGCGAAGATGCCTCCTGCCCTGCACCTGTCGTTGCACTCTCAACTAGCACCATCAGCAAGCATGTCCAAGTCCTTGTCCCAGCGCAGTGTTCAGTTGTCCCTACCCTAGTCCTTGGAACGCAAACGCAAATACACAGTCATTGCCCCACAGGCCACACTACTAAATTCTCACATTTCGCGACAGCTTGCGCTCGAAATGTTGCCTTTTCGGCTCGTGGAGATGGAAACATTCTGCAACCTGATGGCGGCGGCCGTCCCTCGGTACTCGGTCCCCAGCCGCCACTATTTCTCCCGGTGTGCCGTCACCGCATTACACAAGCACGTGTCCCACAACATTAGCCGTGGCCTCAACAATGCAGTTACTGGGAAAGTCCACCTAACCACGGACATGTGGACAAGTGCTTGTGGACAGGGATGGTACATCTCACTGACGACACACTGGGTTAACATAGTGGAAGCCGGGAACCAGTCGGACTTTGGGATGGAACACATCCTCCTGACGCCAAGGATTGTGGGCCCTAGGTCAATGAGGGTTGCCCCCACAGTCTACCGTTCCTGCACCTCATCCTCCTCCTCTTCAGCCTCCATCTCCGAAATGACCACATCAGTCAGAAGCTGGGAGCACTGCAGCACTGCCACAGCCAAGCGGCAACAGGCTGTGCTGAAGCTAATATCCTTAGGTGACAAACCGCACAATGCTGAAGAGTTATGGACAGCTCTGAAATAGCAAGCAGATCTGTGGCTGACACCGCTGAACCTACAGCCATGCATGGTCATGTGTGACAATGGCTGGAACCTGGTGGCGGCTCTGAGGTGAGGCGAGCTCACACACGTACCATGCCTGGCCCATGTGCTTAACCTCGTGGTTCAGGGGTTTCTCAAAACCTACTCTGAGCTGCCGGATCTGCTTGTTAAAGTACGCCACCTGTGTACCCATTTTAGAAAGTCACCTACAGCTTCCTCCGCCCTTGCTGTGTTTCAGCAGAGTTTGCAGCTTCCGGCTCACCGAATGGTGTGTGATGTCCCCACGCATTGGAACTCTACATTGCAGATGTTGGGAAGGATCTGTGAGCAGATGAGGAAAGTTGTTGACTACCAGCATCAACAAGGCCATCGGTATTCAGTTCAGACTCCACACATAAGACCTCAGGAGTGGACATGGATGTCAGACATATGTACCATCCTCCAAAACTTTGAGGACTCCACCAAGATGGTGAGCGACGATGACGCCATAATTAGCATCATCATCCCGCTTCTCTGTCTTCTGAAACGCTCTGCTCACAATCAAAGAGGATGCATTGCAGGCGGAGCATGATGAGATGGAACAAGGAACCATACAGGGTGATTACACACAGCTCAGCCTCATCTCATCCCAACGTGGATTGGGTGACAATGAGGAAGAGGAGGAGGAAGAACAGGAGCTAGTGTCATGCGCTATAGACAGTACTACATGCACAAATGTCATACTGTCTATTCAGCATGGATGGCCTAAAGACAGGGAGGAGGAGAGCATGGTCACTCGTCCTCTTGGTGAGGACATGGAAGTCTTGCCTGTTAGCAGTCTGGCATGCATGGCTGAGTTTATGTTACGCTGCCTTTCCCGTGAACCTCACGTTCTCAAAATTTTGGGCGATAGTCATTACTGGTTGGTGACACTTCTAGACCCACGCTACAAGGAGAACTTTCTATCTCGAAGCGGACAGGTCTACTAAAATGGGGCAGTACCAGAAGGCCCTCTATGCGGAATTATTAAAAAAATTTCCATCTAAAAATGCTGGCGGCAGAGGTCACAGTTCGATGGACAACCAAGGAGTACAGGTGAGAGAGACATAACTCCAATCCAGCAGAGGCAGGGGAACATTGTCAAAGTTCTGGGAGAGTTTTCTCAGACCCTCCCATCTTACAGGCCCTGAGGCGTGGGTTACTCTCACAAGGAGCGCAAAGTTTGGGAAGATGCTGAGGGAGTACCTTGCCGACCGTACCAACATCCTCCATGATTCCTCTGTGCCTTAGAATTATAGGGTATCCAAGCTGGACAAGTGGCATGAACGGGCTGTCTACGCCTTGGAGGTCCTGGCCTGCCCTGCTGCTAGCGTTTTGTCAGAGCGGGCTTTTAGTGGAATTATAACTGATAAGCGCATCCGCCTGTCAACTGAAAATGCTGACAGGCTGACTCTTATAAAAATGAACAAGGGCTGGATTGGGCCAGACTTCTCAACACCACCGAATGATAGCAGCATAACATAAACTCAAATCCAGTGGTTTTTTTTGGAAGGTCTATTCCCATGCACCTCTTCACACCCACACATGGGTATACGCTTACTGATTTTGTCTATTTGCTCTTGTCCTCCTCCTTCTTCTCATCCTCCATCACCATATCATTCACCACCATATCTACCATATCACCTCCTCTACGTGTCTTGCAAAGGGCATTGGAGTTCCCAAAAAATTTTTGGCAGCTTTTGCATTCACTGCATAGGCCAACACTATGGAAGTGCCACTTCCTAATAATGGGAACATTTTTTCATGAGGCCCTCTACGTCTCTTCCAAGGGGCATTGGAGTGCCTCCAAATTTTTGGCAGCCGTTGTCCTTACTGCATACCCTATAACTGTATAGCACAACCGCTCCTTTGTAATGGGAACATGTCCTTACTGTGGCCCTGCTCTATGTGTCTTTAAATTGGTAGTGGGGATTTTCCTAAATTTTGTCAGGCCTTCCAGTCACAGCATCGGCATTACCACTACAGGAGACCTGCTCCTTTATAATGGGAACATTTTTTTTTACTGAGACCCTCCTCTATGTCTCTTCAAAGGGGTATTGGGTTACGTGCGTACAAATGTTTGGCAGCCCTTGCGGTCACTGCATACGCAATAATAGTATAGGAGACCCACTCGTTAATAATGGGAACAACAAAGCATAGCCGGCTGATGGCTCTCTAACAAAAGCGAGGACCGACTGCTGGCCCTTTAAGAATAGTAAGGACCGCCTGTTTCCCCTATAAAAATAGGCTTTGTGACTTTCAGAGTCCCTCCATCATAAATGAAACAGGATGTGTCTGATGATGTGTCACACACCACATGGCCAGTTAAGGTTGTAAAATGTTAAAATGACATTTCCCAGTGAATGCATTTGTCTTGGTTGAAAGCAAAAGTGCAAAAACGCATCAAAAACGCTATGTGTGAACATAGCCCAAGGTGTGGAGAAGCATTTTTGTTTTTGGTTATTTATTTTGCCTTATATTCAAGTCTTTACCCTGCAAAGGATGTTCTTTAACATTTTCCCCAGTAAAATCAATTTTGGTTTCGTTTTTGTATGTTTTATTGTGAGTCCATAAAAGTGGCATAATACTCTGACAACATTGTTCACAGCAGTGACCTGGGAGTCAGAAATGCTTCCAGGGGTCTTCTCCATGCTGTTCCCATGTCATTTGAGCACTGTTCCCATTGATTTCTACAATTTCTAGTCCCTCTGCAGACCGCCGGGGGGGCCACTGGAAAAATGCTTGAGTTTCCCATAGACTTACATTGGGCTCGTTGCTCAGGTCGAGCACATGAGCATTCCAATTTGCTCGACCCGACGAATGAGCACCCGAGAATTTTAGTGCTCGACCATCACTAATTAAAATGTTTGAAGAGATCATGTTGCCTTACGCTGAAGAGGATATGGTCTTGAAATGGATGTTTCAACAAGACAAAGACCCTAAACACACCAGTAAACGAGCAAAATCTTGGTTCCAGTCCAACAAAATTGAGGTTATGGAGTGGCCAGCCCAATCCCCGGATCTTAATCTGATAGAACACTTGTGGGGAGACATCAAAAATGCCGTTTCTGAGGCAAAGCCAACAAATGCTGAAAAATTGTGGGATGTAGTCAAAGCATCCTGGGCTGCAATAACAGTTGACAGGTGCCGGAAGTTGGTTGATTCTAAGCAACATAGATGTGAAGCAGTTCTAAAAAACTGTGGGTATACAACTAAATATTAGGTTAGTGATTCACAGGAATGTTAAATCCTCAAAAAAAAAGAGTACATATTGTACGTATTGTGAGTTTGTAAAGACAAATGTAGACACTGCTATTTTTAGAACAGCCCAATGTTCATTTTTTGTTATTAAAAAGTACTGTAAATTAGTAAAGTACTGTATTTTTTGGACTATAAGACGCACTGGACCATAAGATGCACCTAGGTTTTAGAGGAGGAAAATAGAAAAAAAATGTAAGCAAAAAATGTGGTCATGATGCACTGTTATGTGGGAGGGGGTCTGCTGCTGACACTGGTACTGGGGTAATGTCCCCCACTTCTGTTAATATCCTCAATCATGGTATGACCCCTCCTTCCTGGTATACGTGGCCCTCATCCTCATCCTGGTATACATGGCCCTCATCCCCATCCTGGTATACGTGGCCCTCATCCCCATCTTGGTATGCATGGCCACCCAAGCCCCCATCCTGGTATGCATGGCACCCCTTGATCCCCCATCCTGGCATGCATGACACCTGTTGATCCCCCATCCTGGTATGCATGGCATTCCCTAATCCCACATCCTGGTATGCATGGCACCCCTTGATCCCCCACCCTGGTATGAATGGCGCCACTTGATCTCCCATCCTGGCATGCATGGCACCCCTTGATCCCCCATCCTGGTATGCATGGCACCCCTTGTTCCTGGTATGCGTGGCACAACCTTGATTCTGGTATGCTTGGCATCCCTTGATCCTGGTATGCATGGCACCCCTTGATCCTGGTATGCATGGCACCCCTTTATCCCCCATCCTGGTATACATGGCACCCCTTGATCCTGATATGCATGGCACCCATATTCCTGGTTGTTGGTATATGCAACAGTTGTGCACTTCTTTGTTTGTGTGAAGGAGGACTTTATGCTGATTTGACAGTAGATGGCGATGTTGTTTCCTTGTTTATTGTATTGTTAAAAAGAAAAATGTCTCTCTTGTATTTTGTGTAGGCAGATGAACAATTATATCATCTAGACACATTAAAGGAACAGATGCAGTTGTTTACACATGATCACAAGAATTGTATTCACATGTGGCATAGACGTCTAGGACACAGACATCCTGAAAGTATAATGGAGCTACAAAGGAAAGAATTGACAAAGGATTTATTGATATCTGACTGCTCAATTACCGTAAGATATGAATGTTGTATAAAATGAAAAGCCACAAGGATATCTATTCATAAAGAAAGTGAAACGAAAAGTACAAGACCACTTGATTTGGTGCATACTAACATACAGTCATATGAAAAAGTTTGGGCACCCCTATTAATCTTAAGCTTAATGTTTTATAAAAATTGGTGTTTTTGCAACAGCTATTTCAGTTTGATATATGTAATAACTGTTGGACACAGTAATGTTTCTGCCTTGAAATGAGGTTTATTGTACTAACAGAAAATGTGCAATCTGCATTCAAACAAAATTTGAAAGGTGCATAAGTATGGGCACCCTTATCATTTTCTTGTTTTAAATACTCCTACCTACTTTTTACTGACTTACTAAAGCACTTTTTTTGGTTTTGTAACCTCATGGAGCTTTGAACTTTATAGCCAGGTGTATGCAATCATGAGAAAAGCTACTTAAAGTGGCCACTTGCAAGTTGTTCTCCTGTTTGAATCTCCTCTGAAGAGTGGCATCATGTGCTCCTCAAAACAACTGTCAAATGATCTGAAAACAAAGATTATTCAACATAGTTGTTCAGGGGAAGCATACAAAAAGCTGTCTCAGAGATTTAACCTGTCAGTTTCCACTGTGAGGAACATAGTAAGGAAATGGAAGAACACAGGGACAGTTCTTGTTAAGGCCAGAAGTGGCAGGCCAAGAAAAACATCAGAAAGGCATAGAAGAAGAATGGTGAGATCAGTCAAGGACAATCCTCAGACCACCTCCAGAGAGCTGCAGCATCAACTTGCTGCAGATGGTGTCACTGTGCATCGGTCAACTATACAAGGCACTTTGCACAAGGAGAAGCTGTATGGGAGAGTGATGCGAAAGAAGCCGTTTCTGCAAGCACGCCACAAACAGAGTTGGCTGAGGTATGCAAAAGCACATTTGGAGAAGCCAATTTCTTTTTGGAAGAAGGTCCTGTGGACTGATGAAATCAAGATTGAGTTATTTGGTCATACAAAAAGGCGTTATGCATGGTGGCAAAAAAACACAGCATTCCAAGAAAAACACTTGCTACCCACAGTAAAATTTGGTGGAGGTTCCATCATGCTTTGGGGCTGTGTGGTCAATGCTGGCACTGGGAATCTTGTTAAAGTTGAGGGACGCATGGATTCCACTCAGTATCAGCAGATTCTTGACAATAGTGTTCAAGAATCAGTGATAAATATGAAATTACAAAGTGGATGGATCTTTCAGCAAGACAATGATCCAAAACACCGCTCCAAATCTACTCAGGCATTCATGCAGAGGAACAACTATAATGTTCTGGAATGGCCATCCCAGTCCCCAGACCTGAATATCATTGAACATCTGTGGGATCATTTGAAGAGGGCTGTCCATGCTCGACGACCATCAAACTTAACTGAACTGGAATTGTTTTGTAAAGAGGAATGGTCAAAAATACCTTCATCCAGGATCCAGGAACTCATTAAAAGCTACAGGAAGCGACTAGAGGCTGTTATTTTTGCAAAAGGAGGATCTACTAACTATTAATGTCACTTTTCTGGTGAGGTGCCCATACTTATGCACCTGTCAAATTTTGTTTGAATGCAGATTGCACATTTTCTGTTAGTACAATGAACCTCATTTCAAGGCAGAAACATTACTGTATCCAACAGTTATTACATATATCAAACTGAAATAGCTGTTGCAAAAACACCAATTTTTATAGAACATTAAGCTTAAGATTAATAGGGGTGCCCAAACTTTTTCATATGACTGTTTGTGGACCCATAAAAGTGACTACATCAGGAGGCAATAGATATATGGTGACTTTTATAGATGACTACTCAAGATACACAGTCACATACTTGAGCAAGAACAAAAGCGAAGTTTTCAATAAACTAGTAGACTATGTGACAAAGTCGAAAAACGAATTTCAGAGGAAGCCAGTTGTCATTAGAAGTGATAATGGAGGTGAATTCACAGGACATCAAATAGAAAACTACTTAAGAAAAAATGGAGTAGCAGAAAGGAAAAACAGAACTCTGACTGAAATGATAAGGTGTATGCTGACAGATTCCAAACTATCAGAAAAATATTGGGGTGAAGCAGTAATGACAGCTACATTTCTACAGAACCAACTTTTCTAGAAAACTGAAAAAAAAAACATGAACTGTGGCAAGGTATGAAACCAAGTGTAAATCATTTAAGAGTTTTTGGTTGTAAAGTTTTTGTATTTATTCCAACAGAAAAACGTTCCAAACTTCAAAATAGGTCCATGGAAGGAATATTTGTTATATATAGTGAAAATTGCGAAGGCTATAGAATCCGAGATGCCAAAACAGACAGAGTTATGGTGAGTAACAGTGTGACATTCATTGAGGATTTAAATGAAGACACTATGATTTCACTGTAAAGAAAAAATGAGCAAAATAGCATTGATATAGCTGAAGGAATATCCGATGAAAAAGAAGCTGAAATTAATAAAAAACAGAATACTGAAAGTGAAGAGAAACAACTACAAACAGACACAGAACAGAGATGTTCAATAAGAGAAAACAAAGGAAAACCTTGATTACGCCTTTTATATAAGGCAAGTTCAAGTAAAATTTATGAGCCTACCTCTTGGTAAGACATATCTCGACTTCCTGAAGAAGAAGCCAATAAATGGATAGAGGTAACAGAAATAGAAATAAAATCCATGCATGACTCAAAAACATGGACACTAACAGAATTACCAGAAAGAAGTAAAGCTATAGGATGTAAATGGGTTTTTAAAGTAAAGTACCAAACAGATGGCACAGCTGAACGATATCGAGCAAGACTCGAAGCTAAAGGTTATTCTCAAAAATATGGAGAAGACTACGATGGAACATTTGCTCCAGTTGTCAAACATACTACAATAAGAACTTTGTTTGCAGTTGCAGCAATGAAACAAGTGGAACTGAAACATCTGGATGTAAAGACAGCATTTTTGAATGGAAGTTTAACAGAAGATATTTACATGAAACAACCTCCAGGATTCAAAGATGAAAGTAACCCAAACATGGTTTGCAAATCACAGAAAAGTGTATACGGTTTAAAACAAGCTGCTAAAGCATGGAATGATAAAATCATGGAGGTGCTCACAAATGAAAAATTTAAAAGAAGCAAAGCTGATCCTTGCCTGTACACAAAAAGACTAATGGACAGATGCATCTATGTACTCGTATATGTTGATGACATTTTAGTTTGTTTTGAAAAAAAAAGGGATAAAGAGGACATACTAAAAATCCTGAATCAACATTTCGAGATCAAAGACTTGGGAAATGTGAAACAGTACTTAGGAATACAGATAGAAAGAGAAGAAGATGGAAGTTTCCTACTTAATCAAAATCACATGATTCAAGACATAACCGAAACATTTGGATTGAAGGATGCGAAAACAGAAAAGTTTCCAATGGAAACTAATTATCTTAAAGAGATGAGTAGTGAGAAAAATGTGTTACCAAATAATGAAGAGTACAGAATGGCGATAGGAAAATTACTGTATCTAGCGACTGTTACAAGGCCAGACATTGCAGCAGCAGTAGGAATTCTGAGTAGAAAAGTGTCCAAGCCAAATAAAGCGTATTGGAATGCTGTGAAGAGAGTAATACGTTATTTGAAAGGAACCAGCAACGTTAAACTGAAACTGCCTACAAGTGATAAATGCATTTTAACTGGATACGTTGATGCAGATTGGGCTGGAGATCCAACTGACAGAAAATGTACCAGTGGCCATCTTTTCTTTCTCTCAGGTGGACCAATTAGTTGGACTAGTAAAAAACAATCAATAGTAACGCAGTCGACAACAGAAGTAGAATATGTTGCAGCTGAACATGCGAGTCAAGAAGTTCTATGGTTAAGACAATTGATAACAGACCTAGGACAAGCACAGTTGGATCCAACAAAAATAAGGACAATCAGGGATGTCTTGTTCTTGCTCAGATGGAAAGAGTTAACCCAAGAACCAAGCACATTGATGTGAAGTATCATTTCTTGAGGGACCATCAGGAACAAGGAATCCTGAAATTAGAATATTGTCCAACTGAAGATATGACAGTAGACATTTTCACAAAGGCATTGAATGCTGAAAAACATCAGAGACTAATGAAGAAATTGGGTTTGACTGAATAAGTCCTTACTGTTGAGAAAGGGTGTTGGTATATGCAACAGTTGTGGACTTCTTTGTGGGAAGGAGGACTTTATGCTGATCTGACAGTAGATGGCAATGTTGTGTACAGTTTCCTTGTTTACTGTATTGTAAAAAAGAAAAAAGTCTCTTTTGTATTTTCTGTTTTGCACTTACTTCCTGATGTAGTATTGAGTGACTGTGCGTTTTTCCTTTACCTCATGTTCTGAGAAGTAAAAGCTTGTGATCCCATGTAATCTGCTCTGTGAAGTTTCTACCACAACGGTGGGGATCCAGAACCTGTGCAACACTGGTATGCATGGAACCCCTTGATTCTGGTATGCTTAGCACCCCATGATACCTATCACGCTGCCCACAAAAAAAATAAACAATCATACTCACCTCCTCTCTCCTCCAGCGCTGCGCCCCACTCTGCTGCCGACACTCTCACTGTGTGAGCCGCGCATGGCGTCCCTACCATGCGCCTTCACACAGTGAGGTGCTGTGCCGCATATAGTCACTGCTCCCCACACCGGGACTGTGTGTGCGTGGGGAGCAGTGACCATTCACTCTCTTCAATAGCGTGCACACTGTAGCCACAGCGCTACTAAAGACCATGAATATTCACTACAACCCATGGGAGTGAGTTGTAGCGAATATTCATGGACTTTAATAGCGGGCAAACAGACCGCCGGCCGCAGCAGGAGCCGTGCTGCGGCTACAGTGTGCGCGCTATTAAGGAAAATGAATATTCATTACTTTCCACACCCATGGGCGTGGGGAGCAGGGAATGTTCATTTTCTTTAGCAGTGGGCACACCAGTACATATGCATATATGTTCGGACTATAAGATGCAACCCCCCACACTTTCCTCCAAAATTTTGGAGGAAAAAAAGTGCATCTTATAGTCTGAAAAATACGGTAGTTAAAATGTTATACATTTCTCTACATGTTTTGAATTAGGAAACATTGTGCAATGTTCCCAATGCATGGAAATAAAAATTACTGTAAAGATTTTGTACTTAACTCATGCTTTTGAACGCACTGCTATTATTTTGAACACTACTGTATAAAAAAATATATACAAAATAGTGGTGGCTTCCAAGCGGAAGCTGCTAGAAGAAAAGACCAATCACTTCTTTTAGCGACTTCACAGCTTTTAAAGCCAGTAGCAGTTAAAAGAAGTGACAAAAGACGTATCATGCTGTAATCTTAATTACGTCATCGCTCGTCACTACAGCTGCGTTCTCATGCTACTGGCAGTGTGTTCTGGCTGTCGTGCTGAGCGGTCACATTACTAATGTCATCTGGATGTAGCAGTCAGGGATCGTCGTGTAAATAAATAAAATAAAAAAATGGCGTGGTCTCTTCTATTCTTGATAACTAGCGCAGGTAAAGCTGACAGCTGCGGGCTAGAACAATAGAAAAATAGAGTGCTTCCACACCATTTTTTAAAATTATTTAAATAAATAAATTTAATAAACTGTGTGGGGTCCCACTTTTTGACAACCAGCCAAGCTAAACCAGACAGCTGAGGGCTGATATTCTCAGACTGGGAAGCAGCCATGGATATTAGCCCTCCCCAGCCTAAAAATAGCAGCCTGCAGCTGCCCCATTAGATGCGCCAATTCTGAAGCTTTGCCCGGCTCTTCCCACTTGCCATAGACGGTAGCAATTGGGGTAATAGTATTGGAGTTGATGTCAGCTTTGTAATGTCAGCTGACATCAAGCCAAATGGTTATTAATGGAGAGGTGTCTATCAGACGCTGCCATAACTAGACCCGTAAGTTTAAGTTAAAAAACACACACAGAGTAAAGTCCTTTATTTATTTATTTAGAAAGGATGGGATCAGCGAGCAATATAGGCCAGGATTTCTCCAGACATTGAAACAACAAGTTTGTTTGTCCATGGTACTGTGTGCTAAATCTAATACAATTGTTTGATAGTTATATTTGGTCTGGTGGAATACAGTGCTTCATGACGTAAAGTATGTCTTGCTCTATTAAAAGCTTTTTTGATGAAACAACGGCTGTATCCTCTATTTAGGAATCTAGATTTAAGCTCCAATGCATAACGTTCGAAGTCAGCCTTGTCTGAACAGATTCTACATAGATGCAGAATTTGGCCAATAGGAATGGACCGAACCATGGCTGGGAGATGTGAAGAAGAGGCATGCAAAAGTGCATTAACTGCCGTTGATTTACAAAATAAATCCGTTTGTAGGCAATTTTGATTATCTCTTTTAGTTTTCACATCCAGGAATTCAATGGAATTCCTATCATAATGGTACGTGAGATGGATTTCTACTTTCTTTACACCTTAGTATTCTCATATTTGTCATATCTTCACCATCAGTGTTCACTCTTGATGTTCACATTCTACTTGTTTATTTATTCACCCCTTGAATAAGCAATACATTATGTCAGGACTGCGAATATTTTTAATCACATTTTGGCCATTTTTGCCCTCTTTCAAGATGGTGTCTTTTGTCTCATGTGCCCCTTGTCTTCCTGCTTTATAACTCCACCCCAGCTGCTAATCAGTGCTAGAGTATTCTGCCTGTGACCTGTTCCTGGTGGTTTCCTAGTTTCCGGCTCTGCCCTGCAGACTTGTGTGGATCTTCTGTTACCTGCTCTCAGAGATTCTGCTGCATTCATTTGTTACCTGTAGTCCTTCTTCTCCTGGCTGCTCCTGCTGCTACCTCTGAGCCTCAGTCTTCACCTGCATTCTGCTAACAAGTAAGCTGGTTTCTGTTCTGACTCACCTGCATTAGATAGCTGCAGAGCACAGGACTGTGCTGCGCTATCAGGGACTTCCTACCCAGGCCTCCCTGGATTATCTAATATATATATTGTATGTACTTCCTTGCATGGACTTGATAAAGACTTCCTTGTTTTCTAGCATCCTCTAGTGTGAACTGTGCTTTACAGATTGCTTTGCTGATTGCATTTAGAGCACAGGACTGTGCTGCATTATCTGGGACTGCCTACCCAGGCCTCCCTGGATTACCTAATAAGTATTGTTTGGACTTCCTTGCATCTATATGTATACTTGTGTATGGACTTGATAAAGACTAACTTGTTTTCTAACATCCTCTAGTGTGAACTGCGCTTTACAAACTTCTCAGCTGATTGCATTTTCCCCTGAACATTTATGGACTTTTCGCCTGCACTTGTTTGAATCACCGTGTGTTTATAGTATACACTTTGACACCTATAAGCTGTGTTCTGATGTATCTTTGTTCCACGCAAAAAGACTCCTGTGGTATCCATTATAATTATTACAGGATACTCTAGCCTAAAATAAGGAGTCTGCTGGAACAATGTCTGCAGAAAGCAAATTAGAGCAGGTGTATTCCGTAATTAGATCTCTTCAGAAGGAGGTGGAAGGTCTGCAAAAGAAACTTGGAGGCATTGAATGTAATGAACAAGCATCTGGACAAACTTTACAGGACTTAAATACCCGAATGGCGGCCCAGGAAAAAAAACTAGCGGGCTTGGACTCCCAGTACGGATGGGCTTTCCAGGACATTAGTACTCAAATGGCGGCACAAGTGACTTTACCTTCTGGGATACCGCCACCAGCTAGCCCACCTAAGTTGCCTCCGTTCAGATTTAATGGTGAACGTGACAAATTTCGTGGCTTTGTGAATTAGTGTATGCTATATTTTTGACCGCTTCCTTACTGATAGATCTTAGGTATTGTGTGTAATTATGCTGCTGACCTCACGAGCACTCGCCTGGGCGAATCCGATGATCGAGTCTCGTGATCCATGGTTAAATAATTTGGATGATTTCTTAGCCGCTATGGCATTAATGTTTGATGACCCTAACCGCCGTGCAACCGCTGAGTCTGCTTTACTATCTTTACGCCAGGGTAAACGTTCTGTTGTTGAATATGCTACTGAATTTAGGAGATTAGCGGTAGATACCAATTGGGACAGTTATGCACAATTACCTATTTTTAAGAGAGGTCTGTCTAGCATTGTAAAAGATGAATTGGCCTGCTCTGAGTCACCACAAGAGTTAGAAATGTTTATACAGCATTGTGTACGAATAGACATACGCCTTACTGAACGTAGGCAGGAGAAATTGGCTGTATTTAATCGTATGTATAACTTTTTCCTTCCTCCCAAAGAGCCTGCAGGTAAAACATCTCGGGAGGTAGAAGAAGCGCCCATGCAAATTGATTCTGTGCAGAGGCGTGAGAGTAATGAGCGCCGGGAGCACCGCCTGCGAGAGAGGCTATGTTTCTACTGCGGCCAATCTGACCACTTTCTAATCAACTGTCCAAAGATGCCTAACAAAGTGTTAGGAGCGGTAGGAGAGTATGATAACACTGATGATGAATCTGACATCTCTGAATGTAGCCTGCCATTAAATGCTGCATTCCATTCTCTCTCTATGACTACACCTCACAAGGAGTTGAAGGAAAAGAACTCTCACTGTTCACTCCCTATTAAGATCCTGTGTTCAGGGCAGTGGATTTCCAGTGCAGCTATGATTGACTCTGGTGCAGGGGGCAACTTTATGGACATTACATTTGCCCAAAAACATGGTATTGAGATACAGTGAAGAGCCTCTCCAATTACCATGGAAACAGTGGATGGGTCACCTTTAATCTCTGGGCCTGTGGATCAGGAGACTGTACCTCTTAAGATTTTGTTGGAGCCTAATCATCAGGAGCAACTTTCTTTCTTGTTAATTTCTTCTCCTCATTTCCCTGTGATTTTAGGCATCCCTTGGTTGCGTTCTCAGAACCCGACTATCAACTGGGAGACCAAGGAGATTATTTTTACGACTAGGAGCAACCCAGCGATAACTGAAGCTGTCCCTGAGTCCACCGATACAAAATCTACTGTACAGGTATTCACTTTACCTTCAGCGTATAAAGCATTCTCTGACATCTGTGACAAGAAGAAAGCAGATCAGCTTCCTCCACATAGGCATTATGACTGTCCCATTGAGCTGCTTCCTGGGGCGGCTATTCCTTTTAGCAACGTATATCTTTTGGCAGCACCTGAACTTCAAGCCTTGAAGGAGTATATTGATGAAAATCTAGCCAAAGGCTTTATACGTCCTTCTTCCTCACCAGCAGGGGCGCCTATATTTTTTGTAAAAAAGAAGGATGGGACCCTAAGACCCTGTATTGACTATCGGGAACTCAATAAGGTAACCATACGGAATCGTTATCCTTTGCCTTTGATTCCAGAATTATTGGAAAGAGTCCGCCATGCCAAGGTGTTCTCTAAACTAGATCTTCGTGGGGCTTATAATTTGGTGCGTATTCGTTCCGGTGATGAATGGAAGACAGCATTCAGATGCCGTTATGGACACTGAATATCTGGTGATGCCCTTCGGGCTTTGTAATGCCCCTGCAACATTTCAACATCTGGCTAATGACATTTTTAGAGATTTATTGGATCAGTTTGTGGTGATTTATTTGGACGATATTTTATTTTTTTCTGACTCTCTACAGGAACATGAAGAACATGTCAAAACTGTTTTGAAACGTTTGAAAGAGAATCATCTGTATATTAAGCCGGAGAAGTGTTAGTTCCATCGTTCTGAGATACAGTTTTTAGGTTATGTCATCTCTCCTCAGGGGCTGAACATGGAATCTGGTAAGATTCAGGCAATCCTTGACTGGCCAGTACCCAGGAACGTTAAAGAGGTCCAACGTTTTATTGGTTTTGCAAATTTCTATAGACATTTTATTATAAATTTTTCTGACATTGTCTGTCCCATTACTTCCTTGACAAAGAAGGAAAAGCCCTTTAAGTGGTCATCACAGGCTCAAGAGGCTTTTGATCGACTTAAGGCTTGTTTCACCTCAGCACCACTGTTGATCCACCCAGATCCAGCACTTCCTTTCATTGTGGAGGTGGATGCTTCTGATAATGCTTTAGGGGCCATTCTCTCCCAAAGAACTGAAGAGAAGAGTCTGCTACACCCTTGTGCTTTCTTTTCCCGTAGACTTACTTCAGCTGAGAAAAACTACGATGTGGGAGACAAGGAACTGCTAGCTATTATTGTAGCTTTCAAAGAATGGAGGCATCATCTGCAAGGAGCCACACAACAGATCGTAGTGCTGACTGACCATCGCAATTTGGAGTTTCTCAGATCCGCTCGATGTCTTTCTCCTCGTCAGGCTCGTTGGAATCTATTTTTAAATCAATTTAATTTTGTTATTTCGTACCGTCCAGGTTCTCGTAATGGGAAGGCTGATGCTTTATCCGGATTCCATGCTGCGGATTCAGTACCTGGAGCCCCGTCCAAGACCATTCTATCCGATGCCAACTTCATCGGAGTTATCCACGATCAGGACTTGTGGAAGGAGTTCAAGGAGGCCTATGACGGTGATCTATTTCTGGCCAATCCACCTGTTGATATTAATCTTGTCCTTAAGGGTGGCATGTGGTTCAGGGATCGACGTATCTCCGTCCCTGAGGCCGTTCGTCTGCAGATCCTCAAGTTGGTCCATGACTCCAAGGTGGCTGGTCACAGGGGGGTACAGAAGAGACATGAGTTCCTAAGCCGATTTTTCTGGTGGCCGACTTGCTTGAAGGATACTAAGGACTATGTTCTCTCCTGCGAGGTATGTGCTCGTTATAAGACTCCTCGTATGTCACCTACGGGTCTTCTTCAACCATTACCTGTTCCGTCCCGCCCATGGGGCTCTATCTCAATGGACTTCATTGTGGAGCTGCCTACATCAGGTGGCATGAATACGATCCTGGTGGTAGTGGATCGCCTGACTAATGCCGCTCATTTTGTTCCTTGCCCCGGTCTTCCCTCAGCTAAGGATACAGTGAACTTGGTTATACAGAATGTTTTTTGGCTGCATGTGGTCCAGGATGAAATCATCTCTGACCGTGGAGTGCAGTTTACCTCAAGATTCTGGAAGGAGTTTTGCTCTGCACTCAATATTAATGTCTGTCTTTCTTCCGCTTATCACCCCCAGACGAACGGTCAAACAGAGCGTACCAACCAGACCTTGCAACAATATCTACGATGCTATGTCAGCCATCTTCAGGATGATTGGTTGGAGTTACTTCCATTAGCTGAATTCTCATATAACAATTCTCAGAGTGCCTCCACTAAGTTCACACCTTTCTTTGCCCATCTGGGTTACCATCCGAGTATCTTACCTAGGTCTCCGATTAATGCTCCGGTTCCAGCTGTAGAGGAGAGGCTGACTGCAATGAGGCAAAATCTGGAGGTTCTGAAGGAATCTTTGACCTCAGCTCAGGAATGTTACAAGAAATCGGCTGATAGATTCCGTAAACCGGCACCCATGTTCAAGGTAGGAGATTCCGTGTGCTTATCCACTAAAAATCTGAAGTTGAACATTCCTTCACAGAAACTTGGACAGAAATTCATCGGCCCTTTCAAGATCAACGGTATTGTGAGCTCTGTGGCCTGCCGTCTGAAGTTGCCTAGGACTATGAAGGTACGCCCAGTTTTCCATGTTTCTTTACTAAAGTCTATACCTCCTAATACCTTCCAGGGACGTGTTGTGCCACCTCCGCAGCCTGTGGTGATTGATGGGCAGGAACAATTTGTGGTGGAAGAGATTATTGATTCTAGGTTTCGCAGGAATCGGCTCCAATATCTGATAAGATGGCAGGGGTATCCCCCTGAAGAAGACTCTTGGGAACCTGTGGAAAACATCAATGCCCAACAGAAAATTACTCGTTTCCATCAGAGATTCCCTGAGAAACCAGGTCCAGGATCGTCCTGAGGCCGCTTCTAAGGAGGGAGTAATATCAGGACTGCGAATATTTTTAATTACATTTTGGCCATTTTTGCCCTCTTTCAAGATGGTGTCTTTTGTCTCATGTGTCCCTTGTCCTCCTGCTTTATAACTCCACCCCAGCCTCTAATCAGTGCTAGAGTATTCTGCCTGTGACCTGTTCCTGGTAGTTTCCTAGTTTCCTGCTCTGCCATGCAGACTTGTGTGGCTCTTCTGTTACCTGCTCTCAGAGATTCTGCTGCATTCAGTTGTTACCTGTATTCCTCCTTCTCCTGGCTGCTCCTGCTGCTACCTCTGAGCCTCAGTCTTCACCTGCATTCTGCTAACAAGTAAGCTGGTTTCTGTTCTGACTCACCTGCATTAGATAGTGCAGCACAGTCCCGTGCTCTGCAGCTATCAGGGACTTCCTACCCAGGCCTCCCTGGATTATCTAGTATATATATTGTATGGACTTCCTTGCATGGACTTGATAAAGACTTCCTTGTTTTCTAGCATCCTCTAGTGTGAACTGTGCTTTACAGATTGCTTTGCTGATTGCATTTAGAGCACGGGACTGTGCTGCATTATCTGGGACTTCCTACCCAGGCCTCCCTGGATTATCTAATATATATTGTTTGGACTTCCTTGCATCTATATATATATTCGGGTATGGACTTGATAAAGACTTCCTTGTTTTCTAACATCCTCTAGTGTGAACTGCGCTTTACAGACTGCTCTGCTGATTGCATTTTCCCCTGAGTGTTTATGGACTTTGAGTTTTCGTCTGCACTTGTTTGAATCACCGTGTGTTTATAATATACACTTTGACACCTATAAGCTGTGTTCTGTTGTATCTTTGTTCCACGCAAAAAGACTCCTGTGGTATCCATTATAATTATTACAGATGTCTTGCAGGGGGATGCAGCAGTGTTGAAATTTTCAAACTTTTGAAGCGTGATCATCGAACAATCAAGCGTTTCATGGCAAATAGCCAACAGGGTCGAAAGAAGCGTGTTGGCCAAAAAAGGCGCAAAATGACTGCCCATGAATTGAGGAAAATCAAGCGTGAAGCTGCCAAGATGCCATTCGCCACCAGCTTTGCCATATTTCAGAGCTGCAATGTTACTGGAGTATCAAAAAGCACAAGGTGTGCGATACTCAGGGACATGGCCAAGGTAAGGAAGGCTGAAAAATGACCACCTTTGAACAAGAAACATAAGATAAAACGTCAAGAATGGGCCAAGAAATATCTTAAGACTGATTTTTCAAAGGTTTTATGGACTGATGAAATGAGAGTGACTCTTGATGGGCCAGATGGATGGGCCAGAGGCTGGATCAGTAAAGGGAAGAGAGCTCCACTCCGACTCAGATGCCAGCAAGGTGGAGGTGGGGTACTGGTATGGGCTGGTATCATCAAAGATGAACTTTTGGGACCTTTTCGGGTTGAGGATGGAATGAAGCTCAACTCCCAGACCTACTGCCAGTTTCTGGAAGACAACTTCTTCAAGCAGTTGTACAGGAAGAAGTCGGTATCGTTCAAGAAAAACATGTTTTTCATGCAGGACAATGCTCCATCACATGCATCCAACTACTCCACAGCATGGCTAGCCAGTAAAGGTCTAAAAGAAGAAAAAATAATGACATGGCCCCCTTGTTCACCTGATCTGAACCCCATAGAGAACCTGTGGTCCATCATAAAATGTGAGATCTACAGGGAGGGAAAACAGTACACCTCTCGGAACAGTGTCTGGGAGGCTGTGGTAGCTGCTGCACGCAATGTTGATCGAAAATAGATCAAGCAACTGACAGAATCTATGGATGGAAGGCTGTTGAGTGTCATCATAAAGAAAGGTGGCTATATTGATCACTAATTTTTTTTGTTTTTGCATGTCAAAAATGTTTATTTCTAAATTTTGTGCACTGATATTGGTTTACCTGGTGAAAATAAACACTCCAACTTCCAAAAATATTAAGCTTGGATATTTATGAGTCTTTTGGGTTGATTGAGAAGATAGTTGTTGATAAATAATAAAAATAATCTTCTAAAATACAACTTGCCTAATAATTCAGAACACAGTGTAGTTTATATGTCTTTAGTCATCCTTTTTTCAGTTAATTAAATGTATTTCTTTTCCTTTTTTTCCGACATCGGTCACACGTTGATCTACAAACTTTTTGTACAAAAGTTTATGGGAATACTATTTCTGGATACAGAGTTGAAATATCTGTATGTCTCTAGATAATTGAAGCCACATCTTCTATACCGTTAATAATATGGAATGTAAAGAATATGCAAATTATACATTTGAAATACAGAACAGCAATAAAAGATTAAGATTTTTTTTCAAAAAAATAACAAAAAACAACTAAGATTTAAAAGGAAATACTACAAATCTCTTTACAATAGAGCTGGGCATTTTAAAAACCTCCCAGTGCAGTCACTCCGCAATAAAATCAAATTATATCTGCAGCAGAATAAATTACCCGCAGTCCCAGAGGAAGCACTATTACATTTAGAGAAAGACTTTTTGCTTGAAGAAGTCACTACAACCATGAAAGAATTAAAGCAAGGGAAAAGCCCTGGCCCAGATGGATATTCCACTGGTTTCTATAAACAGTTTTCTGAACTGATAAGCCCTCTATTCCTATCAGTATGTAACTTCATATCACTGGGAGGCTCTTTTCCATCTCAGGCCTGATCTGTCCACATCACAGCGCTCCCCAAACCTGGAAAAGATTTATCATCGTGCAGTAGTTATCGCCCCATTTCCCTGATAAACCTAGACATCAAAAATGTATGCAAAAATGATCGCAAAAAGATTGTGTCCTCTTCTCCCAAAACTGATAAATCAGGACCAGGTGAGATTCATCCCGGGACGTGAGGCGAGAGACAACACCATAAGGACTATTTTGTTGATAGATGGAGCGGGGGAAGGGGGGGATCCCATGTGTATCATGTCAATTGACACAGAAAAAGTGTTCGACAGGGTACACTGGGAACTCATATTTCAAGCTTGGACTGCGGGAGAATATGCTCCGTAGAATAACTGCACTATACACCTCTCCTATTGCTCAAGTTAAAGTTAATGGTTCCATTTCAAGCCCGTTCCCAATATGGAATGGCACGAGGCAAGGTTGCCCCCTTTCACCCCTCCTATACATACTAACCATGGAATACCTTGCAACTGCAATACGTGGTAACTCCTCGATCAAGTGAGTCAAGCTCCAATCGGAGGAAAATAAATTAGCATTATTTGCGTTTGATATCCTTTTATATATTACATCCCTGATCATAAGTATACCTAATATCATTTCGGAATTACACAAATTTGGCTCCCTAAGTAATTTTAAAATGAACCCCCACAAATCTGAGATAATGAACATATCATTGCAACCATCATTAGTGACCCAATTAGGTGCCGCCTTTCCCTTCAAATGGCACTCGAATTCGATTACCTATATAGGAATTAAAATAACCGCCAAAACATCCCAATTGTATGACGCTAACTTCAAGAATGCTTCATATAAAGCTGAGCTTGATCTAGAGGAATGGTACAAACTACAGCTATCTTGGTTTGGCAGGGTCAATTGCAATAAAAATGGACCTTCTACCATGCCTTCCAAACAATCCCACTGTATTTACCTGCTTCCTTTTTCTCCCGACTTAAGAAAGCGATTACCAGATTCATATGGTCTCATAACCGACCACACCTCTCTTACTTCCTACAAAGTAAATCCAAATTGGACTACCCAATTTCACTCTTTATAGCTCTGCCTCACTCGGAACCTGTGTACTAGATCTATCCATAATAAAAACAACAAAAAATAGGTTAACTTTGAAAAGTACCTCTCCTGTCGTGACCCGCAGGCGGTCCTGTCGTCTACAAGAGCTGTGGAGGAAAGAGGCGAGCCCCTCCCCTTCCTTAACAAAAATCTCACACTATTCTCCCGGTCCATTAACTCCAGTTTATGATAACCCATCATTCCCAGCAGGCATCAACAAAATAATCTTCTTAAACAAACATAAAAACTCACAACCTATTATTTATGATTACATAAATCAAACCGGAATAAGATCATTACAAGAAATTTTCTTCGTGAAGAACCTCCTGCAGGTTCCTGGTTTCATGAACAACTAAAAAGCTTCATTAACGCAATGGTAAAACAAACCAATGTCTTTAGACCACTTCCGCCTTTCGAAACACTTTGCGTAATAAAGAGCCCTCCAGATCACACCGTCTCTTTATTATATAAATCATACCAAGAAGGTCAAACAACCACACACGATTTTCCTTTGTTCTTCTCAAAATGGGAGAGTGAACTGGGAGGACCCCTATCATCCGAGGATCGATCGAAAATCCTCCTATTGACATTCAGGTCTTCGCTATGCTCAGTGTCACAGGAGAGGGGCTATAAGGTCCTATCACGGTGTTATAGATGTCCCTCTGCCATCCACTCTATGTTCCCCACAACTTCAGACTCCTGCTGGAGATGTTTGGAAGACAAAGGCTCGTACTTACATATATGGTGTGCATACCCACCTATTAAGAAATTGTGGGTGGCAATATTTTAACTCTACAACAAACTCTCTATACACAATATCCAACCCTCAATGGAGTTAGTCTTATCATCTTTAAGTGACATTTCAATATCTAGATTTAAGAAGGGACTGCTCAGACACTTTCTCATGGCTACCAGGAATCTGATCCCCCAGTACTGGAATCAAGAAAAATCACCACCACGTTCTGAATTCATATCTGAACTCAATAACATCTATAGAATGGAGCAATTGATAGGCTAAGTTGCCGGAAATTCTGACAAGATTTATAATACTTTGGCCCCCTGGATTGTGTTCAGGGAAACATCAGACTGGGTTGCCTGGTTAACAGAACACTAATTCATACCTCAAAAGGAGAATGCTCAACACCATTTTCCAGATATATTGAGCATCATAAATTGGTTACATCCTGGTCCAATCGACCTTGTCTTCTCACTGGGCTGAGGGCCCGGACTTGTCCAGAGGAGAGATCCAAAACCTAACTCCCTTCCCTTCTTCTCCCTCGCCAATGCTTTCTTACTCTCTCCCTTAACCCATTCCTTTTTACTCACACCTTTTCTTCTACATATCACTATACTTACATGATCATATTCTATTATGGAATATATTTGTTATCAATGATTAGAATGGTCTACAATTTTTAAGTGTTATCTAATTACAAATGGCATTCTCTAAACAAGCTATAAAATTGCTATATTGCGATACGCCATATTCTGCTTAATTCTCAAAGTTTGTATTTCTTGTAATGCATTATATTAATAAACCTGATTAACAAAAGATTTAAACTGAAAAATGAGAAAGTCCATATAAACATATAAAATCTTACATATAAAGGGCGATGGTTTCACCATTTAGTCTAAGTGAAGCAAGAGTCACAATATTTTAGTATTAAAGATTACACTACTGATGTAACAGTTGGTAAGGTGATTTTGATATATCAACATTTAGACAAATGAAATAAGCTTTGTATCATGTATTTATAGAAATGTTATATAATAAGTTGATTTCTGGAGGTTTTATATTTTATTAACACGTGAAGGGATTGTAGAAGTAATAACTATAATGTGCATATACATGATCCAGTGAAATTATAGTCTATTGTAATTATGCTATTTTACTGTGCTGATTATATTATCTTGTAATTAGCCTCATTATGGTGTAATTTCCCTAATGTTACCTATATAAGCCCTTAAATGAACTCAACCCACATTATTGAAAAAAGCC
This sequence comes from Phyllobates terribilis, assembly GCF_046119375.1. Taxonomy (NCBI): domain Eukaryota; kingdom Metazoa; phylum Chordata; class Amphibia; order Anura; family Dendrobatidae; genus Phyllobates; species Phyllobates terribilis. Next base: position 652,983 of record NW_027363332.1, read on the forward strand.
CAGGAGGGGCTGAAACGTCTGATGACTTGTGTGTTGAGACCAGGGCCAGATCCAGGGTTTTGTGGGCCCCGGGCGAAAGAGTCTCAGTTGCCTCTTTAACACATACCACGATTCATGATGCACAGATACTGCAGAGACTTAGACACTGCACAAAAAATAAAGGGAACACTTAAACAACAGAATATAACTCCAAGTAAATCAAACTTCTGTGAAATCAAACTGTCCACTTAGGAAGCAACACTGATTGACAATCAATTTCACATGCTGTTGTGCAAATGGAATAGACAATAGATGGAAATTATTGGCAATTATCAAGACACCCTCAATAAAGGAGTGGTTCAGCAGGTGTAACCACATTTCAGTACCAAAGCTTTCTGGCTGGTGTTTTTGTCACTTTTGAATGTTGGTTGTGCTTTCACACTCGTGGTAGCATGAGACGGACTTTACAACCCACAGAAGTTGCTCAGGTAGTGCAGCTCATCCAGCATGGCACATCAATGCGAGCTGTGGCAAGAAGGTTTGCTGTGTCTGTCAGCGTAGTGTCCAGAGGCTTCAGGGGCGCTACCAGGAGACAGGCCAGTACAACAGGAAATGTGGAGGGGGGCGTAGGAGGGCAACAACCCAGCAGCAGAACCGCTACCTCCGCCTTTGTGCAAGGAGGAACAGGAGGAGCACTGCCAGAGCCCTGCAAAATGACCTCCAGCAGGCCACAAATGTGCATGTGTCTGCACAAATAGTTAGAAAACGACTCCATGAGGATGGTATGAGGGCCCGACGTCCACAGATGGGGGTTGTGCTCACAGCCCAACACCGTGCAGGACGCTTGGCATTTGCCACAGAACACCAGGATTGGCAAAGTCGCTACTGGTGCCCTGTGCTCTTCACAGATGAAAGCAGGTTCACACTGAGCACATGTGACAGACGTGACACAGTCTGGAGACGCTGTGGAGAGTGATCTGCTGCCTGCAACATCCTACAGCATGAACGATTTGGCAGTGGGTCAGTAATGGTGTGGGGTGGCATTTCTTTGGAGGGCCGCACAGCCCTCCATGTGCTCGCCAGAGCTAGCCTGACTGCCTTTAGGTACCGAGATGAGATCCTCAGACCCCTTGTGAGACCATATGCTGGTGAGGTTGGCCCTGGGTTCCTTCTAATGCAGGACAATGCCAGACCTCATGTGGCTGGAGTGTGTCAGCAGTTTCTGCAAGATGAAGGCATTGAAGCTATGGACTGGCCCGCCTGTTCCCCAGACCTGAATCCGATTAAGCACATCTGGGACATCATGTCTCGCTCCATCCACCAACGTCACGTTGCACCACAGACTGTCCAGGAGTTGGTGGATGCTTTAGTCCAGGTCTGGGAGGAGATCCCACAGGAGACCACCTCATCAGGAGCATGCCCAGGCATTGTAGGGAGGTCATACAGGCACGTGGAGGCCACACACAATACTGAGCCTCATTTTGACTTGTTTTAAGGACATTACATCAAAGTTGGATCAGCCTGTAGTGTATTTTTCCACTTTAATTTTGGGGGTGACTCCAAATCCAGGCCTCCATTGGTTAATAAATTTGATTTCCAATGATGATTTTTGTGTGATTTTGTTGTCAGCACATTCAACTTTGTACAGAACAAAGTATTCAATGAGAATATTTCATTCATTCAGATCTAGGATGTGTTATTTGAGTGTTCCCTTTATTTTTTTGAGCAGTGCATATATAGTACAATGCCAAAGATTTCACTTCTTACATTGCATGAGCGATATCTATTGTAAATTCGACAATAGCTCAGAAACCGGCGAATCCTCGCAGCGCACAGTGCAGACCGGACAGTATAGTCCTCCATACGGTATTATGGGCACCACCTATTCCTCCATACAGTATTATGGGCTCTACATAGTCATTCATACAGAATAATGGACCCCATAAAATGCTCCATGCAGGATACTGGCCCCCATAGAACGCTCCATACAGGATACTGGCCTCCATATAATGCCCCATGCAGGCTGTTCCCCAAACATAATGCCCCATGCAGGCTGTTTTCCCCAGATAATGCCCCATGCAGGCTGTTTTCCCCAGATAATGCCCCATGTAGGCTGTTTTCCCCAGATAATGCCCCATGCAGGCTCCCCCCCCCCCACAATACCCCATGCAGGCTGCCCCCCCCCACATAATGCCCCATGCAGGCTGTTTCCTCCCCCACATAATGCCCCATGGAGGCTGTCGACCCCACATAATGCCCCATGCTAGCTGTCTCCCCCATATAATGCTCCATGCCTCCATGCATAAAAAAAAAGAAAATCAAAAACTTACCTCACTTCTCCTCACCTGCTGCCACTGCTCTCATCGCGGCCTCTGCTCCCGACTCCTCAACCGTGTCGCCGTCTTCCCGCTCTGCGCTGTGACTGCTCAGGCGAGGACATGGTGGAAAGATGTCATTGCGCCCTCTGACGTGAGATGTCACAGTGCAGCAGCCGCGGAAGATACAGGACCTGCTGCGGAGGCACGGGGAGAGGTAAGTATTGTGCCAGAGCCCTGAGGAAGCGGGGGGGGGGGGGCTGGCACCGCTCATGGGTCCCATAGCATGGCGGGATTCCCAACAGCGAGTGAGCCCCCTGCCTGCTCAGGACCCCGGCTCTTGCCCGAATGCTGACGCCGGGCCTGGTTGAGACAACAATAAACGGCTAATTATTTCACATGTGAGTGTCGGGATCCTACTTGGTCGAGTCTAGAAGGCTGACCAACCAGTAATCAGAGTTGGCCAAAATGCATACAACGTGAGGGTCACGAGAAAGGCAGTGGAATATAAACTCAACTATGTGTGCCAGACTGCCAACAGCCAAAACTTCCCTGTCACCACCAAGAGGACACCTGTCCATCTTCTCCACCTCGTCCTCCCTCTCCTCCTCCTCTTGAGGCCTTTCTTGCTGAACAAATGGGATGAAGGTGGTGTGGGTAGTACCATCTGTAGCACAGGAAACCAGCTTCTGTTCCTCCTCCTCCTCATTATGTATTTGTCCTTCAATCCTGGTATATATGTTCCCCCATCCTTGTATATATGTCCCTCCCATCCTGGTATATATGGCCCCCATCCTGGAATATATGGCCCCCCATCCTGGTATACATGTTCCCCATCCTAGTATATATGGCCCCATATGATGATATACATATTCCCCCCATCCTGATATATATATCCCCCCATCCTGGTATATATATCCCCCCATCCTGGTATGTACAGTACAGACCAAAAGTTTGGACACACCTTCTCATTTAAAGATTTTTCTGTATTTTCATGACTATGAAAATTGTACATTCACACTGAAGGCATCAAAACTATGAATTAACACATGTGGAATTATATACTTAACAAAAAAGTGTGAAACAACTGAAAATATGTCTTATATTCTAGATTCTTCAAAGTAGCCACCTTTTGCTTTGATGACTGCTTTGCACACTCTTGGCATTCTCTTGATGAGCTTCAAGAGGTAGTCACCAGAAATGGTCTTCCAACAATATTGAAGGAGTTCCCAGATATGGTCCAACTAAACGCAAACCGGATGGAATAGCATGCCGCTGCAAGATGCTGTGGTAGCCATGCTGGTTCAGTATGCCTTCAATTTTGAATAAATCCCCAACAGTGTCACCAGCAAAGCACCCCCACACCATCTCACCTCCTCCTCCATGCTTCACGGTGGGAACCAGGCATGGAGAGTCCATCCGTTCACCTTTTCTGCGTCGCACAAAGACACGGTGGTTGGAACCAAAGATCTCAAATTTGGACTCATCAGACCAAAGCACAGATTTCCACTGGTCTAATGTCCATTCCTTGTGTTCTTTAGCCCAAACAAGTCTCTTCTGTTTGTTGCCTGTCCTTAGCAGTGGTTTCCTAGCAGCTATTTTACCATGAAGACCTGCTACACAAAGTCTCCTCTTAACAGTTGTTGAAGAGATGTGTTTGCTGCTAGAACTCTGTGTGGCATTGACCTGGTCTCTAATCTGAGTTGCTGTGAACCTGCGATTTGTGAAGCTGGTGACTCGGATAAACTTATCCTCAGAAGCAGAGGTGACTCTTGGTCTTCCTTTCCTGGGGCGGTCCTCATGTGAGCCAGTTTCTTTGTAGCGCTTGATGGTTTTTGCAACTGCTCTTGGGGACACTTTCAAAGTTTTCCCAATTTTTCGGACTGACTGACCTTCATTTCTTAAAGTAATGATGGCCACTCGTTTTTCTTTACTTAGCTGCTTTTTTCTTGCCATAATACAAATTCTAACAGTTTATTCAGTAGGACTACCAGCTGTGTATCCACCAGACTTCTGCACAACACAACTGATGATCCCAACCCCATTTATAAGGCAAGAAATTCCACTTATTAAACCTGACAGGGCACACCTGTGACGTGAAAACCATTTCCGGTGACTACCTCGCAAGGACCTCCAAGGTAGTTTTCTCAGAAATACTACCAATCCCGCGAGCCACACAGGAGCGCCAACGGGAAGTTAGGGAGGTGAATAAGTGGCTAAAGAGTTGGTGCAAGGCAGAAGGGTTTGGGTTCATGGAGAACTGGGCCGACTTCGCGGTCGGCTACAGGCTCTACCGTAGGGACGGGCTGCACCTCAATGGGGAGGGTGCAGCGGTGCTGGGGAAGAAGATGGCTAATAGGTTGGAGGAGTTTTTAAACTAGAGACGGGGGTGGAAACCAAGGAAATAGGTGGGATGTGAGGCAAGCAAGGGGGAAGGGGAGAAGTGAATATAATGAGGGTGGAGAGGGGGGTGGGGATAGTACAGTTAGATCGTTAGAGAAGAATAGGATGCTAAAAATCCCCAAAGTTTTATCTTGCATGCTGACCAATGCAAGAAGCCTGACCAATAAGGCGGATGAGCTGCGGGCGCTTATATCGGAGGAGAGGTATGACATCGTAGGTATAACAGAGACTTGGCTAGACGATAGCTACGACTGGGCGGTAAATTTATTAGATTATAGTTTGTTTAGAAGGGACCGGAAACAGGGGAAAGGCGGAGGAGTCTGCTTATATGTAAAGTCATGTCTAAAACCCAGACTAAGGGAAGATATAGGTGAGGGAGAAGAGGGGGTCAAGTCCATGTGGGTAGAGATAGAGGGGGCAAAAAATAATAATAAAATATTACTGGGGGTCTGCTATAAGCCACCAAATATAACAGAGGAGAATGAGAATCTGCTATTAGGACAAATAGACAAAGTAGCAAAACATAATGAAGTGATTGTAATGGGGGATTTCAACTACCCGGATATTGACTGGGAAACAGAAACCTGTAGATCTCAGAAAGGAAAAAGATTCTTGACAAATATTAAGGATAATTATCTCTCTCAACTAGTGCAGGAACCAACGAGAGGGAAGGCCGTGTTGGACTTAATATTGACTAATAGGCCTGATAGAATAACTGAGGTACAGATAGGGGGGCACCTAGGTAATAGCGATCATAATATTATCGACTTCAAAATGCCCTTCAGTAGGGTTATCAATAAGGGAACAACAAAAACATTAAACTTTAGGAGGGCGAAGTTTGATCAGCTGATAGAAAACCTTCAACTTATTGACTGGGACAAAGTACTTAATCAATGGAATACGAATAGTAAATGGGAAACCTTCAAAAGAATTCTGAATACTCAGTGCGAGAGGTATATACCGTATGGGAATAAAAGGGCCAGAAATAAGAGGAAACCAATATGGTTGAACAAGAACGTAAAAGGGGCGTTAAATAGCAAAAAAGAGGCATTCAAGAGATTAAAACAGGAAAACAGTAAGGAGGCACTAATGTGTTACAAGGAAAAAACGAGAACCTGTAAAAAACAAATAAAAATAGCGAAGGAGGAAACAGAGAAACGTATTGCTAGGGAAAGTAGATCAAATCCCAAACTGTTCTTTACGTATATAAATAGTAAAAGGATTAAATCGGATAATATTGGACCGATAAAAAGTGAGGAAGGCAAAATCATAGAGAAAGATGAGGATAAAGCTAAGCTATTAAATAATTTTTTTTAGACAACTTTCACAAAGGAAATAGAACTAACAGGAGAAATGAGAAGTGACAAACTTAATCCTCCACTAAGTATGACAAATCTAACCCAAGCTGGGGTACAGAAACGCCTCAGTAACATTAAAATAAACAAATCACCAGGACCTGATGGCATACACCCACGGGTACTAAGGGAACTAAGTAATCTGATAGACAGACCGTTATATCTTATATTTAAGGACTCTGTTGAGACTGGGTCTGTGCCACTTGATTGGCGACAGGCGAATGTAGTGCCAATATTCAAAAAGGGAGCGAAAAGTGACGCCGGAAACTATCGGCTGGTGAGTCTGACGTCCGTTGTGGGCAAAATTTTTGAAAGCTTCATTAAAGAGGCAATTACGGAGCATCTTGATGCTAATAATCTTTTAATCCCGAACCAACATGGATTCATGAGGAATCGCTCCTGCCAAACAAACCTGATTGACTTCTACGAGGAGGTTAGCTCTCGAGTAGATCAGGGGGAACCAGTGGATGTCGTGTATCTCGACTTCTCAAAAGCATTCGATAGCGTGCCACATAATAGGTTGGTATACAAAATGAGAATGATGGGGCTGGTGGAAAATGTCTGCAAGTGGGTAGCTAACTGGCTAAAGGATAGAAGGCAGAGGGTGGTTATAAATGGAATATTCTCAGATTGGGTAAGCGTCACTAGTGGGGTACCACAGGGGTCTGTACTAGGCCCAATGTTATTTAATATCTTTATTAACGACATAGTCAACGGGATAAATAGTAAAATATCAATATTTGCAGATGACACAAAGTTATGTAAAACAATTAATACAAAAGAGGACAGTGCAGACCTACAGAGGGATTTGGATAAGCTGGGTAGGTGGAGCATTAAATGGCAAATGAGGTTTAACGAGGAGAAATGTAAGGTCATACATATGGGAAGGAAAAATGGAAGTCACCAGTACTCACTGAATGGGAAATCATTGGGGAATTCAGAGATGGAGAAGGACTTGGGCATCTTGATTGATAGCAAACTAAATTGGAGTGCCCAAAGTCAGGCGGCTGCTGTAAGGGCAAACAGGGTAATGGGATGTATCAGAAGAGGTATAGCTGCAAAGGATGAGAACATTGTTCTTCCACTGTACAAAGCACTGGTCAGACCACACTTGGAATACTGTGCTCAGTTATGGGCCCCAATATATAGAAAGGATATAAATGAGCTTGAAAAGGTACAAAGGAGGGCAACAAAATTAATAAAGGGAATGGAGGGACTGCAATACCCAGAGAGGTTGGCAAAACTAGGACTATTCAGCCTGGAAAAGAGAAGGTTGAGGGGGGACATAATAAATGTGTACAAATATGTTAGGGGACAGTATAGAGATCTTGACCGGGATTTGTTCAAAAGGAGGGATATTACGGTAACAAGAGGGCATTCACTAAGACTGGAAGAGAAAAGGTTTAAGCACCAGCATAGGAAGGGGTTCTTTACGGTAAGAGCAGTGAGAATATGGAATTCACTGAGTGAGGAGACGGTAATGTCAGATTCACTAAACCAGTTCAAGCGGGGACTGGATGCATTTCTAGATACCAGGCAGATTTCAGCATATACTTAAAAATAAAATAAAATAGTAGGTTGATACAGGGATTTATTCTGACTGCTGGTTTCAGAGTCGGGAGGGAATTTTTCCTCAGGTGAAGATTGGCTAAATCATTTGGGGTTTTTGCCCTCCTCTGGATCAACTTTAGCAATTACAGAACTAACAGGTCGAACTTGATGGACGCAAGTCTTTATTCGGCTTTACAAACTATGTTACTATGTTACTATGTTACATTGTCTAATTTGGAAAGAATTTTTTTTCAAATTTTGGTGGAAAATAAGTATTTGGTCAATTACATAAGTTCATGTCAATACTTTGTTATATATCCTTTGTTGGCAATGACAGAGGTAAATATTTTCTGTAAGTCTTCACAAGGTTGGCACACACTGTTGCTGGTATGTTGGCCCATTCCTCCATGCAGATCTCCTCTACAGCAGTTACGTTTTGGGGCGGTCGCTGGGCAGCACAGACTTTCAACTCCCTCCAAAGTTTTTCTATAGGGTTTACATCTGAAGACTGGTTAGGCCACTCCAGGACCATGAAAAGCTTCTTACGAAGCCACTCCTTCGTTGCCCTGGCAGTGTGCTTGGGATCATTGTCATGCTGAAAGACCCAGCCACGTTTCATCTTCAATGCCCTTGCTGATGGAAGGAGGTTTGTACTCAAAATCTCACGATACATGGCCCCATTCATTCTTTCATGTACACGGATCAGTCGTCCTGGTCCCTTGGCAGAGAAACAGCCCCAAAGCATGATGTTGCCACTCCCATGCTTCACAGTAGGTATGGTGTTCTTTGGATGCAACTCAGCATTCTTTCTCCACCAAACACGACGAGTTGTTTCTACCAGACAGTTCTACTTTGGTTTCATCTGACCATATGACATTCTCCCAATACTCTCCTGGATCATCCAAATGCTCTCCAGCAAACTTCAGACGGGCCCGCACATTTAATGGCTTAAGCAGGGGGACACATCTGGCACTGCAGGAGTCCCTGGCGGCGTAGTGTGTTACTGATGGTAGCCTGTATAACGTTGGTCACAGCTCTCTGCAGGTCATTCACTAAGTCCCCGCATGTGGTTCTGGGATTTTTGCTCACCGTTCTTGAGATCATTTTGACCCCATGGGGTGAGATCTTGTGTGGAGCCCCAGATCGAGGGAGATTATCAGTGGTCTTGAATGTCTTCCATTTTCTAATTATTGCTCCCACAGTTGATTTCTTCACACCAAGCTGCTTGCCTATTGCACATTCAGTCTTCCCAGCCTGGTGCAGGGCTACAATTTTGTTTCTGGTGTCCTTCGACAGCTCTTTGGTCTTCACCATAGTGGAGTTTGGAGTGTGACTGTTTGAGGTTGCGGACAGGCGTCTTTTATACTGATAACAAGCTCAAACAGGTGCCAGTACTACAGGTAATGAGTGGAGGACAGAGGAGCCAGTACTACAGGTAATGAGTGGAGGATAGAGGAGCCTCTTAAAGAAGAAGTTACAGGTCTGTGACAGCCAGAAATCTTGCTTGTTTGTAATTGACCAAATTCTCATTTTCCAACAAAATTTGAAAAAAATTCTTTCTAAATCAGACAATGTGATTTTCAGGATTTGTTTTCTCATTTTGTCTCTCATAGTTGAGGTCTACCTATGATGTCAATTAAAGGCGTCTCTCATCTTTTTAAGTGGGAAAACTTGCACAATTGATGGCTGACTAAATACTCCCCCCCCACTGTATATACACACATATATACAGTAATACAGCATATACATACACATATATATACTGTATATACACACACACATATATATAGCTACAGGGCCCCGCTGCGTCCTCTCTGTCTCTGTACAGATATAAGTGTAACACGTACTGGATCCAGCACAGGTGACAGTCTGCCATAGAGCTGACGTGCAGTACATACACTGTGTTATTGGGGGCGCTCACCTGTGCGGACCCCGCGCTCCGGCCGCTACTTCTCTGCTCATATAAGGTCTTTCTTTCTGCCATTAAACAATTCAGTTGTCATGGCAGCGGAGGCGGGGCATTGGTAGGGGGCGTGTCTGATATAGGGCAGATTGGGGCGGGGCTGTGATGCAGTGCTTGTCTCATCGCTGTAATTTCCTGCTGATGCCACCTGGTGGACAGTATTGGTCAGTACACGCTGAGAATGCTCACATGGTGGGGGAGGGAGAGCTTACATACAGGTGCATCTCACTAAATTAGAATATCATCAAAAAGTTACAGTATTTTTCGGACCATAAGACGCACTTTTTTCCCCCAAAATTTGGAAGGAAAATGGGGGGTGTGTCTTATGGTCCGAACGTTACTTTACCGGTGGTGGTGGAGCGGGGATCGCAGGGTCCTCCGGCGGCGGCAGAGGTGAGATGCGGCTGGAGCGGGGCCTGTACCTGTGCTGGAGTGGCTGGTGTCAGGTGGTGAACCAGAGGAGCTCGGGCCTGTGCTGGGCTGTGAGTGGCATTCGGAGGTGAGGCAGAGGAGCCGGGGCCTCTGCCGGGCTGTGAGCGGTGTCCAGCGGTGCGGCAGAGCAGCGTGTGCTACTTCCGGTGGCCGCGGCCATCTTCCTGAGACCGTGATCCACGGGAAAATGGCCACCTGAGCCGACGTATACGCCGGCGGGAGCTCTGGTGGCCATTTTCCTGTAGATCACGGCCTCAGGAAGATGGCCGCGGCCACCGGAAGCCGCACACGCTGCTCTACCGCACCGCCGGACACCGTTCACAGCCCGGCAGAGGCCCCAGCTTCTGTGCCTCACCGCCGGACGCCACTCACAGGTACAGGCCCCAGCAAGTGCACAGGCCCCAGGCAGGTGCACAAGCCCCAGCAGGTCCGCAGGCCCCAGCAGGTCCACAGGACCCAGCAGGTCCACAGGCCCAGGCAGGTGCACAGGCCCCAGGCAAGCCCCAGCAAGTACACAGGCCCCAGGCCCCAGCAAGTCCACAGGCCCCAGCAAGTCCACAGGCCCCAGCCAGACACCGGCATCTCACCTCTTCTGCTGCCACCGGGTTCCTGAGGCAGGGAACGGAGGGACCTGTGACACCCACCCCCTGGGCCAGACCTGTGAAGGACCCCCGGGCCGGTCGTTGCTAGGGGAGATGTCACAGTGGCGGTGACCAGGTCCGTGACCCAGGGCTTTCCATAAAAGGATATATTTACAGGGGAATTAAAGTGCTGATATACAGTTTGTGACGCCACCAGTGGTATGCGGCTAAAGGGAGCCGCCGCTGCGGAGCAGGTCCTCTGGAGCTGTTGTTAATGCAGCAGAGTTGGTTTAGCTCTCCACAGGTAGAGCTTAGCCCCAGGGCAGTGTAGATGTTGCTGTTATGGAAGTAGTGCTCGTGGTGCAGTGTAGTGCAGGGGGTGATGGTGTGTCACCCTGGCCTGGATGCCACAAAATGTATTAAAGCTGTGTCTGAGAGCAAGGGGGAGGTTCTCTAGTCAGGGGAACATCAGCATGCAATGCCTCCTGTCTCAGGCCAGTAGGGGGAGCTGGCTGCCCCTATAAAAGCTGGTACTGGGGGCAGGGTTAGAGAGAACTTGAAGGCCTGTCTCAGGACTGAGACTTGTCCCAGAGCAGAGCAGGGACAGAAAGTTGTATTGCACCTAAGAGGAAGTGTGGCAGGAGGAGAGCCACAAGCCAGAGACAAGAGGCGAAGTGAGCCTGTCTTGGCAGATAAAAGACTTACTTTACCAGACTTTGGTGTCTGAGGCTGGGAGGATTCTACATCCTCCAGCAGATAACTAGTTCGCAGGGGACTGTATATTCCTTGGCCTAAGAAGCCTGGAGGCCCTGCCACAACAGAAGGGACCAGCAGAGCCGTACAAGGCTGGGAGCAGAAAGGAACCCACGTCGCAGGCCATACAGGCGAGAATACACGGAAAGCTCGGAAACGTGGGCTGTTACCCTATAACGAGGAGATAGCCAGAAGGAGCGCAGAAAGCACGGTAGGCCTACACCCTCACCCTGACCAGGGCCAATTTCCCCGTTGCTCTCAGACATCCAGGTCCCCTCCTAGCCGGGACTGTTTATGGGTCAGTTTACCTGTTTTAGTAAAGACCCTGGACTGCAACTTGTTGTCTGTGTGCTCCTTGCTCCTCCAGCACTATCGGCACCGGAACTCTCACTACCATCACTCCCACCATCCACCACACTGCCCTGGGGCCGCACTCTTCCCGTGGGGACCACACCATCCCAGCTGTATATATCATCAGCCCCAGCGGTCTGCCCTGCAGCGGTGGTTCCTTATGACCGCAAATCCACGGGTGGCGTAGTCGGACATAATCAATAGCACATAACGGACTACCACTGGCCTGACCACCCTGAGCCACGGAACCGGGTTGCCACTACTACCCCCATCGTTCCCTATTGCCCGGATCCGCGTGCCCCACGGCCCAGGGGGCGAGTCAGCTTTGGCGTAGTCGGCAGGATTGCAACCAACCCACCACAGACGGGTATTGCGTGCCTGAAAGAGACTTTGCACTTACTTGAAAAGAGGTTTCCCGCCATCCGGAGCCGATTCCCGCCATCAGACGCCATCTTGGACTGTTTCCCGCCGTCCGGAGTCGTTTCCCGCCATCAGACGCCATCTTGGACCGTTTCCCGCCATCTTCCCGCCATCCGCAGCTGCTTCCCGCCATCGGACGCCATCTTCAGGACGCCGAGCAGGAAGAAGAGGGGCGTGGACGCCGAAAGCGTGCGAGACCTGAAGCTCCGCCCCACGCACCGACGCTGCGCAAGGTCCTGGAAGGGAGAGAGAGCGACGCTGACGTCATCAGGACGCGACGCAAGGTCCTCGTCCAGAGCAGCAGCAGCGGAGCCGCGGCCTACAGAAGAGGATCGTCGGAAGGTAGGCCACGCTTGACTAGGGGGGAGGAAGATGTCGGACACAGAGGCGCCCACTACCACCAACGCAGCTGCAGCAGCGGTGATGCCCTTTTCCCTGCCCTACATCCCTGGAGCGGCCTGGCTGCCCAAGTACTCAGGGGAGCCCCATGCCCTAACTGACTTTAAGGAAAGGCTGTACAGTTTGTTCCAAGTCTACCCCCTAACAGAGGAACAGAAGGTCAGCATACTAACAGGGCAGTTAACTGGCGCAGCCCAAAGGGAGGTAAAATCATGGCCCACTGAGGAGAAAAGGACTGTGAAGGGTATTCTGGCCCGGCTGCGGGGTACCTTTGACACACGTACCTCCGCTGAAATTAAAATGAGGTTCTATGGATGTAAGCAGCGGGCACAGGACAGCATCAGAGACTATGCCCTAAATTTGCAGGAAGCCTTGAGGGCTATTCAACAAACTGACCCTGGCAGTGTGCAGGAAACGGATAAGCTGCTAACAGAACAATTCATAGAAGGTCTGCTGTCTAGCGCCCACAGGGCCCAACTGCGCCTCATGTTCTTTCAGAACCCTGACCTGACCTTTGCCCAATTTAAGGACAGGGCCATAAGGGTGCTCCGTGAATCTGCAACCAGTGGTGCTATAAACCCCCGGCGCCCTGCTCTCACCTACCACCAGGAGGCGGCACCCTCCTCTATGGACCCCGTGGGGGCTGATGCACAGGCCCTGAACCAAGCCCCGTCGAAAGACCTGCACCACCAAGTCCAGGAGCTGACCAGTAGCGTCACGGCGTTGACCAGGACCATCCAGGCGTTGCAAGTGGACCCGTCAAGACCCATCGAGCTGGCTTCAAGTCCGGAGGATGTCCCGTGGCGTCGACAGAGGAGGATCCCGTCATTCCGAGGGAGGCCCACAGACCGCTACGCAGAGGATGGACAGCCCATTTGCCGTCGAGGCAACCAGCCCAGACACATTTCCAGGTACTGTAATTTAAACTGGTCCAACCTGGGGCAGAGGGCCAACCCCCAGGCATAAGATCACCAGGCCCTTATAATTGGCGTGATAAGTACATTGGGGGGCGCCCGGTTTTACCCGTGGTGCTGGACGGTATCCCCATGAGCGCCTTGCTGGATACTGGGTCACAAGTAACCACTATCCCTTATGTACTTTTTAAGCAGTATTGGACTGATGCTGATATCACACGGTATCCAGACAGTAACTTGAGCATCATCGCCAGTAATGGCTTACCCGTGCCGCAGATGGGGTTCAAGGAGATGACCATTAAAATTGGTAAAGTTGAATTGCCGGCACAGGGAGTGATTATTGTGGACATTGACCGTCGTGAAAGTCACCCTAAAATAACTGTGGGTACTAACGTGATTGAAAATTGTCTTTCAGAGGTAATTGTAATCTTACAACAGGTGGCGGTGAATGCTAGTTCCAGCCAACAGAGAGTCCTCAACAAGGAGATAAAAGCCCTGATGAGACGGCAGCAGGTAGAACTGTCTGGTGGTGACATCGGTAGCGTAAGACTGAGTGACCCATTCCCCATTTCCATGCCTCCCAAAAGTGAAATGATGATCTGGTGTCGGACTGCAATCGGGTTGAGAGGTAGAGACTACCAAGCCATGGTAGAACCCGTGTACTCAGACAGCAGGCCCACCATTTTGACAGCCCGGGGGGTGGTTGATGTCCGTCATGGGAGGGTGCCCGTCCGCATCCTCAACATTGGGGAGAGGGAGGTACACTTACCCAGGTACGCTACACTCGCCAAGCTGTTTGTGGTCGAACACAAAGCTATCAGGGCCGTGGAACCCTTGCCTCCATCTCCTCAGGCGGAGGGTAATGGCTCCCAGAAACAAAAGGAGGACTGGTGCCAGAAACTCCATGTGGGTGCTGACTCCACTCCCCTGCACCAAAAACAAGGAGTCTACCGGGTGGTACAGGAGTACGAGAGAGTCTTTAGTAAGCACCCGCTAGACTTCGGCAGAGTAAAGGGGATAGAACACCACATCCCCACCGGGAGCCACCCACCAATAAAAGAGAGGCACAGACCTGTACCCCCTGCACATTATCAGAACGCAAAGGGCATGCTAAGAGAGATGAAAGAAGCTGGGGTTATTAGAGACAGCTGTAGCCCCTGGGCAGCCCCCTTGGTTCTGGTCAAAAAGCACCATGAGAATGTGCGTGGACTATAGACAAATCAACCGTATCACCCACAAAGACGCATATCCGCTGCCTAGAATAGAGGAGTCTTTAGCCGCACTAAAATCTGCTAACTTCTTTTCTACTTTGGACCTTACTAGCGGGTACTAGCAGGTTCCTGTGGCAGAGGCTGACAAGGAGAAGACCGCCTTCACCACCCCGATGGGACTGAGTGAGTTCAACTGTATGCCCTTCGGGCTCTGCAACGCACCAGGGACCTTCCAGCGGCTGATGGAATGCTGTCTAGGGCACCGAAACTTCGAGACGGTCCTCCTTTACCTGGACGACGTGATCGTCTATTCGAAGACCTACGAGGACCATCTCAAACACCTGGCTGAGGTGTTCGAAGCCCTGGCAGGCTATGGCCTGAAGGTGAAACCATCGAAGTGTCACCTGCTGAAACCAAAGGTCCAGTACCTAGGGCACGTGGTAAGCGCGGAAGGAGTGGACCCCGATCCTGACAAGGTCACGGCAATCAAGAGCTGGCCAAGCCCCTCGAACATCAAAGAGGTGAGACAGTTTCTCGGGTTGGTAGGCTACTACCGAAGATTCATCCCCGGGTTCACTAAGATGGCAGCTCCTATGCAGGACCTCCTGATCGGACAGTCTAAGTCCAGGAGCCAAAAGCCGCCCTTCAAGTGGGATAAACCGGAAGAGGAGTCCTTCCGCCAGCTAAAGATGGCCCTCACAGGGGACGAGATCCTGGCCTACCCTGATTATGGCCAGCCTTTCATTCTCCACACAGACGCCAGTAATGTAGGACTGGGAGCCGTACTGTCCCAAAACCAACAGGGCAGAGAACGGGTGATCGCATACGCCAGCCGGAAGCTGAGGCCCACTGAGAGGAACCCAGAGAATTACAGCTCCTTCAAGCTAGAATTCTTGGCGGTGGTGTGGGCCGTGACGGAACGCTTCAAGCATTACCTGGCCTCCGCAAAGTTCACCGTGTACACGGACAACAACCCGTTGACACACCTGGACAATGCAAGACTGGGTGCCCTGGAACAGCGGTGGATGGCCCGTCTCTCCAACTATGACTTCGTGATCAAGTACCGGGCAGGCAAAACCAATGCCAACGCGGACGCCCTATCAAGAATACCTCACTTACCTGAAGGTGACGAAGACCCAGAAGAGCTGGAGGAGGTAGAACTCCCCGCATTTCACCGGTATGGAGCCGCTCAATACTCCCACCGCGTGAAGGAGGAGGATCTAACAACCGTGATGATCAATCCCCTACCTCACCACAGCTGGGCTGAGACCCAAGATAGTGACCCTGCCATCCGCCTGGTGAAAGATCTGCTGACCCAGGAAGACGCCCGCATGGATCCGGATGCTTCAGAGGAAGCTAAGCAGCTATGGAAAGAGAAGAGCAAGCTGTTCCTCTACGAAGGCAAGTTGTGCAGAAGGATTGTCAACCACCGGACGCACAAGCTGACCTGGCAAGTCGTGGTCCCAAGGCGGGATGCAGCTATGGTCCTGGGGGCTTACCATGACAGAGCGGGGCACTTCGGTTGGAAGAAACTGGAGTTCCTGCTAAGAGGAAGATTCTTTTGGGTCGGCATGAGAGGAGCTGTAGAAAAATGGTGCAGAGACTGTGGCCCTTGTCACCTAAGGAGGAAGGACCGTGCCAGCCAGAAGACACCCTTGAGGCCCATCGTCACCACGCAGCCTCTTGAGCTGGTAGCTCTGGACCACGTCAAATTGGCTCCAAGCCGGTCAGGATACATCTATGCCCTGACAATCGTGGACCACTATTCCCGTTTTCTAGTGGTGGTCCTGGTGAAGGACTTGACAGCCCAAACAGCGGCCAGAGCCTTCCAGCAATACTTCTGCCGTCCACATGGGTATCCGGAGCAGGTCCTGACAGACCAGGGTCCAGCGTTCGAGGCTGAAATCTTCCAGGAGTTCTGCAACCTCTATGGCTGTAAGAAGATTCTGACAATGCCTTACCACCCCCAAACCAACGGGATGTGTGAGAAGATGAACAATATAGTCATTGATCTCCTGAAGACGTTGCCCCTGGAGGAATGCAGCCTGTGGCCAGAAAAACTGCCGGACCTAATAGACCTATACAACAATATCCCGGTGAATGCTACAAACTGCACCCCAGCTTACCTGATGCGAGCCAGACCAGGTAAGCTGCCCGTAGACCTGGAGATGGGAGTCCTAATACCAGAGGATACCTCCCCGGATGCGGACTGGGATACGGAAAGGCAACTGCAGTACAAGAAGGTACAGGAGAGTGTGGAGAAGACCCTGGCCCAGGTGAGAGAGAGGCAAGAAAAACTCTTCAATCAACACGCCCCTGCTGGTCCCCTAGAATCTGGTGAGCAAGTCCTAAAGCAAAAAAGAAGGCTACATAAGTTGGACGACCAGTGGGAAAGGGAACCCTACACCGTACTGCAGTCTGACCACGACAACCCAAAGGTGTGCGTAATCACCAAGGATGGAGGAGAAACCACTAGTGTCGTCTCCAGAGACCACCTCAAAAGGTGCCCCGAGCAACTCCGTAGTGCAGAAGAAGATCAGAGTGACCTTAAACCCGCAGAGGACAAGGAAGAAATGATCAGCACCATTCTCGGAGAGTTCCCTCAGTCCTGGACTCGCATAAATGATGCCATAGTGGTACCTGTCCTGCATTTCCTGCAACCGACTGCGAAACAACCTGCACCAGAGCCGGAAGGTGAAGAGGAGCAAGCGGTTCCAGAGGCAGAAGAGCCTGTACCAGCAGCCCAGGAGAGTCAACCCTCTGCTGACAGTGAGCCTGCCATGCCTGCGGTAAGCCAAAGGACCCGCAGACAGCTGCCTGCCCTACCTGTACACCCAGCTGGTAGCTGTACCCCTAACGCTAGTGGGGAAAGCCAGGTTGGTCCACCACCAGACAGTGGGCTACGTAGATCAACCAGGAGCTCAAAGGGGCAGATACCCGCTCGCTGGAGAATATAGAGCGCGCTAAGATTGTAAATAACCCTGTTGCCAAATGTTGAAATGTTTGCCAAGTTACATGCTTGTTTGGTAATTCTGTGTTTCAGTTTCTTGCAGTTACCGTAAGGACTCACAGGTTATGGACTTTTTATAATCAGGACCTTGTATGGACTGCATTCGGAGCCTACCCCAGGAATGAACTAAGACTGTGAAGGACTTGGGGTAGGACAGACCCCCACCTGGTTAAGGCTCCCCGTTGTGCTGGTGATATGGACACCCGGTCACAGGCCACACTGTGACCTTAAGAACTCAATTTGTGCGTCGTCTGTCTATTAATGTTTTATGGTTATGCATATTGTCTTTGTTTACTGTTTAGTCCCGGAGTACTAAATTTCACTAGGGGGGAATGTGTCACCCTGGCCACAAAATGTATTAAAGCTGTGTCTGAGAGCAAGGGGGAGGTTCTCTAGTCAGGGGAACATTAGCATGCAATGCCTCCTGTCTCAGGCCAGTAGGGGGAGCTGGCTGCCCCTATAAAAGCTGGTACTGGGGGCAGGGTTAGAGAGAACTTGAAGGCCTGTCTCAGGACTGAGACTTGTCCCAGAGCAGAGCAGGGACAGAAAGTTGTATTGCACCTAAGAGGAAGTGTGGCAGGAGGAGAGCCACAAGCCAGAGACAAGAGGCGAAGTGAGCCTGTCTTGGCAGATAAAAGACTTACTTTACCAGACTTTGGTGTCTGAGACTGGGAGGATTCTACATCCTCCAGCAGATAACCAGTTCGCAGGGGACTGTATATTCCTTGGCCTAAGAAGCCTGGAGGCCCTGCCACAACAGAAGGGACCAGCAGAGCCGTACAAGGCTGGGAGCAGAAAGGAACCCACGTCGCAGGCCATACAGGCGAGAATACACGGAAAGCTCGGAAACGTGGGCTGTTACCCTATAACGAGGAGATAGCCAGAAGGAGCGCAGAAAGCACGGTAGGCCTACACCCTCACCCTGACCAGGGCCAATTTCCCCGTTGCTCTCAGACATCCAGGTCCCCTCCTACCCGGGACTGTTTATGGGTCAGTTTACCTGTTTTAGTAAAGACCCTGGACTGCAACTTGTTGTCTGTGTGCTCCTTGCTCCTCCAGCACTATCGGCACCGGGACTCTCACTACCATCACTCCCACCATCCACCACACTGCCCTGGGGCAGCACTCTTCCCGTGGGGAGTCACACCATCCCAGCTGCATATATCATCAGCCCCAGCGGTCTGCCCTGCAGCGGCGGTTCCTAATGACCGCAAATCCACGGGTGGCGTAGTCGGACATAATCAATAGCACATAACGGACTACCACTGGCCTGACCACCCTGAGCCACGGAACCGGGTTGCCACTACTACCCCCATCGTTCCCTATTGCCCGGATCCGCGTGCCCCACGGCCCAGGGGGCGAGTCAGCATTGGCGTAGTCGGCAGGATTGCAACCAACCCGCCACAAACGGGTATTGCGTGCATGAAAGAGACTTTGCACTTACCTGAAAAGAGGTTTCCCGCCATCCGGAGCCGATTCCCGCCATCAGACGCCATCTTGGACTGTTTCCCGCCGTCCGGAGTCGTTTCCCGCCATCAGACGCCATCTTGGACCGTTTCCCGCCGTCTTCCCGCCATCCGCAGCTGCTTCCCGCCATCGGACGCCATCTTCAGGACGCCGAGCAGAAAGAAGAGGGGCGTGGACGCCGAAAGCGCGCGAGACCTGAAGCTCCGCCCCACGCACCGACGCTGCGCAAGGTCCTGGAAGGGAGAGAGAGCGACGCTGACGTCATCAGGACGCGACGCAAGGTCCTCGTCCAGAGCAGCAGCAGCGGAGCCGCGGCCTACAGAAGAGGATCGTCGGAAGGTAGGCCACGCTTGACTAGGGGGGAGGAAGATGTCGGACACAGAGGCGCCCACTACCACCAACGCAGCTGCAGCAGCGGTGATGCCCTTTTCCCTGCCCTACATCCCTGGAGCGGCCTGGCTGCCCAAGTACTCAGGGGAGCCCCATGCCCTAACCGACTTTAAGGAAAGGCTGTACAGTTTGTTCCAAGTCTACCCCCTAACAGAGGAACAGAAGGTCAGCATACTAACAGGGCAGTTAACTGGCGCAGCCCAAAGGGAGGTAAAATCATGGCCCACTGAGGAGAAAAGGACTGTGAAGGGTATTCTGGCCCGGCTGCGGGGTACCTTTGACACACGTACCTCCGCTGAAATTAAAATGAGGTTCTATGGATGTAAGCAGCGGGCACAGGACAGCATCAGAGACTATGCCCTAAATTTGCAGGAAACCTTGAGGGCTATTCAACAAACTGACCCTGGCAGTGTGCAGTAACGGATAAGCTGCTAACAGAACAATTCATAGAAGGTCTGCTGTCTAGCGCCCACAGGGCCCAACTGCGCCTCATGTTCTTTCAGAACCCTGACCTGACCTTTGCCCAATTTAAGGACAGGGCCATAAGGGTGCTCCGTGAATCTGCAACCAGTGGCGCTATAAACCCCCGGCGCCCTGCTCTCACCTACCACCAGGAGGCGGCGCCCTCCTCTATGGACCCCGTGGGGGCTGATGCACAGGCCCTGAACCAAGCCCCGTCGAAAGACCTGCACCACCAAGTCCAGGAGCTGACCAGGAGCGTCGCGGCGTTGACCAGGACCGTCCAGGCGTTGCAAGTGGACCCGTCAAGACCCATCGAGCTGGCTTCAAGTCCGGAGGATGTCCCGTGGCGTCGACAGAGGAGGATCCCGTCGTTCCGAGGGAGGCCCACAGACCGCTATGCAGAGGATGGACAGCCCATTTGCCGTCGATGCAACCAGCCCAGACACATTTCCAGGTACTGTAATTTAAACTGGTCCAACCTGGGGCAGAGGGCCAACCCCCAGGCATAAGATCACCAGGCCCTTATAATTGGCGTGATAAGTACGTTGGGGGGCGCCCGGTTTTACCCGTGGTGCTGGACGGTATCCCCATGAGCGCCTTGCTGGATACTGGGTCACAAGTAACCACTATCCCTTATGTACTTTTTAAGCAGTATTGGACTGATGCTGATATCACACGGTATCCAGACAGTAACTTGAGCATCATCGCCAGTAATGGCTTACCCGTGCCGCAGATGGGGTTCAAGGAGATGACCATTAAAATTGGTAAAGTTGAACTGCCGGCACAGGGAGTGATTATTGTGGACATTGACCGTCGTGAAAGTCACCCTAAAATAACTGTGGGTACTAACGTGATTGAAAATTGTCTTTCAGAGGTAATTGTAATCTTACAACAGGTGGCGGTGAATGCTAGTTTCAGCCAACAGAGAGTCCTCAACAAGGAGATAAAAGCCCTGATGAGACGGCAGCAGGTAGAACTGTCTGGTGGTGAGATCGGTAGCGTAAGACTGAGTGACCCATTCCCCATTTCCATGCCTCCCAAAAGTGAAATGATGATCTGGTGTCGGACTGCAATCGGGTTGAGAGGTAGAGACTACCAAGCCATGGTAGAACCCGTGTACTCAGACAGCAGGCCCACCATTTTGACAGCCCGGGGGGTGGTTGATGTCCGTCATGGGAGGGTGCCCGTCCGCATCCTCAACATTGGGGAGAGGGAGGTACACTTACCCAGGTACGCTACACTCGCCAAGCTGTTTGTGGTCGAACACAAAGCTATCAGGGCCATGGAACCCTTGCCTCCATCTCCTCAGGCGGAGGGTAATGGCTCCCAGAAACAAAAGGAGGACTGGTGCCAGAAACTCCATGTGGGTGCTGACTCCACTCCCCTGCACCAAAAACAAGGAGTCTACCGGGTGGTACAGGAGTATGAGAGAGTCTTTAGTAAGCACCCACTAGACTTCGGCAGAGTAAAGGGGATAGAACACCACATCCCCACCGGGAGCCACCCACCAATAAAAGAGAGGCACAGACCTGTACCCCCTGCACATTATCAGAACGCAAAGGGCATGCTAAGAGAGATGAAAGAAGCTGGGGTTATTAGAGACAGCTGTAGCCCCTGGGCAGCCCCCTTGGTTCTGGTCAAAAAGAAAGACGGCACCATGAGAATGTGCGTGGACTATAGACAAATCAACCGTATCACGCACAAAGACGCATATCCGCTGCCTAGAATAGAGGAGTCTTTAGCCACACTAAATTCTGCTAACTTCTTTTCTACTTTGGACCTTACTAGCGGGTACTGGCAGGTTCCTGTGGCAGAGGCTGACAAGGAGAAGACCGCCTTCACCACCCCGATGGGACTGAGTGAGTTCAACTGTATGCCCTTCGGGCTCTGCAACGCACCAGGGACCTTCCAGCGGCTGATGGAATGCTGTCTAGGGCACCGAAACTTCGAGACGGTCCTCCTTTACCTGGACGACGTGATCGTCTATTCGAAGACCTACGAGGACCATCTCAAACACCTGGCTGAGGTGTTCGAAGCCCTGGCAGGCTATGGCCTGAAGGTGAAACCATCGAAGTGTCACCTGCTGAAACCAAAGGTCCAGTACCTAGGGCACGTGGTAAGCGCGGAAGGAGTGGCCCCCGACCCTGACAAGGTCACGGCAATCAAGAGCTGGCCAAGCCCCTCGAACATCAAAGAGGTGAGACAGTTTCTCGGGTTGGTAGGCTACTACCGAAGATTCATCCCCGGGTTCACTAAGATGGCAGCTCCTATGCAGGACCTCCTGATCGGACAGTCTAAGTCCAGGAGCCAAAAGCCGCCCTTCAAGTGGGATAAACCGGAAGAGGAGTCCTTCCGCCAGCTAAAGATGGCCCTCACAGGGGACGAGATCCTGGCCTACCCTGATTATGGCCAGCCTTTCATTCTCCACACAGACGCCAGTAATGTAGGACTGGGAGCCGTACTGTCCCAAAACCAACAGGGCAGAGAACGGGTGATCGCATACGCCAGCCGGAAGCTGAGGCCCACCGAGAGGAACCCAGAGAATTACAGCTCCTTCAAGCTAGAATTCTTGGCGGTGGTGTGGGCCGTGACGGAACGCTTCAAGCATTACCTGGCCTCCGCAAAGTTCACCGTGTACACGGACAACAACCCGTTGACACACCTGGACAATGCAAGACTGGGTGCCCTGGAACAGCGGTGGATGGCCCGTCTCTCCAACTATGACTTCGTGATCAAGTACCGGGCAGGCAAAACCAATGCCAACGCGGATGCCCTATCAAGAATGCCTCACTTACCTGAAGGTGACGAAGACCCAGAAGAGCTGGAGGAGGTAGAACTCCCCGCGTTTCACCGGTATGGAGCTGCTCAATACTCCCACCGCGTGAAGGAGGAGGATCTAACAACCGTGATAATCAATCCCCTACCTCACCACAGCTGGGCTGAGACCCAAGATAGTGACCCTGCCATCCGCCTGGTGAAAGATCTGCTGACCCAGGAAGACGCCCGCATGGATCTGGATGCTCCAGAGGAAGCTAAGCAGCTATGGAAAGAGAAGAGCAAGCTGTTCCTCTACGAAGGCAAGTTGTGCAGAAGGATTGTCAACCACCGGACGCAGAAGCTGACCTGGCAAGTCGTGGTCCCAAGGCGGGATGCAGCTATGGTCCTGGGGGCTTACCATGACAGAGCGGGGCACTTCGGTTGGAAGAAACTGGAGTTCCTGCTAAGAGGAAGATTCTTTTGGGTCGGCATGAGAGGAGCTGTAGAAAAATGGTGCAGAGACTGTGGCCCTTGTCACCTAAGGAGGAAGGACCGTGCCAGCCAGAAGACACCCTTGAGGCCCATCGTCACCACGCAGCCTCTTGAGCTGGTAGCTCTGGACCACGTCAAATTGGCTCCAAGCCGGTCAGGATACATCTATGCCCTGACAATCGTGGACCACTATTCCCGTTTTCTAGTGGTGGTCCCGGTGAAGGACTTGACAGCCCAAATAGCGGCCAGAGCCTTCCAGCAATACTTCTGCCGTCCACACGGGTATCCGGAGCAGGTCCTGACAGACCAGGGTCCAGCGTTCGAGGCTGAAATCTTCCAGGAGTTCTGCGACCTCTATGGCTGTAAGAAGATTCGGACAACGCCTTACCACCCCCAAACCAACGGGATGTGTGAGAAGATGAACAATATAGTCATTGATCTCCTGAAGACGTTGCCCCTGGAGGAACGCAGCCTGTGGCCAGAAAAACTGCCGGACCTAATAGACCTATACAACAATATCCCGGTGAATGCTACAAACTGCACCCCGGCTTACCTGATGCGAGCCTGACCAGGTAAGCTGCCCGTAGACCTGGAGATGGGAGTCCTAATACCAGAGGATACCTCCCCGGATGCGGACTGGGATACGGAA
Source organism: Phyllobates terribilis (assembly GCF_046119375.1). Taxonomy (NCBI): domain Eukaryota; kingdom Metazoa; phylum Chordata; class Amphibia; order Anura; family Dendrobatidae; genus Phyllobates; species Phyllobates terribilis. The sequence continues at coordinate 676,837 of NW_027363332.1, forward strand.
AGGCAACTGCAGTACAAGAAGGTACAGGAGAGTGTGGAGAAGAGCCTGGCCCAGGTGAGAGAGGCAAGAAAAACTCTTCAATCAACACGCCCCTGCTGGTCCCCTAGAACCTGGTGAGCAGGTCCTAAAGCGAAAAAGAAGGCTACATAAGTTGGACGACCAGTGGGAAAGGGAACCCTACACCGTACTGCAGTCTGACCACGACAACCCAAAGGTGTGCGTAATCACCAAGGACGGAGGAGAAACCACTAGTGTCGTCTCCAGAGACCACCTCAAAAGGTGCCCCGAGCAACTTCGTAGTGCAGAAGAAGATCAGAGTGACCTTGAACCCGCAGAGGACAAGGAAGAAATGATCAGCACCGTTCTCGGAGAGTTCCCTCAGTCCTGGACTCGCATAAATGATGCCATAGTGGTACCTGTCCTGCATTTCCTGCAACCGACTGTGAAACAACCTGCACCAGAGCCGGAAGGTGAACTGGAGCAAGCGGTTCCAGAGGCAGAAGAGCCTGCATCAGCAGCCCAGGAGAGTCAACCCTCTGCTGACAGTGAGCCTGCCATGCCTGCGGTAAGCCAAAGGACCCGCAGACAGCTGCCTGCCCTACCTGTACACCCAGCTGGTAGCTGTACCCCTAACGCTAGTGGGGAAAGCCAGGTTGGTCCACCACCAGACAGTGGGCTACGTAGATCAACCAGGAGCACAAAGGGGCAGATACCCGCTCGCTGGAGAATATAGAGCGCGCTAAGATTGTAAATAACCCTGTTGCCAAATGTTGAAATGTTTGCCAAGTTACATGCTTGTTTGCTAATTCTGTGTTTCAGTTTCTTGCAGTTACCGTAAGGACTCACAGGTTATGGACTTTTGATAATCAGGACCTTGTATGGACTGCATTCGGAGCCTACCCCAGGAATGAACTAAGACTGTGAAGGACTTGGGGTAGGACAGACCCCCACCTGGTTAAGGCTCCCCGTTGTGCTGGTGATATGGACACCCGGTCACAGGCCACACTGTGACCTTAAGAACTCAATTTGTGCGTCGTCTGTCTATTAATGTTTTATGGTTATGCATATTGTCTTTGTTTACTGTTTAGTCCCGGAGTACTAAATTTCACTAGGGGGGAATGTGTCACCCTGGCCACAAAATGTATTAAAGCTGTGTCTGAGAGCAAGGGGGAGGTTCTCTAGTCAGGGGAACATTAGCATGCAATGCCTCCTGTCTCAGGCCAGTAGGGGGAGCTGGCTGCCCCTATAAAAGCTGGTACTGGGGGCAGGGTTAGAGAGAACTTGAAGGCCTGTCTCAGGACTGAGACTTGTCCCAGAGCAGAGCAGGGACAGAAAGTTGTATTGCACCTAAGAGGAAGTGTGGCAGGAGGAGAGCCACAAGCCAGAGACAAGAGGCGAAGTGAGCCTGTCTTGGCAGATAAAAGACTTACTTTACCAGACTTTGGTGTCTGAGGCTGGGAGGATTCTACATCCTCCAGCAGATAACCAGTTCGCAGGGGACTGTATATTCCTTGGCCTAAGAAGCCTGGAGGCCCTGCCACAACAGAAGGGACCAGCAGAGCCGTACAAGGCTGGGAGCAGAAAGGAACCCACGTCGCAGGCCATACAGGCGAGAATACACGGAAAGCTCGGAAACGTGGGCTGTTACCCTATAACGAGGAGATAGCCAGAAGGAGCGCAGAAAGCACGGTAGGCCTACACCCTCACCCTGACCAGGGCCAATTTCCCCGTTGCTCTCAGACATCCAGGTCCCCTCCTAGCCGGGACTGTTTATGGGTCAGTTTACCTGTTTTAGTAAAGACGCTGGACTGCAACTTGTTGTCTGTGTGCTCCTTGCTCCTCCAGCACTATCGGCACCGGGACTCTCACTACCATCACTCCCACCATCCACCACACTGCCCTGGGGCCGCACTCTTCCCGTGGGGAGTCACACCATCCCAGCTACATATATCATCAGCCCCAGCGGTCTGCCCTGCAGCGGCGGTTCCTAATGACCGCAAATCCACGGGTGGCGTAGTCGGACATAATCAATAGCACATAACGGACTACCACTGGCCTGACCACCCTGAGCCATGGAACCGGGTTGCCACTACTACCCCCATCATTCCCTATTGCCCGGATCCGCGTGCCCCACGGCCCAGGGGGCGAGTCAATGGCGCAGCAGTAATAATTACCAGAGACAGTGGGGTGCAGTCTTCCGGATTTACTCACAGTTCTTACTTTGCTCCTCGTTACAACTGCAGATCATAACTTCCCACGTCGTGCTGCGTTCACCGGGCAGGGGCTCAGCCAACGCTCAGGTACCTCCGGAGTACATAACGGGACCCCATTCTGTGTGTTCCTTCTGGCCGTCTCCCTGCACCTCACAGCCAATGTCCCAATCCAGTGGCCGCTGGCCTTGTCGGGCGACGTGTTCTCTGTTCCCTGGGCCCTCTATGGCCACCTTCTCTCTTTGGGCTGCAGCACTTGAAATGCTACACCCTCCGGTTACCCAGCTGAATATTGTAATTCTCACTAGTTAGGGGCCGGTCCTCTCTGCGACCCGATCCCTCCACCGCCTGGTAGACTAGGGCGTACAGATGACCTCGAGCACTGCCGGTACCCCTGGGATCCTTTCTTCACTCCTGGAGCCTTCTCTCTGCTCCCGTTCCTTCCTCCTCTCCTTCTCCTGGGCCTCCTCACTAGGCCCACTCCGCCTGAGCAGAGCTCCTGCAGAGCTCCTGCTCCCAACTCTCTTCCTCTCACTTCTCCTCTGACTGGAACTGAACTCACTAGAATGTTCCACCCTCTCTTTTATATCACCTCTTACTGAGCTCCCCTGAACTTCTTCCTCCACCCACACCTACTATATGGTCCTCCCTACTTTGGTTCAGTCAGGGACAGGGCTCAGCAGAGGAGCAGCGCATCTTGCCTCTCCTGCTGGTCTGGAGTAGTGTAGTGTTGGATGCAGGTGTTAGGGTCCCGGGCAGCACTCTATCCTTACCTGAGAGTGAGATACCACACCTCTGGGTGAGATGCAGTACCTCTGTGGCGACTGAACCCGCAGGGGCACCACACCTACGATCCTGCTCCACCATCACCGCAACTCACAGCTGCTGGAGCACTGGCTTCATGTATCCAGGGTCCACAGCATTCCTCCACTTCCGCCGGGCCGGTTTTCTGAAGGACCCTGCTCCACCACCCCCAGGTAAGATACCTAATCAGACTATAAGACGGACCCCATCTTATAAAAAAAAAATTTCCTATTTTCCACCCCAAAATTTGGGGTGCGTCTTATAGTCTGAAAAATACGGTAATTTATTTTAGTTCTTCAATACAAAAAGTGAAGCTCATATATAGAGTCATTACAGACAGAGTGATCTATTTCAAGTATTTATTTCTGTTAATGTTGATGATTATGGCTTACAGCCAATGAAAACACAAAAGCCATTATCTCAGTAAAATAGAATACTTTATAACAACAGCTTGAAAAATGTTTTTAAAATCCGAAATGTTGGCCTACTGAAATGTATGTTCAGTAAATGCCCTCAATACTTTGTCAGGGCTCCTTTTGCATCAATTACTGCATCAATGCAGCGTGGCATGGAGGCGATCAGCCTGTGGCACTGCTGAGGTGTTATGGAAGCCCAGGTGGCTTTGATAGCAGCCTTCAGCTCGTCTGCATTGTTGGGTCCAGTGTCTCTCATCTTCCTCTTGACAATACTCCATAGATTCTCTATGGGGTTAAGGTCAGGCGAGTTTGATGGCCAATCAAGCACAGTGATACTATTGTTTGTAAACCAGGTATTGGTACTTTTGGCAGTGTGGACAGGTGCCAAGTCCTGCTGTAGAATGAAATTTCCAAAAAGCTTGTCGGCAGAGGGAGCATGAAGTGCTCTAAAATTTCCTGGTAGACGGCTGCACTGACTTTGGTCTTGATACAACACAGTGGACCTACACCAGCAGATGACATGGCTCCCCAAACCATCACTGATTATGGAAACTTCACACTAGACCTCAAGTAGCTTGGATTGTGGCCTCTCCACTCTTCCTCCAGACTCTGAGACCTTGATTTCCAAATGAAAATTGGGAGTCTGGGACCTTGTGGAGTGTGTTCATGACTGCCTTCTGGACATCTGTCAAGTCAGTAGTCTTACCCATGATTGTGGAGCCTACTGAAACAGACTAAGGAACCTTTTTAAATGCTTAGGAAGCCTTTGCATGTGTTTTTTGTTTATTATTTTAATTTACTGAGATAATGACTTTTGTGTTTTCATTGGCTGTAAGCCATAATCATCAACATTAACAGAAATAAACACTTGAAATAGATCACTCTGTCTGTAATGACTCTATATAATATATGAGTTTCAATTTTTGTATTGAAGAACTGAAATAAATTAACTTTTTGATGATATTCTAATTTAGTGAGATGCACCTGTATGTATATACATAGTCATAATGCAGCTAGGGGTGTGTTCACACAGTGTTTTTTTTAAACGTTTTTTTCCACATTATAAAACTCAGTGTTGTCAGGAAAAGCATTGCATGTATTTTTGATGTATGCCTCATACAAAATACATTTTTGAAGATTTTTTTTAATCTTCCATCCTATACTCGGGCACTGACTGTATATTGTTGTGGCCCCGGGACTTGCTTAGATCCGCTGGGTGGCATTGCCAGCTACATTGCAGTAAATGGGTGACCTGAAATCCCACATTTATCCTGTGACCAGTTAGGGACTGTTTTTTCTTAAAGAAGGGGCTCGTGTTATTAATCCCAGACAATCCATTAATGGAGTTTCCAGTAGTATAATAATGATGATTTATCCTGGGGATGGGTTATCAATATCAGATCGGTGGGGCTCCGACACGCGGCACCAGCTCTAACCTTCAGCTGATTGCAGCGCTCAAGTGTAAATAGTGTGAAGATTGAACATCACTGCTCCATTCACTGTACTGCGGGTCCTGCAGATCAGCTAATATTCATGTAATAGGAGCTGATCTGCAGCACCAGGGAGCGGCCACTACACAGTGAACAGATCAGTGATGTTCAGCTCCTCCACACTGTTTCCATCTGACCTCTGCCAAAGCTGCAAGCAGCTGATTGGTGGAGTTGCCGTGTGCTGGACCCCCACAAATCTGATATATTAATGACCTAACCAAGGGATAGGCCATCAATATGTTTGTCCTGGAAAATCTCTTTAAGGCCCACCTGCACATTCTATGTATATAATATATATATATGACAAAGAGTGGGAAGGGGTTAATCACAGGCTCATAAAACGGACAAACAACACAAATATTGGTTCTATCTTTTACACATTTGGGGTAGCCCTTAAGAGGGCCGTTGGGTCAAAGAGAGAGAGAGAGAAGAGAGAGGGGAGGGAGAGATACCGGGAGATACCAAGAGAGAGACCCAACCAGTGCAAGTCTAAGCCGGGCAGGCGGCAGCGGCTATTTATACCCACTGCTGATCTCTTATTGGTGGAAAATCTGGGTGTGGCTGCTATTTAAACCCACTGCTTATCTCTGATTGGTGGAAAATCTGGGTGTGGCTGCTCTCTGATTGGTGGAAAATCTGGGTATGGCTTCTCTGTGATTGGTCAGCATTATGACCTCACAGTGGCGATGACTCATACCTCCTGGGTGGTTCTTCTGGGCGGTTCTGTTTTCTGATTGGTGGAAATTCTAATCAGCATTATGACCTCACAGTGGCCGGGACTCATGTTTCATGGACTGTTCTATCTGGGTGACCTGAAGCATGCTGATCTCTGATTGGTGGAAATTCAAGTCATCTTCATGACATCACAATCAGCATGTTATTACTGCTGAGTGCTGAGATGTTCAGTTTTTTCCTAAATTTCCTACGTTTTGTCCTAATTTATTAACACATATATACCACTCATTCCTACAATCAAAGGATCAGGAAAACACTCTGAAATCAATATCCTACAATTTACCCCAACAGCAAAAAAACAACTATACACAAAATACCAAAAGATATATCAGATTATTAATGAGCAAATAAAAGACACTATCACATAAAAATAATTTTTAGAAAGGTGTAGAAAAAATGCTGTAACGTAAACGCTTCAAAAATAGAAATGTTAATGATTTATTTAATCAATTAACAAAATACAAGTGAATGAACAAACAAAAAATCTAGATCCAATTAATATTTGGTGTGACCAACTTTTCACTTTAAAACAGCATCAATTCTTCTAGGTACACCTGCGCAAAGTCAGGGATTTTGTAATAATACAGTCAGGTGTCTGGTCATACACCATGGCAAGACTGAGCAAGAATACACAAGGAAGTTATACTACATCAGCAAGGTCTCTAAGGCACAAATTTCAAAGCAGATTGAGGGTTCAAGATGTGTCATTCAAGCACTTATGAAGAAGCACAAGAAAATGTGCAACGTTGAGGTCAGTAGATGTGACTCGCCCCCTGGGCCGTGGGGTACTCTAGGTTGCGCTGTGCTGATGGGGGTAGTAGTGGCAACCCGGTCCCGTGCTCAGGGTGTCAAGCTGAAATGATGGCAGTCTCTTTCTATATATAGACATGTGAAAGTCCGACTACGCCACCCGTGGACCGCTGGGGCTGGTGTTGGTGAGCAGCACAGGAATGGTATAACTCCCCACGGGAGAAGTGTAGCCCCAGGGCAGTGTAGGTGGATGTTGGGGGTGATAGTTCCGGCCGCGATAGTTAGAATGCAGAATCCGCTTAAACAGTTCAGGGTCTTTATTGTAACAGGTGGTAGTGACCCAACAGCAGTACCGTCTAGAAGGGGGGCTTGGATGTCTGAGAACACTCGGGAAGCCCCTCTGGTCAGGGTGAGGGTGTAGGCCTACCGTACTCTCTATGCTCTTTCTGACTAGTTCCCCCTTTAGTGGTAAAATAGCCCATGTCCCTGAGCGTGCTGTGTATTCTCACCCGTATGGCTTGCAACTTGGGCTCCTTTTACCTCTGGCCTCTCTTGGCTTTGCTGGTCCCTTCTGTTGTGGCGGAGCCTCCGGGCTTTTTAGGCCAAAGGACATGAAATCCCTCACAGATTGGTTCTCTGCTGCTGGACTTAGAGTCTTTACAGCCTCGGACCCCAATGTCCGGTAGGTAGTTCTCTATCTGCCAGGACTGGCTCTCCGTGCTGTATGTCCCTGGCTCGTGGCTTCTCCACTGCCTCACGACCTCCTCAGCTACAGCTGAACTGTCCCTCCTTCTCTGGGACTAGTCTCACTCCTGAGCTAGGTTGTCCAGTTCTCTCTAACCCTGCCCCCAGTTCCAACTTTTATAGGGGCAGCCAGCTCCCCCTACTGGCCTGGGACAGGAGGTGCTGTATGCTAATTGTCCCTAACCAGGGAACCTCCCTCCTGCTCTCAGACACAGCCTTTATTATTTGAGGCATCCAGGCCTGGGGTGACACATTCCCCCCTCGTAAAAGTTTAGTACTCCGGGACTAAGCCTTTTTGGCCAAAAACAACCGGGTAACATATGCACGACCATAAACACAACATTAATACATGGCAACAAACAAAACACAATTGAGTTCTTTAGGTCACAGTGTGGTCTGTGATCGCGTGTACATATCACCAACAAAAGGAGAGGGTCACAGTATGATCTGTGACCGGGTGTCCATTTCACCAACACAAGGGGAGCCTTAACCAGGTAGGGGTCTGTCCTTGCCCCGAGTCCTTGACAGTCTTTATTCATTCCTTTGGTTAAGCTTCAAAAGGAGGCACTTTGTGCAATTATTTACAAGAAAGTCCCGGTTACTCAAAGTTCATAACCTGTTAGTCCATATAGTCAACTGAAAGAAACTGAAAAGACATAATTACTGGTCATGCAATTAGCTGTTTGAACATTTGACAATTATTTACAAGGGTTATTTACAGTTCTTTACACACCCTATATTTTCCAGCGAGCAGGTATCTGCCCCCTAGTGCTCCCGGTTGACCTGCGTAACCCACTGTCTGGTGGTGGTCTAACTTGGCTTTCCCCACTATCATTTAGGGTACAGCTACTAGCTGGGTTTACAGGCAGTTCAGGCAGCTGTCTGCGGGTCCTTTGGCTTACCGCAGGCATGGCAGGCTCACTGTCAGCAGAGGGTTGACTCTCCTGGGCTGCTGGCATGGGTTCTTCTGCCTCCAGGGCTGCTTGTTCCTCTGATTCTTCCTGCTCTCCTGTAG